>NW_027223753.1:4382999-4982999 GCF_028538775.1 Myotis yumanensis
CTCCCGATGAGCCGTGGGGGTGGGTGGGCGCGGGGGGGGGGGGGGGGGGCAGGGGGTCCGCGGTCCTGGGAGCCGGAGGAAGCGGGCAGAGCAGGGCGTGAGGTCTGGGCATCCCGTGGAAAGCACGCCTGACCCCGAGCCAGACCGCCAGCTGCCCCGGAGGCCCTGCGCCAGGCGGGAGGCATGGCCTGGGCGGCCCGGGCTCCGGTGGAGGGTCATGGGGCGGGGGTGGCCCTGCTCAGGATTCGGGCTGATCACAGGGGCCGGAAGCTCACAAACTGAATTGGGGTCGAGATCTGATCCCAGAAACGCCGTGATTCACCATAACCGCGTGGCTGTGTGCTTCGCAGAATAAAAAACGGGGAGGGGGTGCATTCACCAAGCGAAAGGAGAGGCCGCACCCTCGCCAGGTCCCAGCGTTAAACGCAGCTCCTCCTGCCGCTCGGCCAGCAGCGCGGGGCTCTTCCACCACCTCGTGGACACCCCGAGAGGCAGCGAGAGGCAGCGAGCAGCCTGAGCCCGGGAGTCGCCCACTCTCCCCTTGGCTCTCTCCTCTCCCCTTTGCCCTTTGTGGGGTGGGGGTGGGGGCGGGGGAGGAGGGGGAGGAGAGGGAGGGGAGGGAGGGGGAGGAAGGGAAGGAGGAGGAGGGAGAGGAGGGGAGGAGAGGAGGCCTCACGCACTAACCTGTCGCCTGTCACTGAGCTGAGCTTCCTCATCAGCATCGCCCACTGGTGGGGGCTGGGGGTGAGAGGGGCGCTAACTTGGTCAAACCTGATGTCAGCTTGAGCCCAATGGGACCCTGGGAGCAGGCGCTGTGGGTGGGACTGGGTCCCTTTAGCAGCCCCCCTGCCTCCCGGTCCTCCTCCTCCCCAGGTGCGGCTGGGGGTGGGCGGCTCTGGGACCCCCATGTCCCTGGGGCCCTGCCTGGCCCTGGGGACCCTCTGGGCCTCTTTGCTCGTCTCCACCCGCCTCCTGGCCTGTCTGTCCTTCCACGTGGGGTGAGGGGTGGCCCCTCAGGTCAGCCCCCCCGGGGCCTTTGTCCATCTCAGCCCTGAGTGGGCAGCTAGGCCCCCCGCACTCTCTGCGGCCATTGGTGAGGGCCGCTCAGCCCGAAACAAACTCCCTTCTGGACAGAGGGAGGCCGTCCTGTCCTCCCCCAGGGTCCTCCCGACACAGCCCCACCCGCTGGGCCCGCCCCGCCCATCTCCCACAGGGGCTCTGAGTGCCAGGTGCCCTGGGTCCCCCACGCTGGCCTCCACGAGACCTGAGGAGGAGGCAGGGAAAGCCGTCCACACGGGGAGAAGCCCAGGGCCTGGGCCGGCTGGAGGGTGAAGAAACGAGGGTTCTGGTCCCGGAAGGTTCTCACTTGGGGAGTTTCAAAAACGGGGCGGCTCAGTGGTGGAGGGTCAGCCTGTGAACCAGGTCACGGTTCCCAGTGGGGGGCGTGCAGGAGGCAGCTGATTGATGTTCGGCTCCCATCACTGATGTTTCTCTCTCCGCCCTCCCTTCCTCTCTCTGAAATAAAAGTATATTTTTAAAAAGTCAAAAGAACCTTTTAAAAGCCCTTTCTCAATCATACCTACATTTCAAGCCTTCTCACTTTTTGCAAAATCCTATTTTGAATATTAACTTTTGTTTCCATAGCCTTTCCAATCGTCCCTCCCCCCTCCCCTCCCCCCCACCAAGCGGATAAAAGCCGAAGAGGCAGCTGACCAGCCAGCTTCCTCCTCGTCCCTGGGTGTGGCCCTGTCACTGAGTCCTAGGCCGTGGAATGTGAGTGGAGTCTGGCCTCTTGCTGCCTGGCTGGGCCAGAGCCGGAGGGGGGGGCGGGGGGGGCGGGGCGGGAGCCTGGGTCCCTGGATGACTGCGTGGAGCACCTCACCTGCAGGAACACCCTTTGGACTTCACCTGGGCCAGAAACACACACCTACTGGGTCACACACCTCAGATGCTGAGGTTTAGCCGTTACATAGGTCATTTGTGTGCGAGTGTAAAACAGAAAAACATACTGTTATTTTTTTCAAACTACTGTGTTCCTCCCGTTTAGAGAAAAAACAAGATAGAACCAGTCCTCTGGTGGCTCACTCTCCCCACCTGGCCAGGAGCGGCTGCGCCCTCGCCCTCGAGGCTGCACCTGGCGCCTCCACACCCCGCCCTGTGGATGGTGATTTGCAAAGGACCATCTCTGATCTCCCCCAAGCCAGGCAAACTGGCCCCGCCCCAAAGCCACCTATGACTCTCACCACCCCCGCCCCCACCTGCTCTCCTCCCAATGAGCCGCCTCCCTGCACCAGGTGCTCAAGCTCGCCGCTTGTTGGCACCTCCCTCCCTCCTTCCCACACCCCCCACCGTCAACCTCTCACCAAGTCCTGTTGGTTTTATCTCCTGAATGCCTAGCCAGTTCACCACCTCTGTCCCCCCACCCTCACCCCCATCCTCTCCCACCTGGGCCACTCCCTAAGCTCCCGCTTGGTGCACCCACCTGGTCCTCCTGCCCTCCAATCCATTTCCGACCCTCAGCTGCATGCTCTTTGCAAAATATGGGTTTAACTGACGTCACCTGCTCTCCCGCATCGACCATTTCTAAGCTTCATCGTGTTCTCACAGAATGACGGCAGCTCCCGAGGCCTGTAGGCCAGGCCCAGTCTGCCCCCAGCCCACCCCCACTCACCGGCCCCTGCACTCACCAGCCCCTCCTGCTGCCAGCGCTCTGCACAGGCTCAGCCCCTACCTGAGAACGCCCTGCCTCCTCTCAACTCTCTTGTCCTCAAGCAACGCCTGCCCCTCCCAACAAGGCACATCCCGTTATAACCAGTCGCGGCGCCGAATGCCTCCCTCGGAGCACTTTCTGGGGTGTAACTCACGGCAGGGTGTCTAATCGCTTATGTGTCCTCCACTCAGCCCACCTCACCTCTACCCCAGGGCCTTTGCACCTGCTCGGCCCGCTGCCTGGCATGACGGTCCCCAGGTGTCAGCATGGCCAGCCCCTCACCTCCTCCAACTCTTTCTTCAGATGTCACCTTCCAGGTGAGGACTCACCAACAACCCTGTTTTACAAAAACCGCGGCAGCACCGCCTCCAGCCCCATGCTGCTGGGCACCCTCTCCTGGGAGCTGCTATCTCCCGGCATCTCACTTATTGATGGAATTTGTCTTTTTATTTATTGTTATTATTTTGTTAACTCTCATCCAAGGATATTTTTCCCATTGATTTTTTTTCTTAAAGAGAGAGTGGAGGGGAAGGGGAGGGAGAGAGAGAGAGAGAAACATCGATGTGAGAGAGAGAGATCAACTGGTTGCTTCCCACAGACACCCAGACGGGGATTGAACCCTCAGGCAGGTGTGTGCCCCTGATCAGGAAGCTCCAACCACTGAGCCACACTGGCTCTTTCATGTGTCTCTTCCTCTCTAGGGTGTCAGGCCCCAGGGGCGGGAACTTTTGTCTGATTTCTCATCCACACCCCAGTCCCTGGAATAGCGACTCGCCCAGGCCCAGGGCACACAGTGCTGTTAGGGATCCACGAAACCAGTTCGTTGCTTTTAAAATCAGAAGGAAAAACGAGACCTCTTAGGCCACGGGAAAATGTTTTAACATATAGAATCGATATATTCTTCTATAAACCAACAGTCATAAAATACATTTTTACTATATTTTTAGTAGAGAAGGGCTTGCGGTGGTATGAGCGCCCCCGGCCCTCCACCCCGGGGAAGTCATAGCGCCTGTTTCGGGGCCTTTAAAGGTGGGGGGTGGGGGGGGGCGGGGGGATGCGCGCCCGGAGCGGGCGGGGGCCGAGCTCGGGGGCCAGCGCCCCCCCCCCCTCCCCCGCGGCCCGCGGTGCCGCTTTAAGGATGCTCTGCGGGTACCGGCGGCGGCGGCGGCGGCGGCGGGGATGCAGCCGTGACGTCACGGCCCCGCCCCGCGGGTGATGCTGCAGCGGCTGCCGGTGGGCCTGGGGCTGCCGGCTGCGACCCCGACCGGGACTGAGCTGCCGGCGGGCGGGCCCGAGCCCGGCCTCCAGGAGGGATGCCTCCCGGCTGGACGCGCAGGTACCACCTCTCCCCCCGCGCCCTGCGCGCGGCTTCCGGCGGCTTCCGGCGGCGCGGTTGTGCGGGAGGCAGGCGGGTAGGCCCCGGGGTGATCCGAGCGCCCAGCCGGGGCGGAGGTTGGCTCGGCGACCTTTGTTCCTGGATGTCCAGTCACTCGAACTGTAAACGGAGGCCCCGCCGGCCGCCTCTGGCGCAGGAGGGAGCAGGTGGGGACACGCATCGCTTCCCGCGAGGAAGGAGCGCGCGGGCGGGAGGCCTGTTCCTGAGTCACCTGGGCAGGTGTCCTCCGCGCCCTGCACTCCCGTCAGGCTGGGCCCCGCCGCAGGGGCCTGGGAGTCACCTTCCAGCCTCGGTCAGGTTATCACAGCCCCGGGTCTGGGGTCTGCCTGTGCGGAGAGTCAGGGCGAGGCTGGAGCAGGAGGAGGCTGCTAGCAGCTGGTTCCCTCCCGAGGCACCACCGTCCTGGACACTAAGTCACTCCTCGATGCTCCCGGGCGCCGCAGGGTTTGTTTTCCAGCTTCGCAGGGAGTAGAGGCAGGTGCCCACGGAACCAGGGCTCCCAGGGTCAACTGACCCACACGCAGGGGCCACAATTCAGTCATCAGATTGTTAAATTCCTGCCTCAAGCCCACGAGGTATTGACCTTGAGAGTTGGTGGGAGGAAGAGTGTGGGAGGGGTGCGGCCCTGGGTGACCCCGTGGCAGGAAGACTGGTTCCCTATAGAAGAGAAAGGCAGGAGGAAAGGAGTCGGCTCATAGGAGGGTCACTGTGAGCACTCACACTGCATGGGCACGGTGTATCTTTATTAATCGATTCGTGCACCAGTGGGGTCCCTCCACCTGGCCTGTGGGATCGGCCAAAACCAGCTCTCTGACATCCCCCGAGGGGTCCTGGATTGTGAGAGGGCACAGGCCAGGCCGAGGGACCCCACCAGTGCATGACTGGGGCCGGGGAGGGACTGGGGAAGGGCTCCAGAGCGTGTCTGGCCTGTCTCACTCAGTCCTGATCAGCCGGACTCCAGCAGCAAGCTAATCGATCAGTCAGAGCATCTGCCCCCAGGTGGTCAGTGCACATCATAGGAACTGGTTGACCGGTTGACTACCTGCCCCCTGGTAGTCAGTGCATGGCATAGCGAGCGGTTGAGCAGCTTTAGCATATCATTAGTATATTACGCTTTGATTGGTTGAATGGCCGACTGGTCGACCGGACACTTAGCATATTAGGCTTTTGTTATATAGGATGTACAAGGGCCTGAGCTAGACCAGGGGAACTCAAACAACGGGGTGAACTCTAACAAATTCTAAATCCTGATGTGATGGTCACATATGAATTATATTCGTCACGAAGGGCGGCTTGTGCACATAGTTCTTGGGTGCACCTGTTCCTGTTGTAGAGAAGAGCATGGAGGTCTGAGGCCACAAGATAAGCCACTTACGGAGGTGAGAGCCGACTGAGTCCATCCCTGTCCTCTGGGGATGGCATCCGTCTCTTAGCAGGTCTTCAGGGCCTCGGTGATCAGCTAATCCCTGCCGATGGCTGCTCTCTCCCCGCACCACCTTCGGGCCCACATGCTGCACCTGCGCTGCTTACATGGGTGGTTCCTGTTTAGAAGGGCCTTCCCTCCCCTTCCCCCCAACGCGTGGGCAAGAACGATGTCTCTTTTATCTCTGCAGCCAGTGTCTGCGTACCCCGTACTCGGCTGCATGGGAGTGTGGGTGGGTAGGTGGGTGGAAAGACGGCCGGAAGGATGAACGAGTAGATGAATGAATGGACAGACGGACGGACGGGCGGATGTTTACAAGGGTAGACGAGTAGATTAGAGCAGTGGTCGCCAACCTTTCGGACCTTATGGGCCACCAGTGGTCCACGGGCCACCAGTTGGCAACCGCTGGACTAGAGGATGGGTAGGCGCATATGAGGGTGGGAGGATGGATGGAAGGTTGCGTGGGTGAGTGAGGGGGTGGGAGGGCAGGTGGGTGGATGATGGGAAGGAGGAGGGATGGGTGAATGTATGTTTATTTGTATGTTTGTCTGGGAGGGGATGGGCAGATGGGTAGGCTCGAGGAAGAGTGGGTGGCTATGTGGACGGATGGACTCCAAGCGTTTCCCACTGTGAACTCAACTTTCCCCGAATGAAAAGGGCAAGTGGGTGCAGTCGGGGTAGCGGAGGGGAGCCCCCGGGAAAGCTGGCCCTCGAAGTGGAGGCAGGTGAGTAACTGCTGGCCTCCAAATGGGCTTTCCCCACAGGAACTGCCAGCGGCCCCCCTCGCGATGATCCCCGCGGCGAGCAGCCCCCCTCCGGGAGAGGCCCTCTTCCCCGCCGTGGCGCCCCAGGACTTCTGGAGGTCCCCGATCTCGGGCTACTCGGGGTCTGCCACCCGGCACATCAGCCACCGGGCCAACAACTTCAAACGACACCCCAGGAGGAGGAAGTGCATTCGCCCTTCCCCGCCCCCGCCCCCCAACACCCCGTGTCCCATCGAGCTGGTGGATTTCGGGGACCTGCACCCCCAGAGGTCCTTCCGGGAGCTGCTCTTCAACGGCTGCATTCTTTTTGGCATTGAGTTCAGCTACGCCATGGAGACGGCCTATGTGACCCCCGTGCTCCTGCAGATGGGCCTCCCGGACCAGCTCTACAGCCTGGTGTGGTTCATCAGCCCCATCCTCGGTGAGCCCGCAGCCCGACGGGTGCCCCCCAAACCTCCTGGTGCCCCCGGAGCCTCCGTGGAAGCAGCTCGTGGGTCCCTAGGGGACAAGGGAGGAGCAAGAGCTAAGTCCACGCATCAGTCTGGGGCCGTAGGAAGCACAGGCATGGCCGTCCGGCCCCCGTATTTTAGGAAACTTTGTCTAAACCAGCTTATAACCCGGCCAGCGTGGGTCAGTGGTTGAGCATTGACCTAGGAATCAAGAGGTCCCAGTTCCATACCCTGTCAGGACACATGCCCGGGTTGTGGGCTCGATCCCCAATGGGGGGTGTGCAGGAGGCAGCCAATCAATGACTCTCATCATTGATGTTTCTCTCTCTCTCTCCCTTTCTTCTTCTCTGAAATCAATATAAATATATTTTTTTAAAAAAATAAAATTATATATTTTTTTATTTCAGAGAGGAAGGGAGAGGGAGAGAGAGAAAGAAGCATCAATGATGAGAGTCATTGATCGGCTGTCTATTGCACGCCCGCTACTGGGGGTTGAGCCTACAACCCCAGCATGTGCCCTTGACCGGAATCAAACCCGGGACCCTTTACTCCATAGGCTGGTGTTCTATCCACTGAGCCAAACCAGCGAGGGCAAAAATATATATATTTTAAATAATAAAATAAAAATAAACCAGCTTATAGAACAGGGTTTCCATCCCCCACGGACCAGCGCCATCTGGTGCCAAGCTAACACCAGAGAGTCCAAGCCATACAGCTTGACCTGGGTTGGGTCTGGGAGGGCCTGGAATTGCTTGAATTCCCAAGGTCATGGCTGCTTAGTGACTTACAAGGGCTTTACAAGGAAATGAGGGGAGTGGAGTGGTTCCAAGGATCCGTTTGTCTTTCGTCTCTAGCGCAGCGGTTTATCGCTGACTCCCAGGGTCTCGTGCGCTCACAGGTGTGTCGGGAACGGGCAGAGGCTGTGTCCGTGGGTCCCTGAGCCGCGGGAACGGGCAGAGGCTGTGTCCGTGGGTCCCTGAGCCGTGGGAACGGGCAGAGGCTGTGCCCGTGGGTCCCTGAGCCGCGGGAACGGGCAGAGGCTGTGTCTGTGGGTCCCTGAGCCGCGGGAACGGGCAGAGGCTGTGTGCATGGGGGCCCTGAGCCACGGGGACGGGCAGAGGCTGTGTCTGTGGGTCCCTGAGCCTCGGGAACGGGCAGAGGCTGTGTCCATGGGGGCCCTGAGCCGCGGGAACGGGCAGAGGCTGTGTCTATGGGGGCCCTGAGCCTCGGGAATGGGCAGAGGCTGTGTCTATGGGGGCCCTGAGCCTTGTGAACAGACAGAGGCTGTGCCCGTGGGTCCCTGAGCCGCGGGAACGGGCAGAGGCTGTGTCCGTGGGGGCCCTGAGCCTTGGGGACGGGCAGAGGCTGTGTCCGTGGGTCCCTGAGCCTCGGGAATGGGCAGAGGCTATGTCCGTGGGTCCCTGAGTCGCGGAACAGGCTGTGTCCGTGGGGTCCCTGAGCCTCGGGAATGGGCAGAGGCTGTGTCTGTGGGTCCCTGAGCCGCGGAACAGGCTGTGTCCGTGGGTCCCTGAGCCTCGGGAATGGGCAGAGGCTGTGTCTGTGGGTCCCTGAGCCGCGGAACAGGCTGTGTCCGTGGGGGCCCTGAGCCGCAGGAACGGGCAGAGGCTGTGTCTGTGGGTCCCCTGAGCCGCAGGAACGGGCAGAGGCTGTGCCCGTGGGGTCACCTGAGCCCGGGGACCCCGGCATGACCACCGCCTGTTTTGTTCCAGGATTCCTACTGCAGCCGCTCCTGGGTGCTTGGAGTGACCGATGTACCTCAAGGTTTGGACGGAGGCGCCCTTTCATTCTTGTCCTGGCCATAGGTCTGTTGTTCGGGGATTGAAATTAAAAAAAAGAAAGAAAAGAAAAGAGGCCTCAGTGCTTCTCGTAGGAAAACCTAGGAGTGCTGACTGAAGCCCTTAGCCAGATAACCCCCCTGGCCTGTGGCCGGGCCACCCGCCCTGGCCCGTGGCCTCTGAGAACAGATGGCTTTGGTTATGTGTTTACTTTTAATGAGTTAAGTTCATGTCATTCCTGCTCTACTTGACCATAGAAAACCCCGATCCAAATTAAAACAAAAACAAAAACCGGTGAGTCTGCAGGTGGCACGGCCAGGGGCTCTGCTGGGACTGTGACTAGAAAGGAATTCCTGGGCCCTGAAGAGCTCGGATGTCCGTCGCGGGGCCGGTCGGCGTTTCCCGCGGTGACTGTCTCTCTGTCCGCAGGGGCGCTGCTGGGCCTCTCGCTCCTGCTGAACGGCAGGGACCTGGGCGCGGCACTGGCCGACTCGGCGGGCGACCACCGCTGGGGCATCCTGCTCACCGTGTGCGGGGTGGTGCTCATGGACTTCAGCGCCGACTCGGCCGATAACCCCAGCCACGCCTACATGATGGACGTGTGCGGCCCGGCCGACCAGGACCGCGGCCTGAACATCCACGCGCTCCTGGCAGGTGCGTGTGCTCCTGTGCAGCCCCCGTGCGCCCGGGCGGCTCCGGGCGGCCCCTCCGCACGCCCTGGTTTAAACACCTCGCTGCAGTTCGAACACGTGCGTGAGCATGGACGTGACTGGAAATGCGTGTCTCAGACGCTAGGTCTCCACAATGACCCGTGCCGATACTGCTCTATGTGGTCGATTCCTGTTATTTTTCTGGTTATGTTCCACCCAGTCCCTGGGAACCCCATTCTCATGCTCACTTTTGTTGGGGTGTCGCTGGGAGGAGGACACCCCGGGTCCTGGGAGGGATTTAGCGCCTGGAGTGAGAGCCGAGCTTCCCTCCCGCCCCCCCTTCCCTCCCCCAGGGCTTGGCGGCGGCTTCGGATACGTGGTCGGGGGCATCCACTGGGACAGGACCGGCTTCGGGCGAGCCCTGGGCGGGCAGCTGCGGGTCATCTTCCTCTTCACGGCCGTCATCCTGAGCGTCACCACCGCCCTGACGCTGCTCAGCATCCCCGAGAGGCCCCTGCGGCCCCCGGGCGAGAAGAGGCCCCCCATGAAGAGCCCCAGCCTCCCGCTGCCGCCCTCCCCGCCCATCCTGGGCCAGGAGGGCACCGGAGACTCCGTCCCCGGTCACCCGGACAGCGGCCCGTATGCCAGCTTCTCCAGCCCCATCTCCCCACTCAGCCCCCTCACGCCCAAGTACGGCAGCTTCCTCAGCAGGGACAGCTCCCCGACGGGGCTCAGCGCCTTTGCCTCGTCCTTTGCCACCTCCCACATCGACAGCGTCCTCATTGACTGCTTCACGGGCGGCCACGACAGCTACCTGGCCACGCCGGGCAGCTACCTGGCCATCCCGGGCGGCGCCCCGCGGCCAGCCCTCAGCGTCAGTTTCCCCCGGGCCCCCGACGCTTTCTACCGCCAGGACCGCAGCCTCGGCCAGGACAGCGGCCTCGGGCAGCGGCGGGAGGTGGCCCTGACCACCGGCTGTGACTCGGACGTCCTGAGGGTGGGCTCCCTGGACACCTCCAAGCCGCGATCGGCCGGGATCCTGAAGAGACCCCAGACCTTGGCCCTCCCGGACGCGGCCAGAGGAGGTGGTCCCGACACCAGCAAGAGAAGGAACGTGACCTTCAGTCAACAGGTAAAAGCAGGGGGGCCGGGGTCAGAGGGCGCCGTGCGCGTGGCCCTCGTCAGTGAGACGACAGGAGGGATTGCCGATCTGGAGAGAAATTCCCGGCCATCTGGCGGGCCGGGCCAGAGGTGGGGAACATCCGGCCCGCGGGCCACAGAAGGCCCGCGAAGTCATTTGGCCTGGCCTTGCCAGGCATTAGGGGTGAGTTAACTAAATGGCCCCGTGGTTGGCAAACTGCGGCTCGCGAGCCACATGCGGCTCTTTGGCCCCTTGAGTGTGGCTCTTCCTAAGCCTTAGGAGCACCCTAATTAAGTTAATAACAGTGTACCTACCTGTATAGTTTAAGTTTAACAAATTTGGCTCTCAAAAGAAATTTCAATCGTCGTACTGTTGATATTTGGCTCTGCTGACTAATGAGTTTGCCGACCACTGGTCTGGCCCAATAGATAGGCTGAGTTTTAAGTGGATAATTTGGGCGGAGAATGATGATGAGAGACATCTGGGCCAAGTGAGCCGGGAGCACCAGCCAAGGCCAAGGCGCTGCACGCACCGGCCGCAGCTAAAGGGGAGGCTCTCCTGGCGGCGCCGCGGCCACGGGTCCTGCAGGAGGCTCCTCCCCAGCGCTGTGTGCGCGTCCGCGGTGTCTGCCATTTCCCGGGAACGTCCGCGCCGCGCTGGCCGCGGGATCTGGTGCCCACGTTTCCTGAAAGACAAACGCAAGGGAAACTGGTGGACACTGCTGGGCCTCCGGCCTCCGGCCCTCCTCGTGCCGGTGTCTGACCTGAGCTGACCACCCAGAGGCTGTCACACCTCTGGATGCGAAAGGGCAGTGAGCGGCAGCGTCCGTGCTGGCGGAGAACCTTCCGGAAGGCTGTTGGCATCGTATGTGGTATCGGAGGGATGGGCTGACAGGCTGCACACTGGTTTGTGGGATTTGAGCAGCTTTCAGAGTCCGATCGCGAAGAGGCCACTGGAAGCAAAAGGGCTGTTTTCTCCTCCTGAGTCCACACAGGAGGCCTGGGGCCCCTGCCCTCGGGCCGCCCCCGGGGGAACTTCAGGGAGACGGGGAGCCGGGTCCTCAGTCAGGCCTCCCTCTCCGGGCCTGGGAGACCCCTGGTTTCACAGGAGGTTAACTGGAAACACGTGGAGGTGGCTTTCCATTTTCTCTTCATTGTGACATTTTCCCCCCAATTGTTTATTGATTTTTAGAGAGAGAGGAAGGGAGAGGGAGAGAAAGAGAGAGAAACATCGATGTGAGAGTGAAACAATGATCGGCTGCCTCCTGCGGGCCCTCTACTGGAGATCGAGCCAGAAACTCTGGCACGTGCCCTGACGGGCAACCCCTCCGGGCACGGACGCTCCCCCCCGCCGTCCCCCCCAGCCAGCGGGACGCTTCCCGGTTGCTTCCCTGGTGCTCTGTGGCCAACAGGCCCAGGGCCTCTCCCATCACCTCGTACGGCCGTTGTCATCTCATCTCCTGGGAGCCATTGCCAGGCGCTGCCCGCGCCGCGGGAGCCGGATCTGGGAAGGGTCGGAAGAACCGAAAATCGCTGGAGGGTTAGGAAGCCGTTAGTTCTGTCACAGCAGACACACCCTGCCTTGTGGGGCCGGGCATCGCTCCCCTCGCCCGCCCCCGAGGCCACAGCAGCCATCAGGCCTCTGCTCAACGCTGGGCCCTCCTGTCCCCTGCCCCCTTCCCAAAACTCAAACTGGCTTCCAGACCCGGGTCGTTCATTGAGAATCTAAACTAAACTTCCCGTATGGCTGACAGTCTCCTTTTCATCCTTTTTAAAATGTTCATTCTCGACATAGTGGGGTTTATGAATCAGTTCTTGGAAGAAAGTAAAACTCCTGAGCTAAACACAACCCCCCCCACCACACACACACACACACACACACACACACACACACACACACGCGCGCGCGCGCGCGCGCGCACGCGAGCGCCCCCCTCAGGTGGGGCCGCAGGTGGGCGTGGCTGCCGTCTTCCTTCCTCTGGGGCGGGGCTGACCTTGAACCAGCACCTCGGGCTTCTTCCTTCCTCTTCCTGTTCCTCCCGGATCCCATCCCAGGTGCTGACCCAGCACAGGCCCCGTCCCGTCCCCCCCACCCCCGCCCCAGCCCTCTTTGCTCAGGGACACCTGCTGCTCCGCGCACCTGGCCGGGTGGTGTCTGACAGCAGCCAGGCAGCCAGTGGGCGGCAGCCTCCTCAGTAGTCTCGCCCCACTCGGGCGTGTCCACTCCGTGGCCAGGGGGGTGTCTGGGGACACACAGCCCTTGCCAGGGGCCCAGGTGTGTCTGTTCCCTGCAACACTTGGCCCCCGATCCATGAGGAGAGGAGTCACCCCCGCCCCCCCCATCCCCCAAACCCCCCACCCCCCGTCCAGAGGGAGGTGCCCCATCGCCTGGAGGTCAGTCTCTCACACCCTCTAGAGCAGTGATGGTGAACCTATGACACACGTGTCAGAGGTGACACGAGAACTCATTTTTTTGGTTGATTTTTCTTTGTTAAATGGCATTTAAATATATAAAATAAATATCAAAAATATGTCTTTGTTTTACTATGGTTGCAAAGATCAAAAAATTTCTGTATGTGACACGGCACCAGAGTTAAGTTAGGGTTTTTCAAAATGCTGACACGCCGAGCTCAAGAGGTTCGCCATCACTGCTCTAGTGGGCGAAGGGCCTTCCTAGAGCCTGCGTTGCAACTGCCCAGGTTTTGTTTATTTCAGTTTGTTTCCCCTTTTGGGGAAGGTACTGAGGTCCTCCCTGCAGGAGGTGCTGCCTCCTGGGCCCAGGTGCGGGCCCCCCGAAACGCAGCTCCATGCTCTGCGGCTCCGAGTCTCGGAAGAGACGACCTGAAACCCCTCCTCGTTCACCCCATGGGGAGACGCGCCCACAGCCACGCCTGCGTCTGCTCCGCGGCTGGAGGCTCTGATGGGGCCTCTGGGGCTCCCTTTCCAGGTGGCCAACATCCTGCTGAACGGCGTGAGGTACGAGAGCGAGCTGACGGGCCCCAGCGAGCCGGCGGGGCCGCCCCTGTCCATGAGGCACCTCTGCGCCACCATCTGCCACATGCCCCGGGCGCTGCGCAGCCTGTGCGTCAACCACTTCCTGGGTGAGCTCGGGGCACAGCCCCCTCCGCGCCCCGGTGCGTCCCTGTCCCGGCGGGGGTCACGCTGCGTGGGGGCCCAGGGATGCCTTCCAGGACCCCCGTGTTCACTTAGCTCCCAGATACCACGGGGCAGACGTGGCGTGGGACTGCCCGGCGGGCTCCTCCCGGGGAAGCCAGAGATGCCACCGCAGGCAGCCACGGGCTAACCCAGGTGAGCAGCCCAGAGGGACCCTGGGTCCCCGCAGCCCAAACCTCATTCCCAGACTCTTCAGGCGGCTCATGGTTTAGTGACATGTCACTGTCCCGCCTGTGAGGCTGGTGGGCCTCACCTCGAGCCAGGACAGACACATGGACATCCACACACAGACACACAGACACACGGACATCCACACACAGACACACAGACACACGGACATCCACACAGACACACAGACACATGGACATCCACACACAGACACACAGACACATGGGCATCCACACACAGATACCTACACACAGACATACGGACAGTCACACACAGACACATGGGCATCCACACACAGACACATAGACACACAGACATCCACACACAGACACACAGACACACGGACATCCACACATAGACACACAGACACACAGACATCCACACACAGACACACAGACACATGGGCATCCACACACAGACACCTACACACAGACACACGGACATCCATACACAGACACACGGACACACAGAACCCACACACCGACACACGGACATCCACACACAGACACACGGACATCCACACATAGACACACAGACACACAGACATCCACACACAGACACACAGACACACGGACATCCACACACAGACACACAGACACACGGACATCCACACACAGACACACAGACACGCGGACATCCACACATAGACACCCACACACAGACACACAGATACACAGACACACGGACATCCACACACAGACACACAGACACGCGGACATCCACACATAGACACCCACACACAGACACACAGATACACAGACACACAGACATCCACACACAGACACACATCCACACACAAACACACAGACATACACACACAAACACACAGACATCCACACACAGACACACAGACATCCACACACAAACACACAGACATACACACACAGACACACGGACATCCACACGTGCCCACATACGTCCAGGGCTGGCCTCGCGCTCACAGGCCTGGCATTCGAGTCCCTCTGACAAAGCCCACGTGCATTTCCTCCCGCGGTGTGTGCACGGTGGGGCTGCTGGAGCATCCGAGGAAGCCAGGCCCGGCGCTGTGGATGTCGATCAGAGTGACCTTCTAGGAGGCAGGAATGTGTGAAGTGCCCGTATGTCTGTGCCGGTCATCCTGTGTGGAGTCTGAAGGACGTAGTCCGAGGTCTCATCCAGAATATATATACAAGGTCTTTGCGAGGTGAGATTTCTCACGGCCACAGCTGGAGTGGGGAGGTCTGCACTGCAGCCTGGGCGAGGGCTGAGGACATGCTGGCTCCACCTGTGGGTACTCGGCTGCCGCTCACACAGGCCTTCCAATCCTTAATGGCACAGAAGTCATGCCTGGTCATTGTTAGGGTTCAAGAGGGCCAATATATGCCACCCCCTCCCGCACCACAGAGAGGCTGACGGGGATTCAGAGGGCGGGTCACTGCAGGTTAACGGGCGCTAAAGCAGATGGGTCTGTAGCGACATCCGTGCGGCCTCACGTGTCCTCTCGGTTAAATGCCACCTGCCCCGCCCGGGCTGGAGCCTCCCGGCGTTTTCTTGTCGTAGAGGGAGGAGGAGGGGGCTCAGCCTTCCTCACAGCAACACTGTTCAGAGAGAGAACAGGATACACACCCTCATGCAACACGGCCCAGTGTACACGCATATGTATTTGCTTAAAAAACAACAATCAGCCCGGCTCCTACACCGCCGCATCGGAGGGAAGGAGAGGTGGTGCCTCCTTTAAGTCTTGAGTCCGTGCGTTTCCTTGAGAATCAGGCAAACCCGCTGTTGGCGACAGGGGCCTCGTCCACGTCTGAGCCGTGGGTCACGGTCACAGCCCTCACCCCCCGCCCCCCCCCCAGGCTGGCTGTCCTTCGAGGGGATGCTGCTCTTCTACACGGACTTCATGGGCGAGGTGGTGTTTCAGGGGGACCCCAAGGCCCCGCGCACGTCGGAGGAGTATCAGAAGTACAACAGCGGCGTCACCATGGGCTGCTGGGGGATGTGCATCTATGCCTTCAGCGCCGCCTTCTACTCAGGTGCGTGCCGCGGGCAAGACGCCGGGGTGGCCCTTCGAGGAAGGTCCAATGGCCTTGGGTCCGATGGCCTTGGTTCCGGTGGCCTTGGGTCTGATGGCCTTGGGTCTGATGACCTTGGGTCCAACGGCCTTGGTTCCGATGACCTTGGGTCTGATGGCCTTGGGTCCGATGGCCTTGGGACTGATGGCCTTGGGTCCGATGGCCTTGGGTCCGATGGTCTTGGGTCCGATGGCCTTGGTTCCGATGGCCTTGGTTCCGATGGCCGTGGGTCCGATGGCCTTGGGTCCGATGGCCTTGGTTCCGATGGCCTTGGTTCCGATGGCCTTGGGTCCGGTGGTCTTGGTTCCGATGGCCGTGGGTCTGATGGCCTTGGGTCCGATGGCCTTGGTTCCGATGGCCTTGGGTCCGATGGCCTTGGGTCTGATGGCCGTGGGTCCGATGGCCTTGGGTGCGATGGCCTTGGTTCCGATGGCCGTGGGTCCGATGGCCGTGGGTCCGATGGCCTTGGTTCCGATGGCCTTGGGTCCGATGGCCTTGGGTCCGATGGCCTTGGTTCCGATGGCCTTGGGTCTGATGGCCTTGGGTCCGATGGCCTTGGGTCCGATGGCCTTGGTTCCGATGGCCTTGGGACTGATGGCCTTGGTTCCGATGGCCGTGGGTCTGATGGCCTTGGTTCCGATGGCCTTGGTTCCGATGGCCTTGGGACTGATGGCCGTGGGTCCGATGGCCGTGGGTCGGGCGGTTGGAGTACACGGATTGAAGGCAGGTGTGTGTCTTTACGACGACGGGCAGGCGATCCCAGCGCCGTCTCCTTTCATTCAACAATCTGTCGGGCAGCTCAGGACCTGCCATCTGTCTGGCCCCACGAAGCTGTCGGGGTCCCTCGGCCGCCTGGTCGGGGCAGGCTGCCTGCCACGCGTGCTCACGCCCCTGCCAGCCTCCGGTCAGCAGGAGGCGGGACACGCGCCTCACCCGCTGTCGCCCACAGCGATCCTGGAGAAGCTGGAGGAGCACCTCAGCATCCGCACGCTCTACTTCCTGGCCTACCTGGCCTTCGGCCTGGGCACCGGGCTGGCCACCCTGTCCCGGAACCTCTACGTGGTCCTGTCGCTGTGCGTGACCTACGGGATCCTGTTCTCCACGCTGTGCACGCTGCCCTACTCGCTGCTGTGTGACTATTACCACAGCCAGGAGGTAGGTGCCGGCTCCGGCCCCTGCGCCTGCCCCCCCTGCCCGCCCCCCCGTGGCTCGGAGAGCCTCCCCCGGAAACGGCCCCCCATGCAGTCTGAGGCTGGTGCACAGGGAAACACAGGGTCCTTCAAACATCAGGCGGGGACAGCATGGGGGGGGGGGGGGGTGTGGGCAGGTGGGAGCTGGGAGGCTGGAAGGGGAGGTCCACCAAGTGTCCCCCAGGCTTCAGGGTCTCCTGTGAGCACAGGGCCAGGTGAGGCGGGTGAGGCACTCACCTTGGGCTCAAAAACCCAGCCGTCAAGATCAATGCTATGTCCACGCAGTGTTTCTAAAAACAAGAATCAATGCCCCCAATCCACTCTGAACGAAACAGCAGAACTTCCATGGCCAAGCACCACAATCCGAAGAACCCGTGACGCGCGGGAGTCACACGGGCGGGCGTGGCGGCTCCCCGCTCAGTGTGATGCTTCAGGGTCACCCACGCGGCAGCGGGAGCGGGGCCTTCACTCCTGCGGCCGAGCAGTGCTCCCAGCATACGTTTGGGCAGAAACGTTGAGATTTGAAAGACATGCATAAAGGTCACCTTGAGGATGGAGCTTCTCGCACCCCCTGTAGTTTGGGCCTCTGTCACCGCCCCCCCCTCCCCCCGCCAGGTGCAGGCCCAGAGGCTTCCTGATTTGTCTTAAGGGTTTGGGGTCTCGATGAATTCAGCGGCGTGGCCCTGAGCACAGCCTGTCCGTGCAGGTCCTATCCGCCTGGGCCGGACCTCCCGGTACTGGAGGCGGCCGGGCAGCCCCTCCGGCCTTCCCTCTGCCGGCAGCAGACGGGGCCACGTGGGCCACGCGGGACTGTGCTGACCCCGGGCGGCCTGAGGCTGTGACCACAGGCTGAGCTGTGTGCACCCCGCACATCCCGCCAGCACTGCAGGGCTCGTGCCAGCAGCACCCAAGGGACCCTGCTCCCGGGTGCTGTCCGCCTCCATCCCCGGTCACTTCCCTGCAGCCCCGAGACCCTGCGCTGGGCTGAGTGGATGTGCCGGGTCTGGGTGAAGGGCTGCCTGCCCCCCAGGTGGGGACACCCCGGGCCACAGGCCGCCCCAGCCGGCTTTGGGCAGAGCTGCCCGGAAGGCGTGGCCTCGGTGACCGCAGGGCCTTCTGGCCACTCGCACTGTCTCCCTCGGGCTGTGGGCTGGGGCCTCACGTGTACATGGTCACACGCGTGCCCATTCCCCAAGCCCCTTGCGGTGCCCACGAGGACGCCGCCTCCCCAGGTGGGGCGTGGCAGCATCCCAGAGGTGCCACCTCTGTCCGGACACAGGGCCAGGCCGTGCCGGCATCCAGGCAGTGCACACGCAGCGGCGTGTGGGGGCGGCATCCGCCTGCTGCATCGGTGGCTCTGGGTGGGGGTGGCTTGTGCTGGGACCCACACCACCTCCTGCCACGTCACCCTGCAGCCCTGCTCACAGACACAGTTCTCCACCGTGCCCACCTTCGTGCCCACCTCCGTGTCCACCTCCATGCCCATCACCATGCCCATCACTGTGCCCATTGCCATGCCCACCTCTGTGCCCATCACACGCCCATCATATGCCCATCACATGCCCATCACCGTGCCCATCACATGCCTATCAACGTGCCCATCACCATGCCCATCACCGTGCCCATCACATGCCCATCACCGTGCCCATCACATGCCTATCAACGTGCCCATCACCATGCCCATCACCGTGCCCATCACCGTGCCCATCACATGCCTATCACCGTGCCCACCACCGTGCCCATCACCGTGCCCATCACATGCCTATCACCGTGCCCATCACCGTGCCCACCACCGTGTCCACCTCCGTGCCCACCACCGTGCCCACCACCGTGCCCACCACCGTGCCCATCACATGCCTATCACCGTGCCCACCACCGTGCCCATCACCGTGCCCACCACCGTGTCCACCTCCGTGCCCACCACCGTGCCCATCACATGCCTACCACCGTGCCCACCTCCGTGCCCACCACTGTGCCCACCACCATGCCCACCACATGCCCACATGGTGCGGTGGGTGGGGAGGGAGATGATGTGACCAGGCTGGAGGCACAAGAGCCTCGGGAACCCACCCAAAGGCCCCCCTGCTGTGGGCTGTGACAGGGTGTGAGCAGGCATGGCAGCGGACAGCAGTTTGCCCAGACACGGCGCCCAGTGGGCGGGCAGGCTGCTTCCTCTCGGGTGAGAGGGAGGAGAAAGGACCAGAGAGTCCGGCGGGGAAAGTGCCACCCTCCCCGTGAGGAGGCGGCCCTCCCGCCCCATTAGTCATGGATTCTTTTCATTGCCGTCATCTCTCTGAACACAAATATTATTAAACTCTTGGCTGAACTCCCTGTGCACGCTGGTGCTGGAAAATGTGAGCCCGCTGTGCGTGGGCACGGGGGTGCTGGGCCTGCAGGGACATGGTGCCCTGGCCCTGCCACTGACGAGCCCCCCACCGGGTCAGTTTGCAGGGTCCACAATGGACTGCAGGGGACACGGGTCCCTGGCCCCACCACTGACGCCCCTCCCCCCCTGGGTCAGTTTGCAGGTCCAGCATGGACTGCAGGGGTGTGGGTCCCTGGCCCCACCGCTGACGCCCCTCCCCCCCCCCCCGGGTCAGTTTGCAGGTCCAGCATGGACTGCAGGGGTGTGGGTCCCTGGCCCCACCACTGACATGCCCCTCCCCCGGTCAGTTTGCAGGGTCCAGTGCTGATGGCACGCGGCGTGGCATGGGCGTGGACATCTCACTGCTCAGCTGCCAGTACTTCCTGGCCCAGATCCTGGTCTCGCTGGTGCTGGGGCCCCTGACCTCGGCTGTGGGCAGCGCCAATGGGGTGATGTACTTCTCTAGCCTGGTGTCCTTCCTGGGTTGCCTCTACTCCTCCCTGTGTGTTGTCTACGAGATCCCGCCCAGCGCGGCCGCCAATGAGGAGCACCAGCCCCTCCTGCTGAACGTGTGACGCCCGAGCCCCAGCTTGTGCCCAGGTGTCTGGAGACAGTGGGAACCAGAGGGCCTTGGCGATGATGGACAGGTCTCCTGTTGGAATGTAAATATGTGTTAAAACAATAAACGGCAGCAGCAAAGCCTGTGGTTTCTCGTGTGGCTCTCCGAGGAGGAGAGGTCACCTGGGGATGGGGCTGCTTTCCATGCCCATTTGGGGAGCAGGCGTAAGGATTTGTTTTTATTGTTGAGAGTATTACAGATGCCCCCCATTTCCTACCCGTTGTCTCCTCTACCCAGCCCCGGCCCCACCCCAGGTCTTCCCTCACTTCTGTCTGTGCCCATGGGTTATGCATATCCTATCCAATAAAGAGGGAATATGCAAATTGACCATCACTCCGCCACAAAGATGGCAGTGCCCAATAGCCACAAGATGGCGGCACCCAGTCCCGGGGGACCACCACTGAGAGCAGGCAGTGTGAGTGGCCTGGCGGAATGCTTGCTTCATCACGACGGTGATGAGGCAAGCGTTCCACCCTGGCCACGGAAGGCCTCTGGGCAGGGGCACAGAGCAGCCAGGGTGGAACGCTTGTGTCGTCACCCTGGCGATGAGGCAAGCGTTCTGCGCCCAGCTGCGGAGGGCCTCTGGCCAGGGAGGGCAATTGGGGACCATGAGGCCGGCAAGGGAGGGCATTTGGGGGCAATCAGGCCAGTGGGGGGGGGCATTTGGGGGCAAGCAGGCCAGTGGGGGGGGCCAGTTGGGGGAGAGCAGGCAGAGTGGTTAGGGGTGACCAGGCAGGCAGGCAGGTGAGCGGTTAGGAGCCAGCGGTCCCAGATTGTGAGAGGGATGTCCACCTGCCGGTTTAGGCCTGATCCCACAGGGACATCCCCCGGCAGTCAGACATCCCCCGAGGGGTCCCAGATTGGAGAGGGTGCAGGCCGGGCTGAGGAACACCCCTCCCCCCCACATGAATTTCGTGCACCGGGCCACTAATCTGTATATAAATTCTTTGATCCAGTTCCCCCACCCCGCTCCCCTCTGAGATCTGTCAGTCTGCTCCATGCATCCATGCCTCTGGACCAATTTTGTTCCTCAGTTTATTTGGTTCATTAGATTCCACATATGAGTGAGATCATGTGATACTTGTCTTTCTCTGACTGGCTTATTTCACTCAGCATAACACTCTCCAGGTCCATCCATTCTGTTCCAAAGGGTAAGAGCTTCTTCTTTTTCTTTTCTTTTGCAGCTGCATAGTATCCCATTGCCACAGCGTTTTTATCCTCTCATCTATTGATGGGCACTTGGGCTGTTTCCAGATCTTAGCTATCCTATATAATAAAGAGCTAATATGCTAATTAGACCGAACAGCAGAATGACTGTCCGAATGACCTTCCGGACAAAGCCAGGGCTGTGAGGGCCAAGACCCTTGCACGAATTTCGTGCATCGGGCCTCTAGTCTATATATATAAAAGCCTAAGCAACCGAACAACCAGTCGACTGGTCGCTATGATGAACACTGACCACCAGGGGGCAGATGCTCAATGCAGGAGCTGCCCCCGGTGGACAATGCGCTCCCACAGTGGGAGTGTCACTCAGCTGACTGACCCATCCTGGTCCCGTGGCAGCCACTCACTCCCTCAGTAGTCCTGCAGGTCCAATCTCCGGAGAATGGGCCAGGGACCAACTGACTGGCGCCACCAGCACTTTCCCAACAGCACCACCCGCCTCCTGGAAGTCAGCCTCAGGCACCGGGGCTGCTTCCCCTCCCTAGATGCTCCACAAGGAAGAAACGATATAAAAGTGGCCACCAGGTGGCTCCCAACAACCGGCACAAACGTCAGTGGGATGGATCCGGCTTTGGATCCCGGGTCGGCAATGGTGTCCCACCACCAGCCTGGAGGGCTGATCACATCCCGTCCCCCCACACCCCCTCTGGATGGGTGCCAGATGCAGGGCTCACGGTTGGTGAGCGCCACTGTGACATTGCGAGCCTCTCCCAATCTGGACTGGGCACGACCCCATGACAGGCACAATGGGGCTGGGGCTGGGCTGGGGCTGGGGTGAGCGGGAGCGGCAGGCGGCGTTGGACTGCCGGTTTCAGCCCGATCCCCGCAGGCCACGCTGAGGAACCCACTGGTGCATAAATCCGTGCACCGGGCCTCTAGCTGTAAATAAGGCTGTTGTGAATATAGGGGTGCATATATTCTTTCTGATTGATGTTTCTGTTTTTTTAGAATATATTCCCAGAAGTTGGATTGCTGGATCAAATGGCAATTCCATTTTTAATTTTTTGAGGAAACTCCATACTGTTTTCCATAGTGGCTGCACCAATCTGCATTCCCACCAGCAGTGCACTAGTGTTCCCCTTATCTCCACATCCTCGCCAGCACTTGTTGTTTGTTGATGTATTGACGGTAGCCACTCTGGCAGGTGTGAAGTGGTATCTCATTGTAGTTTTAATTTGCATCTCTCTGATGATTAGTGATGTTAAGCATTTTTTCATGTCTATTGGCCATCTATGTGTCCTCTTTAGAGAAATATCTATTCATGTCCTTTGACCATTTTTTAAATTCGATTGTTTGTCTTCCTGGTGTTGAGTTGTATGAGTTCTTTATATATTTTGGAAATTAAGCCCTTATCAGATGTATCACTGGTGAATATGTTCTCCCATATAGTGGGTTCCCTTTTCATTTTGTGGATGGTTTTTTTTTACTGGGCAGAAGCTTTTTAGTTTGATGTAGTCTCATTTGTTTATTTTTTCTTTTGTTTCTCTTGCCCTAGATGAATTGGCAAAAATACTGCTATGTGAGATGTCTGAGATTTTACTGCTTATGTTTCCTTCTATGATTTTTATGGTTTCACAACTTACATTTAAGTCTTACCCATGTTGAGTTTATTCTTGTATATGGTGTAAGTTGGTGGTCTAGTTTTTCTTTCTTTTTTTTCTTTTGCATTTACCTTCCTAACACCATTTATTGAAGAGATCTTTACTCCATTGTAGGCTCTTGCCTCCTTTGTCAAATATTAATTGACAATAATGGTGTGGGTCAATTTCTGGGGTCTCTATCATGGGCTATTTGGTTTATATGCCTGTTCTTGTGCCAGTACCAGGCTGTTTTGATGACAATGGCTTTGTAGTATAGTTTGAAATCCAGTATTGTGATCCCCTATAACTTTGTTCTTCTTTCTCAAGATCGTAAAGGTTATTTGGTTCCATATAAATTTTTGGAATATTTGTTGTAGATCTGTGAATTATGCCATTAGTATTTTAATAAGGATTGCATTGAATCTGTAGATTGCTTTGGGTAGCATGGACATTTCAATGATGTTAATTCTTCCAATCCATGAACATGGTATCTGCTTCTACTTGTTTGTTCCTCTATTTCTTTTTTCAATGTTCTAGTTTTCTGAGTACAGGTCTTTTACCTCCTTGGTTAAGTTTATGCCTAAGTATATTATTATTTTGTTGTTGCAATGGTAAGTGGGATTTTTAAATTAGTTTCTCTTTGGGAGTTTACTATTGGTGTATAAAAATGCCATTGTTTTCTGGGTGTTAATTTTGTATCTTACTATTTTGCCAAATTCATTCATTAAATACAGCAGTTTTTTTGGTGGAGTCTTTAGGGTTTTCTATGTACAATATGTCATCTGCTAATAATGAGTTTTACTTCCTCTTTCCCAATTTGAATGCCTTTGATTTTTTTCTTCTTGAAAGCAGATATCCCTGTCCTGTTCCTGATCTTAAGGGAAATGCTTTTATTTTTTGTCCATTTTGTATGATGTTGGTTGTAGGTTTGTAATATATGGCCTTTATAATGTTGAGGTATGATCCCTCTATTCCCACTTTGCTGAGAGTCTTTATCATAAGTGGGTGCTGGATTTTGTCAATGCCTTTTCTATGTCTGTTGATATGACCATGTGATGTATATTTGATTTGTAAATATTGTATCAGTCTTGCATACCCAGAATAAATCCCTGTTGGTCATAGTATATAATCTTTTAAAAAACATATTGTTGGGCCCAATTTGCTAATATTTTGTTGAGTATTTTAGCATCTAAGTTCATCAGGGATTTTGGCCTGTAATTTTCTTTCTTTGTAGTGTCTTTATCTGGTTTTGGAATTAGGATAATGTTGGCCTTATAAAAAGAGCTTGGAAGTCTCTTGAATTTTTTTCTAATAGTTTGGGAGGGTAGGTGTTAGTTCTTCTTTGAATGTTTGGTAAAACGCACCTGTTAAGCCATCTGGTCCAGGGCTTTTTTTTTTGCTGGGAGTATTTTGATTACTGCTTCAATTTCACTAGTTGTTATCGGCCTATTCAGATTTTCTGATTCTTCCTGATTGAGTTTTGGAAGATTGTATGTTTCTAGGAATTTTTTCATTTCACCCAGGTTGTCGAATTTGTTGGCATAGAGTTGTTCATAATATTTTCTTGCAGTAAGAATCATTTATTGAAGGTTAAGGTGTAACTCAATGGTTATCAACTGGCAGGGACTGTGGCCCCTCACCTCCACCCCAGAAGACTTTTGGCCATATCTGGAGATATTTTTGGTTGTCACACTTGGGTGGCTGCTACTGTCCAGAGTTGCTGTAAATACCCTGGGGTCAGAAGGTCTGCCGGGAGCCGGTCCATCCTTGCTGTTTCAAGGGACCTGGCATATATGGCATACTGTTCTTAATATGTTTGCTCACCTTCTTGGCGCTATGTGTTTTAACCAAGGTCACCTCTCCGAGAAAGGTGGTTTTCCCAGGTAGGGATTTTCCCCTGAAGTTAGGGAGGGGATAAAACTCCTTAACTAAGTGCCAGGCGGGTAGTTAATCACTTTAACTACAAACAATCATGCTTGAGCTACATAATCTTTACTCTCTGGAATGGAGATAAGAAACGCCCTAACCTTTGGAATAGAAATTGATAGGATTAAAATCAACTGGTATAAATACAGATGTAACAAGACAGCAGAAGACAGAACCTAGCAAGAAAATGGCAAGAGAACCTGACTAGAACCTGGCGACAGAACCTGCCCGGAGAACCTAGACAGAACATGGCAGGAGAACCTGGAGAAGCTGGATGGAAAACCTAGCGAGAGAACATGGCTACAGAACCTGGCTGGAGATCCTGGACAGAACCTGGCTACAGAACTTGGCTGGAGATCCTGGAGGGAGAACCTCGCCATGATGATCACCTGAATGCAGCCTCTGAGTCCTTCCTTCTTCGCTGACTCCGTCCACACCTTTGGGGACCCCTGGACCTGCTGGGGCTGGACCCCAGCAAAGGTCTAATATTAATTAAATAATTAATTCTCACATCCATCCATCTACCCATCCAGCCATCTTCCCATCTATCCTCCCACAAGTTCCCTGGGTGTGGCAGGCAGAGAACGGTAAGTGCTGTGAGAATGGAGATCGAGCTGTGAGCAACAAGTGTCTGCCCTCATCCAGCTGATGTGAGAGGAGGAGACATAATACACCGAGGTCTATGCCGAGGACGGCAGTGAAGTGCTGTGAAAAACAAGAGCAGGGGAGACCTGGTGATGGGTCGGGAGTGAGCTACCCCAGGGAGAATGAGTGGCCTCTCTGGTGAGATGCCATTTGAACCGTGCCCTGGTGAAGAGCGGAAGATATCTGAGATCGGAGGAGGGAACTTGCTTGGTGTGGTCAAGGGACCACAGGCAGCACAACACTCAGAATGTGAAAAGCTCCATCAGGTGGGAACCTCGAGGAGGTGAAGAAGATGCCTGCCCTCTGACTTGACCCTGGGCTCCCTCAGTGCCATTGCCCGCTGCCCTCCGGGAGCGGAGGGCTCCTGAGGCTCCTGGGTCCGGTCCTTCCTCTGTGCCCCTTGCCCTGGCCCAGAACCTCTGCCCATCCCCTTGCCTGCGGTCTACCCTCATGGCCCACCTTCCACCCTGCAGGTCTGAGCCCACCCCTTTCAACACCCTCTAGACTCCCAGTACCCGAGGAGCCAGTTCTCAAGTCCTCATGCCCAGCCTGGACCCTGAGCGTCTTCCTATGCCCGCCACCCTCTGCACGGCTTCAGCCTCCGTACTGAGCCACAGCGCCCCCCTCCAGGGGCAGCCACAACCCATGCCTGTGCTCATGCTATTCCCGCAGGCGAGGTCTTTCCACCTCGTCTCTTCCCATCAATTTCTGATTCACCCACGTTGACCTAAAATGCTACCTCCTCCATGAAGCCCACCTGGTTGGACTCAGAGTCTTTGCCCTGTGCCTTCACATCATGTCATTTTACCTTCATGGTTATGAACCATGAACTAAGCAAAGCAGGTCTCATCATTCCTGCTCCATGTGTGGGTGGCACAGAGAGGTTCAGTGACTTTCCAAAGTCACACAGCTCCTTCGAGCCTCCTGGTAGTCCATGCTTTCCTGGGACTCCAGACTCATCCTCCCCACATTTACATTGCTTAGAAGGACTTTAGATTTTTCTAGAAAATGTTAATGGGGGGGGGGGAAGGGGACATATGTTCAACAATAAAGATAAAAAATAAAATGTTGAGTGTGGGTTCCTGGGCTGGGCTGTTTTGCTCTAGGACGGTCATATGTGAGAGACGAGGAACGAGGGGCTCCCTCCAACGCTGCCCTTGACCCAGGTCTGTTCCCAGCCACCCGCAGAGGCAGCCACCACGAGGCCCGACTCGCTGAGAGCCACACCTGCTTCATTCCCTCTCAGAGCAGCTCTCTCTCGACTCGAATCGAGCTGTGATGGTGGGGACATCAGCGCTGCTGGTGGCTCCTGAGGCCCGAGGCCGCCCTGCGTGAGCTCGGCGCTGCCTGCACGCCTCGCTTCCCTCCCGCCGCGAGGAAGGGACAGCACCACCCCACCCGGCAGACCTGCACCCCGAGTCGGGGATCTGACTCCGGCCCGATAGCAGCGTCCGGAGGCCGGGCCCTCCCCGAGGCCTGATGGCGTCTGCTCCGGGCTCAGGGAAGGGACAGCGAGCTTTGCTCTGTGGTCCTGGGTCGCTAAAACCAAAACCCCATGATGGTCACGGATGTGGAAGCCACGAGACTGTCCCCTCAGCAAACCTGAAGGTCAGCCGTGCTCCTTGGTGGTCACAGCATCCAGGATGACACGCGTCGGTCGAGGGAACAGATGGCAAAGCCACAGTGGCCGTCTTCCTGGGTGGAGGCGAGCCCCAGGCCCCGGTGTGGGAGACAGGGCCGAGGCGGGCCGCATCTGACAGGTTGAGGGAATGGCGGTGCTTCCCTGGAACGTGCCGGAACTGACCACACCGGCCCTGAGTGTCTGCAGGTCCACACGGCGCATGCTGTGGCCTCGTCCTGGCTGAGCACCTCCTCCTGGAAGACTCGGAGGTGAGGGGTTCCGAGTTGGAGGCACAAGGGCCTGCGGGGCAGCAGCTCGGGCTTTTGTGTGTGTGTGTGTGCGTGTGTGTGTGCGCGCATGCGTGTGTGTGTGCCGGGCACTGAGGCCGTCATGCTTGGAAATCCCCCCAACTGAAGATGCTCTTCCAGCTCGTGAAACTCCCGTGTAGGCCCCAACACTGGGCCGGGCGCCGGGATGCAGCCGAGAACAAGAGAATCTTTCGTGGTCATTACACCCACGCCTGGGTCCTGCCCGCCCCACCGCAGCCCCCAGGCCCCCTCCCTGCCTCCTCACCCCTGCTGTGACCTGTCCCAGTTGCCCTTTTATGTCCAGCTCCCCTGCCTCCAGGAAATGTCAATTTTACAAAATACTCACCACACCCACCCCTCCCTCCTGGAGCGTCTGGGGGAAGGGGAGGAGGACTTTAACCCGCAGGCGTCACCAGGGGCTGGCAGCCCGAGATGCTGCCTGGACCTTACAGACTGCCCCCTGGTGGCCAAGACTGGAAGTGCCGGCGAGGACCTGGGAAGGGACCTTGGCGAGCCCTGAGGGCTGCCTAAGAAGTGCCTCAAAATTCTATTTTCCACCTAATTCACCACATGGGTGTCCACACCCGAGGGGCTCACCAGAGGCCACAAGTGTAAGCAGACTCCGCCCGAGCTTCTGACGGCACCGTCAGAGGCAGAGGCGGGTGCGCGGCAGGTGGTGCCCATGGCCAGTCCGCGCCTGGGAAACTGACCTGTGCGGCTGACAAGGCCTTTCTCCAGCGTAACTACTACCCATTCAGACGCGTCTTGGCGTTTACTTTCCCATTCGCAGTTCATGAATGTACCCACTGAAGCCGGCTTCACCAACAGCCCGCTGCTCTGAGACCAGCGAAGACGGCATCTGGGTTCCTGCTGCCCAGTTCCCTCCCCGGCCCCTTCTCACTCATGACCCAGAGTGTGGGGGCCCCGCAGCTGGCTGCCCCTCCTTCGCTCCCCCTCGGGGTCTGGGTGCGAGCAGGGCCACTCGAGCCGGGGCAGCACGGGGGGGGGGGGGGGGGGGCAGGAAGGGGCAGGGCAGGGCAGGAGGAACCCGGGAGGAGGAGGCTGTGCACAGGCCACACACCTGGCGGGTGCCCACCCATCAGTGGTATGGGGTGATGGCGGGGGGGGGGGGGGGGGGGGGGGGACGGACGGACGGACGGACCTGGGAGAGAGTGCCTTGGTCCCAGTGCACCCACCCTGGGGCCCATTCTGCGGGTGGGGAGCCTCGTGCAGGTTGAGTATCTCAAGTCGGCAGGTGGGAGTGTCTCCCGAGAACAAGTGTACTCACCTCCCTCCCAGACAGAGCCGACGTGGACCTTTCCAGAAGCTGTTCTGCAAGGTGAGCAGCTGCCGCCAACAGCTGAGGGCACCAGATGCCCCCTCCGCCCTTCCCCACCCCGGGGGACCCAGGTAGGGCCAACAGCCAACACCCCACCCGTCCCCAGGAACGAGACACAGGCCGCGGGCTCACCACCGGTCAACACCCAGCTGTTGTAGTGTAGCTTGGTTTTATTTATGTCCACAAATATTTCCAAAAAATTACAAAATACTCGAATGGAGAGAGCACAGAAGTCACGATCTCTGGTGTCTACGCTGCTCACACTGTGTTAGCTCACGGCAAACTACTCATATGTACATTTAGCTTCAAGGTACAGACACGCGGCACGCCGGACACACCTCGCTCTGCGGCCGCTGCGTGAGACCTGAAGCGCAACCTTGACAACATGGAACGAGATACATACAAAACACAGAAAAGCAAAACCGAACTTCAAACAAAGGAAGGAAAACCCAGAAGGAAACCAAGGGGCCGGGCTTCAAAGACCCGGCGAAGGCCGGGCCCCCCCGCGGCAGCTGGCCAGGCGAGGGCCTCAGACTGGAGGGAGCTCAGTGCTTCACCACGGGATGTGGGGGAACCAGCCTGACAGACTCGCCTTCCACAGCTTTCAACAGACTTCAAAGCACTAACCTCCCTCTTCTTTGGAAAAATGGATGCTGGGGAGGAGATGAAGGGGCCTGACTGAACGGCAGGCCGTGTTCTACCAGAAGTAAAACAAGGGACGGGAGAAGGTGGGGCAGAGGCGGGAGGCTGGGGGCAGCGGGCGCCGAGGACGGGCAGGCCGCCAGGAGAGCAGCGGCCAGACAGCAGCCACCGCCCCTGAGGAACGCATGCCCCTGCCAATGCAGCCACAGGTCCGATGGCAAAGGGTTCATTTGAGCTTGTCTCCCCTGTAAGGAGCTAAATTTAAGGCAGAAATGGAATGGAAGAAACTAAAGAAAAAACTACAAACATTTTCAACAAATAAAACAATCCTCCATCTGTCCCAACTGAAAGCAAAGGCGGTTTAGCAGGGATGGGAAATGCCCAGACCTGCGCGGACACCTGGGTGTCTGGTCCCAGCACCAGCCTCCCTTCCTACCCACGGGGCTCGGGGTCCTGGACGTACTTCACATCCCCCGGCCCACAGACATGCTCTCTTGTCCGACAATTCTTGGACGTGGCCACCACATGCCACGGCAGAAACAGCCCTCAAGAACTGAGGGACGAGGAAGGAAAAGGTCCCGCCTGGCAGGACAGGTGCAGGCTGCCAGGCTCCCTCTCGGCCACGCAGAAGGCCGGGCCCCCAGCTGGCACCTCCCAGGGAAGCCCGCCTTCCCTTCCACGTGTGCGGCTGCCACTCCAGTTCCCACTTCGGGATGAAGGGTGGGACTCAACTGGTGTCCCAGTCGGACACGGTCACCAGGCTCCTGGTAGACACACAGGCCACCACCCACGGCCGTGCCACCTCCGGGGTCTCTCCCACCCGGAAAGCAGCCCCGGGCTGTGGCGAGGACGGCCCGGCCTGACAAGATCGCGTGGATACACGAAAGGGCAGACGGCTAACAGAGCCTCTGGCCAGCACACGTGCGGAGTTACTTGTAGGGAATCGTTCTGAGAATGTTATGCGGTTGTCAGAGTGAGAAGGGCAGTTCGGACAGAACAATCAAACACGTGCGCCTAGAACCCTGTCAGGAGATCTGCAACCACACACACAGAAACATGTGCTTTCTCTCCGGCAGACACAGGACGGTGGACATTTAACGCCTGCGCTCCTGGTGCAATGCCAGGAGGTCCGATCTGGCAGATGTCTGCACCGCTGGCCACGCACAAGCCAGGAACAGACAGAAGTGGAAAACCAAAGCAGCGAAACAAAAACCGCTTGTAACATTGTCCCTGCAAAACCCTGGATACTCACTGCTGCGACCAAACCCAGGCCCAAGCTTTTGCCCATTTGTAATTAGTAACGCCCATCTGTCCCCTTTAATTAAAGGGATAATCATATATAACTTTTTATTAAAAAATCAACTCTGTATTCTGTCAATAGCCGATAGGAATTCACAATTAGTGACATGGCTGGAAAAAATAGATCGGAACAGTAGTTTGTGGAAGGAAAAAAAAGGCTGCTCTAAAATTATTTACAGACGTAAAAAGCCGTGCTGCAGAACTTTCTCAAATTATGAAGATTTCCAACAATGTAGTAAAATAAAAGATTCTTCAAAAATTATAGCTCTTGGATTCCAAACTCATATGCCACCTCTATCTGCAACCCCGCGGGTTTTGGCACACACGTGACTGAGTGTGTCTGCACACACAGTGAGGGGTGACTGGGTTCTAGCACCTACTGAGAAGTCGAGGAAGGGAAGGAGACGAAAGCCGAACCCCAAGATTGCTGGGTAGTTTTCTGAATGTTCAGTCCAGTCCAGGACTCACTAAGTTTCTGGGGGACTGTCATGCAGGGAGACCCAAACCAGTCTCAAGGAATCCTCTCTACAAACACACACTATTATGCTGACACAGTTTTAGTTGTGGGCTTTTAAATATAGAAAGAAATCTTTAGAAGATATTCTTTTGCTTTTGCAGCTCCTATTGTATGTAAAAAGTCCTGTTTATCCCCCCAAGACTGGGGCTTCCACAGCCAGCGTTAACAATAAATAACTTATAACTGCTTGTCACCTTCTTTCTTCAGTCGACTGGAAAGAGAAGCAGAGGAGAGCGACTTCAGCACCAGATGGGGGCTCCCAAGCAGTTGGCCTGCCCCGCCCCACCCCCCAAGAAGGCACTATGGGGGTCCCCTCCAGGGCCACATGTAGCCAGGGGAGGAGCCTGATGCCTGCTGATAGGGAAGGAGCATCGTGGGCACAGCCAGGAAGGGGGCCCTCAGGCTGGGGCAGTGGCCCGCAGGGGGTGGGTAGGTGGGAGCCCAGCCAGCCTGCCCCTCCCTTAGGCCCCTCCCCACCTCACCTGTAATAATCTTCCTGACTTGGTAGGTGGCTGCCATGCATGTGGGGGTGTGCGTGCAGCCACTGCTGCTCCATGGCCAGTCTCTGCAGCTCAGCCGACTGGGCATGCATGGCCTGCAGCTGGTGGGCCGCTGACATGGGGGGTGGGATGGCCCCAGGCAGGTCTCGGGGGTAGGGGGTGCCTGCCAAACACAAAACAGTCTCCTGAACAGAGAGTCCAGGGGAATGGCCAAGACAAGGCCAAGGCCTGCAAGGAGACCAGGAGACCCCTGGGGGAGGGGTGCCCGAGTACCGCCCCTCCTCCCCCTGCTGAGTGGAGGAGGGGCCTAGTGTTTCCTCTTCAGAGAGGCCCCCCTTCCTGTCTCAGATTTAAATGTGGAGCCTTTGTTATTCCTTCATTCCGACTGTTCCCATCTGGGTTCCTGTTACACCCGTGCTCCCCCACCCACTGAGGGGACATGTGTTGAACACTGAACCAACGAATGACCGGGCCCTTGGGCCAGACCACTAACCCGCTCCTCACTGGACCCCGCCTTCCCAGGTGCATTCTTACCAAAAACTGGGTGACGAAGCATCTCGTGCTCATGGGGGGGCTGTCCAAGCAGAGGGTTGGGGAGGGTGCCAGGGGGATAGGGAAAGCGAGCCAGGTGAGGGCCAGCAGTCAGGGGGTCCACCAGCGGGTGCACGGGGCCTGCTGAACCTGGAAGAAGGGGCAGAAGTCCAGGCACAGGTGGGCGCAGGGCTCTCCAATGCTTCCCTCCCTGGCTGGAACCCAGGGCATCCTCCTCACCACCGGGACCCGTGACCTTGACCCAAAGTGACTGTCCTCTGGCCTCCCCACTCGCCCGCAGTGGAGCTCCGGGAAGTGACACCCAGTGCAGAGCCCACCTGGCCGACCGCCCAGCCAGCATTCCTGGTCCAGGCTGCCTGTATCCAGAGCCCGAAGGAGGCCAGCAGACTGCTGTGGGCAGGGGCGGGCTCTTCCTTCTGCAGTCACCGCTGGCTCCCTCGAGTTCTCCTTCTGCCTAGAGATGCTCTTTCCAGTGCCCCCCCCCCCCCCCCCCCCCCGCCTTTTGCCCGCTTCCTTCTTGTAATGGCAGCATCGCCACCTGCCTTGTTTCCTCTCCCTGGTTCACTTTTCTCCAGACACTGACCCTTCCCACAGCCCAGGCTCGTCCACAGATGCCTCCCAGCCTGCGACAGTGGATGTGGACGTGCACGGGCTTGGCCAGCACCTACAGCTGCGCCTGCACATCACAAGTGCTCGCCAAACACTTGGCCAATGAGTGTGTGACAGCCTGCTTATCCTACAGCGCCAGGCGGTCTGCTGGTCACACTGCGGCTTACAAGGCCCACACTGGGTGGCATGACACTTCCAGGTGTCAGGACCACAGGGCAAATGACAGCTCCTTGGCTTCCCTGGGCCCACCTGTCAGGGATGGGAACACGGAGAGGAAGCCAGGTGCAGCCCTCCCTCCCCTGCGTCCTGCTCTATCAGCCGTCCTCCTCCCTGGCACGGAGGTCAGTCCAGGAGGAAGTCCCTCCACCGCAGCCCTGGTCCCAGGGAGCAGGCACACCGCCCACTCCAGAGCAGGGTCAGAGCACCCCCTCCCCACCTGCCTCAAACCAGCCTGCACCCCAAGCTGGCCAGGCAGATACTCACCCCCCAGGGTGAGCAGGGCTGGGCAGCCCTGGCTGCTGAGCCGGAAGCCTAGGCCTCATTCCCGAAGAGGGCAGGAAGACTACAGCCTGCCTTTCTGGGTGTCCCAGTGGCTCCAGCTGGCTCCCAAGGCCTTCCCTGTCCTCAGGCCCTACCTCCTGCCCTAAACCTGCCCGGTGAGCACAGGCTGCTTCTCCTCCCGGGCCCACCCTGGCCCAGGGCTGAGAAGCTAAGCTTTATCCCGGAGGCGCAGGCAGAAGGGCGCAGGGTGGCGCAGCTTTCTGGGGACCTGCAGCTCTGCAGAGCTGGGGGCTGAGCAGACCCAGGCTGCCCCGAGGAGTGGCAGTGATTCCCCGGAGCTCACTGCATGCTCTATGCTGGACGTTCTAGGACCCGCCTGGAACTAGGGCTCGTTTAGAAAAGAACAGTCTCTGCTCTGTGCCGGCGGCTCCATCTCTGGGCCGCACCCCCTCACCCCAGAGCCAACCCACAGTGCCCTCTCAGCAGCCCGGGCACCTACCTTGGTGGAGGGGGTCCTGCTGGTGGAGGTGGAGGTGCGAGTGGATGTGTGAGTGCTGGTGATGGTGTGGAGTCACGTTGAACATCTGCAGCCGGGCCAGAGGGTCGCTGGTCAGCGATGCCATCCGCTCGGCGTGAATCCGCTCGGCTGCCAGTCTATCGGGGTAGCTCATCTCGGGCCGCAGCTGGGGGCCCGCCAGGGCCAGTCTCTCCCTCTCCAAGGGGTTCAGGCCCGGGTGGAACGAAGCAAAAGGGTGGGGGCCCGCGGTGGGGGGAATGGTGAGGGCGCTGTGCCGGGCGAAGTGCTCCATGGGGTTGGTGGCTGGGTGCAGGGGGTCCAGCTCGGGGGGCTTCACCTCGAAGCCCGGCTTCATCCTCTCCCGCAGCTCCCGCTCCCGGATCTCCCGCTCTCGGATCTCCCGCTCCCGGAGCTCCCGCTCGCGGATGGTGGGGTCGACGTTGTAGAGGCCGGGCATGTGGTAGGCCAGCAGCGGGTCAGTGGGGTTGAGGGGCATGTAGAAGGGGTGGTTGCGGTTGGTGGGCGACATGACGTGGGGCCGGGCGTACTCGCTCAGAGTCCGAAGGGCAGGGGTGTCCGGCCCGATGTACGGGGGCACAGCAGCAATGGTGGTTGGCGGTGGCTCGAAGGATGGCCGCATGTGGCTGGGACCACCGAGCTGGGGGTCGCTGAGGCGGCCTTCATGTGCCGAGCTGGACGCCTTCTGCTGAGGAAACGGAGGGTGTGGGGGGAGGCGAGTTGCCTAGTGCTCCTGGGGAAGTGAGGTCTGCCCTGTGGCCATCCTGCACTGACCAGTCAGCTTGGTCCCTCCACCCCAACACCGAGTGGCCTCAGCCACGGCCTGTGACAAGGACCTGGCCCAGACCCCCCGTGACAGTCTCCTCTGTGCCTGCAGCTTCCCTTGTGTCCTGAACAAGTTCATGTACCTGTGAGACAAGGCACTGCATGGGAGGGGTCCCCCCCGCCCCCCACAAGGGCAGGCGCTGGGTGGCCTAGCCCACGAGAGTGCCCAGCCAGGGCCGCCAGAGGGCGCGGATGAGGCAGGTTAACGCCCCAATGCCTGGCTCTCCCCACTTTCAGTTTCTCTGCAGTTCCCTCCAATTACATGTCTACAGGCTGCTGGTCAACCAGTCTGAACCTGCCAGGGCCAAGGAGGAGGTGCATGGTGAGCCTCTGGGGGAGGGGGCCCTGGGAAAGGAGGAGGTACACGGTGAGCCTCTGGGGGAGGGGGTCCTGGGGAAGGAGGAGGTGCACGGTGAGCCTCTGGGGGAGGGGGTCCTGGGGAAGGAGGAGGTGCACGGTCAGCCTCTGGGGGAGGGGGTCCTGGGTTGGCTCAGGGATGAGCAGCAATCTCTGAAAAGCCTAGGATGGGGCTCAAATAGCAATGGATCCTCCAGCTGCCATGACAGTAAAACAAACAGCCTCACACAGAGCAGGTGGCCAGTGTCCCCGGCCTGGCACGGCCAGCGCCCCCTCCCTGCACACTCAGGCCGCCCGCCTGCCCGCCCAGGACGGAGCACTCACAGCCGCTCGCTCAGCCTCCCGCTCGCGCTCGCGCTCCCGTTCGCGTTCCTTCTCCTTCTCTTTCTCCCGCTCCCGCTCCTCTCTCGCTTTCTGCTCGGCCTCTCGTTTGGCCTTCTCGATGGCCTCCTCCCTCTTCTTGGCCAGTTTGGATCCCGCCAGAGGCATGAAGTACAGGTCGGCCCGTGCGCACGAGTTGTAGCCCCGGTCCAGGTGCTTGTAGAACCTGAAAAGGCCACGTCTGCCATCGGGGCCCTGCCAAGGCCGAGGCCTGCCCTGGGCCGCCCAGCTTCCTGACACTATACCTGGCTGACTGGCTGGCATGGCTGGGGGTGTCCACCACAGTGGGCTCGGGGGACGGGCTCCTCGGTGGTGGAGGGGGGCTCTCGGGCTCCTCGGCATCGTCCAGAGCCTCTTCCTTGATCTGGACAGTGGGCAGCGGGCAGGCTGCCCCCACAGGTGTGCTGCCTCCTGAAGAAACGGCAGCAGAGCAGGGTGGCTGGGCTGACGGGCCAGGTCCCGGGAGTGGAGTGGAGGTACTGGGGCAGGACGGAGGGGTGATGGGAGGAGGGCCTCCAGGGACAAAGGGGTGCTGAGCGAATGAGGGCTGAGGGGGCGCCTGATGGAGGCCTGCAGGGGGGTGGGTGGCAGCAGCAGGGGGCAGGCTCTGGCTCTGGGTCAGCACCGGAGGCTGGGCGGGGGAGGAGGGCAGTGGTTGGCTCTGAGGCATGAGCTGCAGTGGTGGGGGGTGCGCCGAAGGGGGGTGGTGTGTAGACAGGGAGCTCAGGGGCTTCAGTGCTGGAGGGGGCGGGAGGTTGGCATTCATGGAGAAGGGTGAGGGCCCTGAGAGGTGAGGTGGGTGCTTGTGGGCCTGTGGTGCTGGCAGCTGGGGGATGGGCGTAGTGGGTGGGGGCTTGATGTGAGGCATGGCCAAGGGTGCGGGTGGCAGGGGCTGCTCCCTTGGGGGCTGCTGGGGCTGCAAGACTGACTGAGAAGCTGGGGGCTGCAGGGAGGTGTGAGGGTGAGCTGCTGCCTGGGAGGCCTGGGGAGGGAGGCCAAAGGGCTGAGGGGGGCCTGGGTGCTGCAGGAGGGGCCCGGCCTGCAGGCTGTGAGGGCCGGGTGGGCCCTGACTGTGCAGGGGGGGTTGGGGATGAGGCGGGGCGGAGGCCTGGCCAGCTGGCACGGTCAGAGGCTGCAGCGGGGGATGCGGGGAGGGCAGCCGCTGTGGGTGCAGAGCAGGTGCCTGCTGGATGTGGGCATGGGAAGCAGAACCCGGCGGAGCCTGGCTGGACGGCTGGGAGGCTGAGGGGGAGCCCTGTGGAGGAACGGCAGAGGGCGTGGGCCCCGGGGTGGGAAGCTGGGACGCTCCTGGGGGGGCTGTGGAGGGAGCCGGAGCAGCCCCAGTGGGAGCCTGCAAGGCTGGGGGCTGGGCCTGCAGGGTCTGCTGCTGCGCAGAGGAGTCCGAGTCACTCTCATTGTCCTGGGGGCTCGGGATGCTGGGGGACGTGCTGCGATTGTCCTGGTCGATGTCTTTGGGGTCACTGCTGCCCTCATCGTTGACGCTGCGGCTGTCAGAACTCTCCCCCTCGCCTTCGGACGGCGAGTTGGGCCGGCTGATCTCCTGAGGCAAGAGGCGAGGAGGGACGCTCTAGTGTGCCCTGCGTGGCCAGAGCCTGCACACGCACAGCAGGCAGCCAGCTTGTCCTCAAGGACCAGCAGTCCTGCCCTGACCCGGCCCCTCCCTGGGAGAGAGGGCACTGCCACCCCCTCGGGAGACTTGGCGGAGGGCTTCTCGGGCGTTCGCTGTAGCTGCAGGCCCCACCTGGGTTTTCGTCTTCTTGGAGCTGGTCCTGTCGGCCTCCTCTGTGTCCGAGGCCACCTTCTCCCGCTGGCGCTTGGTGCTCTTCAGAGGCGACGAGACTCCCTCCTTCACCTTCTGCAGGGGGCAAGCGCACAGGGTGTCAGCCCAGAGGGGTCCCCTCAGCCTCGGGGGCAGGATATGGTGACTGGGTGCTGACACCCCGTCCCACAGTCTGAGCTCTATCTCCAGAAGAAAGCTCTGGAAGGGGAGAGCCACAGCCAGGCAGGAGCAGCATCTGGATGGGAATAACTTGGCTTTGGGAGGAAGGAAGCCTCTTCAATCACCCCCCTGCGCCTTCCACCTCTGAGGCCTTGGGAGCCCCGAAAGGTCAGTGCTGGGAGCTGAGCTGGACCCCCTTCTCCAGGCCCCAGGCTGCAGCCCCAGGCCAGGGCAATGCTGGTTCCCTGGGAGGCTCCGTGGATGAGCTGCGGCCCATGTCGGAGGGAGCAGAGCACCAACTCCAGCCATCAGGCTGTCCTGGGAGGGTGGGCCCAACAGTCCCCTCCCCACCCCCACCTCTTACCTTGGCCAGCTTCTTCACAGTCTCTGCTTTACTGTCGTTGCTGGAGGTGCTGGCAGCGCTGGGGGAGTTCCGGCCACTGGAGCGGATGTCTTCATTGGTGGGCGAGGTGCGACCATCAGGGCTGGCTGGCTGCTTCTTTCGACCACTGCGCAATGTCGACATCTGCCCACCCAAACCCGGGGCTGGTGAGACTGGACCCCAGCACACACACAGGGGCATCAAGAGCAGACCTCACTGTTGGCCTCATGCCAAATCCCAGCCCCTGGCAAACAACAAGCACCTGGCTGTCCCTCACGGACAGGGTCAGTATGGAGTGAAGGGAGGAGGGTTGAGTGGGTGAGTTCACATGGAAAAGCCATTCTCGGCTTCACCCCAGGGCACTCGCCTCCGGGACCCTCCTGAATGATGGGCTGGAAGTGAGCAAGGGTTTCTGGGGGCCTCCGTCAGTGGGAATAGTCCCCTCCGCCATGCTCTCCAGAATGACAATTACACAGTCAGCTCTCAGTCACCTCGCCTTTGTGCTTATTCCAGGTACCTGCCCAACCCAACCCAAACAGCACCTGCTGTGCCACCTGCCAGGAGGGGGTGACCCAGAGACACGAGCTGTCAACGCGGCTCAGCTCCTAGACCACCGAGCACGTCAGCACGTTTCTGCAAGGCCACGGGGGCTCCGAAAAGACAGGGCACAGTGACTCACGCTGGCCCACCTGCTCCTGTGAGCGAGCAGCAGTCGGGCGGGCAGGACCTAGGGTCAGAGGAAGGTGGAGGTGCCACCCACTTGCCTAAAAGGCCCAACCTGGGAGAACCCTCACTCTCAAAGGTCCCGGCTGCATTTCCAACCTGGAAAACAGTCTCTTTACGGAAGGACAAGGCTATGCTGTGAGTGAAAACATCTACCTAAATGTTTCCCAAACTGGATCAAACATTTAAAAACAGCCAGCAAGTTTCAAATAGCAGAGCTATGCGCCCCTAGAGACCGGCCACGGGCCAGAGGGAGGTTGGAGGGACTTGGAGAGCCTGCCCTGAGGCAAAACCGAGACCCATGGCCACACTGACGCCCCAGGAGGAGGGAGAGGACAGCCCACAGGAAAGGCTAATGCCTCCGGGCAAACCATTTCAGTCTCGGGGTGCCTGCGCCCCGGCATCCTAGGAAGCTGGAGGTGTGGCCAGAAGGCTCGGCCGCCGGCCCCGGGACTCACCGAGCCTCGACTCCGCCGCGTCCTCATGCTATGTTTCCCGCTGAGCCCATCGTCTTCCTCTTTGACAGGTTTGAACATAAAGGGCGGGGGGTCCACGGGCTTCTCGATGGGCGGGAGCTCGCCGTATTTCTTGAAGTGGATGCGGCAGTCTGTGCAGAGCAGGATGTTCTCCCGGCCCCCGTGGTGCCAATCTTTGGAGGCTGCGTGAGGGAAGGGGGGGTGGGGGCCAAACCTCAAAAACCAGTGTCCCTGGGGCATCTGAGCAGGGGGCTCAACCCACCCAGGTGCCATGAGAACCGCGCAGTACTGGGCTCGGGCAGACACCCGACACTCGCACAGCTCAGGTGCTGGTGCTGCCCTGCTCTCTCCCAGGACGACAGCATTTCAGGAAACCCCTCTCCCCTTATGTTGGGGTACCCAGGAGGAGCGACAATAGCTGCCCTGGCCCCAACCTTGACCATGCCTGTCCTACCCACTGATCAGCATTCTGTACTGAATTCACTGGGGGGAGAGGGGGCTGTGAAGTAAAGTAAAATCTCCAACTTTCTGCAGTAACCCTGAAGCACAGCCCAATGCCAATGTCAAAGCCCCACTCACTGGTGCTGAAGCAATGGCGGCAGGCGTAGCCCTTCAGCTCCTGCTCACTGTCCTCACTGTCGAAGTCGTCCTCACTGGCCGAGCTCAGGTCCACTGGGCATGGCAGGCATACAACAGGGTGAGGGTTGGGGGACCGTCACACTCGGCCTGCCCCAGGCTCTGAGCCACCAGGCCGAGTGGCCCAGTAGGCTGAGGTAGGACCCTCTGGATTTCTCAGGGCCAGTCTTCAGAACAAAGTACTTGTGTGTGAGGGGCGGTGGTGGTGGTGGTGGGGTACCCAAGAGCTTGCCCTGCTACATTGCTGGGGGCTGGTGTCACACCTGAAACCTGGGTGGCGGGCACCCACAACCGGTGAATCTGAACAGGGTGAAGAGCACCCGTGGTGCCTCCTGACACACGCAGCATCCTGAGGACCTGCCTCTGGCCAGTGCCACCCGCCAGCCCTGGGTGACGCGATGGCTTCTTGTTTGCATGTGCAACTTTAGCGACCCCTGGAGGTCTGTGCCCTGGACTCTATCTACTGCTGCATCCTAGTGTTTAGGGTTAGTGGGCGTGGCTTCATTGTCATATCACACGTCACAGTGGGACCGCAAGGAAGAGCTTGGTATGGCAGGAGGAAAAAGAAAAAATGTTAATCTGCTCTTATTGCCACCACAATCCAAGTGCAATGAAAACTCAAACAGTACACCGGCTACTGAGTGGAACAACCTCCTGAAGTTACCAAAACCCTCAGGCCAAGGCCAAGACTTACTTTTGTAAAAAATTAAAATGACGTTGTGTTTACTAGAAAAATTTAAATGAACGAATAATCTGTAAAACTCTCTACCACATCCCAAGTCAGTGTGACACTCAGGCCAGGCTGTGCACTAGCACACGCCTGCGCATGCGCACACGCTTCCCGGGCATCAGCTCCAGCCGCACGCTGACAAGGCCGCCGGTGAGTGCAGGCCCAGAACTGGGACACAGCGTGTGAAAACCCGCCACTTACAGAATTCACTGGAGGGGGGTCTGGAAGGTGTGTTGACGGGTGTGGACGCAGTGCGGGTCTTAATCCTCCTGAACACAGCCTGCCTGCGGTGCCTGCGATGGGCCCGGGAGCTGGCTGCCTCTGGGGTTTTCTTCCAGTAGTAATAGAAGGTGATCAGTTCCCCCTGCAGAAAAGAAGGGCTGGCGTGAGGGAGGTGTCCGAGGGACTTGGCATCCCCTGTCCCCTCTGTGGGAGCAGAAGCTGGTTTATACCAGCTGTCTACCCGGGAGACCAGGACCAACAACAGTTTGCTCCTGGGGTCAAGAGGAAAAAGCTGGGCAAATGGGGCCGGTCACCTCCGCCCAGGAGAGCACACCTTCTAGACGCCAGGAACATCCATTCACTCAACAGGGATTGTGGATGCCTACTAAATGCCAGGTGCCACCTCTGTTCTGAGCACTGGAGGTGCATCAATAATGCTAACCGCACGTGTGTGTGTGCGTGTGTGTGTGTGTTCGTTCTTCACAGTCTTCCAGTGAAATCCAGGATGAGGAACCACCTGGCCAGACAGATGACTCCAGAAACAATCAAGGATATAACGGAGGTGGTGGGGACCTCGGGCCAGGTGGGAGGTCAGGAAGAGCAGAAACCCCAAACCAAAAACTGCCCCACAGCCCCCATTCCAATCTGAGGGCCCACACTGGGATGAGGGGGCACCAAGTCCGAAAGGCAACGACGGGGGCTTGACAAGAGAGACTAAGAGCGGACAGACAGTGGTGCTGCTGTGCAGATGAAATGCCACATGTCACCAGGTCAGTCTTCAAGGCAAAAAGAGCTTCTTTTTTCATGGCCCCGCAGAAAGAGAGCCAAGGCATCTCCTAAAAAGATAGCACTTGTGGCACTGCAACTCCAGGGACAGCAGGCACCAGCCACACAAATGGGTGCATGGCATTCAGCTAACAAAAGACCGATTTCTTTAGACAAAAATCCCAAGATAAAATATCTTTAACTTAAAAACAAACAAACAAAACACTTAAGACAGCGAGAGAGCCACGCTCACATTGATCTCCTCTAATTAAATAAATATTGTACAAAGTCAATTAACTTGGCAGACGACGGTATCCTAGGACGTCGCCCTGGGGGCCGTCACCCGCGCACCAGTGCGGCCCACCAGAGGCTGAATGCCTGTGAATGGAGGAGCTAAGAAAGAGAAGATTCTGCTCTCCAGACCGGAGAGCTAGGTCAGTGTTGGAAGGACTGAAAAAGACAAAGAAGCGCAGAAGCCACGTAAGGCACGCACGCGACGGAGTGCCCATCAGACGAGGTGTCATTAAAAACACGGCAGAAGACCGAAGCACGATGGCGGGAAGGTGGCAGGAAGTGGGCAGATTTGGGTGGGAAAATGGCTTCTGCAAAGCAGGCAATTGCGTGCTCAGCACTCGCTGCCCAGGAGCGGGATTCTCTGCCTGGGCATTTCCTGAGGAGAGGACCAGGCTGTCACCAGAGCCCGGAAGGGTCAGCACAAGCACACAGCACGCCTCTCTCGGAGCGGGGATGTGCTTCTTTCCAAACGCCACTCAACAAAACACATGTGACTGCCAGTGTTTAAAGATGAAGCCTGACCCAAGGCCAGGGAGACCAGGAGCCCGCCACTACCCAGCCCCTTTTCAGCTCCATGAGAAGGTGATGAACAACAGGGAACATGTAGAACTGCCCTTGAATCTCTGGTTTGTCTGTCTGTCATGCTGTTCTACAGATGCAGGCGACGTCCCTGTGGCGACTAGAGCATCCTGAGCCCTACGGCCATGATGCCAGAACCTCCTGCTCCTACCTTCCCTGCCCGGAATGTCGTTTATCCACACTGATCGTTGGTGTGGGCTGGCTGGAGGGAACACACTCCTAAATCCACTAGGAGATTAAGAGACACGTACCAACACGAAACCGATCTGACTCTGTTTTCTTATAAAAAAACAGAACAGAAGCCAAGGCAGGTGACCGTCACCCTTCGAATCCGTTGCCAGAGTGGCGTGCGCATCAGCTCAGAAGGGCAACTGGTGCAGTAGACCAGAGCCCGACCCTGAAGGCGAGGGAAGAACGAGGAGACCCAAAGTGGTTCCTTCCACCTCCTCCTTTTAGGGCCACTGGATGCGGAGGCCTGGAATCTAAGAGAGAGTGTGAAGCTATAGGCGATGGAGGGAAATAAAAATGGGGAGAAAATCTGGTGGAGGGGTGCCTCCAGCGTCCCTGTCAAACCCCAGTCTGACTCAAGGCTGTTGAAAAGCAGTCACCCTGACAGTGCGCCACAGCAGCGGTCGATTATGCAATACTGCCCCACGTGGTGACCAGGGATTGTTCCTGTTTCTCAAGTATGAACGTTTTGAAAAAATTCAAATGGTTTAAAAGATGGCATAACTTGCAGATTAAAAGAGGGGGAGCCAGAGCTTAGCAAGGCTATGCGACTGGCCCAATGCTAGACACTGGCAGAAAAAAGGCTCGGAAAAGCTCGGTTCACAACTCTAAACCTTTAGTGCTGCACCATGTCCTCCTCCTCTAGCCCGTGAGAAATCAGGACATGGAAAAAAACCCAACGTTGAAATAAAACCCAATGTTGTCACCTTTTAAGTAACAGCTTTTTAAAAAGAAGGTGACCAGAAGAGATCCTTGGAGTGCCAAGGATCAAACTGACCAAGCCTGAAGGACCCTCCCTCCCTGCAAGTCTAAAATTAGTTGATGAAAAAACGAAAGAATGTAAATGTCAAAATTCAGGAAAGATGGGGGAAGTCATATCCTAGAAATGTAAAATGGTCAAACCACTCTGTAAAGCTGTTTGGCAGCTCTTAGAAAGCTAGACAAACATCCACCACACGGCCCAGCGATTATTCCACTCCTGGGTTTTACCCAAAAGAAGTAAGAGCATGTGCTCATGCAGGACTTGTACACAAATGTTCATGGAAACAGGGAGAATGAATGACACTGCGGCACACCCGCCCACTGGAATACGACTCGGCAGTGAAGAGGAACAAACCACTGATACACAATATGGATGAATCCGAAAAGCATCGTGTTGAACGGAAGCAGCCAGACACAAAAGGGTACACATTATAGAATTCCATTCTAGAAAAGGCAACCCCCTGATCACAAAAAGGAAGCTAGTGGCCTGGAATCCAGAGAGCAGGAAAACCGCTTATAAAAAGGACACCAGGAAACCTTCTAGGGTGATGGGAATATTCTATAAATCAACTGTGGTATTTACATGGATTTATACAGTTGTCCAAACTCACTGAACTGTGCACTTAAAGCGAGTACATGCTTATGATATACAAAAAGTTGATCCAAAAATAAATACATAAATAAAAGTCCAGACCAGGTTTTATGAGCTGCCTCTCAACCACTGTAATGTCTGCGAAGGGATTAAACACTGGAATGGAGCAAATCCAGGAGGATTAAACAGCATATTGGTGACTGCATGGGTGGCTAGGTCTTGAGCACAAACAAAAGAACACGCCAGGGAAAGCTGTGGTTCTACAAACAGGGAGGGAAGCAGCTCGAGCCTCACCAGGAATGAAGTCAATTGAACTTTAATCAAACATGCATAGTGTGTTCTGCGGAGACCTGCGGCACATAAATTCAGGGAACAAAAGCTGCTGCAGAAATCAATAGCTTACTGAAACATTAACACAGGCAGCCATTGATCAAACGCAGCTCCACAAAGGCAGCCTTGCAAATTAGCTCCTGCTTTTGCTTGCAGCAAACACAGGTATAAATGTTGTCGACATGAATGGCCGATAATGACCATTTTGTTCCCGGCTCTCACCTCATCTCACAACAAGGCCTCACAGTCAACACACCTCACATCTCAGAACTCTAACTGCACACAGCAGGGGAACTGAACTGGTTAAGTGCCTGGGCAAAAAGGAAAAGAGAGGGGTGGAGGCACCCCTAGTCGCCAGCACTACGGGCTGGAGCTCTTGCCAAGAGAAGTGCTCACATCCATTGGCCGATATTTACCAAATTCATTCTCTCTCCGCCCCCCCCACCCCACTCTTTCCCCAACTCCTTTGCCTTTTCTTTTGGTGGTGGCGGTGTTGGGGGGGTCCTCTGGATTTTCCTGACAGGCCATATGCACAGAGCCACTGGCAGTAAGAGACTGGCCCTGGATCTATGTAGCAGCCCCTTCCTCCTGCAGGCTCTCTTCGCAGTCCCGAGGCAATCCTCTGCCAGGGCTGGGGAACTAGGCAGCATTAGGTTTCTCAGATTTTCCACCAAAATAAAAACAGGGGTGGGTGGTGCCATGCAGAGGAGAATGAGGAGGGAAGGAGACAAGTTGTTCAGCTCAGCGCTCTATCTGGGGGAGGCAGGAAGGGGGAAAAAGAAAATAAGACCCCGAGAAGAGTCGGGCTGACAAAGGCTCCGGGCACCAGTGCTCCATCGCAGGCCACTCCTGGGACCGTGAGGAGGAATGGCTCCTCCTCAGCCACCATCTTCCTCTGTGCCTCCCGGTGCCGGCCTGTGAGTCCATCAAGTTCACGCACACGGAACAGAAGCAACAGGGCTGGGCCGCTCGGTGCTTACAGGTGCTTTCAGCAGAAGTCCCTTTCAGGTAAGACCTGCTGGGATGGCCTGGGCCCAGTTCTGCTTTAGCTCAGGTAAACCGGACCGAGACATGTTCCAGGGCCTGAGTAGGCACAAGCAGGGGGGAGGAGGGGAGGGAGTTGGCAACCTGCTGCAGGAGAAACCCTGACTGGGCCTCCTTCCCACCCACAGCAGGCCCATTTACCTGCAGGCATGTGTTAGGCACAAACATAACTGCTCTTCAATATCCCTTCGGCACTGCAATGCTAAGACAGGGGAACCTGCGACCTGTCCTGCCCCATCAATTTCTTTTTAAAGTTAAGATACACTGCATCTCTTCTCTCTCAGGGACCACAGGAAAATGAAAGCAGAGAACAAAGCATTGAAGAGGGAAGGTGCTGAAAGCATTTCAAGTATCAGAGGCTCATTCTCAGCAAGCTTGTCTGTCCTCAGTACTGAGCACAGAGGCAGGTGCCCCGCACCGAACTCCTTAGACAGGAGCTCTCTGGGGAACTGATGTAGAAGCAAGAAAAGGGAGTCAATCATTCTGGTCCCATATTAGAACATACGGGTACACGTACACCCAAGATTGAGTCCAAATGTTTGTGATTATAACATATTAGAGGCCTGGTGCACAATCAATGCACCGGTGGGGTCCCTCAGCCTGGGCTGCGAGGATTAGGCTGAAACTGGCTCTCCGACATTCCCCAAGGGGTCCCAGATTGTGAGAGGGTGCAGGCCAGGCTGAGGGACCCCACCGGTGCACCATCGAGCAGGGGAGGGACCGCAAGAGGGCTCCAGGGCATGTCCAGCCTGTCTCACCCAGTCCTCAGCAGCAAGCTAACGTACCGGCTGGAGCATCTGCCCCCTGGTGGTCAGTGTGTGTCATAGAGACTGGTCGAACGGTCAGACACTTAGCATATTAGGCTTTTATTATATAGACTGTTGCCACACCACCCAAAGAAGTCTGGACACTGGAAGGGGGTGGGGGTATGTGCTAGAAGACAAGGTGCAGAGGCCCCAGCACACAAGTGCAGGGTGCCTGCAGCCTGCCATCTACTAGCACATGTTCTCTTATGAGCCATGGAAGGTCTTGTCCTTCAGAAATAACCATGTACACACACCCCTTGTAAGTCAGTGTATAGATACTGTGTTCCTTTACTTTGCATTCTCACAACATGGTTCTGTGACCAGCAGAAGAAAAGGATGACCACTGGTATTACAGTTATGCTAAGGCAGGCCCAGTTTCCTCCTCCTTATACAACTAAGAATGGGGCTGCAGGAAGTAATCTAATCCTGGTCCCTGCATGTAGGGAGTCCCAGCCTCAGAAGGTACCCAATAGAGGCTACCCCTGCTGGTGACGGAATGCTTCCACTGATTTTTTCTTCGCCACTAAAGTTTCAAAAGGCACCCTCTGTGAACCAAGCACCACCTACTATAAAGAGGGCAGCAGAGGAGATGGGATGGGAGGCAGGTGTGGATAATTATAAATACACTAGAGGCCCCGTGCACAAAAATTTGTGCACTCGGGGGTCCCTCAGCCCAGCCTGTGCCCTCTCGCAGTCTGGGACCCCTCCGGGGATGTCCACCTGCTGGCTTAGGCCTGCTCCCCGGGGGATTGTGCCTAAGCTGGCAGTGATACATCCCTTGGGGGATGTCCACTTGACAGCGGGCCAAAGCTGCAGTTGAACATCCACAGAGCTGCTGAGGAGGCAGGAGAGGCTCCCACCATCGCCAATGTGATGCCTTCAGCCTGGCTTGTGGCTGAGCAGAGCTCCCCCTGTGGGAGTGCACTGACTACCAGGGGGCAGCTCCTGCATTTAGCATCTGCCCCCTGGTGGTCAGTGTGTGTCATAGTGACCAGTCATTCCCAGTCGTTCTGCTGTTAGGGTCAATTTGCACATTACCGCCCTAACAGGTTTGGCTCAGTGGATAGAGCATCGGCCTGCAGACTGAAGGGTCCCAGGTTCGATTCTCGTCAAGGGCATGTACTCTGGTTGTGTACACATCCCCAGTAGGGGGTGTGCAGGAGGCAGCTGATCGAAGTTTCTCTCTCATCGATGTTTCTAACTCTCTATCCCTCTCCCTTCCTCTCTGTAAAAAATCAATAAAATATATTTGGGGAAAAAAATTGCATGTGCACATTACCCTTTTATTATATAGGATAGAAGCCTGGTGCACAGGTGGGAGCCAGCTGGTTTGCCCTGAAGGGTGTCCCAGATCAGGGTGGGCAGGGGACCCCCAGCTCCCTACGATCGACACGCCGCCCCTGCTCACGATCGCTGGCTCTGCCCATGCTCACGCCTAACACCTCTGGCCAAGGCATTAGGCCTGGGCAAGAGACCCCCAGCTCCCCACCATCGTCAACTCGGCCCCTGCTCCCTGCGATTGACCGCTCCGTCCTAATGCCTCTCGCCCAGGCATTAGGACTGGGCAGGGGACCCCAAGCTCCCACCATCAGCGACTGTGCCCCTGCTCCCCATGATCGCTGGCACTGCTCCTGCCCAGGCCTAATGCCTCTGGCCAAAGCATTAGGCTCGGGCAGGGGACCCCGCAGCTGCAGCCTCCCAAGATCATGGGCTCCACCCCTGCCCGGGCCTTACGCCTCTGGCCGAGGCATTGGGCCCGGGCAAAGGGGACCCCCAGCTGCAGCTGCCCCTGCCCCGGCCTAACACCTCCTCTGGCCGAGGCGTTAAGCCTGGGCAGGGGACCCCCCCAGTTGCAGCCGCATGCGATCGTGGGTTCCACCCCTACCTGGGCCTTACTCCTCTGGCTGAGGGTGAGGCCCGGGCAGTGGGGACCCCCAGCTGCAGCTGCCCCTGCCCAGCCTAACGCCTCTGGCCGAGGCATTAGACCCAGGCAGGGGGCCCCCCCAGCTGCAGCCGCCCCCGATGGTGAGCTCCGCCCCTTCCCGGGCCTAAAGCCTTTGGCCCAGGCGTTAGGCCCCTGCAGCAGGGAGCCCAAGCTGCAGCCGCCCCCCTATCGTGGGCTCCGCCCCTGCCCAGGCCTTACGCCTCTGGCCGAGGAGACCGGGCAGGGGACCCCCCATGCTGCAGCTGCCCCAGATAGTGGGCTCTACCCCTGCCTGGGCCTCACGCCTCTGGCTGAGGCGTGAGGACCGGGCAGTGGGGGCCCCCAGCTGCAGCCGCCCCTGCCCAGCCTAACGCCTCTGGCCGAGGCATTAGGCCCAGGCAGGGGAACCCCCAGCTGCAGCCGCCCCCCGATTGTGAGCTCCGCCCCTGTCCGGGCCTTATGCCTCTGGCAGAGGCATTAGGCCCGGGCAGGGGACCCTCGCTGCAGCTGCCCCCCGATGGTGGGCAGGGGACCCCCCCAGCTGCAGCCGCCCGCGATCGTGGGCTCTACCCCTGCCTGGGCCTCACGCCTCTGGCTGAGGCGTGAGGCCCGGGCAGTGGGGACCCCCAGTTGCAGCCGCCCCTGCCCAGCCTAGCCTCTGGCCAAGGTGTTAGGCCCAAGCAGGGGACCCCCAGCTGCAGCTGCCCCCCCACCCAGCTGCAACTGCTCCCTGATCGTGGGCTCCTGGGCTCCGGGCAGCGGCTGCAGCCACCTCGCAATCCCGGGCCCCTGGGGGCCGCCTTTGCCCTGCCCCCCGGCTCTTAGCTCCCCTCTGGGAGTGCCAGGGGGCTTCTTCTGTGCTTTCCATTTTGCCTCCTTGCATTGTGCCTACATATGCAAATTAACCGCCATCTTTGTTGACAGTTAACCGCTATCTTGGCTGGTGATTAATTTGCATATCTCGCTAATTAGCCAATGGGAAGGGTAGCGGTTGTACGCTGATTACCATGTTTCTCTTTTATTAGTGTAGATTATAAATACATATGCATCTCTCTGAAGCATTTTACAGGCCCTTTTTGGGCCCACCTGCTATTGTCAGCCAATGGACAGCACCCCCCATGTGCGGGGCTGGCACATGCGTCTCTGTGTGCACCTGACACCCCTTTCAGGTGAGAAAGTGAACATTCAGAAGACATTCTCTTAATGCTTTAAGACATATTTTAACTGTTCTGATGCTAAATAAACATTTAAACATTAATATGTAGAGAAAGTACAGTTAAATGATCTCTATGCAATGCCTGAAGTCTACCTGCTAATGGAGAATCAGTTAGAATCAAGGTATTCTGCTAAAACTTTTGAAGAATGTCCTTCAGTTACCTGCTGCCTCCTCCAAGGAGGTCCAGATAAAGAGGGTAAAGGAATCCACCACTTATTTTCTGGATAGAATGGAGAGATCTAAAACCATTTTTAAAGGTGTCTGTACCCAAGGAGAATTCCAGGAAGCAACGAACAAGGGCCCAAACCCAGTAGGGGCAGGAGGGAGAAGGAAACAGGGCATAGAACTGCTTCTCAGACTGCACTCCCCGCCCCCGGGCCCCGAGAACACGAGACTCTGCTGCAGGAGCCGGACCCGGGAGGCTGGCATGAGACCGCCCCCTGGGAAGCGCTGGTCTAACTGCAGGGCTGTGACCTGCAGCTGAGTTTGGCCTCTGATCTCCACGACCATCCTGCCTGGGAACTACAGCCACATTGTTTCTTGGCAAAAGCTATTAGATCAAGGGCAGTGAAGCAAGTCAGTAAAATTTCCTGGCACAGGCTCCTGTGCAAGTCATTCTTTCCTTTCACTCCCTGGGGAGCCAAGGGCTGGATGTGACAACTGTTCAGAACATCTGAGGTGAGAGGCCGGGCACAGGGTAGGACCATTAGCTATGTTTAGGAGCAGCCTCCTTGACACAGCTTTTTCCAGCCGGCAACTGGTTGTCTTCCAGCAACGACTCGGTAATTAAAGCGGTGCTCTCCTGGGCTCCTTCTCCTGTTAACCGACCGAATCCCTAACCCCTACAGGAGCCCCACCACCATCGCGGCCCTGCTGCTGCTGGCTAAGTGCCACCTCTGTGGTCTCAGAGCACACCTGGTAGGAGGAGGACCTGCTGGGAGTCACAGCAGAATCACAGCCTCCTGCGTGCACGAGGCTGCGAAGGCACCTGCCCAACACGCAGCGCAAGGGGACACCGATGGGGGCCGGCTGCTTCTGGGGCAGCCCCTCCTGCCCACCTCCAGCTCCGCTCCTGAAGAAAGGTGAAGGGAAGAGCTGGAAGTACGCGAAGGTCCCCTGGGTTTCACTTGTAATGATGAGGCACACGAAGATGCTCCGGGACCAGGGAACCTCCCCCACTTCATTAAAAAAAATCCCAGTTGGGCAGGTTAACAAATAATTTTTTTTTACCAATTATTGCCACTACATTTGTACATTGTGAAGGAACTGAGAGACCCTAACCAAAAGTGTAATGAGAAAGCTCTACGTTGCTTTAGTGACTGACCCCGGCCACCTGCAGATCCTACCTTTGGCCCCCACCTCCACCTGGATGTCCAGAACTGAGGTCCTGGCCTGGCCTGGCCCCTCCCCCACAGACACTAGATCAGTCTTCCCAAAGCCCAGCTCTGACCTTGACACCTGCCTCTCCAAATTATCGAGGGTTCTTCAAGGCCCACAGAACAAAGGCCCAGCCACCTCGAAACTTCTTCCAGAGGCCAGCCTGCTGCTTCTCAGTGCTCTCTCCTGTGGGATGCAGCCTGGGAACCCCTCCCCACTCGGCTCCTCAGCGCCTGAGTCTAGGTCCTACTCACCGCTAGGCCTTCACAGATGTCATCATTTCCATGAACCCTTCCTTTCCCCTTTCCCCAACCAGGGGAGGCCATCCTGAGGTCGCTTTCATTACCTTTCCCCGCTGCCCCTCCAGTATGTGCAGGCTCTACCTTGGACTGTCGTCATGAATGAGCTGGTCCGACTCCCCACGCCTGTGACCACTTCCTCCACTTCCTCTGTGAGTACCACCGAGGTCTAGCACAACATCCTGAATATAATGAGTACTCATGAAACTTTTGCCAAAACGAGTGTTTCATGAAATAAAAAACCCCTGAAATTAACTCTGAAGGATAAAGATTTTGAAAAATAGATATGAGATTACCAACTTTTTATTTTGCCAACTAATGTCATTAGAAATAACTGCCGCCTGATCTCACCATTATTTCATAGAAGAAATGACATTTTATTTCTAAGAAAAGATAGATAACCTCCAAATAAGAGTTCCTTAATGTGATTATCAGTGCTGTGGAAGCAACTGCATTGGCATTATTTTTCATCTCCCTCGGACTAGTGAAAACATAACCCATGTGCCCACGCGGGGTCTGGAAGCACTGCTGCAGAGCGGCCGGGCTGGCAGGAGGGTGGGCTTAGGAACCCCAGGCCACCACTTCTTCACTCAGAGTCTTTATTTACAAAAACAAACCACCTTTCACCGGGCTACAAAATCTACCTTGATGATAGCTAAGCACTATATCTATGCCCTTTCCATACCATAACATGTTTAATCTTCACGGGTACCTAATAAATATCTCATCATCCCTGCTTCACAAAGGAGAGAACCGAGCCACAGGGAGGCAGGTCATGTGGTCAAGCCCACACAGCTTCACGGCACTGCCCGGGGGGTTGGTCCCAGAGTCTCATGATCTTAACCACTCTAGGCGAATAGTCATCTATGCTTTTCCAAGCCAGAGGCTCAAATATGAGTTATCTTTTATCTATGGAATTCAGCGCAATGGCGTCTTAAACCTCTTACCTGGACTCTAAATAGTTGAGGCTGAAGAGCACATTGCATTCCTCATCCGCCTCAGGGTGGAACCACCCAGCACCCAGGAATTACAGAACCTGAAGCAACTTCAGGGGAACCCAGATCAGAAATCCATCTGGTGCCCCAAGGGCATGATCAGTACTATGCACCAATCTAGATAAACGGTTTCCACTTCCCACACCAACAACACACTCCACGGACTGTGAGAAAGACCCTGGGAGCCCACCATGAGCACCTCCTCACGACCTGCCTACCAGGCCTCAAGCCATCAGGCGCTTACACCACGGGAGAAGCCTTCCAACCTACTTTTGACTCTAGGCTACATATGACACAGAGATGCGCCAGGCAAGTGGCCTTTTTGGCCCCAAAGCAGTGACTCGTCCTTTCCTAAGGATGGTCAAGAGTTTAGATCAAACAGAGTTTGATGTCCAATGCCTTCAGCGAGAAGCATCTGAAGCTGTGACTGTGAACGGGGCTCAGAATCATGGCGGTGACCAAGGGCTGCTGGGTGGCCAACCTGAACCTCCACACGCTTGCTGCTTACCTGTCCAAGCAGTTCAATTAAAAACCTATTTATCACTCAAGCAGAGGTTTTCCACTTAACCAAAAACAACAATAAAAATAAAAGCCAGATTTGGAAATGACTTGTTTGAAAACAGATCAAAACGATCACATATTGGTCTAAAGCCCAGCCTGAACTGAGGGGCTCCCAGCCACGCGTGGGGCCCACAGAAGCCTGGGCAGTCCTGACACACTGACGAGACTGGCCTCCACCGAACACAAACCCCACACACAGCACTTAGGGGCCTTTAGCTTTGGTTTTACTGTGCTGGCTGTTTAAATGGAGACTGTTAACATTTTAAGTATAATAACGCCATCACTAGGAAACTTGTTTTCTCTGTAGGGCTCCCAAACTCCAAGAATTCATTCACTGAAATCAGTGCTCTTTCCCACACTGAATACTTCATTATTTCCTGAACTCATCTTATTGGAGTTCAGCAACAGGGCAAGAGGGATTTCACTGCTGCCAGTTCTATCATATCACGTCACCATTCTTAATATTTTCTAGTTCCTGTAAAGAAATGACGGCTCTATCAGCAAAGGTTTGGGGGGGGGGGGGGGGGGAGAAAGAGGAAGAAGGAAAAAAAAGCCATAAAACTGTTAAAAACCGCCATTCTCCATCTCGTAAACATTTTTCTATTTATCGGCCTTTCATTATATGTGCAATCTTATTATCCCTGCACAGTATCAAAGTGACATCCGTCAGGGTCACCCTATAAAACATACATTGGCACTGTAACATTTAATGACGGGACCGGGGCGGAAGATGAAGGATGGGAGCGGTGGCATGCTGCAGGATGCTTTAAAGGGGTCATCACTTATATCTGTGCATTTCCCGAGGTGATAACTGAATGACAGGGGCTGGAGGGAAACCCATTTTTGAGCTCAGAAAGGATAGTTAGGAGAAAAATGTTTTTGTATTGGAAGCATATAATGACTGCCAGGAAATGAGAACAGCTACTCTTAGCAACACTGCTTCCTATATTTTATGGTTTTTATGGACACACAGCAAATTATCAAGTATAATCCATTTCTGCAAGCTGAATTTTAAAATAAAGAACAGCTCCCTCATTACAAAGAAAAGAGGGAAAAGGGTATTTAATTTTGTTGTTGTATCACATTTGTTTAATAAAAGGAACAGAGCAAACATTCTTTAAAGTACAGAAACACAATTACACCACCACATCCTCCTTCTTAGACATGAAACATGCCATCTCTTTCACCTGAATTTTGGGTTTTGCGTGCAAAGGCCTCTGACGGCAGCAGCTTGGTGGTCCTAGGGTCTCCAAGAGATTGTTCTGGTTACTCACACCAACAGGCAGTCCCGCAGGTTGGAAAACACACACGACCCAACTCACCAGGGGTTTGGGATGTAGCTTATGAAAATAACGTGCAGGTCCCCTAATCACAGTTTGTGATGCGGGATCAGAAGGCTCACTGCTCCTGATTCCTATCTTGGTTCCCCTAAGAGTTCTTTTTTAAAAGAAAATATTTTAGCCCTAACCGGTTTGGCATCAGCCTACAGACTCAAGGGTCCCAGGTTCGATTCCAGTCAAGGGCATGTACCTTGGTTGCGGGCACATCCCCAGTGGGGGGTGTGCAGGAGGCAGATGATTGATGTTTCTCTCTCATCGATGTTTCTAACTCTCTATCCCTCTCCCTTCCTCTCTGTAAAAAAATCAATAAAACATATTAGAAAAAAAGAAAAAATATATTTTTATTGATTTCAGAAAGGAAGGGGGAGAGATAGAAACATCAATGATGAGAGAGAATCATTGATTGGCTGCCTAGCTGCACACCCCCTAATGGGGATTGAGCCTGCATGTGCCCTGACCGAGAATCAAACCGTGACCTCCTGGTTCATAGGTTGATGCTCAATCACTGAGCCCCACTGGCTGGGCCCCCAAGGAGGTCGAGGAGCTGTGGCTGGCACTCCTACCCCAAGTGCCCTTGAATGGGTGTGGAGCCTGTAGGGTGCAATGGGGCCGACGGCCAAGAGAAGCGCTGGAGCTTCCGTGGCCATTCCACAGGCATCTTGAGAAAGAGGGACGGCTCTAGATCTGAGACAAACACCATGGTAGGAAAGAACATAGGGATGACTGGGAGCTCTTCCCTGCAAACGCAGTATGGCGCAATCTTACAGTGAACACGCCTCACTTGCATCAAAATCCTCGCCACTCTTGTTCTGGAGACCAGCCACCAATGTTATCACAGGAGGCTCCCGGCACCCGACTCTAGCTCCCCCCTCCCCTGGCCTGTTGTGGGGTGTCGCAGGAAAAGGTTTGGCAACATGCTCCCGGGGATACCTTGACCACCCCTGAATTTTATGTTGAGATTGATCTGAGACATGAAGGTGTTCTTGGTCTGCTCTTGGGGAGTAACTTTTCCTTCATGCCCCACATATTGTGGAATGGTCACCCTTAGGCATTAACCAGCTCTAACGAAGTCACACAAAGGGATGAGCCCGCATTCTTATTCTTATTATTCGAACCCGAGGTCCCAGAAACAACTCTATAGAGCCAACAAACTTTTCATTAATTTAAGTGCTCTAAAAGCTTAATAGTTCCCACCTGCAGAAAGCCTCCGAAATTGGCCTTTGTCCATGTCCCTGTCACTTCCCTTTGCAATGAAGGAGAAACTTCTGAGCGGCGACTTCAGACGTGAGCTCTTGGTCAAGAAGCCCTACTGTGCTGGCAGAGGAGCGAAGTCAGGGCAGAGCAGCAGATTTTCAGACATGTCCCTCAGGCCCTCGTCCTGAAAAGGCTGCTCCGACACCTGTTAGGACCTTTGTAGCCTCCATCTCCTGCTTCATTCACCCTCGGACAAAGGGGGCTGGGGGCCCGGGCCTCGGTGCCGGTCCCTGGAAAGCTTTTCTCCTGGGAGCCGTTAGCCCCCTCCCCAGCTCCACCTGCGGGAATCCTAGCCCCGCTCAGGGCATCTCCTCACACACGCCACCTCATGCACACCAGCTTTCCTGACCCACAGGGAGAGTTCCCACAAGTCTCTCTGCATGAATACCAACTCTCTTGCTTAATTGTGGGCCCCTGCATGGCTCAGACGTCACTGACTCTGATAGAATAGTACGTCACATGTGTTACAGCTGAACCTTCTTCTAAGGGTCAGTGAGGCCCTAAGCTCAAAGCCAGAGAAGGGAGCACGCCTTCCTTCAGGGCGGGCACTGGCGCGCACACAGGCTCGCTGCCAACGGGTACCAGGAGGCTCTGGGACTATGCTTTCACGCTAGCTGTTCTGCTAGACTTTTAAGGAAACAAAACCGAACCGAAAAAGGACAGCCTGCTGGGCTGTGGCTGGTGCACCCATGGTGACAAATCATTGCCCAGAGCAGTCTCTATGCTCCACAGCTGGGCTCAGTGATCTCAGATTCACCTCCGTGCCCACAAGTACCCAGTGCCGGCAGAACCAGGTGACACCCAGAGCTCCTCTTCCTAGATGAGAAAGTTCACGTCCCAGTTTAGTCCGTGGTTTGGTAACATGGCCAAATAGCCAACATGTGTATGTGTGTGTGTGGGGTGGGGGGTGGGGAGTAGAGGTGGGATGCGCATGCTATTGAGGAAGAAAATGGAGGAAAACAGTGAACTCACTGACTGTCTAGCCTTTCTCAAGTGGAGTTTCTCATGTGAACCACAGAACTTAGACAATGAAGGGGCTCTTTTCTCGAGTATCTTAGGAATGGAACATGATGAGTACCTTTCTACATGAATAAGAAATCTGTTAATACATTACATGCAATGGATGCTTAGCATACTAGGCCTAACTTTCTCTCAGAACTCAAAATGAGAAAGGCAGCCAGTAGCTGTGCAGACATGGATCAGTTACCTAACCTCCCTGAGCCTCTGTTTCTTTATTTTAAAAATGAAGAAAAATAATAGCACCCCATTCACTGCACTGTGATATTAGGAAGAGCGGACACAGATACAACACTGGGTGTGGTGCCATCTATTGTAAAAGGTACATCACTGTTGGCATTTGTTATTATTTGCTGTGGGACACGGGGACAAACAAAAGGCCCAGTGGTGGTGACTGGCAGCAGTGCTTGCTTCCTTGCTGGACTAGAAAACAACTGCATCACTGTCACAGATAAAACACAAAGTCCCAAGTAAGAGAAAGCAAAGAGACTCAGTATTTCTAGAAACAGCAAAAGCATTAAATCTTTTTAAAAACATGGCTAAAAAAAGCAGAACTGAGCTGAACTGGGTGAAAAGAACCTATATGTATAAAAGCCAAGTGACCAGAACAACAGAACGACTGGTCACTATGATGCACACTGCGGCGGCCAACCAGCCCAAAGGGGGCCCCAATTGGCAACCCCAACCTCCCACAGCCCCTTCCCCGATCGGGGACAGGGCCAGCCAGACCCCACCCATGCACGAATCCGTGCACTGGGTCTCTAGTATTTAAGAAGAAATAAGGACCTGAATGGTTCAAAGGCTTACAAAGGCCTAGGAGATGAACTGGCTGGATTTCCAGGCTGGCTACACCTATCCCCGGGAGTCACCGGCCAGCCAGAAACCTCACCAGAGTGTCCAGACAAGACCCGCACACCCCAGTCAGCACTGTCTGCTTCAAATGACTGCTTCTCATCAGTACCCACTACCTATAGATAGCACAGAGACTATGAGCCGGAATGTTCCTCTGGAATCCAGTAACACATAAGGCTTTATTGCCCGCATCCCTGTTCCTGCACTGAGTCCTTCCCAGCCCTCCACTACTAGCGATGTGTTCACAGGAAGGCGAAGTAACTCTTGGAGACCCCATTTTCTCTTTTGCAAACAAGGGAAGTTCAAAAGTAGCTCACTCCTTTACAGGGTTGTGGATTAAAGTGCTCGACAGAGGCCTGGCACATATGCCCAATAAATGACAGCTATTATTTTTATTCTGTTTCCATTTGGAAAAAGTACTAGTTTAATAGAATGGTCTCTTACATGACTTTCTTCCTCTACCATGTCTCCTCCAGAAAACTACAGCTACTTCATACAGTCTAAGAACCAGGGGCATGTTGGGAACAGTGAATGACAATGCGTTTCGGGCAGGTTCACAGTATGAAAGATAACTCAGGTCAAAGAGATCAGCATTCTCCCTGAGGATCCCAAGTAGAACCATCAGAACACCACATACCTACCTAATAGCCTCATTGAGGCAACTTAAAAGTCTTGTCTCTGCCCAGCCCAGGCTTGCCCTCAGATAATCAGCAAGATAATGAGAACACATAGTATCATTAAACATTTCAGGAGGAATGAGAAAAAAATCTGAGAGAATGTCCTGTTAATCTGTGGCAGGCTACTCTGGGGTTTATCAACTGTGCTGACACTGCAATGCAGAATTAGCTTTGATGAACGGATTAAAAAGGCCCAGCTTGGGGGACTTGCAACATGCCATTATTTATTGTCAGGACACCAGAACTCTACCCTTAAACGTGTCAGAGGACACATACTTAGGTTGAATATTATGCCTCACTATAATGAACTCTATTACTGAGCTTTAAAAACATTCTCTGCTGATAGTGTGGGACATACTAGGGTGTCACAAACCTTGGGTTGAAAATTGCTGGCGTGGATCACAAGCTCCTTAAGCAGAAATAAAGTCTAAAAGGTTCTCTGGAAGTTGAAGTTAAAAAAAATCTGTGTTGCTGATGCTCAGCTGAGGATGGAAACAAGGGGTATACAGCTCACTGTACCACCCTCAAAGGCATCCTTGTGCCCACTGACCCTGGGGATGTGGGCTCTACACGCGAGTGGCTGTCCCTCTGTGCTCTGTGTAGTCAGGGAATGTGTGAGCTGGGACACTTGTGAAGTTCAGTCTACCCTGAGTTACACATGTCCTCGTCCACTGTCCCACTTTTCCCTCCCAGGATACAATGTCAGCTGCTGAATGCATTCCTGCTATAGGGGTTGTGCTGCCGTCCAGAAAATTAATGTGCTGCTCCAAGGGATGGGGCACTAAGGCACCTACATCCTAGCACAGCACTAAGAAGAGTAGGGATCCTCTCCTGGGAACTTAGGCAATCATTTCAACCGGACTCACATGTGGTAGCAAATAGAGGTTCGCTGCTTAAGGCAACAGAGAGACAAGAGGTTGTAAAGGAAGCCCAGATAAAAGGAAAACTGGCCATCTGAGGAGTGAAAATTCCTGTCCCTCGTGATCTGGTTCAGAAAGGCTCCGATGCCACTGCCAGATGCTTTGAAGGCATTTTCCTTGCTCTCTCTAGTTATAGACGCACCACAAGTCTGTACACTTTTTAATGAAGAAGACAGGCTACATGTTTTTTAGTCCAATGACTTAAATTCTAAGGAGACCAGCTAAACTTCGTGTCTCCCCCGTGGGCAGAAGTGAGAATGGAATGCTTCGTGTTGGGTAACAGAGGTTAACAACTGGCCATCAATATGCCAATCAGGGCATATTTCTCAACTGATGAAATGACCACGATGACTCCACGAACAGTCTAAAAATGAGCCAGAGCAGTCTCCGACAAGTCCTGCTTGCCACATATTCTCCTCCAGGGCCTGCCTGACCAACAGCAGTTCTACAAGACTATTCACAACCAGCCATCAAAATCTCATCTTCCATTCCCAGAATTCCTAGCAAGACTAGGTTAAGTGTGGCCCTGGGCCTATGCTGCTCGTTAGAAAAAGCACAAGGGAAAATGTAGCTCCCAAACTGTCCTAATTATATTTAGAATTTAACATGTTCATTGTCTAAAAAACAAATCAAAATGGATCAGACACATAAATAAATAGTTGAATGAATAATAGCAATACCCGACTGCCATAATCTTCAACTTCCGGTAGCACACGGGAGTTCCTGTGTTCTTACTTTTATACCAAACACATATTTTATGAAGGTGCTTTAGTAACTCCACTTTTACTAAAACAGAACACATCAGAAGAGGGTCAAACATTCCAATTCGGCCATTTGAAAGGCTTCTCATCTCTGCAGAGCACTTGCAAGTTTATGCAAGTACTTCCAGGTCACTGGGCAGCAGGGGAGGGGCTTATTCTGCCCCTACTCACTTTGCTAAGAGTCTCCGGGACCTGCTGGCACTCTCCCCACCCCACCTGCCGGCCCACTGCAGTGGTGCTGCTGTCTGAGCCCCCTGGCACACCCCCTGCAGGGCCAGGGCCGCTTACACTCAGCTTTCCTGCATCGACCCGTGTGCGAGCCCTTCAAATCCAAACACAGGCCTCAGGTCTGACCTTTCCTTTCCTTACTGGCCCCGTGCTGGAATCACTGTTTTCCTGCGTGTGGTAATATCTTAAGGAAAGGGCAGTGCTTATGAAATGACACTGTAGAAACTATGTGTATGTGCTGAGAAGGATTAGTCTTCAAAAGTATTCAGATCAGCTTAAAATAGCCAAGCTGTGCTACTGGAAAAGTCCAAAATGACTATCTATAGATGTCAACAGTTTCCAAATTAACTGATCTACGGGACGAGTAGCCTCAAGTTGTGCAAAGACTATGTCCCTGAACTCAAGTCAACCCACTAAACAGGTATCTGGGAAGACAAGGTGCTAAGTCCTCATCCCCAACACCTGCTGGGGGTGCCATGTGACTGTCCTGCTCTTCAGTCACTGACATGTCGGAACCCTCCTTGCCATCCCATTCATTCATTCATTCATTCATTCATATATTTTGTTGCCTGGCTCCGTGGATGCACCCACGCTGGTGAAGCCCAGCAGGGGCCAACAAGCACGCCAGAGCCAAGGCTGCTGCCCGGTTTCTCAACTCTCACTCTTGGGCTGCTGCAACCAATTTCCTTACTGCATCTTAAAAAATAAATAATAAAAAGAAAAAACTACTCTGATATTACTTCTCTGTTTGAAATTCTTTAATGGCTTATCATGTTTCTCAGCACAAAAACATAATGAGGTGTTTAGGAGCATGGATTCTAAAGCCAGGCAGCCTCAGACCAAATCTCGGTTCTGTTACTTCATAAACTTGGGCAAGTTACATGGCCCCGAGTTTATGAGGTCAGTGAATCAATGCAAGCAAAGCACCTAGAGCAGGGCTTGACACATCAGAGGCCCTCAGGACACGCCATGACTGCTGCTGGGGCCTGCAAGAGCACCCCATCTGATCCCATCACCTCTGCCTCATCCCTCCCATTCTCCTTTTTGCTCAATGCCCAACTGCTACACTTACTTTCTTTAGTTCCACCTGAGATCTAAGCTCATCCTATTCCAGGGCCTCTGTACAGGCTGATCCGCTGCCCTGGGGGGCTCTTGTGATTCCACCCTTCCCCCTGGGGTCTTAACTGAAATGAAACATCTTCCAGCATATCATTATTGAAGTTAGGTCACTCCGTCATACAGGGTGGGACAAAGTAGGTTTGCAGTCATGAGTACACAAAACAGTTTATTCTTGTATTATTTGTTAACTAGAGGCCCGATGCACGAAATCTGTGCAAGGAGCTCAGCCCTCACAGCCGCCGCGGCTTGCCTCAGCCCTAGCTGCCCTGGCTTCATCTGGAAGGTCATCAGGAAGGACATCTGGAAGGTCATTCAGCTGTCTGGTCTAATTAGCATATTATACTTTTATTATTATAGATTATTGTATTATTTGCCATATGAACAACTGTAAACCTACTTTGGCCCCACCCTGTATATTTAATACTATATATATAACTAGAGGCCTGACTTGCACGAAATTCATGCAAGAGTAGGCCTTCCTTCCAGCGGCTGCCGGCACCAGCTTCCCTCTGGCACTCGGGATCAGGGCTTCCCTCACAGCCCCGGCTTTGTCCGGAAGGATGTTCAGAAGGACATCCGGTCTATTACATTTTATTATTATAGATAGCAGTCCTCAAATAATGTAATTTTGTTCAACACAGTTATAATGTTGATTAGAGGGGGGGTGGATCAATTCCCGGCTGGGGCTGCTGTCTGTGGAGTTGGCACGTTTCCCCCATGTCAGCGTGGGTTTTCTCCAGGTACTTAGTCTCCTCCCACGTCTCAAACGTGCGCATTAGGTAAACTGGTGTGTCTAAACTGTGTCCCAGTCTGAGTGTTGGTGTGAGTGGCCCTGGGATGGAGGGGTGTCCTGTTCCACCTGGTGTCAGGGGCTACCAGGATAGGCTCCAGCAACCCTCGACAACCCTGAACTAGAATTAGCAGCTGGAAAATAATTATCTTACTTGTTTATATTAATACTAGAGGCCCGGTGCACAAAAATTTGTGCACTGGGGGGGGTCCCTCAGCCCGGCCTGTGCCCTCTTGCAGTCTGGGACCCCTCAGGGGATGACCACCTGCTGGCTTAGGCCCGCTCCCTGGGGGGATTGGGCCTAAGCTGGCAGTCAGACATCCCTCTGGCAGCCCAGGAGCCCTCGGGGGATGTCCACTTGCCAGTGGGGAGCAGGCCTAAGCTGCAGTCGGACATCCTTAGCGCTGCTGAGGAGGCAGGAGAGGCTCCCACCACCACCGCTGTACTGGCAGCCATCAGCCTGGCTTGTGGCTGAGCAGAGCTCCCCCTGTGGGAGTGCACTGACCACCACGGGGCAGCTCCTGCATTGAGCGTCTAACCCCGGTGGTCAGTGTGTGTCATAGTGACCAGTCATTTCCAGTCGTTCTGCTGTTAGGGTCAATTTGCATATTACCCTTTTATTATATAGGAGTGCCTGGCCAGCCTGGGTGAGGGGCTGATGGCTGTTTGCAGGCTGGCCACAGCCCCTTCAGGGTAGGGGTCCTGCTGGGGTGCCTGGCCAGTCTGGGTGAGGGGCTGAGGGCCGTTTTCAGGCTGGCTAAGCCCCCCAGCGGGGACCCTCACCCCATGAGGGTGTGGCCATCCTGGGTGAGGGGCTGATGGCTGTTCGCAGGCTGGTCACAGCACCCAGCCACCCAAGCTCCCAGTGGAGGCTAGCTGGAAGCAGGTATCTGGGATTTATTTGTCTTCTATAATTGAAACTTTGTTGCCATGAGCGGAGACCATGGCTGGCTCAGGGCAGGCGGGAAGCTTGGCTTCCTCCATTGCCCGGGCAACCAAGCCTCCTGCTTGCTCCAGCTCCGTGGCTGCCGGCCGCCATCTTGGTTGGGTTAATTTGCATATAGTCGCTCTGATTGGGCGTGGCTTGGGGGCGTAGCAAAGGTACAGTCAATTAGCATCTTTGGCTTTTATTAGTGTAGATGTCTTAAATCTATGTACAGCTCACATTTAAAATAAGTGTTTAATACCAAAAGTGTTTTAAGTCTTTTTTTTTTTTTAATATATTTTTATTGATTTCAGAGAGGAAGGGAGAGGGAGATAGAAACATCAATGATGAGAGGCAATCATTGATCAGCTGCCTCCTGCATACCCCCTACTGGGCATATGCCCTTGGCTGGAATCGAACTTGGGACCCTTCAGTCCACAGGCCGATGCTCTATCCATTGAGCCAAACCAGCTAGGGCGTTTTAGGTTTTTATTTAGAAGTTTGGTTATGTTTGTGTGACCATAAATATGCCCTAGGAACTTAACAATTATTTATACCAATTAGCTTATATGTAAAATTGGTTTTTATGTCCTTTCTCTTAAAGTCGCAGTTTCCAAGAATCTATTTGATGCTAAGTGAGGATTTACTGTATATACTTAAGGGATTATTCACTTAACCTGTTTTTTTCATAGATTTAAAATTCTATGAATCAAGGGGATGTACCTTTAGTTGAGTGCTACGCTTCTAGCACCTAACGCAATGTTCAGCATTCTGTAGATCATCAATAAATATTTACAAATTGAAAGAGTACAAGAACATTTAATGCCAACTTGATTTCTCTTGTAAGAAATAACTTAAAAAATCATTTACAACATGCTCAAAAGGTTACAAATTGAGCATAATGCCTCATTCTTTTCAGATAAAAACTCTCACAGAAGGGCACTGTAAGAAACAGAAATCAACAAAATACACATTTGAAAAAGAAAAAAAGTCCAATCTAACAAAATCCTTACTTGATGATTTTAGTCTGATTTTATCTAACCTGGACACTGAATATCCTTTATAATAAAAGCCTAATATACTAAGTGTCTGGTTGTCTGTTCAACCAATCAAAGTGTAATATGCTAATGATATGCTAAGGCCGCTCAAATGTTTGCTATGATGTGCACTGACCACCAGGGGGCAGATGCTCCAACTGGTAGGTTAGCTTGCTGCTGAGGTTCGGCTGATCGGGACTGAGAGAGACGGGCTGGACATGCCCTGGAGCCCTCCCGCAGTCCCTCCCAGGCTGGCCAACTTCCCGCATCCCTCCCCAGCCTCAATTATGCACTGGTGGGGTCCTTAGGCCTGGCCTGTGCCCTCTTGCAATCTGGGACCCCTCAGGGGATGTTGGAGAGCTGGTTTCGGCCTGACAGTGGAATAACCAGTCACTATGATGAGCAATGACCAGCAGGGGGCAGACGCTCATCGCAGGTCATTGCTCAGCCAGAAGCCAGGCTCATGGCTGGTGAGCGCAGCAGCAGTGGTGGGAGCCTCTCCTGCCTCTGCGGCAGTGCTAAGAATGTCTGACTGCAGGCTTAGGCCCGCTCCCCACAAGGAGTGAGCCTAAGCCATCAGTTAGACATCCCCCGAGGGCTCCCAGATTACAACAGGGCGCAGGGCAGGCTGAGGGCCCCCTCCCCCCGCCCTGCAGTGCACGAATTTCTCGCACTGGGCCTCTAGTATATAATAACAAACTAGGAAGGAATCCTTTTTCCTCTCCCCTGTGTCTCATTCAACACTTCCATCCTCCCCTTTAGTAGCTTTACTTCTGGTCCCAAAGCCTCCAGGAGTCATACTAATAGAAGTCCAGTACGAGGGCTGTGGAGACATTCGGGTGTCCTGACCGGCACTTGCTCAGCCGGGACACCCACAGTAAACCTCTGCTGCAAGGCTGTGAAGAAGACACTTCTATCAACTGGGCCTATCTTGTCTGGAAAATAACAAACCCAGGAGAGATGTTGGTGATCAAAGTTTCAGTCAGTGGTGAGGGGACACTGACTAATGCAAGTGACATGCACAGAAGGACATGGCAGCAGAGAACAGGATGTCACCTCTTTGAGCATTTTCAAGGCTATTTTACAGAAGGAAATGCAGGAACTCTAAACTATGTAGAGCATGGTCACAAATACAGTTGGACACTACCCAGCGAAGACGTACACTAAAAAGGCAATGAATTTTTTTGTGAAGTACGAGGCCTACGTGGTGGGCTTACTCATAAGAAGGTATAGGGAGACCCTCAGACTGCACTTCCATAGGGTTAGGCCCTGAGTGACCAGACACTCGACCTACCCAACAGGGTAGTTCTTTGCCAGATATTGCCCAACACTCTGCACTACTGTGTCTTACCTTTCCAGTGATTCCTGTGAATTTTTTTAGTTTGAAGCCTTTTCCTTAAGTTCACGAATTGTTCTGGAAGGATTCAAATGCAACAGTTCTGACCTCCATCCCCATGTAGGGAAATAAGTGTCAAAGAAGATGCAGTGTCCCATTTGATGAGGCCTGAGCCCCGGCATCTGTATCTTCTTCCAATTGGAGCCATAGCATGACAGCAAGCACCTCCCTTCTCCTGCCGACAGTCTAAAAACCCGCTAACACTCAAATATCTGTTGAGTGACTAGCTGACTGAATAAACAAATGTAAATAAAATAAAAAAGAAAATACATTTTAGGGGCCATTCAAAAAGCATTCAATGTAGGAAGTTTGTTAAGTTATAAACTTTCATATAAGGTATCCAGTTACTTCCCTTAATAAGATATTGCATTTTACCCCTCTCCTCCCTCCAAAATAAGTCAAGTTTTAAGAAACTAAAAATAAACTTAATAATACCAAAGAATGAGCAATTTCCTCTTTGAGTTGTTTGCATTTCTAGCTTAGGGCAAAAAGGAACCTTACTTCCTGCTCAGCTGTGCAGGCATCTGAGGACACTTGAGGCCGAAGATGCTACAAGGTGGAGGGTGCTTGATTTAGAAGGGCAGCCTATCTGCCCAGGACTTTGAACAAGGTGCGTTGAGGAAACAATGTCAAACTCATCAGGAGATTTTTGCAAACAGGCTAATTCCAAAATTCTTTTGTGGCGATATAAGACATCTGTTTCTAAACAGGGAGAGAAAAAAACCCAACAACCTTCGAATGGATGCTTGCAAGGAGAGGACAGAGGAAAGATCGGGACCCTACACACCTGGTTTAGCTGATGAGATATTTGGATAGAAGCAGACAGTGAGAGCCCAAAGAAAACGGGGACACAAATTGAGAAGGAATGCTCAAAGTACCATTTTGGTATTTATTATTCTGCTCCCACAAGGCACTGGGGTTAACTACCCCTCTATGCTTAAAGGATGGCCATTCCATTAACTATTCAGTTAGCAAAAGTCTTCAAGCCAGTGCTAAGAGCCTTAACAATTCGCAAGAAGGCACAAAACAACTGGCACACAGCCCTGGCCAGGTGGCTCAGGTGGCTGGTTGGAGTGTTGTCCCGTGCACCAAAAGATGGTAGGTTCGATTCCAGGTCAGGGCACATACTTAGGTAGTGGGTTTGATTGCCAGTCGGGGCACATATGGGAGGTGGCTGATTGATGTTGCTTTCTCACTCTGATGTTTCTCTCTCTCTTTAATAAGAAATTCAATAAGAAAATATTCTCGGGTGAGGATTAAAACAAACAAAAAAACCTAGCTGGGCATACAAATCTCTGGGCAACACATGAAAACTGCTGTCCTCAGGGACACACTAACTCCCATCACAGCATCTGTAGGGGACCCAGGGGGCAGGGCTGCTGTGGGATCACTTGGGGTCTATTCCGTGATGACCCTGTTTCTGTGTGGCACAAGCTTGAACCCCAGCTTCTAGATCTGAATTCAACGTGAGGCTTGTCGTCCATGCCAAAATCCAAAGATGATAAAGTTGTACATGACCGTGACTTGATGAAAACGCGCATAAAATGTGCCTGTCCTCTTGGGATCAGTCCCCTATAATTAAATCTTTTATTCTTGACTAGAGGGATGGAATTGGGAGGAATGCAACTGAATTCTAAAGACTGGTCAGCTACAAACAGGATTTTCACACCCTCTTCAGCTGTGGAGAACAAGGAGAGCCATCGGCAGTCTAACAAATCTGGTTTAATTCTAACACTATGAAGGATCACCCACTACTCCTCTTCGTAATTAGACTTCCAAAGGTAAAGTCAAACTCAAAACAAACCACTTTAAAGTATACAATTCAGAAGCATTTAGTACATTCACAATGTGTGCAGCTGTCACCTCTATCTAGTTCCAAAATACTCAGCACCCCGCAAAGCATCCAAATCAAGTTTAAGGAAAAAAAATGGCATTCATTGAGATTGCAGCATTGTTTTCTCCACAAAGTACCAGTTTATTCATTTCCAATCTATATTTTATTTTAAAGGTAAGGGAAATTCAAAGAGTAGTGGGGACTAATGCCCAAAAATATGTTTTCCAGCCTGCCCTGTGACTTTCTATCCACTGGCGAGACAGCTATGGTGAGCTAAGTGTGTGTCTTCCCTGGGAGGAAATGACAGTAGCCATCACTCACGAATATTTACTAGGTGACAGATACTGAACAACACAGTGGCTAAGACTGGCTTTCTGCAGCCACACTGTCCAAGTTCAAGTTCTGATTCAGTGTGAATTGTGTGTACCTCTGGACAACGAATGTAACCTTTCTGCCTCCGTTTCCTCACAAGTAATGGGAACAGAGCACCGACTTCAATAGCACTTACACCTCATGCAGTTGCTATGAAGATTAAACAATTTAAGTGCTAAAAATAGCACTTGGAGCCCTAGCTGGTTTGGCTCAGTGGAGAGACCATCACCCTGTGGTGGGACTCAAAGTTCATGAAGGGTCCCGAGTTTGATTCCGGTTTTGGGCTTGATCCCCAGTAGGGGGCATGCAGGAGGCAGCCAATCAATGATTCTCTCTGATTGTTGATGTTTTTCTCCTCTCTCTCTCTCTCTCTCTCTCTCTCTTCTCCCCTCCTCTCTGAAATCAATAAAAATATTTTTTTAAAAAATAGCACCTGGACATAAGAACTCTATTTATGTTCCTGTAATCACTGCCGCCTTCTTTAATTTTCACTATGAAAGAGTTGATTTACAGCTCCGTGAAGGAGGTTCTATTTGTGTCCCCATTCTACTTGTGAGTAACCTAAATCCCCAGTATCTGAGAGACTTATCAAAACCCCCCCCGGGAATGAATGGCAGAGCTGGACTTTGAACCCAACTGTCTGCTTCTCAACTATGCTATTCTACCACAGAACAAAAACTTCCTTGTCACACCTACCAAATTAAGCAAAATCACACGTGAAAATAAAAATGTAAAAAAGTCAACATATTTGAAATAAATGGACAAGACCTCAAAATAAGACAAAGCTGTTCATCAAGGAAAAAAATGTTAACAGTGAAAAAAAGTCCGAAATGTGGAAACTAGAAGTAACTTAAATGCTCAAAATTGGAAGTTGTATCTTTTTAAAGTACAGCCATCAAAAACGATGACATAGATACATATTTAATGTTAAAATTACAGTTTAAAAATGTTAGGTAACAGAACAGAATGAGGCCACTTCTGTTGAAAATATTTACTGATAAATGCTTAAAAACAGTCTGAAGCAGCGGTCGCCAACCTTTTGGACCTCACAGACCACCAGTGGTCCTTGGACCACCGGTTGGTGACCACTGTCTTAGAATTTTAAAGAATCTACTTGGACTAAATGGAATAGGAATCTCAAGCTTCTACTTATCCCCATCTGTTCTCTATCATACAGACATGTAGGCACACACAAACATTTGCATGTGTAATACTGTAAGCTTTAAAGTTTGGATTATTCTGTGCACAATTACCGTTTTAAATATTTTAAAGAAAAGTTGCAAGAATGATATAAAGAATTCCCATATAGCCTTTACCCAATTCCCTAAATATTAACATTTTATCACATTACTTTTAATTCTCCATTTTAAATTCTCCTTTTATAGCCAAATGTGTGGTGTTTTTCCTCTGAGGGTAGGTTACAGACCTGTTATTTCTGAATATACTTTAGCATGCACAGTTTTTTTAAAAAAACATAAAAGCTGTATTACTGCCACCTTCTGCTTAAAAAATACCTGGCTGGCTCACCCCGAACCCTACTATTTTAGTTAAAATCTTAGGTTTTGTAGGTGTGTTTTTGGTAGTTTTCCCCTGGAAAACATACAGGAGAAAATTTAAATCACCAGGTGATTAATTTCATCACCCAGAGATGAGCCCTATTTAACATTTGGCCTCTATTCTTCAGACCTGCGGTTGCCATCCAGTGTCCACAGACCACTGGTGGTCTGTGAGGTCCGAAAGGTCGGCGACCGCTTGTTCTAGAGAGCTCTCCATTACCCCACGTTGAAGCAAAAACAAAAACCTAAGCCTCAAAAATCAACTTCATTGCCCGGCTGGCCATGGCTCAGTGGTTGAGCGCTGACCTATGAACCTGGAGGTCACGGTCCGATTCCCGGTCAGGGGACATGCCTAGGTTGCGGGCTTGATCCCTAGTGTGGGGCGTGCAGGAGGCAGCCGATCCATGATTCTCTCTCATCACTGATGTTTCTATCTCTCTCTCCCTCTCCCTTTCTTTGTGAAATCAATAAAAATATATTTTTAAAAAATCAACTTAATTAAAACAGGGCAAGAACAACACTGGTTAGAATTGTTAAATCCAGTTCTATGAATTACTGAGGGCAAGTCCAGAAAGTGCTGTCTGCAGAGTTTCAAGGTGGATCAGAGTAGCACTAGGAAACCGCACTCAGCACAGGCTCTTTCAAGCCACATTCTGGCTGGTAAACCGCATGTTTCCAGCACAGAACCTGGAAAAGAGGAAGCTGTACTGGCCACCACAGAAGCATATCTTCTTGGGTGAGAAAACTGTGACAGGCTCCTAGCGTGGAACCCAGAAGGAAGCAGGCCCATGTTTCTGAGAGGCTGGGCGGCTTCTGGGACACTGATGGAAGCTCCGGTCCTGGGGCCCTTCGCAAGCGTATCCGAGGCCCCTCTAGGGCACAAAGCGATGACCTGCACTCATACTTCATCCCTAATTAGTTGGCCCAGGAATCCTGCTGTGAACAAAGAATTTCTATGGTAATAAAACCTCACTTTCCTCCTATGAAAAGCAAACATGGCCCCAAACCTAAGCTCTCCCATCAGAGGCTCTGCTCTGTTCTTGCTCACCCGCATACTGACGTGGACAGGGCCTCTGAAGGCCCCGTTAGTGTCACTGTGCCTCAGTTTCCTTCCCCATGCTTGTGCTCTAACACCGGTACCTCCACAGGTTTATCGGGAGAACCGATGAAATAATGTCTGTAAAGTGTCCTAATTTGCAAGGATGAAAAGGGCTGTAACTACAAAGTCAAAGCGGTAAGAAAGAACGTTTTTAAGCTGCAACCACTTCTGTCTTTTGAACTGGAGAACCACAAGGAGGATCAAAGGAGTGTCAGTTTGTTGACGGCTGCTCTGGAGGCCTCCTCCCTACACCTGGCAGAAACCCCAGAGTGAGGTCTACCGTGATTGTTCCCTTAACCAGATCTCAAGACAAGTTGTACAAGGGTTTCCTGGAACACCTTGAGCAGAAGAGATGGGGGAAACCAACATAGCTTGCATAGCTTGTTACATTCTTCCATGAACGTGGGCATTAAAAGTAAAAGGTGGCCTTGGGAGGGAGAAATGCAAATATGTAGGGAAAAAGTTGTTTTGCCTGGTCTCCTTCTGGCATAGTGACTGTGTAAGGCTACAGCAGCTTGCATAATAAAATGCTTAAACTTGGCTAAATTAATCTCCTTTGCCATAAAGGGGGGGGGGGCGGGGTGTAGAATTAAGCTTACGGGAAATAAGGCTAATCAAAGCCTAACAGTAACAAAGGGCACCGAAAACATTTCTACTGTATCACATCCCCCAGGCTGGCCAAGAGCCCGGAATTTCCATTACAACTTCTCAAAGAGAGGGAGCGAAGGAGCAAAAATATTTCACAAAAGCATTATCAAGGCCCCAACCTGGGATGCCCTGCTGCACAACCAAAATCTGTGAGAGGTCAGCCTTTCAGGGAGTCAAAAACCCAGCATGTGGAAGCGGGCAGGCCTTTTATGTAGTGGGAGGGTTCATAAAACCACTACTGTTTTGCACTGAAGTCTCCGAGCTTCACAGATCATTAAAGGGTTCGGAACCACAGAGAAAGGAGGGCAGAGCTAAGGAAATAAATCAAAAGTTCCTCTGGGATGCACAAACGCCCACTTGGAACAGGCTTTCAGCCGAATATCCTCCACATTAAACAACAGGGAGGATTTTTCAAAATAAAAGCAGAAAAGAGCTTCGTTTTGTTACAAGCAATGCACTTTCTTTTTGGTTGAAAGGTTATGGGTGCCATAAAAAATGACTCCTGTGGTGAGCGCTTGGGGGACGTGGAGGCTGGGCTGGGGCAGGGGTGATGGTGAAAGAAAACAGTGCAAGTGAACAAAAAGCCCAACAGAAATGGCTCAGCCTGGGGCACCCCAAACAAGTTACAACGACTTGTCATATTTTAAGGGTAGGATGTTAGGAAGGGGAATGGTATTACTAGGAAGAAATTTCTATCACGTTTACTCCTTGCCATCCTTGCCTAAGAACTGAAATAATTTTCCCAGAGCCAGAAAGAGTTCTCTGGTTTGCCTGTGTAACATACCCAGTAGAAGACCAGGGGAAATGGGCTGCGTCATCTTAAACGCTTGGAAGCATCAGCTCTCTCAAAACCAGCAGAGGGAGCACAGCATCTGAGAACAGGAAGTGGTCAACCCCAAAGCTAAGGATTTGTGTTCGTCCAAGGCCATGGCCCAGAAGCGGTCACAGACCTTCTGACCTTGCCTGTATGTATCCAGCAACAGTAAACAGCCACTGTCAGTGGTAAAATCCAGAATGAAATGCTAGACTACCCACTCAGGGAGGATTTGTTTGTTGCAACAGCCAGGTGAGGCAGCAGGGAGGAAAGCAGAACTACCCACACTTGGGTCTGGACACAATTACTCTGAAGCCCAGTGGCGGGGGACTTGGAAAGAAGCGGGAGGGGTCTCCGGAGGAAAAAGGCTACGTGGAAGGCAAAAAATCCACTTGGAAAACTGACAGCAAGAACCAGAGCAATGATTTCACCTTAAAATCCAGGGCTCCCAGTTTAGTTTGTGAACAGCCCATTTCTAGACTTTGTTTGGGGGGAGAAGGGGTTGAGACAAAAGCAGCAAAACAGAAGAAGGCATAAGTCTGCTACATGAGTGCCATCTTAATCTTCAGCCACAGTTTACCAAACGTGGGGAATGGGTTGAGGGATTGACACAGTGCGAAGATTATCCGGCTCTGGGGTCTGGGATAGGACTATGGCGGAGGGGCTAGCCCACAGGAAAGGACCTGCTGGTCCAGGCATGACTGTGCTGTGGTTTGTCGCTGGAAACCATCTTTGCTCAGGTCCACGCCACGTGTTAAAATGGCCTAACTGGCCCTGACCAGTTTGGCTCAGTGGATGGAGCGTTGGCCTTCGGACTGAAGGGTCCCAGGTTCGATTCTGGTCAGGGGCATGTGCCTTGGTTGGAGGCACATCCCCAGTGGGGGGTGTGCAGGAGGCAGCTGATTCTCTCTCATCGATGTTTCTATCCCTCTCCCTTCCTCTCTGTGGAAAAATCAGTAAAATATATTTTAAAAAAAAAAAGAAAAAAAAGGCCTGATTAGTGTAAGTATGCACTGCTCTATCAGGTATCGCCTGTTACTAGATCCTAATACTAATACTTTTTCATTGTAGGAAATGAGAGGTAGGTTAAAAATGCTAACTTTAATACGTGTTAAACTCAATAGAATAAACAAAACCTACAATGCAACTTTCTGTTACACTAGGAAGTGTGCCTGCCTGCTGGGTGGAGAGGGCAGGGACAGAGCTCCTGCTGCCTGGCACTGCTGAGACAAGGGCCCAAAGGAGCTCCCTGGAAGCATGCTTGGGCAGCCTGCAACCAGGAGCCCAGGCGAGGATGTGCCACCTACTCTGCCCCATCTTCAGAGCCTCCACGAGGGTCCTGGCAATAATTTTCTGTCATCAGGGACATGACCAGGACAATGTATGGGAGGTGAAGTGACTCAGATTCCAGCTTAATAAAAAGAGAACACTTCACACAAGGCAACTGTCCAAAACCAGCAGAGTCATATTTAATGAGTTCAGGTTCTCAGGAACAGTAGGGCAGCCAGTTGAGAAGAGGGATTCAGGTACTGGGATTTTCCTGAATAGACAACAAGGATACTTGAAGGACTCTTTTGGGCAAGGTATTTCAAGCAAGTTTTTACATTTTCAAACACCGGTCAGATAGCTTCCAGCCATAACCGCACCACTTCCTGGATGCACACAATTCCCTCAGCCCTCATCTCCAGCATCTTCAACTCCCATTACCACTTAATGTCCACGCCACATAGTTTATTTTAGCACTTGGGTTCATGCCAACTCACATGTGGTAACCAGTCGGAGGTCCCCAGGGAGCAGGACCACATCTCTAATCTTCTCATCAGACTCAATGAACTCGGTAAGTGCTTGCTGACTATTAGAAATAACGTGTCAAGATTTTACACTGGCTAAACCCTCTAAGATTTTACATTTACACTGGCTAAACCCTCTAAGTCACTGATTTCTAGAAAAAAATTTATAACACATATAAGACATACCTAGTAAGGCACTCAGCATTTGGGAAATTAGTAATTAGAACAGAAAAAAATGCAAAAGAAAAGAATATGCATTGCATTAGTATGAGTCTAAGACAAATACACTGGCCAAATGGGTACATGTACCTACCCACTTGGTAAATTTGCACATTTTAATTTACATACAAAATGAGTATATAAGAAACATTATATCCTTTAACTATATTATTCTGCCTAATCATCTGGTAGACACAATATGGTACAGAGAAGCACATGGACTTTTCTCCGGAGTCACCTAAAAGGCTTACATGGTCAGAAGAAATAAGGGCTCTGCCCCGGCTGGTGTAGTTCAGTTGGTTGGGCATCATCCCATGCTCTGAAAAGTTGCTGGTTTGATTCCCAGTCAGGGCACATACCTGGGTTTCTGGCTCGATCCTCGGTAGGGGGCATCCCTGAGGAATGAACCCACAACCTGGGTATGTGCCTTGACCGGGAATTGAACCCACAACCTTTTGATGTACACTCCAACCAACTGAGCCACCTTGGGCAGGGCTTCAAATTTTGATAAATAAATTGAGTCCACAGAACAGAGCAAATTTTGAAATTTATTTTAAAAGTTTTGTTTAAAGCACAGCAGGATGGAGCACTGTCCCATATACCAAAAGGTTGTGCGTTTGATTCCAGTCAGGGCACATACCCAGATTGCAGGTTCAATCCCCGGTCAGGGTGCATGCGAGAGGCAACTGGTCGATGTTTCTCACATTGATGTTTCTCCCCCGCCCTTCCTTTCTCTGAAAACATATCCTTGGGTGATGATTAAAAAAACAAAGTTTTGCCCTGACTTGTGTGGCTTACTGGTTAGAGTGTTAGCCTGAGCACTGAAGGGTCTCGGGTTCGATACCAGGCCCCAGTCTGGGGAAGTGAGGGTGGCAACCAATCGATGTCTCTCTCTCTTCTCTCTCCTTTCTCTCTCTCTCTTTCTCAAAATCAATGGGAAAAATGTCCTCCAATGAGGATTAACAAAAGGAAGTCTTGTTTTTCTTTTTTTTAAATCCCACATTCTCTAGAATGTCTAGAGTTTGCCCAATTCACTTGCTCCGCTGAAGTTGGCCAGGTATACAGTTTCACTGGGCCTGTTTCCTTTAGAATGTAATTGTTCCACAAATTCCAAATTCTTCCTCCAAAACTTAAAACACCTGTCTTAACAACTCAAGGCCACAGATCTCTAACCCGATTCCAAAACAGAGCATCTGTGGGAAGGAGAACCAAGTTCAGACCTGAGGAGGTGTGTGTTCGAATTAAGAATCACCAAATCCCAAAGGTGTTGGGCCTTTGCTGCTCCAGCCCTCTACAATAATAAAACACACAAAAGTCACCATTTCTTGCCAAAGTAAAGGAAAATCCAACCCTTGTACCTGGGAACCAAGATATAATGGCTGCAGCTGAAAATACATAACCAAAGCATTGCAGAAAAAACTTCAACTTAATATTGTTCAGAACATCCTCAGGAGTGTTTCACTCATAAGCAAAAGACACAGGATAAAAATTCCAGACTGTTTTTAAGATAATAAAATGGCATATGATGGTGACTCACTAACTGACTAAAAGGGAAAAAAATCCATAAACAGTCACAGGAACCTTGAAAAGCTGCAGAATCTGGCAACAGTGAACCTCCTCCACCTCGCTTGGCTCTCACCTCCAGCGAGCGCGCGCACACACACACACACACGCACACACACGCACACACACACACTAGTGACCAGTTTGAAGCCAAGCTGCAATTGGCTAATGGCTTACTCTACTGCTTAAAACAATATTTTATTCTTGACTTGCTCAATAAAACTGCTGAGAAAAATAAACAATGGGCTTCAATCTTATAAATAATCTAGAAAACAGAATTACTGTGCAAACAGTAGAGGTGACTTACTGCCCATGGTCAACAGGACAGGAAAGTCCAAGGTGGCACAGTGAACCCCAGGTCCTAGTCTCACTATCTTGGGACATGAGAGTTAACAAGGATTTTCTGCCCACTAAACAGTCTACAGCCTGGGGTGCCCAGGTTTCAACTGGTCTTTAAAGGCAGCACCAAAGAAGATCATGAAACCAACACAAAGAGCAAAAGGTGAGGAAAACGTTTCCTTGAGAACACAGAGAAGCTTTACTCTTTTAGGATTGTATATATCTACTAGGGGCCCAGTGCATGAATTCGTGCACCTTGAAAGGAACTGTGGGTCGTGAGGCTGAGGTAGGCACAGGGGCGGGTCTCGGCCCATCCTCTGAGCGGCCCCCCTCCACCCCTCCCGCTGTGGCCCTGGTCTCCTGTCTGCTGCAGCCCTGCTCCCACCGCCACCGCTCCCATGCACTGATGGCACTGGCCCCACTCGCACCCGCTGATGGCACGGAGTGATTGGGGCCGGCGCCAGCAGTGGGTGTGAGCAGGGCTGGTGCCATCAGCGGGTGCGCGCAGCGGCTGCTGCCCCAATCACCTGTCAGGAGCAGGGGGAGGTGGAGAAGCCCTCAGGGGCGATCAGGGCCGACAGCCACCGCTCACACCCGCTGATGGTGCTGAGTGATTGGGACCAGCGCCAGGCACCGGCAGTGGGTGCGAGTGGGGCAGCGCTGGCAGTGGGTGCGAGTGGGGCAGCACCGGCAGTGGGTGCGAGTGGGGCAGCGCTGGCAGTGGGTGTGAGTGGGGCAGCGCTGGCAGTGGGTGCGAGTGGGGCAGCGCCGGCAGTGGGTGTGAGTGCCAGCAGGACCACGGTGCGCGGGAGCAAAGCATTTTCAGTAACCACCAGGGCTAGCCCTGGTGACAACGACCAGCGCCCTGCCCTGGTCTGGCGCCCCCACTCACCTGCTCACCATCCCACCGTGGCCAATGCCTGCCATGTTCCACTCACGCCCCTTGTGGTCAGTGCACAGCGACTGGTTGTTCATTTGTTCCAGTTGTTCCACCATTTGGTCTATTTGCATATTAGCCTTTTATTATATAGGATAGTTACCATGTATTTTTATCCCTCATTTACACATGTGTAAATACATACAATTTCATCTTTAACAGATATTAAGGGCCTGTTGGAAGGCACTAAAGGTGACATAAAGAAATATTAAACTGTGGTTCCTGCCCAGAATGTCGTACATTCTGTATAAAGACATACATGCATGTGTAAGAAAGAAAATGCATGGGGGGAGGGGAAAGGAGTAGAGTCTAAAGTTCAAGACTAAAATAAAATAAATATTAAATTTTAATGGGCAGAACAAAATACGGTCTGTGGAGAGAGGAGCGGGGCTGTTTGTGCAGTGGCCCGGTCCGTGCAGGAACGGTCTCAGGTGGCTCTCAGAAGTGCAGCCCAGGCAGGACCTGTGTAACTGGGCTCTGCAGTCTCCATGACTGAGACTCAGGCACCTTCCAGGGAAGAACTCAAGCCCCACCGGCCTCTCCACACTTAGACTGTGAGCTCCAGGAGGGTAAGCCTGCTCTCAAGCACCTCAGACACCCCACAGAGAGTACCTTTGGTACCAAAGGTTCCCCCACACAGTTCTCAAAACACTGCCAATTATGCCAACTGTGAGGACGGTTTAGATCAGCGGTTCTCAACCTGTGTGTCGCTACCCCTTTAGCGGTCAAACGACCCTTTCACAAGGGTCGCCTAAAACCATCCTGCATATCAGATATTTACATTATGATTCATAACAGTAGCAAAATTACAGTTATGAAGTACAACGAAAATAATTTTATGGTTGGGGTCACAACATGAGGAACTGTATTTAAAGGGCCAGAAGATTGAGAACCACTGGTTTAGATGCTCAAAGGCCAAATCCTGGCATTACTGATGCCACAATTTAGAGGATGTAAGACATTTGAACAGAAGAAAGGACCATATTTCCATAGTAAAAAAAAAAAGAACAAAGGCCATTAATATGAAAACAATTTCAAAATTCAACATCTCAAGAAGAAAACTTAGCTAATGGAATTCTGATGTCTCAAGCAAGGTTCCTCCTGCTTGGATTTCCTATTTTTATAATACAAGTCATGGTTTTCAAATTACATACAAGAAAAAAAATTTATGGGTGGGTGGAGGGAGCATGATTTTTCTACCACCGGTAAGCTGTGAATAAGACTGAGGTGAATGTTTTTCTTAAAACAATGCAATTAATTTCTACTCTATTTTCTAAGTGTTACTCAAGGGCATAACTTAAAATTAAAATGAACCAATTATACAAGGATTATGATTTCAGATACATTTTGAAACTTATTTTTAATGTCAGCTTTTAACACACTAGATGTATTTTTTTTAAAACTTCAGCACACTGAATTTTCAAAGTTAGGATGGGTTCACAGATCTAGTAAGGTTAAAAAAAAATCTATTAGCGATATAAAATATGAGCTCCAAATAGATAAACTCAATGACTAAAACCAGAGTAATCACAACGTTTAAGTCTTTTTAAAGACCAATTCAAACCATTCATTTGTTTTACTAGCTAATAAAATGGGTGCGTCTATTTTGGCTTAAAAGTCATAAATGCCTCCATCTAAAAGTCCCCAGGTAATCAAGATCCAGCTGGATCATAAGAAACCTGGGTTAGCAAATACCAACAGCAAATAAATAAAACTGATCCTTATAAGCAGCACTGTGCTCAGCAATACTTTAAAAGTCCAAGGCAGTTTTCTAAGTGCAGATTCTACAAGCACTACCTAGTGTACACTGAAGCACTCTCGTGCCATCCCCACCTGTTCTAATATGCAGGTAAGGCCAAAGACACCTAAGACATTAACACTGAGAGCAGCAAATATACACGGGCCCTGGTTTCAAAAAGTCACTTAATTTTTAAGACCCCCGTCCCCCTTTTCAACACCAAAAGTTTCTTACATGCAAATTTCTTAACTGCTTCACTTACACAAGGAAGCAGCCAATCTCTCTTAGATGACCCCAGTCAAAACTGGACCACTGCCCAAACATCCATACAGTTTAGTCCATCAGAGTGAAGAGATTCAAACCCCTACATGGGAATAACGATAGGATCACACACAGTACTTGCCCCCCAAATGCAGCGCCTGTTTTTATTGATCACTTCCGCCTCGCATGGAAAATTCCAACTCTCTCTGTATCTACCTGAGGACAAGTAATTAAGAGAAAAGGTATGGCACTTAAATGTCTACCCTTTTACCCAATCTTGCCAACCTCAAAGCACTTCTATTTCTTATTCATATTTAAGGTGTCCCAGTAAAAGAAACAACTGTAGTATTAAGTATGTAAACTTCAGATTAGTAAGAAGTCATTCTTTCTTTTTTTTTTTTTTTTTTTTTTTATTTTCCTCTTAAAGTATTACAAAGGGTATTACATAAGTATCAAGAAGTCATTCTTTCAAATAAGAAGGTTTCCATGAGAAACAAACAAGGTGTAGCCTAGCCTGACTCACAGACAATGACTATGTCACAACTTAAAGAGGAGGATAACAGTTTTTATATGAAATATGACAGGCGTTACAATTGAGTTTCTAGGGAAGACTGGGAAGTGGGAAGCTATATTACGGAAGTCTATCATTGATAATGAAAATAGGCCCAGATACTTCTCTGTATGTTTGAAAAATTTTGTAATAATATGAAAAACAAAATCAAGTCCTCATAGTGAAACAATTTACAACTTTTACAGAATAAAAACACTATTATTCCAAGAATGAATGTGGCACACAGGCTTCGGGTTCTGCAAGTCTTCCTTAATGTAAATGCAATGCTTCCTAGCAGCGCTGTTCAACAGGCGCGGACCGGAGCCTGGGAGTCTGACTGTCACAAGGGCCAGGTGATGTGATGATCCTGGTCTAAGGGTCACGCTGCGAGCGGTGAGGACACACAGCATCTGCAGTAGAGGTCTCTCATTTTAAACTGGAGATTTTCCTAAAGTATCCTTATGTGGTTATAACACATTTGTCCTCATTAATATCAACCTATGCAGTAAGTCCATACTCTGTTATGTAACATTAGATTAAGCATTAATGAGGCTAGAAAACTGTTTATCTAAGGTTATAATCTGAGGTTAGAGAAAACTTCATGCTGAACGTTCAAATTGAATGCTAGAGTAATTTTTAACCTCTTAAGATTAACAGAATCTCGATTACTCAGTCCTAAAGCCCTTTCCAAATAGTAGTCATTCTTTGCTGGGAGAATAGGCTCTATGCAAAAGATATTTTGTCCAAAGAAATGAACAATTAATATTCAATAGTTATGTACATATTTAACAGAACTCACTCCCAGAAATGTGGCTGAGAAAGGTGTTGATTTTCATGATATTTCTCAAATTAAAATTTTAAATCTCGCCGAGGCCGGTTTGGCTCAGTGGATGGAGCGTCGGCCTGTGGACTGGGGGGTCCCGGGTTCGATTCCGGTCGAGGGCATGTGCCTGGGTTGCGGGCGCATCCCCAGTGGGAGATGTGCAGGAGGCAGCTGGTCGATGTTTCTCTCTCGTCGATGTTTCTGGCTCTCTGTCTCTCTCCCTTCCTCTCTGTAGAAAGTCGGTAGAGTATATTTAAAAAAAAAAATTTTAAATCTCTAATACTTTTCATCCTATCACCCAAAGTTAAAAAACAACAACTAAACATCAAAACCACTCACCTGTTCATTGGGCTCTTGGTCCCATTAAAAACAGTGACACATTTTTGATAGAGAAAATCAAGATAAAGACAGACTTCCATTTTCCTAAGTCACTGTCAGCTCCCGTTTTCCGTCTTACTACAAGACTCAATTATTACAAGAACAAGGTTTCACACCTCAGCTTGGATGCTCTCACTTTTTTTTCTCCTAAAGCCTTCAAGGAGGGGATCTGGACTCTCTGGAGAGAGTGCAAGGTTCCCCAAAGTCACCGGCAAGCCCGAATTCTGGCCTAAGTCCTACTGCATCGCTGGATGCAGCCTCCCCTCCAGCCACACTAGTGAACTCGCTGGGCATGTTTTGCAATTTCCTGTCTCCATGCCTTTGCTCGTGATATTTCCTACAGCTGGAAAGTCACTTTTCCTCCACCCTCCCTCCCAACCTCGGCCTGTTAAAAAAATGTATCCTTCCTTCAAAGTTCAGGTCAAACACTAGAAGCCCTCAGGCCTCTGTGCACACTGAAGGGCCTGAACCTCCACCCCCGCCAAGGAGGACCCTGAGCACATGCAAAGATTTCCTCTTCCCTGCAGGGCACGGACGGCATCTGGCTTCTCTTTAGAGACACTCTACCCATTACAGTGCTCAGTAAGTACACGTTTCTAAAAACTGAACTACATGGAATGTTTAGCTCTAACAATGGGAAATGGGGCAAAATGAATTTCTAGTACAGTAAATATTAATGTACCAGCAACTGGGTTTACAAATAACATGAGCTCAATTTCTACTGGACTAGGTTCTCAAAGAGACAACTACAGAGATGAGAAAGGCGGTTAAGGATGGGCGCCTTTTCACCTCCTTCCTCCACAGGCTAATTACAACTTTGGGGGCATTTCTTCTCTCTACCGACTCAGAGCAGATCAAATTGTCTTCTCACTAATATTAGCTGCATCTGAGACAGGTCACTGAGTAAGTGCTCCCTGTCTAGGATCCAACGCTGGCTAAATTTGTCTGAGCAACAGCAGATAGAGAGAGCCACACACGAAGTCCAGCCAGGATTCAAGGGACAATCATCCAGGTGTCAGATACGGAGAGTCTTTGGTTCAAACAACACAAACATGTGTTCAGCACAAAAGATAAATGTCACTGTCACCTGAGTAATCATCTCATAATTTTGAAGAAAACTGCAGTCTGTATAAAAATCAAACAAAAGTCTGTTTTGGAACACCCATGATTTTGTATTACTCATAACATGGTTTCCCCTCCTGGTAATTAAGATTCAACTCTATCTGGTCTCTCATTTTTTCAGGCATTACCTTAGCGTAACTCATCAATCCTAAGAGCACCTTAAGTCCTTAAAGCAGAACCCAAGGGGCCTGGTTCCGTCCTCCTCTCAGAATCTCAGCGAGGGGACACGTACTGAGGTTTACACAAATGTACTCAGACCCAAGACTTCATGTGGTTTAGGCCCAATAGTGTCTTGAGAGAGAAGTGCACAGCCAAGCAGAATCTGATACACTCAGCAAAGGTTCTTTACTCTATTTACTCCTAATTATTGAGGGAGACAAAACGTTACAGAGAATGATAATAAACTTCAGGATATCTGTACAACCATGATACTAAAATATTTGACTTGCGGATATTCTCCTGGGTATCATGAGGTTAACATGTAATACCCACTCAACTAAACCTCTATAAACAGTGGTTTTCCACAATCATAACCACTATGCCCACTTCAATGGGCAGTAGTATTCGGAGAACAGCCAGATGGAGTGCCTGTGTAATAAGCACCAGACCAAAAGAGCTAGGAAAGCTGTTTATGTCCATACCCACCAGGAACCTTTGTCTGCACAACTCACTGAAGAACTGGTAAGAATGGAAGTCTCCTCAACAAAGCTTCAAGACAAAATACATCCCTTAAAGTAGGGACTGCCCTCCACCCCTTCCCAGTTTTTCAACTAAAATAATTTTTTGGCAAGTGAGACTAATAAAAAACAGGTACCTTGTTTTTACACAGATTCAATTTGTTTATAAGCAGAAAATAATTATGTACTTTCATGGCATTTAGCTACTCTGTGTAGTATTGGGGTAGATGGGAAGACCAATCATTTTCAAGTGTTTTTAGGCACTCTATCGATAGTATCTCATTTAAATTCTCAAAACTATTCTTTTTTAAAAAAAATTTTAAATATATTTTATTGATTTTTTTACAGAGAGGAAGGGAGAGGGAAAGAGAGTTAGAAACATCGATGAGAGAGAAACACTGACCAGCTGCCTCCTGCACACCCCCCACTAGGGATGTGCCCGCAAACCAAGGTACATGCCCTTGACCGGAATCGAACCTGGGACCCTTGAGTCTGCAGGCCGACGCTCTATCCACTGAGCCAAACCGGTGAGGGCTTAAAATATTTTTTTAACGATTTCAGAGAGGAAGGAAGAGGGAGAGAGAGAGAGAGAAACATCAATGATGAGAGAGAAATATTGATTGGTTGCCTCCTGCAACACCCATACTGTGGATGGAGCTTACAACCTGGGCATGTGCCCTTGACCGGAATCAAACCCGGGACCCTTCAGTCCGCACACGCTCTATCCACTAAGCCAAACTGGCTAGGGCTCACAACTATTCTTAAGAGTAGAAGAATCAGCCCATTTTACAGACACGGACATTAAAGGACAGAGAGACTGAATAATCTGTGTAAGGCCCCAGAGCAGGTTAGTGGCAAAGGAGGCGAGAGCCATCATTTGCTCTCAGGCACAGTGATAGCCCAAAGTGTGTGGACATTTTATAAAGATTGTATGGAGCACCTATAAAATTCTCATGCAAAGAAACACCATTTTAGAAAAAATAACTTCCCAGTCCTTGTCAGGAATTGCCCTGAACTTCCCAATACAGCTCAAAGCAGACTGCACAGTCAAAAGAGATCATCACGTACTACAGTTACTGGTGAAACCAAGAATAGAGCACAGGTCTGCTGACCCAGGTCCAGGCCCAATCAAGCATGCTCTTTGGATGCTGACACCCTTCTGAAGTTTCAAGTCAGTTGAGAATAGCAAAGAAATGAGTTAATAAATTTGGTAAAGTAGCTAAGGATTTGCTATAAAAGAGGTATAACCGTATGAAGATTTCTACTGAGGAAGTTTTCAACTAAAAACACTGGTGTCTGCATATTTCATCTTCCACAGCAAAAATGAAAAAGAACCTTTGCCCTCCCCTCCCCATGAGTTGTGAATGATTAGCTTGCCTATGCTGATAACTAAGGAAAATATGAGTGCCTCTCCCAGCTGATTAGAATACTTACAGATTTACTCTACTAACAAACTCCTCCAATTCTATGCAAAGACAACTGGACACCAGGAACAGTTAGCCAACGTCAGCCATAATAAATCTTCCGGTGAAGCAAGCAACTCTCCCATTAGCTCTGATGGCCATGCCCTGAAGAGGCTAAAACAGGAAGACTTCTGGGTGCCAGAGAAGTAGAGAGAGGAGCCACATGACCAGGAAACTGAGATGGCAGAGAAGTGATGGGGAAGGGTCCCAGGAAAGATGTGCTAGAGAAACACAGGCAACCAGCTTGAAGAGCTGGTGTAGTGAGAAAACACTACTTATTGAGTCTGACATCATCAGTAAGAATAAGGAACAGACGGCTGGCGTGGCTCAGTGGTTGAGCATTGACCTATAAACCAGGAGGTTACAATTCGATTACCAGTCAGGGCACATAACCACGTTGCAGGCTCGATCTCCAGTGTGGGGAGTACAGGAGGTAGCCGATCATGATTCTCTTTCATTGATGTTTCTATCTCTCTCTCCCTCTCCCTTCCTCTCTGAAATCAATAAAAATATATTTTAAAAAGAAGAAGGAGGAGGAGGAGGAGGAGGAGGAGGAGCCAAGAGCAAGAAGAAAAACAGAATCAAAGATTTAAGTTTAATCTAGGTTACCAAGACATCCTACTCAAGAGTTGAAACTAGATAAAATTAGCATTTCCAAATGCTAGACAGATTTTAAATTTAGTGCTTAATCTTGCTATTATAAATTTATTTTTTAAAACAGAAGGATAAAGTAATTGTCGAGCCATATCTTGTATCACATTCTTCATGGTTTGCAAGTTTTAGCAGCACGCAGGGATAGGTAAGACTTGAGTTGAGAGGTTATGATCTAGCCCATCACACCAAGTCAAAGCTACTCAATGATCTTTCTCAATTTCACCCCAACTTGACCAAATCAAAACTCCTACACTCAGGTAGGTAAAGGCATTTTAGTTTTTAAAAATAGTTATCAAACTTCAAATAACTGAAATCCTCAGAAAACTTTCTTTCACTGTTCTACATTAAATACCTTTCCAATTGTTCTGGAAAGATAAAAAAATAAGTTGGCTTTATGGATTATTACATATTTAATTTTTATGTCTGTGAACATTTTTCTCTATTTTTACCATTCTCATGACCCATCTCTCAGCATTTTTAGCTGTATAATAAATATTAAAAGTTTAATCTAGTTATGACTGATGATGCAAACCACCAATTTATAGGAGGTTATACTTGAAATCTCAGAACCTGCTTCCCCTATTATGTTATCGCTGCTCTTAAGGTACTGTCCAGAAAGTGTCCAGAAACGTTCATTAAAAACAAAAAGGAAAATAATCAAAAGAAGAAATCAATACACAAAACCCAACTAGAAAACCAAAAAACCAAACCAAACATAGCAACCTATGTACTTTTACAATGAATATTCTTCGTCCATCTCCCCTTCCACTCCAGGAGAAAATGTCTAAATATTCACCCCATCCCCGAGTCTAAAAGTGCACTTCAGCCATGACACTGGACATCAGGGCACATGTCCAAGTTCTACTGCACCCCCAGCCTCCCCTATTCCTTGACCTAGCCAGAGTACCTGCAGGAAATTACAGATAAATGAAACAGTCCCTTGCTAATATTTTCTTCGTATAACTTCACTCTGAAATGTTCTCAGCAAACCCTCCTACCCACGTTTAGTAAGAGTACTCATCAGATCTGACTCTCAGCTTTGTGAAATATCACAGGAATTTTTAAAAGCCTCATTTAGCAATTTATAAAATTCTTATGCATCTCTCAAAAGAAAAGTGCAAACTTTTAGGGCTAGAAAATTAGTTAAAACTACTCTTCAAAACATAGCAACCTTAAATACAGAAAAAGTCCCACTAGAATTCAAAGTATATGAGCTACAAACCAATCAACGAAACCCAAACTAGTGATAAATGATATTTCCTATTTCAGCCGCTGTATTTAAAATTACACGTTAACTCCCCAACACCCTGGCCCTTCCCTCCTCCCTTAACCCTGTGCCCAGGACCTTTCGGTTCTTACAGCAGGAGTCACTTTCTTCAGGAGACAGGCTCACTTTAATCTAGAATCATGATCTAAAACTAACCGCCAAGGAAGGAAGAAGAATAGGAGCTAGAGGCCAGCCTGAGTCTGAGCACAGCGCAGGGTTAAAGGAAACCATTTCATAAGATCAAGTGTGGAGGAGAAGCAGCAGGAGCGAAGAGGAAAAAATCAAGTTACATAAAGTCCAATTGTACTCACTGTTTCCTTATTGGGAAGCAGCTCCTTTCTGATTCTGAAGAAGTTCTTGCCGTACTGCCTGAGCCCCTTAACGAAGCGTTTCTGTGATAGAAAGAAACAACAAATGGGATGTAAAAACCGAAAACAAAACAGGATGTCAGCAAAGCAAAGATCTCGGCAATCAGCAGCATAACAAAAAGTCTTGGCCAGGGAATACTGACCGGCTACGGGTGTTTCAGCAGCAGACCTGGCCCCCCACCGGGACAGGCCCGTCCCAGCCTCCATCGGAACCCCCAGCCCGCATCCCACACAGGTTTAGGGAAAGAACGTCGTGCTGCGGCGCGGAAGCAATCTGTGCCCTGTGCCCGCAGTCTGCACCCTGGTCCACGAAGATATAAACAACAAATGTGTTCCGCGTTTCAATAAAGCAGCACAACTGCTCTCCACCTGAGAACGAGGCTTCCCAGAGTGTCGAGCAGAAGGGAGGAAACAGAACCAAACCTGGAGAATTTTCTCTAGGACACGCCGGAGGGTGAAAAGCCCTTTCCTTAATCCGAGGAATTCACTAGGAAGGGGCCGATATCAGAAGCCCACCGGGGCCTGAACATCAGCTGGCCTGCCCCGCCACCTCCGCCACGAAAAGCCGCTCCAGGGCATCAAATAAGCCCCACCAGCACCCCTTCCTTCTTCCCGAGCCCCTCACCCCCCCTCCGCCCATTTCCTTAGCAGTCCCGAGACTTTCACTTTGTCCCATTCCTCCCAGGCAGCCCCTCCCTGCCCAGTAGGGGCAGCTCCCGGCTCCCCGGGCCCCCACCTCGGGGCGGGGCTCGGAGCGGGTCGGAAGCCCTGCCTACCCCCCAGCCCTGCCTACCCCCCACGGCACGTCCAGGTCCGGGGGCGCGGGGCGCGGGCAGCCACAGGTCCGCTGGGCTGGCGCCGAGCGCACTCAGGGTCCGGGGCAGCGAGAGGCCGCGCCTGTCACGGGCTCTGGCTCCACAAAGCGCAGGGAGGTGGCAGGGGGTGGCTCGGTGTGTGACCGCGGCCGCGCAGCGCGGGCCACCGCTGGCACCGGGGGAGGAGGCTGGAGCGCAGCGCACAGAGCCCGCGGCCGCGGGCGGCTGCAAAAGGCGGCCTGGATTGCCGCGCTGCCCGCTGGTCCCGCACTCCGGCCCCCGCCCGGGGACTCTGCGCCAGGCCTCCCGGTACCCGCGCTGGTCTCTCGTTCCTTCCCCCAGAACCACAGGAATAAATCCTGGCAGCAAAGCACAGAAACTTCCTACCGCAGCGGGAGTGCGCAGGGAGCGCCCAGGGAGCGCCCGCGGTGCTGGGGCCGCGCGGGCACTCGGGGCCCTTCCCAGGCCCCTCCGTCTCTAGTCCTCCCTCCCGGGGGCACCGGCAGCAGCGCCACCGCCGCACTCAGCCTCCCCTGGGTCCAAAATGGGAGGCTGGCCCCACCACCCTCGACCCCCGCGGTCCCTTCCGGCCCGGGATTGTGGGCGGCTGCTCCCGCGAGGCCCAGGCATTAGCCGGCACCTCGCAAGGCGCCGTTTCACAACTAAATCACCGTGGAAGCTTCCCAGCCAATAAATCACCTGCCCACCGGGGGGAGAGTCCCTCCCACTCCCCGTGTTTGAGACCAGCCGGGCCAATTCAGTGAGGAGCCAGACTTGGCCTGCAAGACAGATCTGCAACCTCCTACTCCATTCCTCGAGGCTCTGCATTTTCAGATTTCACCCCTTTCTAAGATATGACTCATCACTGTCAATTTTCACTATAATTCTTATAGGTCAAAGGAAAAGTCTGTCAAGGCACAAAAAAAGCAAGCCCTCCTCCAGTCTGGAAAAGAGTGACCTCGGTTACTTAACAAAAGTATCATTCTAATTACAACCGCATCCTGGACTACGTGCAAGGCTTCTCCATGGGGGACATGGAGAGGAATGAGGCTGCCCTGTCCTCAAGGAGCTCCATGGCAAATAGGTAAACAGATCAATCTCTGGGCCCTCAGAAAAGCATCAGAGGAACAAAGGGCTGTGGGTGGGGCTGGGAGGAGGAAGCAATTTACACTGCTGGTGTCTTAGAGGAAGTGACAAGGAAGAGCGTGAGCCTGCCAGGTGTGCTCAGCAGGGCTTCAAGCAAAGGAGTCAGCCAGGAAGGGCATACAGAACATTCCGGGAACTGCAAGGAAGACAGGGTGTGCAGAAAAGAGGGCCAGCAGGTAAGACTGGAGTGGCAGGAGCGGATCGGGTTGCAGAGAGCCTTTTAGACCAGGCTGAAGCCTATGGTCCATGAAAAGACTGGATAAGGATGGCTCCAGTGGCAGACTGGCTGCAATGGAGAGACCAGCTGAAGAGGCTGGTGAGATAACCCAGGAGGGAGATGAGGGAGGCCTGAACTCGACCTCAGCCATCAGAATGAATGCTGCTTCATCCACTCTAAGTATTCACTGTGCACCTAGCACTGGGAGGAATTTAAAAGTAGCCATTGACCTTTATTAAAACAGATTCGTTTTTAGCAGGTAAGATACATGTGTGTGGAGTCATTACAGAAACATCTGGGATTTAATTCAGCCAAAGGCACAGACTGTGTAGTCCAGAGCGCCTTCCCCAAGATGGTGAGGCTCGCCCAGATCACGAAGAACTGACAGCATGTGCAGAGGTGGAGGGGGTTCGGAAGGCCCTCCATGAAAGACAGAGGTGGTTATAGGAGAGGAGAGTCTACACAAAGTCGAGGTGGGTGACCCGGCGTGAGTGTGATAGTGGAATTCCAGGACCAGGCCACAGGACACACGACAGCTCCCCCGAGGAGAGGCCGGCACAATGGAGGCGACGACTGAGGACGGCTGACTCTAGAACAGCAGGCTAATGTGGTGGAGCTGAGCAAACTTGAGTGCAGATTCTGATTCTTCCTCTAATAATTATTAAGTATCTTCTATATGCCAGGACTTTACATATATTAATTTAAAATCCTTGCAACCTAAAAAAACTGCATTATCTTCGCTTTACAGACAAGGAAGCTAAGGCACAGATGGTTACAGAGAAAAAGATAGAATTCAAACCCAGGCTCCAAAATCTATGCCCTTCACTGCCACGCCCTGTGTAAAATGAAGGCAAGAGCCTGAACCATTTTTAGTCATGGTACCATGATCAGTGACTGCCCTTTCCTGCTGGCCCTAACATCAAGTCACCAAGTCCTCAGTATTCTTCCTACGAACGGTCTTTCAATGTCCTCCTTTCTTGCCTATTACAGTGCTAGTCCCAGGCCAAGCCCTTATTCCTCTCTCCTACTAGCTGGCCTATTAACCCAGCTCCCTCATTCAGCCATTTACAAGCCCCTGCAAGGAATTTCTCAAAACCACCAAGTTCACCATGAGTCCCATACTGTCCTGCTCCCACCCCTCTCTCAGGATAGCTTTAACCTATTCAGAGTGGTGGGAACACACGTTAGCCCTGAATTCAGGGCCCTCCAGGATCCTGTCTCTGTCCACCTTTCTAACCAGATGTCCAGTAATGCCAACTGATCCACGCTGCAACTGTCTGAACTCCAGACTCTGGGCTACCTTTTCTACTCTCTACAGCCTACTCAAGATACCTCCAGTTTACTTCAAATCCAAGTCCAACTCCTTCCCACTCCAAAAGGAAATTTCCCTGACCATTCCCTCCCATTCATCTGGCATTTATTTATTTGTATAAGGTCTCATGTACTAATAGAGTCTACAGCTCTGAAGACAGGTACTGTATCTTACTCTATTTGGCTCCCAATAGCATTAGGCAGTTGGAGCTCCCATGTTTCTGATATATATATATATATATATATATATATATATATATATATATATATATAACAAACCATGAGATGACGGGTTGGTTGGGCTAGTGTGGTCACCGTGGGAAATAGTTAAAAATCAAAGGGTTCATTTTGAACTGTGACTTTCTTGGTTCCATGACATGAAACTCTCCCGATTTTCCTCATATCATCTGGCTTAATTCTCTATTCAACCTCTAAATGTTGGAGTCTTCCCACGGCTTTGTTCAAGGCTTCCTGCTGCTCTCAAACTCCCTCCCAATATATCTCCCACTGCACCCTGGGCTCTAAATATCATTCAAGATTCTTATGACTGTTCCCAAGACTAAATCTATGGTCCAAACCCACTGGGAACACTTGCTTGAATGTCTCAGACATTTCAAACTGCTTCTAGAAATATGCATTTGACATCTGGTGGTGAACACAGACCACTTCTGTCAATGCATTTCAATGACTATGCTATCAAGTGCAAAGCACCATTGGCTCCACTTAAAAAAAAAAAAAGGAAGTAAAAGCTTCATGTGGCCTGCACTGTTACTTCTCTATGGAAAGCCACAAGGCCTCAAAACTGGTAAAACATCTGCTGCTCAGAGACCAGCCTTTACCTTGTGGTTTACCAGAAATGTAGAGGAGCCTTTAAAATCGAAACAAAGCCAACCCACTCAGAGTTGGTCAGTGATCAGCATAGGTCAATATGTTAAACATTCCTTTCCCTCTATTAATTCATTTCCTTTCCCTCTATTAATTCATTTCTCTTCAAATGAAGACCTTAAAGTCTTTAAGACTAATTTAATAATTAACATTATCGATTTAAAAATAGACATGTCTCGGCATACCTTGGAGATATTGCAGGTTTGGTTTCAGACCACTGCAATAAAGCAAGTGTTGCAATAAGTGAGTCATGATGTTTTCGCTGGTGGAGGGTCTTGCCTTCTATTTGTTAAAAAAAAAGGGGGGGGGGGGACATCTGTGAGGTCTGCCTGTACTCTAAGCTTCTGAATGTCAGCTCACAGACATGGTCTGTTTCTTAGTAGTGGAGCTGAAATACAGCATTTCCAGCGCTGAAATCCCAGGCCTCATGAATTACTTCTACATCCCTTACCTTTTCCCTGCCTGACGGTGTACAGATACTAGAATGCTAGGATGCCAAGGGTGAAGGGGAAAGAAGACTGTGCTCACTTAAAAGGCTGTAACGTGGGCTGGGTCCCTGCCGAGTGCCCAGCAGCCTGCTCGCCACGCTCCACAGACTTGCGGCCGGGCCACTCTCAGGACTTGAACTGAGGGACTGGCGGGTGTTGGTTTCCACTTAACCTGCACGTGTTCCTTGGGAGCAGAAAACAAGTCCTTTGCTAGCTCTGAACCCTCACAGCCAGATGAGATCCAAATATAAATATAAATTTATTTATGGCAAGGAGATTATTCTTTGCTTTGTTTTATAAACTTAGTTTGTGGCTGTGCTCCAGTTTCACATATGTTGACATATAACATTGTATAAATTTAAGGTGTACATGTTAATTTGATACACAAATACTGTAATATGATTGCCATTGTAGTGATAATTAGAACCCCTGTCATGCTACATAATTATGCTCCAGTTTTTAGACAAACTGCTGTAGTTTTCCATTACTGAGTTAAAATTTCATATCATCAGGAGTTACCTATCTGTAAGTTCCTAGAAGAGAATATTTAATTCCTGGCTTTAAAAAAAGTGAGTTACCTGAACACAGTATTTACTGTTAACCTGTGTTTTAATAGGCTCTGGAAAGCTCTATTTCTTATTTTTGGTAGAATGCAAAGAACATGAGATTCAAACTCGGAAGTTCTGGGACCTAGTCTGCTCCTCTGTTCCATAAAGGAAATTTTGACATGGCTGTTTATGGACACAGCCAGTTTTGAAATGGGAGATACTTAATAGGAATAAACATAATTGGGTCACAATGCAGTAACATTTCTCTTATGATAAAATTTTACACGTTCCAAAGTCCCTGGTGCTATTGCCGAGCCTGCCCCACGTCAGAGCCTCCCGAGCCCTGTGCCCATGGCCTACCCAGATGCTGACCCTCTCCACCCTCGGGGAGGCAGGGTGGGCCTAGGCTAGCAGCTTCGCTGTTATGCGTCATGATATGAAACCAGCAGGGAAACACCACTCTATGCAACAATAGAAACAGCTAACACTGAGTAGTGCTAGGGCACGTCTTAAGGGCTACGTGCACTGACTTACTGAAACATCACACCCTTCAATGAGTCAATCAGGGACTACTACGATCTCCATTTTCCAGAAGGAAAAACTAACCATACCATCAATCCAGGGTCAAGGGTGACATCTGTGAACACCTGGGAGCCTCAGGGATGGGTGAGGCCTAAGAATGGAGTCCAGGACAGGGTGCAGATCGCAGATGGTGCGATGGGCATCTGTTGCCTTTGTTTGCCTTTCAAGGTAAGTGTTCTCAAAAATCTATAAAAGTAAGTAAGGGCTATATTCTCATAACTTATTCTTGCCTCAATTTCTTCATCTTTTAAATTAGCAAAAAATACCTGCCTTATCCATTTCAAAAAATTATTCTGAACATCAAACTGGATAGCAAGGAGAAGAGGAGTAGGCTGGGGCTAAGTCCCTCACAGAGTAAGGTGCACTGATCGCCCTCAGCTGCTCCTGGAACTCCCAACATTCTTCTTCTCAAGGGCTGGATCTGACCTGTGTCCGCAGCAGAGAAGGGGGCAGGACGAGGGGCCTGTGCCTCAGAAATGGCTAAAAAATAGCTCTGCATTAACTCCTGGCCGAGAGCTTTCACAATTAACTCCCACTGGTGAATTTTAACTAGTGCATCACAGTCAGAAACGCACACCAGGACTTCGAAAAGTGACTTCACTCAATCCTCTTACATAACTGTTTGGAAAACACTGTTGGTATTAAAATGATTCCCACTGTGAAAATGGCTCCTTCTGCTCTACCCTGTTTTCTGCACAAAATTTTATGTTAATAACTTACTGGTTCTCAGGGGACTGAAGAGCAGGCATATTTGCAAGTAAGCAATCCACAGTGCCCCTTCGCTCCCGGACAGAGATATAAAAGTGCAAGCCCATAAGCCAGGCAGGGAGTCAGAGTATGCCCACTGCTTTTCTGAAGGTCTGGGACGTCAGAATCACAGCGAAGATGTGTCCTGAATGTGGGCCTATGTTAATGAGGGAGCAAGGTGAAAAAAAGAGAACACTGATGCCAAGCAGATGAAATGAAAGCCTTTCCAAACACTTGTATCACACACACAGTGCCCACGTGTCCACCAACGGCTCTTACTGACCAACCATTAGATGAGAACCTATTGCGTTTCATCCATACAGTCTTGTTTGTTATAGATTCCTGTCACCGTATCTAATACATATTTCTTGCTGGAGTTATACTAATGATGCTGTGCTTTGAAAAGTATCATTTGGTTTTGGGTTTTAAATATTTAACACATTAATGAAAGGGTGACTGAGGAAAGCACTACTTTATCAATAAATAGCACCCAGAACCAATTTGTCTGGGAGGAGACATGCCAGCAATCATGGTGGGCATTTCCAAGCGTCTTCGTATATTGCTCCTCATTTCTGACTACCTTGTAAGTAACTCTGAATTTACTAGCATTAGTCCAGGTTAACTACATAGTTACATTTGGATTTTCAACTGGACGGAAGGTCGGTGCCCCTAATCCTTGAGTTGTTCAAGGGTCAACTATAGTTAATCGTTTCATTAAACTAGTTAAAGTTTTAAAAAGGCAAACGGGATAACTATTTAAAATAATAAGCACATTTTTAATATGGTTCTCACCTCTCTTCTAGAGCAGACATTTTCTCTAGCTCAGACTTCACCTACACTTTCTATTCGGAGTATCATCTTCCACAGTCTCAACATGGACAGTCACGTGTCCTAGACCACGGCCTCCTCGAGGCTCTTCAATACACTCTCCCAGAGTAACTGGTTGGACCAATAGGACAGAAGTGATGCTGGTGGACTTCTGAGGCTTTTGCTTGGCTCTGCCTCTGCAGACACACAGCGCTGAGCCACCATAATACAAAGGCTGGCTCTCCGGAAGCCACCAGCAGTGCTGGGAGACCACACTGGGGTCGAGAGACGCCTAGAAGCTCCCGCCGTTCCAGCCCCCAGCTGCTGAGGCTTCCTGGCTCGGGCTCCTGAGTGAAGGCGCCTTCTAGATGGCTCCAACCCCACCTACCATCTGACTGCAACCTCACGAAAGCCCCTCAACTCAGAACCACACAGCCGAGCCACTTCTAAATTCTCATCCCACAGAAATAGAGAAATAATAAATGAATATTATTGTTTTAAGTTGAGGTAATTTTTTTATTGATTTTTTTTTAAGGGAGAGAGAGAAACATCAATCAGATTCCTCCTGCATACACCCCAACTGGGGAATCAAGCCTACAACTGGGCATGTGCCCTAACCGGAATGGAACCCACCACCCTTTGGTATGCGGGACAGCACTCCAACCAACTGAGCCACATGGACAGCTGAGGTAATTTTTACTGTTGTGCATAATTTGTTATGCAGTAAGAGGAAACCAATATGAAATTCATTACAAAAACTACTAAAAACTCTACATTGTTAGTCAACTATTAATTAAATGAACCAGTAAATCAGCTTCCTATTAGACTTCTTCAATCTGCATGTCCTTTCACTGTCTATAACCTTACTTTGCTTTAACACATAGCTCTTATTACCATGTAACATGACATGTTTTACATGACCCTAAATGCATCAGAAAATGTGTTCACTTCTGTATCCCAGCCCCAAAAGCAGCACTTGATCAGCAATCAATCACTGGCTGACTGAATGAATGAATGAATGAGTGAATCTGGAGGTGAGCTAACTTGGTCTTCCCAAAGCACTATTTGATTTCCCAGCCATCTGCCCTCCGTCTTGACTCAGTGTCTCCTGACATGTGTTCACTGCTAAGTTTCTGACTCTCTAATTACTACTTACAAAATTGTTTAACACCAACTTTCCTGTCTACTCAGACGTACAAATCCCACCAGAGAAACCACACCGTCCCACTCCATGATGCCAGTTTAGCGCCCAGAGTGAAGCTGGTAATTAATTTTTTCAACACACCTGTGTACTAAACCCTTTCCAGGTGGTCTCAAATGTCAAATAAAATTACTCCGTTTTTCATCCAAAGACCACATGCCTCATAGGAAAATGACCTCATGTCAGATGGTTTACATAGCAACTGAGCCCACTAGCAAAGGCCATGGAGCCATCCCATATATCTCTGTCTATATGATGATTTCATCAAGTCGGCTAAGTCCTTTCACTACGGCAGACCTAACAAAGCACTGCCACTGGGCGAGTATCAGAGCACACTTCAGTGCACTTCAAGTCAAATGAGAGCTGGCTAGTTAGTTAAGCAGCAGCACTAACAGATGTAGGAATACCGCCAGCAAAATATCTCTGGCCAATTATGGCTGCCCAGCTACACCCAGATTAAAAATAACCCGATACTAACAACAGAACCCACACAGGTGTTAGAGGCTCCTCCCCCTGTGAGGTCACTGATATCACCGTGGAGTCTCCCCATAAATGTCCCTGTAGAGTGGTCATAAATAAGTCAGTGAGAAGTTCACCTTCTCGAACAAGGTAGATCTCAGCAAAAAAGAAAGGAACAAACTGAAAAAAGAAATGTGGCTCATCTGTAAGTGACAAGCCAATAAAAGAATAGAAATCTTTAGTGAAGAAGATTTCTGAAAAAGTTGTAATTAAGAGTCTAAATTAGTGGCTGCCCAACAGAAACTGAATGTGAGCCAAACATGTACCTTTAATTTTCTAGTAGCCATATGTTTTAAAGATAAAATTTTAATGAGTTTCTAATGTCCATTTTAACTTGATCTATCTAAAATATTATCAATTCAGCATATAATCAATATAAAATTATTAAAGAATAGTTTGCATTCTTTTTTTCCTACTAGGTCTGTGAAATTCAGCATATAGTTTACACTTACAACACATCTCAGCTTGGACTGGCACATGTGGCTGGTGGTTACCGAGTCAGGTAGCACAGGTCTAGAATGATCCTTATTTCTATTTTGTAAAACATTAAAACTTCCAAAGCACTAAAAGTTTTCCATTAGGGAGGTAAAATAAATACACTGTTAGAATTGTGGACAATGATATCACATAGTCTTAAATGAAATAAAATCACAAAAGCCTGTTATTTTAAATTAAATGAAATCTGTCCCCCAGAAGAACTCAGCCCCCCAGAAGTTATGATCTCCCCACAAGCGGGAAACAGGCCCTGACGGGAACCAGGGGCGCACTTCCGCTCCCGCCATGCAAAGGGCTCCTGAACTTTGCTTCTGCTTCACCACATTCTGACAAGGGCCAGGGCTCCTCGTTTACCTTTGTTCACTTTAAAGGCTCTCCAAACAGGGAGGGAACATCAATTACTCCTTCAGGAAATGTTCGGGGATCGAGGGGAAGGGAGTGTATTTCCATTACAGAAGGCAACCTCGCTCCTAAGGCAGATCCCTGTCTAACGGTGGTCATTGTTTTCCTTTTTACTACCATTTGGTCTCATGCTGTCCCCATGCAGAACAACTACCACAAGGGTCTCTGGAGGGAGAGTCCCCACATGGGGTGCTGGTAATGGGCCCCACCATGAGGCTGCTCTGCTGGCTTTTGTTTGGAACAATAGCATTCCCATGATACCTCACTCTTGCTGAAAATATTGGTATTAAGAGAGCATGAACACAGCTGTGTGTAAATTACACACAGAGATTAGATCTGTATATTTATAAGGAACACAAACATACTAATAGCACAGTTACATACACAGTCGGGTACACTGGGCTGCATGGAGCGTACGGTTTGAGTTCCAAAGTATTTCTTTAAAATTTTCTAGAATGAAATGCTTAACCTGCAAGTCAGGCTGAGGTTCTTCTGCCCCTCCTCCCATGCAGAATGCCCCCACCCCCCCCCCCCCCCCCCCCGCCCCGGTTTCCTCTTCACTTTCATTTGGGAGAAATTATTTGAAACTCTATGAAGGAGAAATCTCATAATAAAGAGCGTTAAAATTAACTTTTATAGTAAAAATAAATCAATATGGGATGATTTTCAGTTAAAAAGTAATAATTATAAATTGGGGGAGGAGGATAAGAGAAGGCAGTGTGGGCAGAAGCAGAAAGTGGGAAGAATCTGAAAGTTCAGAATTAACTTGTCCTGCAATGACAGTGTTCGCTTCTCTACACAAATGCATTATGTACAGAGAGGACGACCTGTTCACACCGCATGGGGAAGGCAGGGTTCTTTGCATTTTTCCGCTAATTTTGAAAAACTGAGAGAAGTGCACTCAGCATTATATATTCACTGCATTAAATCCAGATATAGACACATGACCAGGAAACCTGGGCTCTGTTCTCTGCCTGATTCTATCACGGCTTTCAATGACCCAGGCGAGCCCTTAACATTCATTCCCTGGGCTGAGTTTCTCATGGAAAGATGGCATCCCAAGTATCCTAATTTACCAGATAAAGCACTAACTTTTAAATTGTTAAGTGTTTCAGGAAGGTAAAAGAAAAATAGTAATAATCCAACTAAGCAGAAATGTAAATATACACACACACACACACACACACACACACAATAAGCTCACTATAGGCCTTAATTTTATTCTTTAAAAGCTTTAAAAAACATGCTCCAACTGATACTCTTCATCTTTTATTTTTTCTTGGTGTGGTTTATATAAACTCCTGGTTTAAAATGAAAGAAAAGGTCCATTTCTGAGGCTTGGGTTTACCGTGCTTACAGTTCCACCAATAAATCATCTCCCAATCTGGGCTTGGAAAAGCACTGGCCACGGTTTGATTGCTCCAGCCCCAGGTTGCCAGGCAACCAACACAAGGGGGAAGTCTGAGAAGCGCTGACAGATAGCCAAGTGGCTGAAACAACAGACTTCTCTCTGTCAAAAATGTGTTTCAGAGAACACTTCCCCACCTCTGCTCTCTGCTAAACACTACACGATTGTAAAATCAAAATCAAAAGGCCACTGTAATAAAAACACTTCCTGCTCAATTACGAATTGTTAAAAAGCTGTGGGGAGGCCCAGATCACACAGTGTATGGCAACAGAAATGTGATACTGTAAATGAGATAAAGTCAGCAGCATGAGAGAAACCTGATCTAAATGCAGCTCTGTAGCTTCGGGTCAGGGGACCTGGTGTGTGGAGCAAATCAGCTGCCTAAGAAAGCACCAGAAAGAAAATAATGAATGTTGAAACGTTACAGAAACAAACCAAACAATAACCAAGAAGCCGCAGGTCCCCGTTACTTAATAATAAAACCAAGAACATGCTCAATTGTTGTGGAACAATCTGGAGATAATGAAAGTTTTCTCTCTCTGGGCTGATTTCTTGTGTAGGATAGGGCAAGGAAGATCAAGGACCCGCAGGAACCACGCTCCCTGGCGGATGGGCAGGTGGGTGGGATTCCCTAATGCCTGACAGTCACCTGGATTACAGGAGACACGAATGCCCTTCAGATGATGCCTGGTAACAACAGCAGGTCTGAGGTCTGACATCAACGGCAACATCTGCAACACCTCCGGTGCTTGCCCCGAGCCAGTAAGCGCCCCAGTCCCGCCATGTCCCTGCTACGCAGCATCCTTACACGAAGCCCCTGCCCTGAGCCATCCAGGACTCTGGGAACTCTGTGGTTATTGGAAGAGGTCAGCACTAAGAACAGGTTCACCTTTTTTGTGCCACGGACCCTTCAGGCAGCCTCGTAAAGCCTAACCTCTTCCTAAAAATGGGTTCTAAATGCCTAAAATAAAATGTATGGATTAAAAAGGAAACCAGTTATTTGAAAACAAGGTACCAAAACATTAAAAAAGGTGAATATGCAGACCTTATTGACAGTAAGAAACCAAGATCTCTCAGAGGGTTTTGGTTTCTATGGATGTTTTATAGCGGGCGGTGTTGTTTCGTTTAGTTTTATAATAAGAGCTTTGGCATTATGACAAAATGGAGGGCCAGGACAGCAATTTATTCATCACTTAAGTTACCAAAGCAATGCACAGCCTGGCTCACTGCCCAAAGCTGACCAACTCGGAAGGTGTGCAAGGCTCCCGGGCTGGCCCTCTCCACGCCGCCAGCCCAGATCCCATGGGTCCTGCCTTTTCCTGGTTTTTCAGGGCCCAGATGAGGGCCTGGCAAGAAAAATGCGTAGGTCTATTTTCTGCAAACTGGGGTGTACAGACACAAAAGGCTTTAAGGGCACGTGGACTCAAATAGTTCTAAGTCAATATTCATTTCCCAGCCTTCAACTTTCACGTTTTCTTTCCCAGTTATCTACCGAGGAACGAACTCTTGTGTAGAAGGTGAAAGGCCACCCTCCTCTCACCTCGCAAGCAAAGGCGTCCCTCTCCCACCTGGGGCGCTTAGCAGCGGGGCCTGTGCAGAAACTCCAGGGCAGAAGCACAGGTCCATTCAAAACACAGGTGTGGATGTGGGCACAGAGACTAACTACGTTCACCATAAGAGCCTTAAGCAACTCAGGTACTTTCTAATTCTTTGCTTTCATCAAAATTGAAGGAGGGTCTAGAGAAGGTGTCATCTGATAAACTACTGAAAATATGTCTGATGATAAATTATATTTTTGGCATTACAATGTAAAATTCAAATATTTTGGTAACACTGTAAAAAACTATCATTCCCATCCACTTGTTCATGTGAACAAGATTCCTGAATATTTATATCTACAAATAAATAAATAAGAATAAAATAGATACAGAATACGGCCTCAATTGAACAATAAGTAATATTCATCCAAGAACTGATGTGTTCAAAAAACTCAATCCATCTTATTGCCAATGAATAGTAAAAAGTAAAATTTTATCTACATTTATAACATCTTGTTTTGTTCACCTGTATACTAATAATTATTATAACACTATAATTATTGGAGAGAATATTTCTTTTAACACACAGCTTTATTTCTAAAGGAAATCACAGTATGTACGCATATTTTGATACACATACCTTTTTGTTCAGGGAGTATGAAAGGCTGATCTGGTAAGACTCTCAAGCACAAAATGCTTTACATTAGGAATAAAGTCTATGGGGAAGTAGATTCAAAAGCTACTAGTTATGCCCTGGCTGGTTGGGCTCCGTGGATAGGGCGTCAGCGTGCAGACTGAAGGTCCTGGGTTTGATTCCAGTCAAGGGCACATGCCCAGCTTGTGGGCTCGATCCCCAGTAGGGGGCGTGCAGGAGGCAGCTGATAAATTATTCTCTCTCATCACTGATGTTTCTTTCTCCCTATCCCTTTCTCTCTGAAAATCAATAAAATATATATATATATATTTTAAAAAGCTATTAGTTATATAAGTTAAAGGGGGAAAGGTAAAGTATAAGATTTTACTACTAAAAATAGCTCATTCGTGTATTTTCTTTCTTTTTTTAAAATATATTTTTATTGATTTCAGAGAGGAAGGCAAAAGAAGAGATAGAAACATCAATAATGACAGGGAATCACTGATCAGCTGCCTCCTGCATGCCTCCTACTGGGGACTGAGCCTGCAACCCGGGCATGTGCCCTTGACTGGAATTGAACCCGGGACCCTTGAGTCTGAAGACCGACGCTCTATCCACTGAGGCAAACCGGCCAGGCTCATTCGTGTATTTCCAAAATAGGTAATAATGGGTATAAATCGCAATGATATTCAAAATACACTAGATATATTTAATAACGATGGGACAGTTTTATTTCAAATGTCAGATATTACATCCTAATGATGAAAAAAAGCATATACCATTTTAAACTTGGGAGGGGATATAGGCTTTTTAAGCAAAATTCTTTTAGGGGCTTCATGGGGGGGCGGGCGTTAACTTTATATCTAAAAGGAAGACAGACACTCAGGAATTCTTGGGAGCGCCAGGCACGCTTCCACATTTCAGGTAGACTAATTAGAGTCTGGTTTTACCTAACAGAACAAACTAGGGTTACACCGAGGAAGCACCAAAAACACATTCTAGAACCAAGACAGATTGTATCACAAAAGTGGGATTTATCAGGGTGATCACTTCGTAGGTTACATGTCTGATCACTGGGTTGTACGACTGAAATTAATATAATATTGTATGTCAACAGCAATTGAAAAAATGTTTTAATTTTTTGGAGTAACTGTTGTTCAATTACGGTAAAGACCATTCTTCGCATGAATTTCAAAACTGGGTGTGACATCTGTCGGTTCAAGAAGAGTGAGAACTCAGACTCCTCAGTGAGCAATTACAGTGCTCAGCAGCCTCCCATCCGGTCACCCCAGCCCCAGCGCCCAGCCCCCCCGAGTGTCTGGATTAGAACTTGTGTTAAAATGGACCCTGAGGTTTCATTTCAGTTCATGGGAGACCGTGCTGTGCTGAACAATGTCTACAATGAGTGCAGGAAGGAGGAAGCGGGTGGCCCTTGGGCTGCGAATCTGCCACCGCTGTCCCAGAGTCAACCACAGCCAGGCCCTGCTGCTCCCCTCACATGCTCCAGTTGTTTGGGGTAACATTAATCGATATGGGATGATTTTCAGTTAAAAATTACAAAAGTTCCTGAGTCTTATAAGCATTTTTCTGGTCTTGACAAGAACAGTTTATAGGCTGTAACAGTCTCCCACCTCAGTCTCTCCTCACCACCCGCTGCCTGGGGGTCCTGTGTATTGACCACTTACCCCTGGGTGACCCTGTGCACGTGTATTTACTACCTCATGCGCATACTGTCTCATCCTCCTCTGCTGCATTTGCTGTGCACCCCGCCATGGAACTTCCCACACGGTGCCCAGCACTGGGTCCGGGCACCCAAGTCCATCACTACCATTAAAGTCTCTCTCCTCAGGGTGCGGTGGTCTTGTCTGGGGTCATCTGGCAGAGTCCTTTCCACATACAAATCGTGTTTCTTCAAGGACAATTCCTATTATCAGTACCTGAACCTTTCAGGGTCGGACAGGGCCTAATATTAATTAATACTCTTGTTTCTAAGAAAGAAAATCAATGACGCGCCCAAGGTACAGCAGCTGGTCCAAGGCACCGACTCAACCAGAAAGGCTTGCCAACACCTTCGTTTCCTATCACCAAACTTTAATTACATTACGAGTGGGTAGTTTCCTACATGCAGATGAGTAGTTATCTAAGAAAAGTAGAAGTGATGAGAAAATGTAGGGCGGAAAGGAGGAGGAACTGGAGTTTCTTGTTTTGGGGCATATCACGAACATAAAAATACCCGGCCCAGTGGCAGCAGACATTCGGAGGAAAGCTCCCACCAGCGGTGGGTTGTCACAGCCTCCCCCAGGCGGCAGCAGATCCGGGCTGCTCTGACTACAGCAGGGAGGACTGGTGGGACCTTAACGCGATCTAGGACAGGTAACAGTGAAAACAATTCTTGTGGCCTAATAAAGGATGAAAAGGAAATGTTCTTTATAATGAGGAAATGAATCATCTACCCATCAAGCTCTTTCATGTCTTTATTTTATTTTGCTTTAGGCTCTTAGGCCTGTTTGATAAAACATTACACCGAGGAAGCACCAAAGAAAACGAAAACACAGTGACAACTAAAGGGAACTCCACAGGTTGGACAGAGCCCCCTTGGGCTTTAGCTGCTTCTCCTCGTCCTCTCTCCTGACCACAGAGAATATTCATCCAAAACTTCTGTGAAGTTATCAGCTAAGGCCATAACAAGAACCAGACCCTTCTCTTCTAATCTTTGCACCAATCCAAAAAGTCATGACAAAGGTTGTAGAGAATCTTTTGGCATTAAGTCTGTCACTGTGTTGCCCATAACGGAAAACGCACGTCTATGCATGACAAATGCATGAACTTTTACTTCAATGACAGCCACATGACTTACTTCTATAGCAAAGCTCCCTCCTCTCTCCTTGCAGTCAGTTCTAAGCTCTCAAAAGTTCCTGAGTCTAATAGGCATTTATCTGGTCCTGACAAGGAACAGTTTATAGCAACTGAGACATGACTTCAAAGATCACCAGACAGGGGTTAAGTAATTTAAATTATTAGAAAAACATTTATCACACTTGATTAACTGACTTGGATTACTGAGGTATCATTTGCCCAGATTTACTTAGAAGAACAGAAATATGGATTAAGAAGTGCTGCTCCCTTGAGGAAGGCAGCTCTATAGCTATGCACCCCCACCCACTCAGCCTTCCCCTGACACAGCATTCTCCACTCAGCTAACTGTCCCTTTCTCTAGCCTATCTTTTTTTTTTTTAAATATATTTTATTGATTTTTTACAGAGAAGAAGGAAGAGGGACAGAGAGTTAGAAACATCAATGAGAGAGATCGATCAGCTGCCTCCTGCACGCCCCCCACTGGGGATGTGCCCGCAACCAAGGTACATGCCCTTGACCGCAATCGAACCCGGGACCCCCCAGTCCGCAGGCCGACGCTCTATCCACTGAGCCAAACCGGTTCGGCATCTAGCCTATCTTTTTAAAAAAATTATATTTTATTGATTTTTTTTTTTTTTTTTTACAGAGAGGAAGGGAGAGGGATGGAGAGTTAGAAACAACAATGAGAGAGAACCATTGATCATCTGCCACCTGCACACCCCCAACTGGAGATGTGCCCGCAACCAAGGTACATGTTCTTGACCGGAACTGAACCTGGGACCTTTCAGTCCACAGGCCGACACTCTATCCCAGCCGTGGGCAAACTACGGCCTGCGGGCCGGATCCGGCCCGTTTGAAATGAATAAAACTAAAAAAAAAAAAAGACCGTACCCTTTTATGTAATGATGTTTACTTTGAATTTATATTAGTTCACACAAACACTCCATCCATGCTTTTGTTCTGGCCCTCCAGTCCAGTTTAAGAACCCATTGTGGCCCTCGAGTCAAAAAGTTTGCCTACCCCTGCTCTATCCACTGAGCCAAACCAGTTAGGGCTCTATCCTATCTTTTAACAGAACTATCAGGAACATGAGCAATCTTGCTCATAGTCCTTCTAATACTCTGCTTGCATCAACAATTTTTGGTGCCCTTTATTCCAACCTAGCCATCAGCCATCCCTTATGACTGACTTCATGGAAACATCTGATATGAATCTAGAAATTTTATTTACTACGGCACAGCCACCTTAAATTGCACAAAGTCTCTTCTTCTTGATGTGCCCCTCAACTCCTGTACCATCTCTATCCTGGTTTCCCAAGTTCTATATGTAACCCAGGACTCACTACCAGTTATTTCAACAAAGCGATCAATACTACAAGATCTGCCTCAGCAGCCCGACTTTGTACCAAGTTCCTATCCCAATCTTTCAATTGAATTATATCATTGCCCACATTAAAAGTGTGTAATTATTCCTCATTTCCCATTAAGTTAAACATCATGGGTAACAAATTAAACAATACAGCATCCAAGCAGTTCTGCTTTGGAGCTATTCCTTTTCTGCCTTTGTCATTTTGTCCATCCTTCTGCCTCTCAACCTAACAATTCCCTGAGTCTCTCCTCACTCTGCACAATTACCCCTGACAACCTCATAGATCCTGGCTCTGCCACTTCCTCTCTGAGATCCTGAGCATGCATGCTAATTTAGCTCCTCAACTGTGAGCTTTCCCTGTAAACAGAAAGCTTTCCTAGCTTTAGACCTTCATTTCTAACTGCTACATCCACCTGCATCTTCTATAGTCACTTCCAATTCAACATGACTCTTCCATTCTGCCCTAAAGCAAGTACTTCTGGTTTCACAATTTTGTTAAAGGTACCACCAGACGCCTCCCTGTACCAAGACACAAAATCTGAAGAGCATCTCTCCAGCCTTTCCCTACCCTCCCACCCACATCAGCCAGGCTTCCCTGGAGAGGCCACGCGGTGTAGTGAGTGAAGAGCTGGGCTCTGGAGCCAGGAGGCTCGAGGAACTGCTCTGTGGTCTCGGAAAAGTTCTCTCTCCTGCCTGGGACCCTGCTTCTACATCTATAAAATGTCAATAAATTAGTCAATTCATGTTGAATACTTAGAATAGCACCTGGCACATAACAAAGGTCTTGCTTCTCACTAACTTTACCTCAATTCTTCCCAACCCCATCTGTACATTAGACCCAATGCCCTGGCTGTACCCCATGTTAATTAAGTCAGAATCTCCGGGGTGAGACCCAAGGCTCTGGGGTGTATGTGGGGAGCATACGCGTGTTGTGTGTGTTAGAATTAAAGCTCCTCATGTAATTCCAGTGCAACCAAGGCTGAAAAACACAACTTATAAACTCAGAGCTCACAACATCTCTCACTAGAACCACAGTCCTTCCTCAGCCCCAGTTCCCAGGGCCTGGAGCATGGATGCCTGGGGCCCACCCACAGATTCTGATCTAACTGGTCTGAGTGCAGTCTGGGCCCGGGACATTTTAAAGTTCTCCAGGTGATTCTCATGTGTTTGGCCAGGCTTCAGAACCACTAATCCCCTTCTCTACCCACTTCAATTTGTCCCATGTTACTGACAGGTTCATCTACAATGACGGTGGCAGTCCTATCATTCCCCACATTCAAATATATGTAATTATTCCTTATTTCTTATTAAATTAAACATAAACTTCCGGTCCCATAGAGTGGGTGGCTTTGAATCAGCTATCTTATACACTCCTCCATCTACAGCTTCATTCAAACTGGGCGACCAGCTACTAACCACCCACCACGTTCTTTCATATCTCTGGTCTTCCATTGACCTCTATCAACTGTGTATGGTGAGTGAAATTCTAGCCTTCCTTCAAGGTTCCTCTCAAATAACACCTCCTGCTCCTCACAGCACTTCCTGACCTCCCTGTCCGAGGAGAGCAGTAGTGTGTTCATCCCATGTCCCCTGTGGTCCCCAACTATCAGGAGCAGAAGAGGCCCTCGAAAAGAGTTTTCAGTTATGTGGCTGCCATCTCCTCTCTAGGTTGCCTGTGGCAACAACATCCAGCTCAAGTGCTCATTTACGCCCACTGCCAACATCAGTCAAGGAGGCCACACTGCCAGGCAATTATCAAGGTGAGTGGTGGCTCCCGCAGAGCTCTTAGCAGTTAAAGAACAAATGCAGTTTATTTGCCTAAAGTCAGTGATCAGTCTCCTTCCTTTTGGATAGGGAGTCAATATGTTTTAAAATCTTGTTTCTGAAAAACTAAGCTAAAGACAAAAAAGTCACTTGAATAACAGAACAAACTAGCAATAACAGAGCAGAGGATTCCATTAGAGGCAGCAGGACGACAGTGGACAGTGGTTAAAGGGTTGCACAAGCTCCTAGCAGAGCCTTGCACAGAGCACATATGGACATGTAGTGGAACTGAGTTTGATATAAGGCGAACAAAGTCCTTCCTCTCTTTCTCCCTGTGTAATATTTTTAAAGGCAAATCTAAAGTGGGTTATCGAGAAACAACATTTGGTTTTGCACTTTAAGAATCCACTACCCCTTTTGTAAAGCTGTTCATCTGAAGGGGAACGTCTCCCCTACACATGCAACCTTGTAACAGTGGGACTCTCGAGTGCCTGCCTGAAATTACCTCAAACCAGTGGAGGATAAACGCTGTGACGCTGAGGGACTCATCTAAATGTGTGAGCAATGGAAGGATCCATCTGCAAGTTTACCTAAAAGCAAGGTCATCTTACTGGATCCTTGGGGAATGTATGACAGGGGAAGGGGTAGAGGCAATCAGAGGAGGAGGAAGGGAAGGAGGAAAGAAGGAAGAGGGGGAGGAAGTGGAAGAAAGGAGGGAGGGAGGGGAGAATGTGAGCTGATTTTAAAGTCAGAGGGTTCTGGTGAGGGAGACAAACTCCCAAGGTCAGCCTGTTCTGAGGCCAAACACTTGGGAAGCTGACAGAGAAGTTGGCTTGTCCCAAAGGATGATCTGAAAATAATTTTCTAAGTTTTGTTATTGCTAAAAGATTAGAGAATTTCATTACCATGGGCTGGATGAGAGGGGGGATACTAAATCTTCACTGCCCATCCCACTCTTGAGCTGCTTTGGGAATTGGAACAGCTTTGCCTGATGAAATCGAGTCCCAAGTGGTGCTCTGCTGGAACACAGAAACGGGAACCACAGACAAGGACCCAAAGCCTTCTACAAGCAAAGTGATTCTGTTTTAAAATTAATGATCTATGGGTTTTGGGGTCCCGGTCAACTGGTTCCCCAAATCTATGCTTAATTCATTTTCTAAAACTCCCCTTTCAAAAATGAATAACCAAGCCTACTTAGCTCTGTTACCCTAATTAATTAGAGGCCTTAGATGGAAAAAGAAAATGACTAATTTAGGCTGAACGAGCCTGCTTGGAAAGCATCTTATTAGCAAATGTGACATGGCCAAGTGCTTGAGGAAGAGTGGCTCCCGGGGCAGACGCAGAGCTGTCAGGAGGACGGGGCTGGGTAACATAAAGCAGAGCCACAGGTGATGGATCATCCTGCCTCCACTTCGGTGTGGCTTCTAACACTCAGAACATGCATCTCTGAAGTCTAAAAGGGTTTGCTTTATTACTGCCGATGGGAAAGATTAGAAAAATAAATGTATAATCAACACTTACAAAGCAGCTGCAAGGGGAAACCAAGACTGCTTAGCACTCAAAGAACATGTGAATGTGTGTGCGTCCATGTTTTTAAATTTCTTACACGGAGATGATTCCATCAGCTTTAGATAAAACATCTGCCCAATTTTTAACCTGAGACGTAAAAGGGTGGGGATAGGGAGCAGATCGAGACGAGTGTCAGATCCAGATTTCTTACCTGCCAGCCAGTGCAAAGTGCATCCCTTCCCCGTTCCTTCTCCTTTCTTCTATTTCTCAGACAAGAAAACTAAGATCCAAAGGGGGGACCTCACTTCCTTAAGATCCCAAAGGTGGTTGGTGGCCAGTGTGAGGACTATCACCCAGGCCTCTGGCTCAGGTCAGCCTTCTCTCCATAAACCACCAGGCCTCTTCCTGCTTGTGCTCCTGTCAGCCCACCTCACCCCAACAATGAGTCCTCCAGGTGGGAGACAGGAGAGCACAACTTTTCTCCTCTCCTGCCCTACGTCTCAGGGGTGGACCCTGTGCCATGCAGGACCCTGGGCGTGTAATAAAATGATCCAGAATGACAGTGTACACACATACTTCAATTATGAAATATGGATTGTTAGACTTTCTAGCCCTCAGGCCATATGGAATAATGTCATTCACTCTGCTCCATTCTCTTATTTTCAGGTTCATTTTTTACTTGCAACTTTCCTTGCCCCTCCTTATTTGTTCCTTGGCATATTTATTTGATAGGTCTTCTGTTTCCTATTGCCAGGATTAACTACATGGGATCTAGCCCTTTGCAATGGAAGGAAACATTCCAAAAGTGACCTACTAGAGGGAGCACACTAGAGTTTTGAAGGAAACTTGAGAGTAAAGGTATATTACCCACAGATCACAGTTACAAAAAAGACCACCCAAGACACCCAGACAGCCTTAAGATCAGCAAACAGGTCATTCTACTTCTGAAAGAGTGATGGGTTGCATGGGAAAGTGGGTTAGTCGGCGTAGCCAGATCAACACGGGGCTACCTATTGAGCCTTCTGACTTCTCTCTCACTCCATCACTCTCTCTCTCACAGCAAAACATTTCAACCATAGATATCACTAAGTGTTGAGTGATGATGGCAAAGAATGTGCTTTTCTCTTTTAATCCAGAAAATAAAACCATAGATAACTGGAAGGGATTGGTTGTCCATTCCAAGGGAGCTACTGAGAAGGAGACAGAGACGTGTCCGGTTCAGCTGATTCTGCTGGAGTGAGAACACACACGGGCCCTGGGCAGGGCGAGGAGAAGTCCCTGCCCGCCTGCAGCAGGGGAGGAGCTCAGCCAAGGCCACAGAAGTGATGTGAGGATCTGGAGGAGAAACAGCCTCTATTAGCTTTCTCTTCTCTGGTCAAACAATCGTTTCTGAGTATTAGCCCTGCTCCAGGCCCGGGGCTATGTCCTGGGTACGATAAGAATTAGGCTGCAGTCTCTGACCTCAGCACTCCCTTAGCCCAGTGTGGGCAGACCCCATGGACCTGCCATCACACCCAGCGGGGCAGACACCACACTCTAGCACTTAGCTCAGCGATCTTGTTCTAATCAATCTTCCCCAGGAGAATAGCAACTCCACAAGGACAGAGGTTCCTCTCTGCTTTGTTCACTGCTGTGCCACCAGCACATAACACGGCGTCTGGCAGGGTGCCGCTGCTCTATAAATATTTGTGGCATGAGTAAATGAACACCAGGCAATAATCTAGAGTCAGAACTGAGGACGTAACCTGGTAGACAACAGGGGTCATCCTATCCTCGTGCTCCCATGGGATCGACAACAGTGGAGAATGGGCAGGCTTGCCATCCCCCAGGCCCCAACACCAAACACGAAACGCAGAGCCCGAGAGGCGGGGCTACTGGTTAGCTGCGGAAGTGGTCTTTCTCACCCAGGACCACCGAGCACTCTGCTTCCTAACGCCTCAGTACTTGGCTTTGTACGTGGGGAAACTTCACCCACGTAAAGGCACCTTGGGGCAATGTCTCAAAGCAAGTGCTGGAACAGTCTCATCGCTCAGCATGCAGGGCGTTGGGGGAAAGAATAAGGAAAGAGAAGAAACAAGCTGGCACTCGACTGAAGGTAGCAACTGGGGGGCTTCCGAGACCATTAGTACTCTACCTAGGAGAGCTTAGATTTCAGACACAGCCCAGCAGCCGAGAGGAGACAGCTTTGAATGAGTTACTTCCTTTCATTGTAGGGTTCCTACTTTTTTTTTTAACCTCCTGTTTCCTTCCCCCAACCCTGAATTCCAGTTACCAGGCTCATACAATGTTTCACCTGTGAAACTAGAGCTCCAATGTCACTGTGCGTGGAGTGTTCCACGCATACACATTAAAACTGACTCCGGTCCTGTTGCTAAGAAACTCAGAAGGAAAGGGCTTTTCATCCTCTTCATTTATAAAATAACCACTTTGTCTATGGGAGAACAAATGCAATCTCTCAAGTCCCCTTGTGTCTTGTTCTCATTTTTTAAAGGAACAGAGAAAGATGACCGAGAGTAGCTGAAAGTGTATGCGAGCTCCATTTTTTACACGCCCTTGAAAATAAAATGAAAAACATAGTTTCAGCAAACTGGTGTTTGTTAATCTTTCAAGCTGAAGATTCTCCCCAAGGCTTCCCTCCTTCGAGCAAAAATGAAAAATGTCCCATAAAAATTGTTCTTGATTTTAAAAGATTATTCTGAGTAGCAAGGAATAATTTACAAAGAATGCTTGTGTTCAATGTGGGGTTACTTCCCAGGCCTCCCTTCTCTTCGCATCACCCCCAGGCCTGAAAGGTGCATATGCACCCGAGCCCCAAAGATGGGAACAACTTATTGTTGGCTTAAAAAAAAAAATACCTAAAATTAGGGCTAAGGGATAAGAAGCTTAAAAGCAAACATAATGGCCAAAGAAAAGAATAGTCTTGTTTAAAAAGAAAGAGAAAAACAAGTACATTAACGTTTCTGACCACAGTATGAGAGGAAGCTTAGAAAGCAATGAAGCCATGTCTGTGAAAGGCAAGGTCACGGCTAAATTTGTAATTTAACCCACAGCTTCTACTGACACGATATACTGAAATATTTTTCCCCTTCTAATGCTTGGCCTACCTCACTTACTAAAGGATTTAAAAATACATTTCTCTTTACAGCTTGTTACACAGTAGAATTTTTCTGCAAACTAAGTGACAAAATTGATTGCCTTACACCAACTTCTCTGCACATATAATTGATTTTTAATTTGCAGTCTCATTTCCAAAGGGACATGACAATAAACTCTATCACACTACTGACTTCTTTAAACAACAGTCTGATTCAAAGGCTGCTGGGAGGCAATCATAGGAAACACAGTTCAATTCCATTAATACTTGAAACATTAGGCAAATTTTATCTGAATGGACATTTCCCTTTTGTAATATTAAAGGTGAGTTTTTACCATGGACCATCAAAAGAATAGGTAACATGAGTGAGCAATATTTGTATTACTTATGTGTAATAAGTCAACATTTATGTTTCTCTTATTTTTCCTACTCTCATCTCTAAGAATTAAGTTGTTCATAGGAAACATTACCAATTTAGCATGAAATTAGAGGAAGAGTAATCAGAGAAAAGTCTACTTTGATTCCATTTAATGTCACTAGTTCCTATTATGTGTTGCACTAAATACGGCATGCCTACATTTCAGGTTCCAAGTGAACTGAAAAAATTTTCAGACAAAGATTTCATTAGAAAGTGAGACGATCAATGTTATGATTCAATTTACATAAATGTACAGTTACATAAAACAATGTATGTACCTGAACAAAGATGCAAAGAGAGCACAAGACCAGAAAACTGTGAGGACGACATTCTAATAGAAGGAAAATTCATATAAATTCTACAAAAAGAAGAAAATAAACAGATTCATATTAGATTATCTACTGGAGTCTCCTATCATCAACTTTTTCTGAATGACTACATAACATGCCCAACAACTCTGGAAATCTGACCAGCCCTAAAATAAATGCTATACAATTAAGCCTTCCCCCACACCGAAGATATGAAATTTAAAACTGGACACGATTATGGACATCTTAAATCACATGGGACACCGCAGTAGGCTTTGGGCAGCTCTCTTCCCGTCACCCCCACTCCCTGCTCTCACCCCCACAGCCCCTCACGCTACAGGACCTTCACTTCGGTTTTGCTGTGGATTCCATTTTCTGTAGCTGCCACACAAACAGTAAATAAAATGCATTGGATTTTTGCCGCACTAAGCAGTTCTGTCTTCTGGCACATCCAGATGCCTGGCTTGAAAAGAGGGAACAATGAAAACAATGTTTTCTTGAGCAGGCATTCCAAAGGGACACAGCACAGGCATCTGAAGACACTGCTGGAGGAAGACACCTTGCAAACAGCTGTGTGTTCTGTGTAAGAGATTCCCTGAGCAGCCACACAGGGTTCATTGGGTTACAAATATTCAAAAAATTAGTTTGCCATGCCATGTCAATTCTGAAAGAAAGATTTTCATTTATATTTACGATAAACTGAACTTTAAATTGAAGGATGGTTTTAAAATTCATGAGTTTGAAAATCCATATACATGACCAATTAAGTTTTATCACCACCACGGATTAACTATCTTTGGGTAAAATTTTCAGAGGTTACTTATATCTATGTTGTTCACCTCAATGTATTACATCAAGACTGGTATAACATATTTAAAGGCAAACATATTTCAAGATAGAAGTTACAGTGACCCAAGATGAAATGGAAACACTGCAGGAACAGCATAAGCAACAACGCCTTTTCCTTATGCAACGCCTGGACTTTTGCTGAAAGCTAATTCAACATAAAAAAAATTTCCAAAACAAACAGCCAAATGGATGGGAAGCAAAGGGTGAAGTGCACTGCTCAGTGGAGCACCCAATCTTACAACCTTCCAAGTCAGGCCAAGCTCCACAAGGAAAATGCAAGCCCTGAATTTTAAAAAGAATTCAATTAGCATCCCCAGTATTTCCATAACCAACAGCTGAATGTTAATTAAGAGCACAGCATCAAGCAGCAATGGAATCCCGGTGCAATAAGCAACAAGACAACAGCAGCATTTGCTACCTTCAGCTTGCATGCATAAGTAAACAGAATAACTATCTGAGCATGCAAGGGTGACTTAATCTGTTTCGATTAGGTGCAATTCAGCCTGGGGGCTTTGTGCTATATTTAAATGTGTTCATCATGTTTAATTAAAAGCCTAATAATCTAGGGTTTCAGGTTTTTACAAAAGTTCTGATCTGTATTTTCGTATTTCTCTTCATAAGTCCTACTGATTTGTATGGCTTCCTGAAAAGGAACAATGTTTTGAGCAAAATGTGCGTGAAACTAGTTAACCACAGTATAACTCCAGTGCAGCAGCCAGCATTCACGTTGGCTCCATCCTGGCCCACACCACGGCATTTAATCAACTTTATGAACTGGCCTGACACTTCTTTACAAACGCTTCTTTGATCTGACCCAGTTTATTTAGCCTGAAAGACTTGGTCATGAGCTAGCTCCCAAGGTGTTTCTCAGTCATCCCACTAAAGCAGAGTCCAGGTGACACTATCTGGCCTCGGATCTGACAGAAAATGGCACAAATCCTGCCTTCGTTCAACAAGATTTAAAGTATCTTGGCCCCCAAGCAACTTCAAAAAGAAGCATCATATCTATACACACAGACAGTCACAGGAATTACTGAAAGTGTGAGATGAAAGGCCTTCCACTGTGTAATTTTGAGGCCTAACATCTCAAGAATTAGTATCTGAAAGATCTATGAAGAGGTTAGTGATAGTATCATTAATAGTAACTCAGAAACTTTTTCCAAAAGTATAACTTGCAAGCATGTAAAAGTGTTTCTCGCCGAAACCGGTTTGGCTCAGTGGATAGAGCGTCGGCCTGCGGACTGAAGGGTCCCAGGTTCGATTCCGGTCAGGGGCATGTACCTGGGTTGCGGGCATATCCCCAGTGGGGAGTGTGCAGGAGGCGGCTGATCGATGTTTCTCTCTCATCAATGTTTCTAGCTCTCTGTCTCTCTCCCTTCCTCTCTGTAAAAAATTAATAAAATATATTTTTAAAAAAAAAGTGTTTCTCTTATCCTGATGCATAATTATTAACTATGACACGTTTTAAAATGCTGGATTAAGAGCCATCTTAATTACAGTGAACAATCTTTAAAAATAATAATCTTCAATGAAGAGTCATCAATGTTACTCAAGTACTTTACAGGCAGAGGTGTTCTCTCGCAGACATGATTCCCATCGTGAATAAATTCTCCCTCTTAATCATTTTACAAACCAGGAGGACAATTGACTCCGAAATAAAGGCTGAGGAACAAGAGCTGTGAGGACCACACCAGCCTCGCATGCAGAGCAAAGGATTAAGTGCCGATAAATGATAAGAGGAGCTGCAGTTCGGAGGGGCAGTCACCATGGGGTAAGGAAGCGACTCTAAGCCTTGGAGAAGGTTAGGGTCTGGACTGGCAAGGGAGAGATCAGCCCATTCCGGAACAGTGGCCCTGTGGAGCCAGAAGTACACAAGCTGCCCATTTGCAGCCCAACTGAGGATTCAGGCATCAGGTACTCATCCTACCAACCCTCTCACACAGTGTTCATTCAGATACACACAAAGGAAAACACTGGTGTTGTTGTACTCAGATCAAAATATACTGGAGGCAATGAAGCTTAAAAATAACTAGAATGTCCAAGTACAAAAAAACAGAGAGGGCGGAAAAGGGTGCTTATGCCTGTGCTTCCCGGGTGAGAAATCCTGGTAAATTCAACAGAAAGAGGCCACATGGACGCACCAACAGGCGTTTTCTCACAGCCCGAACCAGGCTAAGGTCAGGTATACGGAGCGGTTTACCTGGGGCTGTCTTCTTCCCGCGCCCGCACGGAGGAGACTTGAACCGGTTCATGCAATCTAGGAGGCGCTATCGGGATTGAGAAATAATGAAAGACAGACAAAATAGAAAGGAAAGCTGGGCCTGGGTGGGCTTCTGTCCTCTTCTGGCAGAGAAGCAGAGAGACCAAGTCCCAAAGCAGCGTGTTTATTTTATACTTGAATTACAGGAAGTTACATCACATCTGGGTGGGCCTTCGACATCGTGAGATCCATCCCCTTAACACTGGGCGGAGAGTCAAACTGGGTGGTGTCCAATCTTCTGACTGGTCCCGCCCCCAGGGAGTGGCTCTGCCGGCCCTCTGAGTCCAGCGGACGGAAATTAAGCCAAAGTGTATTCTAACAGCCCTAAACAGTCAGGAGTCCTGCTGGTCCAGGTGCCTATTGCCACATGAAAGTATTCAAAGACTTGGTCTAGATCAGCGGTTCTCAACCTGTGGATCGCGACCTCTTTGGGGGTCGAACCACCCTTTCACAGGGGTCGCCTAAGGCCATCGGAAAACATATATAATTACATAATGTTTTTGTGATTAATCACTATGCTTTAATTATGTTCAATTTGTAACAATGAAAATACATCCTGCATATCAGATATTTACATTACGATTCATCACAGTAGCAACATTACAGTTATGAAGTAGCAGCGAAAATAATTTTATGGTTGGGGGTCACCACAACATGAGGAACTGTATTAAAGGGTCGCGGCATTAGGAAGGTTGAGAACCACTGGTCTAGATACTGTCGTCAAAAGCTCCTTTGGGCCTACCATCACTCAGTCACTCTCTCGCATTCATTTCTGAGGTTTTAGAAAGGGAGGCTGACCTTCGTGTACATAAGGGCCCTGCAGGGCTGGATGGGCACACCTTCCTCGCACCTCCTCCCAGGGACAGACTGGAAACAACACTCACGTGGGGAACACACACCGGAATTACCCACTGAGGTCCAGCTGAGGAGGAGAACTTAGCAAGGAGAAACAGAAGACGGTGGAAAGACAGAAGGGGGATCGCGAAAGGAGCTGACCCATCTCCCACAGGAGGCTGGGCTAAGGAGGGTCTGCTCCCTCAGAAGGAAGAGGCCTGAAACCCAGGTTGGGCTCCACAGCCCGGAGGAGCACCATAGACCCGGCCCACAGAACATCCAGCCGCGAAAGGCTGCAGGGCTGCTGGCGAGTAGATCCCGGGGTGGAGAAAGCTCCAGTTCCTTTTTAAAGCCCCAGCCCAGGCATTTTCACCTGCGGATACTCACCCGAGGCTTCAGGGCAGGGAGGGAGGCGAGGGTGTGAGGTGCCTAAGGAGCGTCTGTGCTGGGAAGCACTGCTGGGAGCCCTGGGAAAGCAGCAGCCAGGAGTCCTGCATTTGGTCTTAGGCCCTCAAACCAAAAGGGCCATTTTTTTCCTCAGAGGAGCTAACCCTCCCAGTGGCCTCAGGGCAGGAAAAGAAAAAACTCCGCCCTAGGTGATCCGGCAGGTCCCACCCTCAGGAGCCCTGCCTGCCACACCCGGAGTTTTGACCTTTTCAGAGGAAACAAAAGCAGAGGCCAAGCCGACGGGTTGGAACAGTCCCAGGGAGTGTCAGTGACTGGGCTGGGGCGGGGCGGAGCGCCCCATTATCACGGGAACCCCGCACAGGAGAGCGGCTGGCTACCCGTTTCCAGTGGGTCCCCCTGGATTGCATACAAGGATCTCTGCCCAGCTTCGGGCAGAGTAATGTTTGGGGCCACGCACAGAGTAGCAGCTCTGGGACAGGGAAACACACCCACCGCATTCCCTGACATCTGAGCAGCACCGCCCCAGCCTAAAGCCCTTTCAGAAACAGACTTTCAAGTAAGGTTGACGGCTGGCTGGCTGGCTGGCAGGCAAAGGCCGGGAGTGGCGGAGCCCGGGAACCAGGGGCAGTTTGCCGACCCAGCTCTGGGCCCCTTCTGCTTGCAGCCATGTCCCGTGGAGAAGGACACACACTGTGGATCGCTCGGAGCTTCAAGCAGGGTGCTGAAAGCCAGAGGACAATTCCTGGCGACAGTCAGCACCTATCGCACGGGCAGCCCAGAACTGGCAGAAAGAACAGCCAGTCATCAGAAGAGCAGGATCCACAGGGCGCGCCCATGGGGCACTAAATTCTGCTGAAATGAATGCCACTTCACTTTCCTTTTTCTTTTTAATCTTTCTTTTCTTTTTTCCCTTTTTTATGTATCTTTAACTGCTTTATTGGTTTATTATTCTAGTTTCTATTGATCATATATCTAATTTTCCTCTTAAATCTTTTTTTCTTTCTCTCTTTTCCTTTTCTCCTACTTTCTCATCCTCTCTCCCCGCCCCCCCCCCCCCCAACTAATTTTGGGTCTATCTGCTTTCTCCTCTATTTTCCTTTTCAAAAATTATTTTTCTTTTTCCTCCTGTACTTTAAACTTGTTTTCCTTCCCCTACTCCCCTAATTCCCTACTTTTAATTTATTTCAGCTCTGCACCTACATATTCCCCCCCCTTTTTGTTTTTGTGTTTTTTTGTTTGGTTGTTTTATTTTTCTCCTCAATTTTTTCTTTCTTTTCTTCTATCATTCTTGGTCTCTTTTCTAATTCTCTCTTCTCTGGTGGTTGCTTTTGTTGTTGCTGTAGGAGTCTTGTGTATGTTTTTGTTTTGTTTTGCATTTTGTGGTGCTATATTTTGTTCTATTCTGTCAGCACCTGCACAACAACTCACACGGTGTGGTCGGGGCTGAGCCACATAGTCAGCCAGAGTGAGAGGAGATGCCATCCACGAAAGAGACAATAACATTCAAGACGCAACCACAATAGGAGAACCCAAATCACTCAAGCAGGGGCTTTCCTAGAGCACCCAGCTCAGGAGGTCTAAGAGACTGCACTACTGGGTCCCACAAAACAACTACTACATAAGACCATGTCACCAAGTCTGGGAGGTGTAGCAGTCTGACCTAATACACAGAAACAAAAACAAAGGGACAAAAATGGGGAGACAAAAACAATTCCCAAATGAAAGAAAGGGAGGAATCGCCAGAAAAAGACCTAAATGAAATGGAGGCAAGCAGTTTGTCAAATAAAGAATTCAAAGTAATGGTAATAAGGGTGCTCAAACAACTCAGTGAGAATTACAAGCAACTTAATAAGAATTATAAGGGACTTAATGATAGCTACACCAACATGAAAAGAAAAGTTGAAACAATAAATAATAACCAATTGGAAAAGAGGAATGACATAGCTGAAATAATGAACACCCTGGAAGGATTCAATAGTAGACCAGAAGAAGCTAAGGACCGAATCAGCAAATTAGAAGACAAGGTAGAAAAAACAAACACCCATTCAGAGCAACAAATGGAAGAACATAATTAAAGAGCAGGAGTAGAGTTTAAGGGAGTTTTGGGACAACATGAAATATAACAACATTCGCATCATAGACTGATAGAATCAACATTATTAAAATGTCCATCCTACCCAAAGCAATCTATACATCCAATGCAATACCTATTAAAATGCCAATGGCATATTTCACAGATCTAGAAGAAATTCTCCAAAAATTTATATGGGTCCAAAAATGAGCCTGAATAGTCACAGCAATCTTGAGAAAGAAGAACAAAGTTGGAGAAATCAAAATACCAGATATCAAGTTATACTACAAAGCCACTGTACTCAAAACAGCCTGGTACTGGCACAAGAAAAGGCATATCGATCAATGGAACAGACAGAGAACCCAGAAAGCGACCCAAGCCATTATACTCAATTAATATTTGACAAAGGAGGCAAGAGCATGCAGTGGAGTAAAGACAGTCTTTTCAATAAATGATGCTGGGAAAACTGTACAGGTCCATGCCAAAAAAATAAATAAAATAAAATGAACTAGACCACTAACTTACACCATACACAAGAATAAACTCAAAATGGATAAAAGACTTAAATGTAAGTTGTGAAATCATAAAAATCTTAGAAGAAACCACAGGCAGCAAAATCTCAGACATCTCTTGTAGCAATATGTTTACCGATACATCTCCTAGGGCAGTAGTCGGCAAACTCATTAGTCAACAGAGCCAAATATCAACAGTACAACGATTGAAATTTCTTTTGAGAGCCAAATTTTTAAAACTTAAACTATATAGGTAGGTACATTGTTATTAACTTAATTAGGGTACTCCTAAGCTGGCCTTTGCTAAAAACGTCCTCAATCTGATTAAGGTACATTCCCTGAGGTCGACCCTTTCCAACTCTCCCATCCACACTCATCTTGTATACTTGTTTCGTCTATCTCCTTTCCGAAAACCAACTTCTGCGCATGGGCCACGAAGTTTCAATCGCAATGTACGTGTGCGCCCGCACGTGGTATTTTGTGGAAGAGCCACACTCAAGGGGCCAAAGAGCCGCATGTGGCTCTCGAGCCGCGGTTTGCCGACCACTGTCCTAGGGCAAAGGAAACTAAGAAGAAAATAAACAAGTGGAACATCAAAATAAAAAAGCTGCTGCACAGCAAAAAAAACCCATCAACAAAATGAAAAAAGAGCCCACTGTATGGGAGAACATATTTACCAACTATACATCTGATAAGGGCTTAATTTCCAAAATACATAAAGTACTCATACACCTCAACAAAAGAAAGTCAAACAATACAATCAAAAAATGGGCAGAGGACCTAAATAGACACTTCTCCAAAGAGGACATACAAATGGCCAAGAGATATGAAAAAATGTTCAACATCACATCACCAGAGAGATGCAAATTAAAACAATAATGAGGTACCATCTATCAGAATGGCTGTCATCAACAAACAACAAGTGCTGGAGAGGATGTGGAGAAAGGGGAATACTAGTTCACTGCTGGTGGGAATCCAGACGGGTGCAGCCACAGTGGAAAACAGTATGGAGTCTCCTCAAAAAATTAAAAATGGAACTGCCATTTGACCTAGTGATCCCACTTTTAGGAATATATCCTAAGAAACCCCAAACACCTATCAGAAATAATATATGCACCCCTATGTTCATAGCAATGCAATTTATAATAGTTAAGATTTGGAAACAGCCCACGTGCCCATCAGCAGTAGATGAGTGGGTAAAAATGCTGTGGTACATTTACACAATGGAATGCTATATGCAGCAGTAAAAAAGAAGGAACTCTTACCATTTGCGACAACAGGAATGGACCTTGAGAGTATTATGCTGAGCAAAATTAGCCAGTCAGAGAAAGACAAGTATCACATGATCTCACTCAAATGTAGAATCTAATGAACAAAATAAACTGATGAACAAAATAGATCCAGAGATATAGAAGCATGGAACAGTCTGATGAATTTCAGAGGGAAGGGGTAGGTGGGTGGGGGAGAGAGAGATTAACTGGGGAACTTATATGCATGTATGCACAGCCCATGGACACAGACAAGAGTGTGGTGAAGGCCTGGGAGGGGCAGGTACTGGGTAGAGAGGGTCATTGGGGGGAAAATAAAAACAAAGGGGACATCTGTAATACTTTCAACAATAAAGATAAATGAAAAAAAAAAATCTCAGAACTCCCACTGAAACATGACCCTGTATCATCCTGTATCATTACCCTGTATTTGGAATGCACAGCGCCCTGGAGTCCTGTTTCGTTTTTCAAATAGAGCTGGACTTTTCCAGTGTGTGAGATGCCCCTTCCCATCCACTCTCTGCTCAGTCCACATTGTGCCCCATATAAGCTGTAGGAAAAGGAAGCCAGCTTTCTTTTAAGCAGGAAGAGCTTTCTTTTAAACTGGAATTTTAAAATTCCAAAGGAAATGAAAGGTCAAGGCAGAAATTAAGGGAGAGAGAAGTGGGTCATGACTAGCGAGGAGCTGGGGAAGCATGGAAAAGTGAGGGGCCCTCAGGAATACAAGGTGGCGGAGAGGAGAGACCAAATGGGAAGGAGGGAAAAGCTCCAGAACTGAGGGAGAATAAGGACAAGAAACCACTATCGCGCATGTGTGTAACCGGCCCCATTCTACACATTCCATCCTTTTCATCTCCTTGTGACTTTCTTCTACAAAGGAGTGTAGAATTTTAAGTTTTTATCAATCAAATCTCTTATCTCCTCACCCAAGTAGGTCTACAGTGAAAAACATCATCAAATGACTTTTCAAAACAAGTGAGTTTAACATCTTTACTTTGGTCATTGTCTGAACAATCTCAAATGCTTAAGATGTCCCCATCACTTTCATAATCATGTAAGGTTTAAAAATTTCTAACTTCAAACAGCACCACCAACTTCACATACGCCTGATAAACTCGATAAACTTAGAGTCTTAAGGGACTACTATTACCCAACCTTCAAGGGCCACTTCGGTCCATCCCCGCTGTGTCCTAGGTGTTCCCACTCCTCTCAAACTCACCCCCAACCCTCGCCCCCCGGGCAACCACGAACAAACTTTCATACTCTACCTTCAGTATATACCCGAGATCTCACTGCATTAACAATTCCTGGTCTTGGACCCGGACTCCCACAACAGCCCCCAAAGCTCACTCTCCACTCAGCACAGTGCACCCACTGGCTCAGAATCTACAGAGCAAACAGCGAGGTGCTGACTGTAGGTCCACTGGCCACATGTGATCTGCCCCCTGCAAGACCCCTCCCCTGCCACCCACCTCCAGACAATGTGTGCCCACTTAGTTCTCGAACGTGCCCGGTGTGCTTCTCACCTTAGGGCCCGGAATTCCCCGATATCCAAAGGCTCAGCTCCCCACTTCACCAAGGTCTCTGCTCAGGTGGTACTTCCCAGGCCTTTCTGAGCCCCTTACAAAGGCAGCGAGCGCCCCGCCCCAGGATACCCTGATCTTCAGACCTCAGCACACACGCCACCACTTGACACACACTGATTTACAGCTGCTCTCTCTCTTAAACATAAGCCTTGTGAGGAGGGACCTTGTGTTCTTCTTCAAATGGCTCCTGACACATTATAAGCACTCAACAAATACTGCTGAAAAAGTGAAAGAGCAGGATCATGAAAGCGCACAAAACCTCTAAGCACACTTTCTTAGCATATTTTAAAATACAGATGAGGAACGTATAATCAATGTGTGTCACAGTGCCAGCCTTCTCTTACTTTCACTCAACCTAAAGGGCAAATGTCAAGCGGCAGGTAACACTCATTGGCAAAAGCACAGGCACTCCATAAGTTTTTTCTAGCAATGCCTTTCAAAAGTCACAAGATGGGGACCTGCTTCATGAGAACTCTGCTGGTAGGAATCTGTGGGTTTGTGAATCTCTTATTTGTGTGCACATTTCTACCTCTTCACCTTCTTTAAGGGCCATGATAACAGAATGCATATGGAAGATCCAATGTATTTATCTGATCAAGGCTTCAAGATAAAAAGTCACCAGCCCTACTCTAGGTTATGTATCAACTGGTTTTAATATGCTTGTGTTTTAAAATAGGGAAGTGTCAAACACTAGCTTGCACCAAAAACCAACCAACCAACAAACTTTTTAAAAGAATAACTCTATTTCCTCTCTCTTTCCATGAAACCTGGGGAAATCATTACCATTATCTATGGAACCCCAGCTTACTAAAATCAAACCTTTAAAGGCTCTTTCCCTTGCCCGATGAATGCCACAGCTGGTCTGTTCACGTGACTGAGTCCTTGGAATGAGCCCCTTTCCCCCGAGCAGCAGGAGGTCACACAGGGAGAAGCAAACACCCAGAGACCTGACCACAAGGCCCGCTCGGCCGGAGCTTACCACTTCATCCTCCGTCCAGCACTTTTCGATCAGCTTAGGCACGGGCTTCTTGACCAGGCGCTGCAGGGCTTTGCCGGCATCATATCCGCTTTCGTGTAGCTAAACAACAACAGTTTTAGTTAGTTAACTGCAACCAACAACAACGGGTAGCACATCAACAAAAGGAAGCCCCGTGTTTACTTGACTAGCAGGACTGCTAACTGGGCACAGACTCAGTCATCTCAGTCAGCAGGATCATCTGCTCCTACTCAGCCACCTTTCCAGGTCCAGCTGTTCTGAGGGTGACAGGTAGGGCAGGGAGCCTCTGGGCAATGATAGGAATAGAATTAAGAACAGTAACAAATATTTACTAAACAGCTGGCCAGGCACAGTGTTACGCACATCCCGTGCACTCATTATTTTTCCTAATCCTACAAGGAAGGTATTCTCGCATTTAGTCTTACGGGATGGGCACTATTATCATCCCATTTCACAGATGAGGACACTAAGGCAAAGAAAGGTCGAGTAAAGGTGCTCACCACACTAAGCCAGTAGGCAATAGAGCCGAGAGACTCAAACCCAGCTAAGGTGATCCTTATTCTGTCCCATTCTCCCCAAAGCAGCCTAACAACATTCTAGAATCTAGAGTCTAGAATCAGTGATGACAAACCTATGACACGCATGTCAGAGGTGACACGCGAACTCATTTTTTTGGTTGATTTTTCTTTGTTAAATGGCATTTAAATATATAAAATAAATATCAAAAATATAAGTCTTTGTTTTACTATGGTTGCAAATATCAAAAAATTTCTATATGTGACACGGCACCAGAGTTAAGTTAGGGTTTTTCAAAATGCTGACACGCCGAGCTCAAAAGGTTCGCCATCACTGGTCTAGATTATGCTCTTTCTCTTAAGTCTTTAAACTGCAGTAATTTCACTAAAAAAATTTCAGGTACCTAAAATGTCAGAGCTTTTTAAAGAAACAAATAATTCTGTAACCGTATACTAACATTTCAGTACATATGAATGAAGATGCTAGTTTATCTACACATTCTAATGAACTTTTCTCACTCCATATCCTTTCTGAGCCCAGGCAGTGCCTGGCGCCACGGACCCCTCTGTCTCTGGCTTGCTTCCAGTGACCCCACCCACTCCTGGTCCCGAGTGTCAACTTGCAGACAGTGGAGAGAAGTAGCAGGCAGGAAGATCCTCGCGCTCAATCTACCTTTCCACATTGCGGCCATTCCTCCAGAACTCTCACTGGAAATCTGATCTATTTCTCTGATACAAGAATCTGTTTTGGCTAAGACTTGTACCTCTGATGCCTAGCACAGTCTGCAGCACAAGGTGATCCAGAAGAAATACTCGTTAAATTAATCACTAAATGCCTTTAACTTGTGCCCCTAGGTAGCCTGAACCCAAATCTAAATTTCCATTTACTTGAGTGCATTCTGCCTTCTGTTGACTGAGCGCCTATTACACCGAGGCACTGCACTAGACCACGCCCCCCCCCCCCCCCCCCCCCAATGCAGCAGCAAACAAAACAGGCAGAGGCATCCCTGCCCTCAGGGAGTGGAACTCTGATCTTTCACCTGTGCTTCACCACCTTATTTGAACAAACCACTGGTATTTGCTGAGCACGCAGTACAAATAAGTCACAAACCTTATTAGGTCACAGTTTTTATTTCCAGAAAACTCACAAACTAGTGGGGATGTGTTATGAGGACACAACACATACAGGATGACAATATCAAGTAGGCTGTAGGCACTACTATCATCAAGGTGTAGGCAAAGAGCTGTGGCCTCCCACAAGGAGAGAGCCCTGAGTTTCTTCTCTTTAGTAGAAGAGTCTTAGAAGGGTGCACAGACTGCCTTACTAGCGCCAGGGCTGGGCCAAAGCCTGTGATCAGTATTTGTTGAATGAAATAAACATTTCACAAATACTCATTCATGGAAACAGAATGTTTTATATATTAAAATGCCCAGAGCATTCTCACAGTTTAGAGGTCCCCAATTTATTTAAATCCAGACTGTGCAAAGAAGTCAAGGCTATATGTTAGTTATAACAATAAGCCAACTACCTTAAAACAAGACAAAACGCCTACAAGGTGAAAGCTGGATCTTGCTTTGGTGGCGGTACAGAGCGCAGGGATGAGGGAGCAAGGAAATGGATGCTAGGTATTAGCTTATGTATTTTTATAAAATTTAGCATTAGACTACTTTTAAAAGAAAAAAATATACTATACTTTACTAAATAAACAAACTAAATACTCAAAGTTCTGTATTTTGCAGATGCTTGAAAACTATCTAGTCTTCTTTCATAAATGTAAAATAAAGTTAGATTTTCATGGTCTGCCTAATATCCAGACCAAGCAAGTATGTGCCAAATCCTATAATATAATGAGGATCTATAAAGAGAGCTTAATTGGAACTCCAATCTTGATTGGAACTGAATAAAAGGAAAAATTGCATGCCTATTTAATTTTTTAAAAAGCACACATTTTAGTGATAATTTGAAATCAATTCAAGTTGATCAAATTATAAATTCTTAATAAAAAGCTCATGGCAAACAAACATTTTGCAAAAGGTAATTACAGTATATGGGGTAATTACAAGGAGTGATGAAAAACTGGACTTTGGAGCCAGAATATGGATTCAAATTCTAGCTCTACTGCTTACCAGGTGTGTGACCTCGGCAAGTTACTTATCCCTCTTTGGGCCCCAATTTCGTCATCTTTAAAAATTAGTGTAATAATAAACCTAGCTCTCAGGGCTCTTGTGAGGATACCAAATGCATGTAAATTGCTAGGACTGTATAGCACAGAGTATGCTAAGTGAGTGTTGCCATGTATTTTTAATAGGAAAGAGAAAAAAGAAAGGGAGTGGTCTCATATCGATTTTCATCCATTTTCTAGAGAGTAGCCTTCTCAGATATAGAGAAAGTACTGTGTCCAGGTGGTGTGGCTCAGTGGTGGAGAGTCAACCTATGAACCAGGAGATCACGGTCCGATGCCCCGGTTACCGGCTCAATCCCCACTGTGGGGCGTGCAGGAGGCAACTGATCAAAGATTGTCTCTCATCATTGATGTTTCTCTCTCTCCCCCTCTCCCTTCCTTTCTCTGAAATCAATAATAATAAAAATAGACATATTAAAAAAGAATTGTTAAACTATAAACAAAAACCACTGATGTTTCACCTAATTACTCATGTTAATAATTTACAAAATTTCATTAAAACTCTGGTTCAGCACACAGAAATTTTCTAAAAATTTTAAACCTTCTTTGGCTGATAATAGGAAAGTACTCATGAGAACATAAATGCCATTGCAAAAGTGAACGAGTGACTGAAGCGCAACCCCATGCCATTGCTCCCGCTGACAGCCTGCCTCTCAGTGAAACGGAGAGCTGTTAGTGATCGCTGGGAGCAAGGTTTTGAATAACTTACTGCGCGTGTGTCTGTGGTTGTCCCATGTAGCAGAGAGGCTGACTCCTGCTGGCAGGCCCCCTTCAGTTAAATTTCTAGTGAGGTGCTTACTAGTCTTAGAGAAAGAGGCATTTCCTCCTACACATAGCCCAGCACACCCGCCTTCTTTACAAATCTTGATTTGAGATCACACTTTCCCTTGAAGAAGCTGCTGCAATTTCTGTGGTAACCTGAGCTTCCTTCCGCTACTCTGATCTCTAAATAGTGGAAACTCCTCCCTTTTATTTGATCTACTGTCCTATTAAAATAGTCCTATTTCTGAAAATATTACATTCCATAACATACACCCAATAAATATTTAGAGTGTCTGCCTCTCCCACTTCTACATAAAGACACATTTGAAAAGGAAAAAGTATTGACCAACAGTGATGAGATCTGCATGGAACACACACAGGCAGGGAACACTGCTGTCAGCAATCATGCAGCGAGGCCAGCACGAGAGCTCAGTCACGGCCTCTTCCTCTTACAAGGGAACCAAATGGAACCTTTCTAAACAGCGACCTCCTTCTTCCTTTTGTGTAAAAATACATACATATATTTTTAATGCTCACCTGAGGATATGTTTATTAATTTTAGAGAGAGGAGGGAGAGAAACAGCGATCAGTTGACTCCCATAAGCACCCAACGGGGGATTGAACTTGCAACCTAGGTATGTGTCCTGACCTGGAATCAAACCCGCAACCTTTTTGTTATATGGGATGATGCTCCAACCAGCTGAGACACCTGGCCAGGGCAGTCACCTTCTTCTTAACGTTAAAAACATTTCTTTCCACTTTCCAGGAATCCTGACTGAGGAAATTCTGAGAGCTTTACAGAAGTACTTTAGTTATATTTTACTAAACATATGCGTTTTACATACTAAAGGTTTTATGGTCCACATAGCTTCACAAGAATAAAGATTATCTGTTGAGCACTTTGGGGAGATTACTGGAGTTCAGGATACCCTTCAAGCCTCCCACAAATATTCACTGAGTGTCACACTGTTCCAGATACTATTCTAGGTCCCAGGGACAGACACGGCCGTGAACATCAGAAATGCAAAACGGAGACGGTAACCTGTGAGCAGCAGTTTAAAGCAGCGGTCGACAACCTTTCAGACCTCATGGACCACTGGTTGGCGACCGCTGGTTTAAAGTACTGGTTTCGTATGACATCTAACTAGATGTCAGATCCACACACTAGGTTCCTAAAAGGCTGGGTTTACCTACTGTCTTTGCTTGATGCGTCAGACACAAGCAAGCCCTTCTTGAAAGGAGTTTGTTTTCTATGTGATTGTGAAGATTTTCGTTCTTCAGACTAGGGCCCAAATAATGTTTGAGGAAGAGCTAAGGCGGATATTTCAACTCTATTCTTCATGTAAATTAGAGTTTGCTGTTTACCTAATACCGACTATCTTAAATCTGCAAAAATTGTCATTAAAAACATTCCCCTCTAATACAGCATCCAGTTCTGAAGAATTAGAATAATTTCATCTCGTGAAAAACATGGGTTTCCAACGTTAACCAACTGGTCTTGCCCACACAGATGTATCTATATCGTCAGGAAACTCAGTTCAGGCTTCCCAGCACTGCTAAGCTAAAGTCCTTTAATGAGGATAAGCTTTTCTACCATTGCCCTAGAGAAATTGCGAAGCGGGGTGGGAGGGTGCGCCCTCAAATGCCTTACAGCTTCACTTTGTAGCCTTGGAAAGCAATTAAAGCAAGATAAATAAACCTGCCTGTCCATTTTGCAGCCAAGCCAGGCTGGTAAAATCTGGGATTAAGTGCAATTCTAATGTGGAGGATAGGGATCTGTACCATTTTGGAGCCACTAGGAAAAGATCATTGCAAAAAGCAGGGACCAACCAGCTTCCAATCTTTGCAAGCTACTGGGGGGGGGAAGCACTTGGCTCACACCATCCCCATCCCTCTGCCAGTCATTCAGCACAATCCACTGCCTTCAAATTCGTCTGCACAGGAGCGCGTGCGTGTGTCTAATCAGGGAAGCAAGGACTTGTCAATCTGCTTCCACGTGACTGAACTGCAGGGCTGCTCTTCTACACGCGTCAACTCCATCGTCCCCTAAGGCACAGGTCAAGATCTGGGGCATCTGATCCACAATGGAAATGCTTCACCAACCCCTGAGCCGCTCAAGTCACTCTTTCGTGGCCCTGTCCTCGTTCTGCGGGGCCTGCTCCACAGAATCCTCAGGTGGTGACCTTTCATTCACCTTGAAAGAGCAAACAGGAACTCTTCCCCATCAGGTCTTGCCCACACAGCCCTGTCCGGCCACGCCACACCTCTGGTGCCAAGATCCAGTGGGATGCGTCAGGCTCAGAAAGGCCTTCCATTCATTCAGTGAAGAGTTACAGAGCACCTCCTTCTTCCAGATACTGTGCCAGCAAAGAGGGCAGGAATGAACTCACAGAGCAGGCTTGCTTGGGGGTTTTGGTGCTAAAACAGAGCAGCTTCTGAAACAAACTCCTGGTTTGGTTCCACTGTAACAAATGCAACCGCTACACTGAGTCCCAGAGAGCCAACCACACTGCCGGATATATAACTGGACCCATTTAGCCAGTTACACACAGACTTGCCCCAGCCACGCCTTCCGTACCCTAGTGAACACAGCGCAGGATCCGAGTCTTGACAGCTGCTTTGTCACAAGCCAGCTGAGCTGAGGTTTTCATCTGTCCAATGGGCCTAACACCACCATCCCTCAGCTGTATCAAAGGACAATGGAAATCATTAAATGAGACAAGGTGACAAGAGACTCAAATATCAGAGGGCTATGAACTATACAGTGGCATCCCCATGGGGAGTAATATTTTAGGTACACAGCCTCACCTAAGACTATTCAAACAGCCAGGGTTCAATCAGGCCAACACTGCTAGCGCCTGCACATCCTCCATTGTCTCCTTATAGCCTCTGACTTCGTGTGACAGCAGGAAGAAAGGATCATGCCACCAGAAGAAAAACACATTTCTGCATAATTGCCCAAGTTAAATCTGCTCCTCTCGCTCTGCCTGACAAATCATTCCCTGCTTATTACTTTCTATAATTTAATATATATAAGTGCTTTACTGGCAAGCTTCTCCAAAGAATAAATAATACTTAATGACTGCCTACAGTTTAATTAACTCATGATTGAACTTCTCATGGATTGCTATAAACATTAAATTATATCCTTCCTCAAAGCTATCATGATGGAAATCTTGTTTCAAGCTTTAACTCTCCTGCCTAAATAATTCTGAAATTTCAGCAAATCTGTATATTGGACAGAGAGGTGAGAGAATCAACCTTAATGCCTGGTTATAAAGTGTGTTATTTTATACAGTAAGGACGAGGCCTTAATTTAAATAAGATTGAAAATGTGCACATGCCCCAACACCTCATTTATATTACGGCAATCATTAAACATCTCTGGGGCTTGGGCAGCCTTATTAGCATAAACTGCGTATTACCACAAGGTTTCAGGTTTCCACTCTGGCTTCTCATTTTAGCTGCCATTTTCTGTCTGTGTGATGTTGCAAATAAATTTTCCTTTTGGCATGGCTCAGCTGTCAGGCACCTCTGTTCTATAATGAACCCATGAATTACATCTCCCTGCTCTGACATCTCTGCTCTCACACATCAAAATATTGTTCTTCAATTGTAATTTATAACTTAATTTAAATGTCTCTTTTACGGTGACCTTTTTAGATCAAATGGCATTGCGTCTGGCAGTTTCTAGTAGACCAAAGCATCTTTTTACAATTACAGCTATTATAACTGTAGAAAAAGCCTATCTAAATCAGATTGCAATCACACTAAATATTAAATAATTGTAATCCATTAAGAACAGTAGATTTCAAGTTTTTTACTCTGCAAAATATGCTGTTTATTTGCAAGAAACTGCCAAAATAACTTAGAAAGGAAAAAAAAATTGGATTTAGAAGAGATCTTGAAATTCTCTCTGTAGTTTTAATTATTTCAACCACTGACATAAATTGACAAAAATCTTGCCAAAATCTGTTCCAGACAAAACTTAAATTTTTTTTCTCATAACACATGACTCACAGGTGTCAACTGACCTAGTACCAAGCTCAAAATATAACATAGATCTACACTAAGGAACTATAACTAAAATTAAGCACAATATTTATTTTTGCTGGCTACTGTCATCCCAAATAATGACATAAGCACTAGAGAGGCTAGATTTGGCTGAATATTCGTATGGGAGCACATTTTGGAGATAATGGCAAAGACGAGAAATTTACTTGCTGAGAGTAAGAGACGAGGGAAAGATCCAGTTAATCTGCAGAAGGAAATACACAGTTGCTGACCAGCCCTCCCTCCAATACTGAGTAACTACAGAGTTCAGGAAGCATGCCGCCCCGAGAGCAGGGGTGGGGAATGCCCAGCCTCCGTATCAGACCCATGAAATCCTTTGGTCTGGCCCTGCCAAGGCCTTAGGAGTGAGTTAATTAAATGTTTGACCAAATGTAGCGGGCTAATTTTTAAGTTGATAATTTTGTATGGCCTGTGAATGATGCTATAATATCCGAATGGCCCTTGGCAGAAAAATGGTTCCCCACACCTGCCCCAGAGTCACAGGCGATAGGAGGGGGGACCAAAGTTGGCCGAGCATCCGATGTGCTAGGAACTGTATGAGGTCTCTGTGTGATTTCATCATTCCTCGCGCTACTCTTTTACGGCAAGAGAACTAAAGACCAGACAAAAAACGGGAAGGTTCAGTATAGGGCTTGAGGCCACGCTTCCCTAAGGAAGCAGCAGAGAGAGGGTTCTCACATTAACCCATGTTCTAGAAAGAAGCCAAGACTCAGTCCTGGAGCAGCGCAGGATGGCGCCCTGTGGTCACGAGGGGCTCGGGGCTTTCAGCTGCGGTGACACAGCAAGCACAGTCATTGCTCCTTTCGGGAACCAGCTCAGAGAAGACGAAACACTCACACATAAAATAACAACATTAACGCAATCATGAAAATACAGAGCACCAATGAACACTGGCCGACTGGGTGACATTTACTGTCTTGAAAAACCAAGATGACCCCACAGAGCAGGTTCTGAAAAGCTGCAATCAGTATAATATGACTAACCGTGGCTGTACTCAAAATAAGGAAAAATCCAGATGGAGGACAGAAGAAACACCAGAAGTTGTTAAAGATACGCAAGAGGCTAGAGTTAAAGGCAACAAAAACAGGGTTATGATCCTGAACACAGTTTTTCAGCAACTTACCACATAGAGATAACAGGAACTATTAAAACAGTCAATGTAAGGAACAAGAAAAAAGGAAAAACAAGAAATAAAAGGTCATTCAACCTAGACTAGAAAAGCCAAACAAGGAAGCACTAATCTGAGCAGGAGAGAACGAAGGGAGGGTAGAAACAGGAGACTGACAATCTATGTAGAAGAGACAAAAAGACGACAACACCTTTGAAGAAGATTCCTAGTAGGAAGAACCTGTAATTCTAGAAAGTGAAGTGAAAGCCACACTGAAAGTATTGGGAAGAAATAAACCACCAGGGTAGATGGGATACCAATAGAATTATTTCAAGCCACAGAGACTGAATCCGTCATAATCCTAACAAGACATGTCAACAAATATAGAAAACAAAACAATGGACTACAGATTAGAAATGTCCAAAATACATCCTAAACCTTAAGAAAGGAGATGTCAAGAAGTGCAGTAAATATAGGATTACCCTGTCCTCAAGTTTAAATTATAATGTATGACAGGGTATGCTTATTAATCTGTAGGTGATAACCTTATTTACCTCATAAAACTGTTGTGAAGACTACATGAATTCATTCATAAAAAGCACTTAAACTTTTGCCTAACATATAAGCACTAGATAACAAATATATTTTAATTTTATTATTGTTATTAATTTTATTAATGACACCAGGCAGCTGACCAATAGTTGATATCTATTAAAAAGGAAAGAACAGTGATAAACTTAAGGTCCTGTGCCTAGTTCAAAATTCAGTCAAAAAGCTGAGAGTGGCCCTAACCGGTTTGGCTCAGTGGGTAGAGCATCGGCCTGCAGACTCAAGGGTCCCAGGTGCGATTCCGGTCAAGGGCATGTACCGTGGTTGCGGGCACATCCCCAGTAAGGGGTGTGCAGGAGGCAGCTGATCGATGTTTCTCTCTCATCAATGTTTCTAACTATCTCTCTCTCCCTTCCTCTCTGTAAAAAATCAATAAAATATATTTTTTTAAAAAAAGCTGAGGGTGGGAGAAAAATAGTTTAGCAAAGGCAAATATAAAAAATAAACAAAACAAGGCAAAAACACAAGAAAAAAAGAATGTATTGTGCTTCATGAAAGCTTAGACTATAATAAAATGATAAGCTTGTAGGAAAACAAAGGCTACTCCTTGCCACCTTATGCTGATCAGATCTGGGGAGTGTTACTTTAATGGAGGTGCCATATTTTAAAAGACATAGCCCTGGCCAGTGTGGCTCAGCTGACTGTCATTCTGTGCACTAAAAGGTTGCCGGTTCGATTCCCGGTCAGGGCACATGCCCGGGTTTAGGCTTAATCCTTGGTAGGGGGCATGTAGGAGGCAGCCTATTGATGTTTCTCTCTCTCTAAAAATCAACTAAAAATCTTAAAAAAAAAAAAAAAGTTAAAAGACATACAGATAAAGCTCACCAGAGGAGAAATAAAATGGCTATGTATAAAAATGGCTAGTATTTCACCATGGATGAAACTCAAAAACATTACCCTCAGTTAAAAGAAGCCAGTCACAGAATATCACATATTGTACAATTCCATTCAGATGAAGTGAGGAGTGACTAATGAGTACAGATTTCTTATTGGGGTGATGAAAATGGTCCAAAATTGATTGTGATGCTGTTTATACAAGTCTGTGAACACACCAAAAGCCTTCAATGTGTACACTTTAAAGGGGTGAAATATATAGTATGTGAATTATATATCAATAAAACTATTATATAAAAAGGAGATAAAAGAAAGAAATGGCTCAAGAAACGTGAGAGCGGTTCACATGGAAAAGCAAAGTGGGGGCCACAACTGGGAACTGCTGCCTCGGAGCGAAGACATTTCAGTTAAATGACCACAAGTGAGATCACTGCTGCAGTAAGTAATGAAGGCGCTGTCACCGGAGGCCATTGCTCTGAGTGGCCTTCTGTCTCCCCGCCTGCTCCTGAGAAACTGTCATGTTTAGAGGAAAGAATAAAGTGGGGCACAAAGTTCAACTTTAAATCAAGCTACAGATTATCTAAAAAGAAACAAAAATACTAAAGCATTAAGTTTAAAAAGTCATCTTCATCTAAATGAAACAAAAAGACTAAATCATGTATTTTATGTTATAAGTGTTGTTGCCTTCAGCTTTTGAACAGAAGTGAATCTATGAAGTTCTCAGGCCAAAAAGAGCCACAATGGTGAATTTCTAAACAAATACTTTTCAAAACAAAAGTTAAAAATTTTTCTGATTGGTCCAAGTATAATAAATTAAAACTCAAATTTACATATTATTATTCTGATAATCAGTTTTTCAGGTATTGATTATATCAAGAAACCTCAGCTGCCTGGTCTCTTTCTTCATCTTCACTTATTCTATGTTTAACACATAATGCACAGTTGACTCCAATATCCTATCTAATAAAAGAGAAACATGGTAATTAGCGTACGACCGCTACCCTTCCCATTGGCTAATCAGAGCAATATGCAACTTAACTGCCAGCCAAGATGGCAGTTAACCGCCAACAAAGATGGCGGCTAATTTGCATATGTAGGCACAGTGCTGGGAGGCGAAAGGGAAAGGACAGAAGAAGCCCCCTGCCACTGACGGTGATCGGAAACCCAGGGGGGAGCTAAGAGCCGGGGGAAGGGCAAAGGCAGCCCCCAGGGCCGCCTTTGCCCTGCCCCCCAGCTGTGATCAGAGAACCAGGCGCCTTTGCCACCTCGGCCAGAGGCGTTAGGCCTGGGCAGGGGCAGAGCGGGAGATCGCGGGGAGCTGGGGGTCCCCTGCCCAGGCCTAATGCCTTGGCCAGAGGCATTAGGCATGGGCAGGGGCGGAGCCTGCAACCACGGGGAGCTGGGGGTCCCCTGGCCACGCCTATGGCCTCGGCCAGAGGCATTAGATCTAGGCAGGGGCAGAGCGGGAGATCGCGGGGAGCTGGGGGTCTCCTGCCCAGGACTAATGCCTCCACCAGAGGCCTTAGGTCTTGGCAGGGGCGGTGCCAGAGATTGTGGGTAGCAGGGGCGGAGCCGGGAATGGTGGGAGCTGGGGGTCCCCTGCCCAGGCCTGACACCTCTGCCGGAGGCCTCAGGCCTGGGCAAGGGGCCGATCCGGTGATCGGCGATCGGAGGGTGATGAGGGTCAACTCCTCTGGCCGAGGCATCAGGCCTGGGCGGGCGGCGGAGCTGGTGATTGGGGGGATATGAGGGTCCCCTTGCCCAGGCCTGAATCCTGGGCCAGAGGCATCAGGCCTGGGTGGGGGGCAGAACCAGTGATCGGGGGGAAATGAGGGTCCCCTGCCCAGGCCTGACATCTCTGGCAGAGGCATCGGGCCTGGGCAAGGGGCCGATCCTGCGATTGGAGGGTGATGGGGGTCAACGCCTGAGGGCTCCCAGTATGTGAGAGGGGGCAGGCTGGGCTGAGGGACACTCCCCCCCACCCCTGCCCAGTGCACGAATTTCGTGCACCAGGCCCCTAGTCCTATTATAACATAAATAAAATAAGGTGTTTGTCAGGATTGATTTATATAAGGTACTCTTCTAAAATTACTGGATTTCCATAAAAAAGAAATCATATAGCATATCGACTTTTCCCATTACTGTTTTCAACATCAAAACCCTGAGAGAAAAACCACCATCCTATAACCCAGTGGTTCTCAACCTTCCTAATGCCGCGACCCTTTCATACAGTTCCTCATGTTGTGATGACCCCCAATTTCATTGCTACAAATTGAACATAATTAAAGCATAGTGATTAATCACAAAAACAATATGTAATTATATATGTGTTTTCCGATGGTTTTAAGCGACCCCTGTGAAAGGGTTGTTCAACCCCCAAAAGGGTCGCGACCCACAGGTTGAGAACTGCTTAATCATGACTGATCTGAATGGAAAAATAGTAAAAAGAGAAGACTGTAAGTAAAGGGTGTGGTGTGGAAAGAATGTCAAAAGACTCCTGATCATATTTTTAGACAAACTGTATTAAAAGGGCTCCTGGCAATGCCTTAATGGGAGCTGGAAAATACTTGGCATTCACGAAAGTCCTAAGCACTGCAGAGCTGATCCAGGGCCAGATGCTTCAGTGAAGTCCATTTTGATGAACAAATAGAAATTCTATAAACTTAATATTTTGGAATAGCCAAAACCGGTTTGGCTCAGTGGATAGAGCGTCGGCCTGCGGACTGAAAGGTCCCAGGTTCGATTCCGGTCAAGGGCATGTACCTTGGTTGCGGGCACATCCCCAGTAGGAGATGTGCAGGAGGCAGCTGATCGATGTTTCTCTCTCATCGATGTTTCTAACTCTCTATCTCTCTCCCTTCCTCTCTGTAAAAAATCAATAAAATATATTAAAAAAAAAATATTTTGGAATAAAGGAGAGAAAGATGAAAAATGACCCTCTGAATAGGCCTATCGGCATACTCTGCTATGACAACTTCACACCACCAAGTTCTGGGTGATCAAATGTGATTTGGATTTGAACCTGATTTATTTATTTATTTATTCAATCATTCAACAATTATTTAGTGCCTCTCTACCACTGAGCTATGGCTCAGAAAACGAAAATGATTAATATTCAATGGTTAACAAACAGTGATATTTATAGATCATAGATAAAAAAATATTAAGCTACTGGAAGTCCTGAACCCTTTTTTTTGAAGGAGCTGTGGATATGCATAAATAAGCAAACAAATATATACTCTCTTGAATATGTAAAAAGCTTAACCCAAATGTATAACAGCAATCCATATTTCAGGGAATAAAACTGTCCAGAAAGAGGTGAAATCCTTGCAGCATGATTACAAATTTTACACACACCCCCACCCCCCCCACACACAAGTGAGCATATATAGATATTTAGTGTTAGTGAGAGAAGGTAAACATAAAAATGTAAATAAGTTTCTGAGAAAAATAAGTCATTGTATTAGGAAATGAGAAAGAATGAAATCCAATATCAATTTAGTAAAAATAAGTCAGCATGATATTTTCTAGAAAACCTTAGTCTGAAACTATAGGGCTCTGCTACAGTTTGTACAGATAAATATAAAGGTCTATTTTGTAAAAGGCCAAATAAATGCAAGCACCTAAAGATAGCTGAATTAATCCCATCAGAATGCTATCAGCCATCTATATGTCATACAGCGTTATGTTTACAAAGTATATGTAAGCTGTAAGTGTGCAGAGGGGCCCAGTAAAACCGCATAGGAGAAAACAAATCTGGAACAGGATACACAGAAACACTTCTAAGATCTTCCAGAGGAGCACCGCTGCTTTGTCATATTTTAACATAATATTATTAACATAACATAAAATTGTTAATAAAGCAATTTTGCATTTATAGATGAACACAATTTAAAATAGTAAATATAGCCGTGGCTGGTGTGGCTCAGTTGGTTGAGTGATGTCCCATGCACTGAAGGGTCACTGGTTCGATTCCCAGTCAGGGCACATGCCCAGGTTTCAGGCTGGATCTCCAGTGGTGGTGGGTGCGGAGGCAGCTGATCAGTGTCTCCCTCTCCCTCTCCCTTCCTCTCTCTCTAGAAATCAATAAAAACGTATTTTAAAAAAAGTCTTTTTTAAAAAAGTATCATATAATGAAACTTATCTTTGCCAACATACATTAAGGAGTATGCCCACTGTCACTAGGAATACCCTCCTCTTTCGGTAAGAGAGGCCAACACATTTATTACATCTTCTTCCTCTACATTTGTTCGAAGCTGTTTTTATGTAAGTAAAAAGAAATACATTTTAACATGAATGAACAAATAAAGCACAACTGTGTACCTAACTATTGTGAAAGTTGACCTCTAGACCAAAGGTAAAAATAAGATCCTATATAATAAAAGCCTAATATACAAATTGTCCGCCCGGGAGTTCGACCGCTCGCTATGATGTGCATCGACCACCAGGGGGTGGCAATGCGGCACTGGTAGCAGGCATAAGTGGAGGTGCTGCTGGCCCCGATGGGCCCCGACAAGAGTGGGACCTTGGCGGAATGGTGGAGCAGGTGAGCGGGTGGCGCCAGACCAAGGCAGGTGCGAGCCAGGGCCCGATCACCCCACAGATGGCGACCAGTGATGGTGGTGGGGGGCAGGGCTGCCACCCGGCTCCCAGGCACTGAGGGAGCTGGTGGGGAGGGGGCGGTCCTGACCGATTGTCTCACAGATGGTGACCAGTGGCCGGCAGGCCCTGATTGCCTGCTCAGAACAGGGCCCTGGGCTAGGACAGGGAACTGGGGGTGGATGGCAGTGACCAACCTCCCGCAGTGCCTGGGAGGTGGGCTGCGACTCCCAGGCGGTGGGCTGCAACTTCTCACCGGCTACCTGGGGGCAGGGGTGATGGGGGACGGAGGTGGGGTGAGAATGCGGGGTGTCCACCAAGCTCGCTCTCACTCTCCCTGGGAAGCCAGGGCTCGGGACTACAGGGGCTGGTTGGGCTCCCCATGGGTTCATGCAGGAGCTGGTCTGCGAGGCCAGCCAGGAGAGAGTGCGCTGCCTGCCTGGCTTTCGTGCGGTGCTACTGAGCGACCCAGAGGCCCACGCTGTGCCCCGACCCGCGGCATCCAGCTGTGCTCACCACATCTCCATGTGGGGACTCAGGTGCCATTACTCAGGTGGAGGGGGGTGAGCAGGGGCCCGGGGGCCCAGGTGCTGCCCAGGGCCCAGAGGTCAGCTGGGACCTGCCCTTCCACTCCAGACGCTTGCACTTCGATCGCTGGCCAGGCCTAGGGACTGCACCCGTGCACAAATTTCACGCACAAATTTCATGCACCAGGCCTCTAGTATTTACATATTAACTATTTCTGTGTTCTCCAATGAGGGCTCTGCTATTAAGAATGTATACATGTGGCTCAAGTTTTATACAACCTGCAAATCATCTGCATTAAATTAAAATGGACTAAACACTGCAAACAAAAGAGAGCTTGCCAGACTGGATAAAAAAAGCAAGAAACAAGTAAAGAACTAAAGTACACAAGAGATGTACTTTAAATCAGCAGTTGCCAACCAGTGGTCCGTGAGGTCCAAAAGGTTGGCGACCGCTGCTTTAAATTAAAAGAAAAAGCAATATTCATAAAAAGAAGCTGAAAGAAGATATACCATGCAGACAAGCATGAGAAAGCTAGCGTAGTTGTATTAATGTCAGACAAAACTGGATTCAAGACAGAGAGTATTACTAGACACAAAGAGAATCACACTAAAAAGGTAAAAGGGAGAATACACAGAGAAAGATACTTTATAAATGTTCAAATGTGACTAATGATACGAGGTTCCAATATATGAAGCAAAAACTAACAGAACCAAAAAGGGAAAATAACCAAATCCACAATGGTAGCTGAAGACTTTAATGCTTCTCTCTCAGTAACTGACATTACAACAAGATAAAAGAATTAGTAGGGCACAAAATATTTAAATAATAATATCAACCGTTTTAAACAAATACAATTATAGAACAGTATGCCTAATAACTGCAGAATATACATCCATTACCAGTGCACATGGGACATTCACCAAGATAAATGACATGCTGAGCCAAGAAACACACGTCAATAGATTTCAAAAGATTGAAATCTTACTGGGTACTTTCTGACCACAAGTGAACTAAATCAGAAATCAATGAGAAAGAAAGAGAGAGAGAGAGAGAGAGAGAGAGAGAGAGGAAGGAGGGGAAAGAAAAAAGGGAGAGGAACCTCTAGTTTCTGGTAATTAAGCAATTTAATTCTAAACAATCCATAGGGAAAAGAAGAAATCACATAAAAAATTTTCATATTTTAACAGAATGAAAATGAAGAACAAATCAAAATTTGTGGTAAAATCAGTTATCTAAGATCCTACTTTAGAAAGCTAGGGTAAAACTGATCAAAATACACCCCAATAGAAAAGAAATACTAATAAGACTAGAGATCAATGAAATAGAAAACAGAGAAAAATCAATGAAACCAAATGGTAGCTACCTGACAAGATCAATAATGTTGATAAACCTCTATTTAGATTAAGAGGAAACAAATAAGCAATGTCAGGAATGAAAAACGGTCAAAATTATAGATCCTACAGACATTAAAAATAAAATATAGGATTAAATTTTTAGCAATTTGATAATTCAGATAAAATAAACAAAACATTTAAAAGACACAGATCAACACATTACCCAACTGGCACATGAAGAAATGTACAATCTGAATAGGCTTATGTCTATTTGTAATTCTAAACTTCATATAAAAAATAGTCCCAAATGGTTTCACTGTGAAACAATCAAACATTTAACAAAGGAAAACATCAATCCCTTACAAACTTTTTAAGAAAAAAGAGGAAATACTTCCCAACCAATTTTTTGAAATTACTCTGATGTCAAAACTACACAAAGATACTACAAAGAAAGATTATAGCTCAATATCCATCATAAACACAAATGTAAGTTTTTAACAAAATAATTAGCAAATTGAATCCAATAGCACATAACAACCAAGCAGGTTTTATCCTAGGAATGCACAGTTTGTTTAACATTTGAAATGAATAGATATAGTTCACCAAATTAACAAAATAAAGTATAAGAAGAAAAAATAGCACCTGACAAAATTCAACACCCACTGATGATCAAAACCACAACAAACGTAGATATAAAAGGGAACATTCTCAATTTGGTTAAAAAACAACAAAAAAGAAAAAACCCTATACTGCACTTAACAGTGAATGACATTGTTCTCTCCCTAAGACTAAAAAGAAGGCAAAGATGCGTCTACTCTTACCATTTCTACCCAGTATTGTACTGGCAGTCCAACAAGTGCAATAAAGTGCAAAAAAGCAAGAGGCGAAACTGCCTTCACCTGCAGATGACATGACTGTGTGTGCGGAAAATCCTAAGGAACCAATAGGAAGCTCCTAGTCTTCAGGAGGGGCGTTGGGAACGTTTTGCATCTTGATCACTGTCAAAGTTTCTTTGGTATAAACCTCTGAAAAAACTCATCAAATGGTATGCTTAAGGAGCAGTTTGGTATACATAAATTACACCCCAGAAAGTTATTTTTAAAATTACACACTAAAAATCTCCTATGTGAATAAAACAAAACAAAAACAATAACAAAAATTCCAAACACCTGGGAGTCAAAATAAATAATCTAGAGAAGCTTATATTTAAAAATAGGTCCATATAATATTCGTCATAAAGAACTGACAGTTCAAAAATTTTTAACTAGTGACTGCAGTTTTAAAAAAGGAGTATTTAAATGCACTTATATTCAAACAGTCCTACTGGGTGTTGCACACACTCTAATGTGGCCATGCTGCAATTTTCACGTTTTTTAAATTGCTATATTATCCTGGGGAATAGGAAATAGACACAGGTTTATTCTAAATTATAAATGCCTAATCGTGTTTTGATTCTATACTATACTCTGAGAAAATAATAAATACTTCTCCCATGACAATGTATCTTTTTAATTTATTACTTAACATAATTCAAAACTTCCATTACTCCAAGGAAGTCAAAATAAACATTAACTTCTCACAAGATTTTTCCATTCACTACTTTTCAATAAAGAAAGTACCTACAACTAAAACTCTCTAGTACAACAATGAAGTACAAGAAGCCACTAAACTCTTTCACTTGTCACAAATGAGCACAAAATGCCGTTCTTTGGTGGCTGAATGCATTTGTATTGCATAACTCTAGATACCCGAGCCATGAGCCCCAGGGGGTGGTTGGGGGGAAGGGGGGGTCTTGACAAGAAGAATTTCAAAAGATGGGAAGGCAGTTTCACAGAAATAAAAATGCACAAAACCAAAAACCCTCGGGCAATTATTAAGAAAACTTCAGAAGAAACTTGATACAAAGGACCAGGGGCAAAAATAGCTCAAATTATTTCTGTGTAGAAGAATGTTCTTCCACAAACTGTACAGGGTTTGGAGTAGAAAGGGAATAAATCTGATAAATTCATGAAAGTGCCAAAAATATATTTAATTAAAAATGGTAACATCTTCATTATTCAAAATTCAACTGATCAGCATAATAATGAAAGGAGAATTTTTTTATAATGCTTTTATACAAAAAAACTGAAGAGGCAACAAGCTCATATCCAAGAGTTACTTTGAACATACATACAATTTTTAGGGCATTTTGAATTCACAGACATTTATAGCCACTGTTCGCAGTATCACCAATCTCTGAGTCTCAGTTTCCTCATTTATGGAATAATCTCCAGGGTTCCTCTGGTTCTATCACTATATGTTCAGAATAATGCTTCTTTTTTTAAAAATATATTTTTATTGATTTTTTTTACAGAGAGGAAGGGAGAGGGATAGAGAGTTAGAAACATCGATCAGCTGCCTCCTGCACACTCCCTACTGGGGTTGTGCCCGCAACCAAGGTACATGCCCTTGACCGGAATCGAACCTGGGACCCTTGAGTCCGCAGGTTGACGCTCTATCCACTGAGCCAAACCGGTTAGGGCTAATGCTTCTTTATAAAAACAAAACCCTAAGTATCAAATAGGTGAGAAAGTAGGTATCTGGGAATGTAAAAAATCGTTCAGCCCAGCCAGTGTGGCTCAGTGGTTGAGCGTTGACCTATGAACCAGGAGGTCACGGTTCAATTCTTGGTCAGGGCACATGCCTGGGTTGCAGGCTCGATCCCCAATGTGAGGCGTGCAGGAGGCAGCCGATCCATGATTCTCTCTCGTCATTGATGTTTCTATCTCTCTCTCCCTCTCCCTTCCTCTCTGCAATCAATAAAAATATTTTTTTTTAAATTGTTTAGTTATTTAGGACATAGCATATCCCAAGCAAGACAATTCAATCTCCAACATACAAGAAACTACCATAATGTTTTGCAATATCCCAGAAACAAAATTAGACCAGAAATAAAAATCATGCATCATATACCATATATTCAGATACCTACATGCTTCCTTAAAAGCAAGCTGTTTATGCCCTCGCCAGTTTGGCTCTGTGGATAGAGCATTGGCCCTTGGAATGAAGGGTCCTGGGTTCGATTCCAGTCAAGGGCATGTACCCCAGCCCTGATTAGGGCTCATGCGAGAGGCAATCAATTGATGTCTCTCTCTCACATCGATGTTTCTCTCTGTGTGTGTCTCTCCCCCTTCCTTCTATTCTCTCTAAAAAAAAAATCAATGGAAAAAATATCCTCAGGTGAGGATTAACAACAACAACAAAACCAAGCTGTATAGTAGAACTGGAAAACTGGGTTATTTTTTACCCTCCATTCTAAACCTTTTGGGTTCAACAAATCATCTGGCATTTCTGAGCCTTGGATGTTTATCTATTTAGAAATGGGAACAGATGATCTCCTAAGTCCCCAACTACAGGGGCTTCTCAAGAAAAACAAAAAAAGGGGCTTAAATTACATTTAGTTAATCATCAGAAGAGTTGCTCCCAGCCTCATGCTAATATCCTATGTAAGTATATATACGACCATCTAAACCAGGGGTGGGCAAACTTTTTGACTCGAGGGCCAGAATGGGTTCTTAAACTGGACCGGAGGGCCGGAACAAAAGCATGGATGGAGTGTTTGTGTGAACTAATATAAATTCAAAGTAAACATCATTACATAAAAGGGTACGGTCCTTTTTTTTTTTAGTTTTATTCATTTCAAACAAGCCGGATCCGGCCCGCGGGCCGTAGTTTGCCCACGGCTGATCTAGACTATTTTTTAATGTACCAAAAATCCATAAAGATTCATTACTACTTCTTCAGATTTAATGATTTCATGTTAGTGACCACATAGAGAAGAACTATTTCAAGAAACTTTAAAATACACTAAGTTTCCCGAACAGCTCTGTAGGATGTCATCTAAAGTCTAAAAGAAGTATCCAAAAAAGTAAACTGGTCTGAAGAGCCACGTTGTTTGTAGCAGTGAGTTCTGCCCGAGCTGCTGTGCACATGACGAAGCTAAGTCAGGTGACTCATCACAGTGAGATGTCAGGCAACCACCTCAGTACCTTTAGGCTCATGTGTTACGTTTTACTTTAGATTTTTTCAGATTACTATTTTTAAAACTTAATTTTGTTTTATAATCATGTGGAATATTTACATGGTTCCAAAGTCAAACCTACAAAAAACAAATGTGTTCAAAGAAGTCTAGCTTCTCCAGTCCTTCCATGCACTTTGAATACAGGGTCTGAGACACAGAAACCCAGTGCTGACCACAGAACAGCATGGCTCTTGGATTCAAATCCAGAGTGTATAACCGCGGATCATGGCTCAAGGGCTCTAAGCTATTTCCTCGTGTCTACAATGGTAACACCAATACTTGAGAGGGGGTATTGTGAGGAGGAAGATCATCTATGCACAGTGTTCAGCTTTGTGAGCTCTCAGCCAAGACTGACCGCTAGCCCTAGGCTCTCGTTCGAGCTCACCACAGTCCTAGAGCTCAGGCACATGAACCTAGAGATGCCCTATCGCTGGCCCGAGGTCAGTGGAGTTCGATGGCCAAGACCACAGCTCATCTTTCAATCCCAGTACTCACTCCTAAGATCCCAGGCTCCTCCATGTTCCATGCTCATCACATATGCCCTCCAGTCAGCACAAGGAAAGAACATTCTTCCCACCCAGGGCAACTTCAGAAGACTCACTGTGTTCAGTGCATTGAGAGTGGTGTCATCCCGAGACGCAGCAACACAGCCATCCTCGGTGGAGCCTCCGTCACACATGCCTGCAAACGCCGCCATGCTCCTTGGAAGACAGGAAGGGAAGACATTAGTACAGAAATGTTAACCCTCAATTATCAGAGTACATTTCCAGCCCTGACCAAATTCCATTCTTACACGCATGGTAAGCCAGAGTTCTCAGTCCCATACAATTCACCTCCATTCACTTAGGAAGAAAAATGTTCCTTGTACTCATGTCCAGCTGTGTTATTCTTCCCATGCTTCATCAGTACTCAGATTTTAATTTTCAGAGCGTGAATAATCTAAAACTATATGCCACAACAATTGCCTAGATTACAATCTTTTGAAAGAAAAGTCCCCAGAAAACATAAAATTAAATCCTCTGAAACTTGACATAATTCCTTCCATGCTATGCATCAAGTACTTTTAGGTGAATTAAAAGTAAAAAAGAGATAAAATAAGTCGTTCCCTCTGCCACAGCATCCTCATCTCCACTGTATGCCTCCAGCACAGCACTGCTGACCACCAAGCAGCCGGAGCTGAAATTCAGTTGCCTGGCCTTGTTTTAGCATTTTTGTTGCACAGGTGAGGCTGCAGTGAATCCATGAAATCATTGCAGACAAAGGAAGGCTCTCTGCCTGCACTACAAGGGTCAGGGACAGATTTAAACTTCTCTTTTGTAGCTTAGGCATTTGCTTGTTACCAAGTCCTTAAATAGATAAGCCACAAAAACACACGTTTGGGCCTGGCACTGATGAAGAACCATAAAGCTGAGAACTCTGTGATGGGATTTAAAGATGGATGGAATGACCCAATTGCTCATTGTATCGAGGAGTTTGACAATAGCATGTAAGGCTTTAGATGACTTCCTTCTGAAGAGTTCCAAACTCGGATGTGGGACAAAGAGGGGAAGAAAAAAGTGACTTTACCATGGTAAAACGGGGCTCTGATTACAGAGGGTAAAACAAAACTGAAGTCAGAGACTGCCCAATATATAAATAAAATGTCGGGGGACAGGAGAAAGTTTATTGCCTACTAATCAATTCAGATTGCCTAATCCAGAGAGCAGGATGGAGCGAATTCCTCTTACCTTGCTGCCCTCAAGTACATGAGGAGGTCACAGTCATTAACTCCAGGCATCCAGACCAGCTCCTCATGTTGGGTCACAGTGTCACCATCTGGAGAAGGGAATGGCTGCAAATCGGGAAGCTTGGCCTGTAAGACAGGGATGGAGAAGTCACAACCAGGCCCTTTGAAGGGCTGCCGCCGGCAGGCCCTGGGCAGAGAGGCAGCAGCTCCCTGGATCTCGAGGCATTACTGAATAACAGCAAACCCTGCGCCACGGAAACCGCCTGCAGCACGTTTCCAGGTCATTTCACACATAATATTTCACCATGGACGGCTTCATCTCTACTTTCTAAACCAGGGCAAGATCCAAAGATTGAAACAGAAATGGACATGTGTGAGTAAAAAATAAATCAAACAAAAAATGTCTCAGGAGCTTACAGTGCCGCCCTGATAAAGAAAGAAAAAACACACGCATTTCCAATATAACAAGTTTACAAAGAGACGTCTACAAATAATGAAATCTCACCTTAGGATATTTGCTCAAAAATTAAATGAGCTATCCTATTAAATTAATGCTCTTCTCAAGAGAGTCAATATGAGCCATGGTAAACATAAAAAGACACAGAATTGGAGTTACCATAAAAGCAGAGCTGCACTAAATGAAGGTGCAGGAATTAGATGAGCAGTGGCTTCAGGACAGGATTGCGTGGGAAGGGGCAGGAACGAACTTTCTGAGATGACAGAAATATCTGTCTGGATAGGAACTATCACAGCAGACTGAACAGAGTACATTAATATACAAACAGTTCATTGTACGTAAGCACAATAAAATTTTTTTAAACATTTGAACATCAGTGCTCAACAACCAAGATCCTAAGTCAGCTCTAATGTAGAGACTCGAACACTTCGAGCATTTTCTCATCCGTACTCTGCTGGGGCAAAATAAACAGGTCCTACTGCACCCATCAAAGATCTATGAAAAGTCAACCATATGGAAGACACACAGGCTCTTATTTTCTTAAAATTTGAACATGGACACATTAGTCTAATATTTTTAACTACCTGCAGTTTTAAAGCTCCAGTTCCACAAAATCTAGGCAAAAAATTTAAATGAATTAAGCAGGCTTAGAATAAGGCAACACTGTCCAATAGAAATAAAATGAGAGCCTCATAATTGGGTTCAAATATTCTAGCATCCACATTAAATAAACCACATCCCAATCTGGACCAGCACATTCCAACTGCTCAAAGCCACCTGTGGCAGTGGCAGTGGCTCTGGGTTGGGCGTGCCAGTATGAGTGGGGAACCAGGGTGAAATGGAGAGAGCTGCCCCATCCTGGGAATGCTGCCATTCAGGAACAAGAATCAGCATTTGCGCATTGTCTGTTTTTTCCCAAAGTCAAAAATCCTGACTATTATGTGAAATGCTGGTGATTCAAGTTTTTAAAACAACTGTTTGCGAAAACACATCGGCAGGCCATGCAGCTCTCGGGCCCCCAGTCCGCAGCCTCTGCTTCATGGGCTCTGACAGCTCTCCATGTGCACCGAGCACGGCTTTCTCCAGACAAGGGTGCGCTTCTTTGATTTAGTGGCAACTTTCATGACACTTAACTGGGTACCATAATTAGCACTGCTTAATATACAGTGAGTGTATTGAAATAAAATTAAAACACAATAGAAATTCCTATCAAAAGATCTTTCACATTTGTACTGAGCTCTGCTTCCCCAGGACCAGGTACAGTCTCTAGTGGAGGAGCTCTCCAATGATTATTTGTTAAATTAATTAAAAAGTACTACCTCTGTGGGGGAGGACCAACCCCTCTAGAGAAAAATGGGCTAGAAAATATAATTAGTTTACAGAAAAGGAAATGCACGTGGCCCTTAATGGTAGGAAAAGATGGTCTACCTCGCTGCGAAGCGAAATATAAGTTAATGACAGTGAGATACCATTTCTCATCTATCACGTTAACATAAATCTCAAAGTGTGACAATATGCGAGGCTATGCTAATATGAATGCAAAATGGTACAATCTCTATGGAGGGAAATTTTGTAACATTCTAAGAATTACATATGCACTTGCCCTCTAAGCCAGACAGCCACCTTCTAGGGATATAAACCAAAGATATGCTGGCAAAAAATATAAAAATTTATATGTACAGGCTATTTATTGCAGCATTACTTGTAACAGCAAATGACTGGAAGCAGCCCAAGTACCCATCAACAGGGACTGCAGGAGGAACTGTTTTGCCCACTCAGTGGGGTTCCATGAAGTGGAAAAGGACACGAGGGGGACTCTGCTGCTCTGGTAGAAGGTAAAGAAGAGGGCACAGATGTGTACACTATGCTACCATTTTTCTAAGAACAGAAGGTGGAGGAATATAAATAAGAAGAAATCATAACCTTAAATTAAAAAACAATTATCCATCAGGAAGGGAGGGAACATGGGGAGGAGACAGGGATAGAAGGTAGACTTTTGAACATACTTTGTTTATATATTTGAGTTTGGAGCCATGTAAATACTTTACTAATTGTAAAAACAAAATTAAGTTTAAAAAACAATAATCCCTTAAAAACTCTAAAGCAAAGTGAAACAAATGCACCTAACTATGCATTGAGTTGGTTCCTCTTCAGGAACTATTTTAAGTAATTTTAAAAAACGTATTATTTTGCCTATATAGCCCTAGTGGGACATATTCTAAGGCCAAAAAAATTAACAGTAAGGTCAATCATATTATTTTTGTCAGTGTGACTACTATTGTTCTGAGCTGTTATATATGTATTATGGGATTAAAGCAAATACTTTTGTTGATGTCATTTAAAAATAAGATTTGAGACATGAGAAAAAGATACAGATTTGGATGAAAGAAAAATAAAATTAATAAAAGGTCTATATAAAAATTTGAATTTGAATTAGAAGTATCAGGGAGAAGCCAAGGTATATTTTATCTTTAAAAAAGAAGAAAATGGCTGGCCAGTGTGGCTCAGTGGTTGAGCATCAACCTATGAACCAGGAGGTCACAATTCCCAGTCAGGACCTATGCCCAGGTTGCTGGCTCAATTTCCAGTATGGGACGTGCAGAAGGCAGCTAATCAATGATTCTCTCTCATCATTGATGTTTCTATCTCTCCCTCCCTCTCCCTCCCTCTCTGACAGCAATAAAGAAAAATATATTAAAAAAGAAGAAAATGGCTCTAGCTGGTGTGGCTCAATGGATAATGTGTCGGCCTGTGGACTGAAAGGTCCCGGGTTTGATTCTGGTCAAGGGCACATGCCTGGGTTGTGGGCTCGATCCCCAGTAGGGAGCGTGCAAGGAGGCAGCCAATCAATGATTCTCTCTCATCATTGATGTTTCTATTTCTCTCTCCCTCTCCCTTCCTCTCTGAAATCTTCTATATATATATATATATAGAAGAAAATGAAAGCTAAAGCATATTTCCTAATCTGTTCCCTAAAAGGCCTGGAAACAGTAGCCAACCCAATAACAATGAACACCCTCGTAGCCAGTAGAAAAAAGTCACTTCCCACTGAAATAATGAGGGCTCCCATGAGAAAGGTTTAATTCCAGATCTAGGGTAGAGAATGTACAAGATGAGACATCACAATCATGTCATACCAGATAAAAGGAACCTACCAAAGTCCACTGGGGCCGAGTCAAAGAGACACAAAAGACAACATGAAGAGGCTCCTATCTATCCCCCAAATAAATAATTTGATCATCAATAAGAATAACTACATCTGGTTAGCAGATAATAAACCATCTTAAATCTACTGGTCACTGCTGGAAGATGTTAGGGAACCAACTCCATATTTTGAAACATAAACAGAAAGGAGAGTCAAGCATTAACCGTGCCTTTCCTATGTGAACCAGGCAATCAATAGTTAAAGGGGAAACTCTAGCTGGTTTGGCTCAGTGGATAGAGCGTTGGCCTAAGGACTGAAGCGTCCCAGGTTCGATTTTGGTCAAGGGCACATGCCTGGGTTGCGAGCTTGATCCCCAGTAGGGGGGGTGCAGGCGTGCAGGAGGCAGCCGATCAATGATTCTCTCTCATCATTGATGTTTCTATCTCTCTCTCCCTCTGCTTTCCTCTCTGAAATCAATAAAAAATAAAAATAAATGGTTAGGGGGGAAGTTTCATGTAGTCAGCTAATAAATCAAAAAAGTTTTGAGATCCCTAAGTAAACAGTGGATCGAAGTAACAAGCAAAGGCTGCAAATCATCATTAAAAGACACAAGTGCCTCCTGGTAGATGCACAGAGCACCACCCTGAACTATTCCTGCCTGGCGAGGATACCAGACTGGAATGTGATTAAACCTCTAGACTAGTGGTTCTCAACCTGTGGGTCGCGACCCCTTTGGGGGTCAAACAACCCTTTCACAGGGGTCGCCTAAGACCATCGGAAAACACATATATAATTACATATTGTTTTTGTGATTAATCACTATGCTTTAATTATGTTCAATTTGTAACAATGAAATTGGGGGTCACCACAAGGATCTCGGCATTAGGAAGGTTGAGAACCACTGCTCTAGACTTAACTACTAATTTTCAAGGTACGCCAAGGAGAAGGGAACAAGTTTAATGACACCCAAAGATTCAATCAGCTAAATCCAGACCATGGGACACCCTACAGAGTAAAACTCTCCACTTCTTCAACACATACATTGAGAGGGGAGAGAAGAATATGAGAAACACCAATTAAAAGAGATTTATGAGGCATATCAACCAGTTGCAATGCACAACCCTTATTTAGATTCCAATTTGAACTGTAATCCGAGAGGAAGAGAGAAAGAGGCAATTACGGAAATCTGGACATAGTGGACACTTGAACATTAAGAAATTGCTCATTATTTTTGCCCAGCCAGCATGGCTCAGTGGTTGAGTGTCAACCTATGAACCAGAAGGTCATGGTTCGAATCCCATTCAGGGCACATGCCTGGGTTGCGGGCTCAATCCCCAGTGTGGGGTGTGCAGGAGACAGCCAATCAATGATTTTCTCTCATCACTGATGTTTCTATCTATCTCTCCCTCTCCCTTCCTCTCTGAAATAAAAAATATATTTTTAAAGAAAGAAATTGCTCATTTTTATTAGGTGTGACATATTTTGATTGTTTTGGGGTTTTTTTTGAAAGAGATATTTACAAGTGAAGGATATTTACAAGTGAGGGATACAGTTCTGGTTCATTTCAAAATAATGGTGGGAGAGGTGAGAAAGCATAAATTAAGTTTTACTATACTATGTGTGAAAGCTCAGTAATATGGATTAAGGAGGTTTACTGTACTAATCGTTCCCTATTTTTGCATATGTTAATATTTTATCTAATAAAAAAGTTAAAAATTTTAAGAAGGCAAATGTTGCCAATTCATAAAAAGGTCCTCTAATATTTGATGCTTTGAAACATTTCTTTTGAAAATAAACCATACAGAATATATTTAAAATCTAACATCTGATTTTAAATGAAAGTATACAAAAATCCAAGCATAGTAAATCTGTTCATTTCCAAGGATTTAAGCATCTTTACTTAAAAACCACTTTTTCTGTTATGGTAGGGGGGAAAAATCTGTAAAATAAAAAGTTAGTACAATGATCTCAAGACACTGGAAACACATGGAGGAAGAAAAAAACAGGTGTGAAATACAGTGGGAAGAGAGAGCTGAGAGAGGGAGATGTAATCGAGTGGTCCAGGCTAGGCCTGGATCTCTGGGTTAAAATGAAGTCCCAGGCCTGAAGGCACAGGACATCCGGTGGAAATGGTAGTCAGCCCTACTAAGAGACCACACCCAGAACAGGGTACACAGCAGGTCCTTTTGTCAATGTCATTTCATTATAACATCCATGAGATGTCATAGGAACTTAACTCTCGTGTGGATCAGTCAGCCTATGGTAAACTCGATTTCATTGTATGTCTTTTCCGTAGTCGCAGAACCTATCAACAATGTTAGGTGAGGACTTACTGTGCCTGAACAAGGCAGTCGTTAGGGGAGTGGCCTCTGGCAGCTTCTTCCTACCTGTCTCAGTTATAACCCTAGCTCTGGGATGAGAAGTTTCTTCTAGTAATTAGATGCCCCTTATCATTTCTGTGTTTTGGTTTTAATATTTCTTTACTTATTAATTTCTTTCTCACTATAGAGTTAAAATAGGTTGTTAAAAAATATGCATGACATACAAGAAATACTCAAAACCAGACAGAAAAATGACTAACTAGACAGATTACTAAAACCTCTATATCCTTATAAGGAGTTTCCTGTATGTCATGTCTCTAGTATGTGTGGGCCATAGTGACTAACTCCCCAACATCTATTCCAACTGAAATGACAATCATGCTAGACCTATTTCCCTCATGGTTTAGAAATGGACACATGACCCAATCCATGCCAATGAGATGTGAGGACTGAGTGAGACCTGGGAGAATTTTCTTTGCCTCTAAGGGGAAGAGAAGGATGATCACTTTCCTACTCTCAACATTTGCTGTATTTCACTCATTGTGAGATCCACTGTTATTTTATGTGCATTTAGAAAGGAGACATGCTGCCCATTAAATTATAATTCTACCACAGCATGTACAATGAAGTCCGTCAGAGACAGTAAGAAGTGAAGGAGAGAAGAGCATCTTAGGATCAGTGAAATTCAGCTCCCAGCCTGCAGAGGAACCCAGCCCGCAGGGGACAGCCACGCACCAGCACAGCCCCCGAGAAGCAGGGCCTGGTCCTGTCTGCCCAGGGTGTGATGATATGTGGGACCATTAAGAGCCAAGGTCGGCCAGAGTTTTCTGCTCCTGCCCATCAAAGCATCCTAACTGATAGATCAAAGAAAGAGATGGCAAACATGACACAGGGTCCTAGTAAAAGGAATGAAACATGAGAGGGCAGAGGTCACAACATGACAAGCTTCTAAAGACAAGTATCCTAACCATCTTGACTCTTCTGAAGGAAAGAGAGCTTTTAAAAAGTTAAAATCAAAGTATTGTTAACTAAATGTTTATACACGGGTGAATGAATAACAAAATATGATCTATACATACAATGGACTATTCAGCCTTAGAAAGAATTCCGACACATGCTACAACATGGCTGTATACTGAAGACATAGTGCCCAGTAAAACGAGCCAGACACAAATGACAAACACTGTGTGGTTCCACTGAGACGAGGTCGGTAGAGCAGGAAATGTACACGAACAGAAAGTAGAATTGTGGACTCCAGGGGCTGAGGGACGGGAGAACGGGGCGTTAGTGTTTAGTGGGGACAGTTTCAGTTTGGGAAGATGAAAATTTTCTGGAAGTCGAATGTGGTAATGATTGCACAATATGAATGTACTTAATGCCACTTAATTGTACACTTACAAAATGGTTAGAATGGCAAATTTTACATTATGTATATTTTATCATAATTAAAAAATAAAAGTATGAGGTAATGGGGGGGGGGGACCTCTGCATTTATATAAAAATTCCTGTAGAGATAACGACAGTTCCAAGTTGCTGCTCAACAGCATAAAAGGGCCAGCAGAATAACAAGAAATAAAAAACCTATTAAAGAAGCTACTAAAATGCGCTTTACCTGATGGCTAGGACCCACACGAATTTCCCCCTGGGTACTGTTCAGCCGCCTGTCAGGAAAAGAGTAGATTTGGTTAACAAATGTAGTTTTGACATAAATGTTCACATATTTTTCAAGGAAAGTATACTTCAAATAAATGAAGTATAGCTCAGGAAGAATCCACTACTTCTAATGCTGCCCTGAACTCCCCCACCGCACACATCTGTAAACCTTTTTCTCCTAAAAGCCATTACTGCAGCCTCCTGTCATTCCTTTACCATCACGCGTCCATGCCTCAGAGGGAAGCGCTGTATAACCCCAATAGATGCTTCTCTTTTCAAAACATTTCAGGATGTCCTACAGTAAACCTTACTGAAATATAAATAAGATAACTTATGGTTCCTCACACACACACACACTGGATCATTCACTCATTCATATATTCGACAAATATTTATTAAGTACCAACCATAAGCCAGAAATTGTCTTAGGTGTTGGGGATAAAGCAATGAACAGAACAATGTCCTTGCCTTCTTGGAACTTACATTCTAATTCAGGTAGAAACAAGCAAACAAACAAAAACAAATAAATAATAGGTCAGATGATGATAAGGGCCAAGGAATGAAGTAGAAGGTAAATGATGAACTATTTTTACAGTTATTTATACAGGACAGTCACAAAAGATCTTATTAATAAAGTGAAACTTGCCCTAACCGGTTTGGCTCAGTGGATAGAGCGTCGGCCTGTGTACCAAAGGGTCCCGGGTTCGATTTCAGTGAAGGGCACACACCTCGGTTGCAGGCTCCTCCCCAGCCCAGGCCCTGGTTCGGGGCTTGTGCAGGAGGCAACCAATCAATGTGTTTCTCTCACATCCATGTTTCTCTCTGTCTTTCCCTCTCTTCCACTGTCTCTAAAAATCAATGGAAAATATCCTTGGGTGAGGATTTTTAAAAAGCCAAACACAAAATAAAGTAAGACTTGAGCAGAGATGAAAAAGATGGGATGGAATGAGCCCAGCAGGTCTTTGAGGTGGAACGGCTTGCCTCATTACGCCATTCTTCATTGTTGTTGCTGTTGTTACATAAATTAACTCGTTACAGGCCAGCAATGTTTCAAATTGTGGAGCTTCCACTGGTCTTTGCATTCCTTGTCTCCGGAGGCAGACTTCCCTGGACGGCAGCCGGGCTGGTGTGGTGCAGGCACCACCAGCTGCTGTTTCCATGCAGGAGCCACAGTGCCAGGTCCCCCAGCTCCTCTCTTCATCTTGGTTTCGCCACAGGAGTAAGTGTTCTTGGCATTGTGGTTCATGTCAATTCTCTCCACCATTTTCCTGAGGGAGGCGCCACATGGGTCCCATATTTACCGACGATGTGGACCTTCTCGGTGTGGTTAGCCATGTCACCACAACCAGGGCTATGCCATTCTTACTGCACTTGCAAGGCCCACCCTCCCTTGCTCCAAACCTAACCATCCAAGTTCCTTTTAAAAGCCGTTCCCAATAAGCCTTTCTTACTGTCCTCCCCATTTCACTTCACACTCCCACAGAAGTGTAGGGAGCCTTCCCCTCTCCACTCCTTTATGGAATATTCGTTGAGTATCTTCTCTTGTCCCAGGCCTGGCACAGGGCACTTACTGGGTGCACCGTGGAGAAAAAGAAATACAGTCCCTGCCCTCCCGGAGCTCGCCTGTGTGTGACACCAGGGAGCCCTTCCTGTGCCCAGTGACCGGCCTCTGTGGTTTACAGTCACCATGAACGGTCACCAGTGCCAGGGGAAGGCGCTGGACAGCGGGGCTGCTCGTGCACTTGCTGCCTGCGTGAGCCGAAGAGCCGGGCCAGGCAGCAAAGGCCCGGGGAGGAAGCACAGTCTCGTTTTTCCCTGTGGATCTGATACGTTCACTGTTATGTCTGAAGTTGTTGCAGTGAATGGAAACACTTTTATTTCCTTCAGAGGCCTTGGGTCCAGCACTCCCTTCTTTAGTCCAACAATTTTTCTCATGAAGAGTCGTATTTTGGCAAAGGTCGCCAGTAGATATGACAAAGGAGAGACAAGTAACAAAAAGAAAAGATGTGTGGCCCAGTACTCATGAGCTTACAACCCACCTACCGGGGGAGGTAGCATTTATCCATGAGCACAAAACATGTCAGAAGAAACAAAGTATAAAACCGATAGGGGGAGTGGCCAAAATTAGGCAGGCTTCAGGAAAAGTCCAAGAAACAGTTAAGTTCCAAAGAGACCTCTGAAGGAGGACAAGCACAGCAGGACTGATTCCCAAGTGGGGGCGGGGGGGGGGGGGGGGGGCCTGCAGAGGCCACAGGCGAGAGGGAGGGACGTGGTGGGAAGAAAACGTGCATGAAGTGCCGGCTTTAAAATGTAAGCCCCATCTTACATTTTAGTGTCTTCAGCAGGCAAATGACATGTTGGGAAACAGAAGCTAGAAGATAGATTGTTCAGGAAGGTATGTGGAAGAACCAAGAGGCCAGAAGGCTAGTTTAATCACCATACTGCTTTAAGAAAAACAAGCAGCAGCGTTACCAATTTCCCTTCTGACTTGTCCCTTCATTTCATAATCGTAACTAGCTATTAGCAAAACTAGCTGCCAAAAGCTCTCTCCTTTATTTCTAAATACTTTGCAAATGCTTGCTTGCCTACATGTATGTTCAGCCAAAATGTATCATCTCAGAAAGCTTCAGCCATAGCCCACCTAGCAATTTGTACCCACAGCTCAACTCTCAGGTTGTTCTAAAGTGTCTGTGTCATGCCAAGCTTCTCAAGTGGTCACTTACGAAAGCATTTCCCCATTACTGCTACATGCACTGCTAAAGCCTTCAGAATTCTAAGACAAACACTGCTGGGTCATTTTATTTTAACACCTCTTCTCTTTTTATTTTCTTTTAATAAACCAATATCATATTTAGCTTTAAAAAAGTACAATAAAAAAAAACAAGCCCCAAATACCTTCTTGAATAGAATAACTCATATCTTGCTTATTGGTGTAAAAATGGAAGTTAATCATTGTTCATACTGTTAATAATGATACAAGTGAGGCAAAAGTGTGTTGGGGTATCTTAGGGGTCTAAATTGAAAATGTTTTTTCATGAAGGTTACTGTAAGGTGAGTAGGTAAAAAGTACAAAATAAAGCTAAAAAAGAGAATCTTTTAAAAAACATTTAAAAATCAATTTTTACAACAAAAGCATTTTTTAAATCCTCACCTGAGGATATTTTCCCCCCACTGATTTCCAGAGAGAGTAGAAGGGAGAGAGGGAGTTTGGGGGAGAGAAAAAACATTGACACGAGAGAGACACATCAATTGGTTGCCTCCCGTATGCACCTCTTCCAGGGCTGGGGAACCTGCAACCAAGGTATGTGCCCTTGAATGGGAATCAAACCTGAGATCCTTCAGTCTGCAGGTCAACACTCTAACTACTGAGCCAAACCAGCCAGGGCAACAAAAGCATTTAACATATGCAACTTTCAAATATTAGGATTTCACATTAAGAGACACAACAGTTATTATTGAGCAGGTTAGGACCCTAGGTAAGCAGACACTGACATTAGCTACCATATCCAGGAACTCCCAAATATAGAATAAATGGCAGAAATATTTTTTAGGTCCGAGATAAAAAAGATAGCAACACAACCCATTAGAGAAAACGGGCTGCATCCGACAGAAAAACTGTCAGAATATGAACTAAAGATGAAAGACAAGAAGGAGGCTTCATGGGAAGCTGTCAGTATCCAGCTGCACTGAAACCCACAGCTCCTCTGAACCATCCCCACCCTCCCTTCTCTGACAGCATCCAGCTCTGCATTCCATCACATTCCTCCCCGCTGCCTCACTGCTCCCTTCTTCCCGAATGTTCCTTTTGTGGCTCACGCCGCACTGTTAGAGGATGTCCGCTATGTGGACATTTCCTACCTCCAGCCACGCTGGGACTGTCAGCTTCTAGAGTACAAGAACTGAGTTTTAATTCATTTTTTAAAATCTCTCCCTCCAGCCCCCCGAGTCTAACACAGTCCCTGCCTGGCATTATTAAGCATTCAGGACAAATTACAAGTTCCTTGGCTGCATAAATATCTCTGGACTACTAAGATGTAAAACTTGACAAAAACCACCAGGAATTATTATTTAAATGTAATATTGACAGCTTGCAGAAAACACTCAATAATCATATGCTCAGACTTTTTGGTCTCAGAACCCTTTACATTCCTTTTTTTTTTTTTTAACAGTACAAAATTTTTATATTTAGAATTAGCCAGCTGGACTCAGTTTAGATCATCCCAATTTTGTTGCCAACATCCAAAGCATCAGTCAAACCTACGCCTTCTTTTCTCCATCAGGCCTGATCAGGATGTTGACCTTGGCCATGTCAATGCCACAGAGCTTCTTCACAGCCTGTCTGATCTGGTGCTTGTTGGCCTTGACATCACAATGGACACAAGTGTACTGTTGTGTCTTCTCTCTTCGTCATGGCTGACTCGGGAGGGGGATCTGATGGTGGTGCAGCGGTCAAGCTTGTTTCTCCCGGGAGTGCTCTTCCGAGGATATCTACGCTGCCGTCGGAGCCTCTTTGGTCGTAGGACGGTGGGTGACCTGCGGATCTTTCTTCTGTGTGGCTATGGACGCCTTTCAGCACTGCTTTCTTTGCCTTCAAAGCCTTTGCTTTGGGTTTGACTTTGGGAGGGGCAGCTTCCTTATTCGATTCAGTGCCATCTTCATAAAAAGCCCCTTTACGTTGCCCAGCCAGTGTGGCTCAGTTGGTTGAGCACTGTTCCATGCACCAAGAGGTCACGGGTTCGATTCCCAGTCAGGTAAGCACATGACAGGTTGTGGGCCCAATCCCCAGTAGGGAGCATGCAGGAGGCAGCCAATCCATGTTTCTCTCTCTCTCTCCCTTTCTCTCTAAAATTAATAAAAACATATATAAATTTTACATTCTTCAAATTACTGAGCATCTCAAGTAAGTAGTGTGGACGAAAAAGGGCCACATGCTAACCTGACTCACTCAGGGGAGGCCTGCATGACGGCCTTGCAAACTCAAGAGACCTAAAGTCACCACAAAGGATGGTCTGAAATTCAAACCTTTTAATTAAAAAGCAGTTTATAGTGGGTAGTCATGACCTAGGCCAGGATCTTCCCTGACAAAGATCAGCTTCCACCTTTACTGGGCCTATTGTCTCTTCGCATCTAAAATGACATACCTGTGGAATGTCAGGGTAACTTATAACTTCCCTTTTTCCGGACCCCTCAGGGCACAACAAATGGCACCAGGCCGAAGAACACAACTTCCCTGCTTAGTTATCTTGTTAATTGTTGACTGTTAACTATTCTGTACCCCCCACCTATGTAAAAAATGTGTCTAGCATTTTACTTTTTATTCAATCCCAGAGCCCACCCCCTTTGCTTTCTCCCACCTCCCTAATCCATCACCGGTGGACTTCACGTAATTTACTTATATCTCCTCCTAAGATTGTAATGTATAAAACAAGGTGAAAAACTGCCATTCTCCATAGCACTATCTCAATATGTTGAGATTCTACTTCCTGGCAATTGTCGACAGTTTGGCTCACAAAAATCCAAATTCTTTACAGGTTTGAATTTTTTTTTTTTTACGTTAACAGTAGTATTTTTGAGAAATTTCAAAATATTTATTGATTCATTTAAAGCAATGAGCTCATTACATATTAACATGCATAACATTTTTTTTATGAAACAGGACTGTACTTACACACAAAAACAGTGAAAATAAAGGCATTCTTTTACATTTTTACAAATCTCTTTAATGGAAGACAGCTGCATTCTCCTATCTGTTTCTACATTCAATCTGCTGCAACATGCTTTGGTTAAAGTATGTGAGGAAAACCTAGACTCGTACAGATATATAACTGGAAAAACAAAGAATATTTTAACACATTTTTCGGTAATTATGGATATTCTTTTTGATACTACACCAAAATTCAACAAGTAATTGTTTCTTAAAGGTTTTTGCACAATATGAATCTAAAACCTCATTACTGATCTTCTGGACTATTTTATTTATTTATTTTCAAGCTTGTGGGTTCACAGAAGCTATCAAGCTCAAAGTGGTGGGTCCAGTTTCTCAAAATCCTAATTCTTCCTCTGAAGCATAAACCTTAGCACTGGCAAATACGATCAGCTGTTTTCCTTGAAATGGCAGGTCTACTTCCTCCACTTTCAATAAAGTGTCTGCCAGTTACCCAAGTCTGAACAACCAGTGTGTCCGTTTTTCTTTTCTTTTTTTAAATCTTTACTGTTGAGAGTACAGTGGGGCCTTGACTTACGAGTTTAATTCGTTCCATGACGGAGCTCGTAACTCAAATTACTCGTATGTCAAATCAAAAAGTGAACGAGTGAGACACGTGATGCTGGGCTGATGTTGTGGCTTTCACTGTGACGTTCGCTGCGCCAACTAGCGGTGGGGTATCTGAAGCTGGCTCGTAACCCGAATTTTAGCTCGCAGCTCAAAGCAAAAAATCGGCCGAGAGACGGCTCATATCTCGAAAAACTCATTAGTCGGGACACTCGTAACTCAAGGCCCCACTGTATTACAGAACACCCCCCCACATTGCCCCCCTCCACCCAGTTCCCACCCTGCCCCACCTCAGGCCTTCACCACCCTACAGTGTGTGTCCATTCTTTCAAATGAAAATGGCGCGCAGTGAACATAATGGCTCTGTAAACTTCTAAACAACAACCCACGCCCTCTGGTATGCAACAGAAGTCTTTTGTGTCACTTCCCATTTCTTCCCAAAGAGAGACTTCAAGGTTGGGATTTGATAAAATCGATAATGGGGTCCACAAACCACACTTTGCGAAGTGCTGCTTATGAAACATTCTGAACTTTAGAAAATAGTTAAGGCTGAAATGGAAAAGGCCCCTAATCCAGAAGATTCCAGGGTTCTCTGTCCATTAGTAGCACAACAGCTAACAACTGAGTGCTCTACAGTATCATCTACTTTCATATACTAATTCATTTAATTCATATCTTGAAAGTAACGGAAGTATTAGTAGTGATATTTACAGAGGTTCAGATCTCATTCTATCTTGTGTTTAAACAAGAGCTACATACAGGTTTCTGCTTGATATACAGCATTGCTTAATGAATACAGTGGGTACCTGCAAAGCCAAGGTGAATTCAGAAAGGAAAATCCAGACCAAGGACAGTGAAAATCCCAGGAAAGCCAGGTAAGGGATACCACACGTGAAAAAAGAGACAGAGACGGAAGTCACACCCCAGGATAGCGTGGGCCACACCTATGTACACCTTTATCCTTGCCGTAGGGCTTTTTTACAGTATCTTAAATTCAGGTATCTTATAATTATACTAGGGGCCTGGTGCACGAAATTCGTGCCCTGGGGCGGGGGATGTCCCTCAGCCCAGCCTGCCCCCTCTCACATACTGGGAGCCCTCAGGGGATGTCCTAGTGACAGCTTAGGCCTGCTCCCTGCTCCCCCGGGGGAGCGGGCCAATACCTTCCTAATGCTGTGACCCTTTAATATAGTTCCTCATGTTGTGGTGACCCCCAACCATAAAATTATTTTCATTGCTACTTCAGAACTGTAATTTTGCTATTGCTATGAATCGTAATGTAAATATCTGATATGCAGGATGTATTTCCATTGTTACAAATTGAACATAATTAAAGCATAGTGATTAATCACGCAGTCTGGCCTCCCTTGGTGGGAGGTGATCGGGCTGATCAGGGGAAGGCACCAGCCCCATCACCCCGCTGCTGCAGCCACTGCCAGTCACCGCAGCCACCAAGGTGTTTTCATCACCACGACTCCCATCCCTTCACCATGAAAAAATGACAACTTTCTTTAGGCATTTTCAAGATGTGTCTTTCATATAATAATAATAATTTCTTTATTATTTTTTTTTTAGCCTCACCTGAGGATATGTTTCCATTGATTTTTAGAGAATGTGGAAGAGAAAGGGAAAGACAGAGAGAAACATCAAAGTGAGAGGAACACTTTGATTGGTTGCCTCCTGCATGAGCCCTGACCTGGGCCCCGGCCAAGGAGGACCCTGCAACCTAGGTACATGCCCTTGGTCAGAACTGAACTCAGACCCTGCCATCGGCAGGCCAAGGCATTATCCACTGAGCCAAACCGGCTAGGGCAGGATATGACATTTCTTAGCCCTCCAGCAGCGGACCTTCGTTTTTTTTTTCGCCAGGAGTGTGGTAAAAAACCCTAGATCACCTTTTTGGATTCTTATTACCCAAGTTACTAAGAATATTACCAGTGGCATACAGGGAGCTTAGCCAATGAGCAGTCAGAAAAGGTGTTTCCTCTGTAGTTCACACCAATCGCCGGCTTGGCCCCCCCCTCCCCTGCCCCAAGCCTGATGCCTCTGTCAGAGGCGTCAGGCCTGGGCAGGGGACCCCCATCTCCCCCCATCACTGGCTCCGCCCTCACCCAGGTCTGACGCCTCGGCCAGAGGCGTCGACCCCCATCACCCTCTGATCGCCAGAGGCGTCAGGCCTGAGCAGGGGACCCCCATCTCCCCCCGATCACTGGTTTCTGGGCGGCTTCTGGGGCCAGCCTGTGGCCCGGGATGGCAGCTCATGCTGGCAGCTGCACTGTCCCGCCCTGCCTGCAGTATGAAAATTAACCGCCATCTTTGTTGGGGGTTAATTTGCATATCGTGCTGATTAGCCAATGGGTGGCGTAGCGAAGGTATGGTCAATTACCATGTTTGTCTATTATTAAGAGAGGTTAAGAAATTGACAAAGATTACACAGATAACATATGGAAAAACCAGGATTCGAACTCAAGTTTAGTTAATGCCAAAGTCAGAACTCCCAATCACAGTCCCATCTGGCAGTGTTAAGTTACTGAACCAAAATTGTACAATTACTTCCAAACAAATAGAACCAGTATGAGAAGCCATGTCCTTTTCTCTAATTTAAAGACAAAATAATAAAAAATAGGTTTCTTTTTAAGTTTGAAAATCATGTTAGAAAATAAAACCTATCAAAGTTAAAGGCCAATTTATGTACCATTATGATAATGGCAAAATTACAGAAGTGGAGAACAGATTAGTGGTGGCAAGGTGTTAGGAATGGTGAAGGAGAGGGTAGGAAAATCTCTGTGATGATGGACCAGATAGATCGACATTATGGTGGTGGTTACACAAAGCTACACTTGTGATGAAATGGCACAGAACCATACACACATTGTACTGATGCCGATGTCTAAGGATTGCTATTGCCCTACATCATATAATGTACCTTTGGGGGGAGTGAGAGAAGGGTGCAGGGCAGCAGAGCAACTGCCTGTGCACCTAAAAAATTCCAAGTTATTAAAAAGTCGAAAGAAGAGGTTAGCTGAGTACAGCATTACAGGCAAACTAGGGATAAGAAAGAAGCCAGACATGAGAAAAGCTGATTAAATGACAAATAGAATACCCCCAAAATATACCATAGACAGCTGGACAGTAAGTAAAGAAAGAATGCCATAGTTAATGAGCATAGTTAATGATTCAGGAATTAACTCGTCACATATTACTTTGTTCTCTGTGTTTACAACAAGATCTCTGGTATGGATCATCCTTTTTGAGAAATCCTTAACTGTGAATCATACTTAAAAAAAAAATTGTCACCATCCTCACCAGTAAGGAGAAATTTCTCTGTGCGGCTAATGTAAATAATATATGTTTTTCAAAACAACTGAGACTCAGTCCTCATTATTCTACAAATCTTTGCTTTGGAATATGAAAAAATAGTCTCAGACGCCAAATTACAAGAATAATGGTAAGTCATTGTGTTTACTCCTTGAGTATTAAAAAGGAAAAAGGGAAAGAAATTCATTGTTTATAAAATCGGATACAAAAGAAACCAATGTAACAAAGCAGTATCCATGGCAACTACAACTTAATATTTCAGGCCTCTTCAGCTGCAGTGGATTAAATAAAATGACAAGATGTTCCCTTTGAAAAGTAACCTGTTACCATGGAAACATTTTAGTCTAAGAAGTAAACAGGGAATGGATAGAAAGGAGCAGGAAGCCCGCAACTGAATAGCAAAAAGGGAGCCACATCTATGCCAAGGGATGAGAAGGCTGGCTGGCAGACCCGAGAGGTTAGCTGGAGAGGGGAGCCTGCCCAGACAGAATCACTTCTTCATCCTAATGAGAGGGGGTGGCACTGCAATATCTCTACATGAGCATGGTAACTGCCTGAGACAAGGACTTGAGTCCACGAGGGGGCGGGGGGGAAGGGACACGGACATGGGGCTCAGGGGAAATGACACGAGCTAGCAGAACAGAGGCCCCTGGAGGAGCTGGCATGACTTCCCATCATAACCCAGACATGGACCCCACCCCAAACACAGCGTAACAGCAGTGTGGCCTTTGGCGCTTTCCCAAAGGCCTGGTAACTCTCCAGTCAGACCCCTGCCCTGTGGCTGATGCCATGTGAGAATGAAACACTGTACAATATTCCTTTACCCGTCCTTCAGATGGCAAGGCACAGAGAGCAGGTCATTCTTACCTTTTCTACAGTGTGTTGAGTTAAGCAGGAAGACTGACATGAAATCAACAAAAATACCAGAAATTCCACTACCTCATTCAGAAAGTGACAACAGAAATGGACTGTGGGTCAGAAATAAATACACCAAATTTTAGAAAAACAGCAAGGCAATTTATCAGAATTTCTTTTTATTTATTTTTAATTGTATTTTTTAAAAATTGATTTCAGAGAGGAAGGAAGAGGGACAGAGAGATAGAAACAACAATGATGAGGGAGAATCATGGATCGGTTGCCTCCTGCACGCCCCACACTGGGGATGGAGCCCACAACCCGGGCATGTGCCCTGACCAGGAATAGAACCAGTAACTTCCTGGTTCATTAGGTCTATGCTCAACCTCTGAGCCATGCCAGCCAGGCAGAATTTCTTCTTTTTAGAAGGGTTGTGGGCAGGCGTAAAAATAACACTAATGCCCGGCCACAGTGGCTCAGCGGCTGAGTGTCGACCCATGAATCAGGAAGTCACGTTCAATTCCTGGTCAGGGCACATGCCTGGGTTGCAGGCTTGATCCCCAGTGTGGGGTGTGCAGGAGGCAGCTGATCAATGATTGTCTCTCCTCATTGATGTTTCTATCTCTCTCTCTCCCTCTCTCTTCCTCTCTGAAATCAATAAAAAGATATTTTTTAAAAATGAGGCTAATGAGGTGGAAGACTGGAATAGTGTACAAAGTTTCTCAGATCTGTTCAACATGAACACATATTTCTAAAGGAGTCTTTAGCAAGTCTGTGATTTCTTTAAAGTCTAACATAGTATCTTAAAAAATCATGTAAATTTTATATTCTATTCCAGAACATATTCTCATTCATTTTAAGATAGAAAATATTTTCCCTAAATCTGAATAAAACCACCATGTTCTGTACATCCTACCAGGATGCCCCATGCCTTTGGCACCCCACTACTGGGAGGGAGGGGCTGGCAGACACGCCTGAGTCTAGATGCTCAGGTGCAGGGGAAGAACACAGACTTCAGAGTGAAATGAGCCTGGATTAAAATGTTAGTACCAAGGTTTTGTTAGCTCTAAGCGTGACTGTGAAGACTTAATCCAATCTCTTTGAACCTTAGCTTCCTCAACTACAAAACAAAGTTCTTAACGACGAAGTTTGCAAGGTTGTTATAAAAATAAAAACTGATCTATGGAAGGAAGTAGGCGCAGCTCCTGTTGCACAGTAGTCATTACTATTATTAGCTGCAGGGCCGGCAGTGAGAACAGAAGCTAATTCCTCTCTTCTGAGTTCCCAAAGCAATACCTCTCTATCCTTCAGCCCTTATCACAGGCATAATTTTATATTTATTTTGTGTGATTATTTCTTTCAATGGATGCCTTGCTCTTTAGATGAAAAGCACCATGTGGATAGGAACCAAGTCTGTTTTTAGCTCTCCATTATATCCCAGAGCCCACTGGCACCCACTAAATATATTTTAAATGAATAAATGACTCCAAATTTTTAACTAAATTATTATTTAGCCACTGATAGCAACTAAACATTTTGTTACAAAATCCAATCAAGTCACTTGTAACAGAAGGCTAGCCCTCCAAGCAAAATTAATCTGAAATAGGTTTGATAAAGTGCCCAGCAGAAACAAAATTCAGTATTCATTCAAAAAAATCAAAAGAAAAAAGAGAGTCACCAGTTGAAAGAGTTAATGTTCCAAAATTCATACACAAATGCAAAGATCAAGACAGGAACTCCTCCAAAAACTAGAATCACAGTATTCTCTGATGGAAGTCCTTTGGTGGCCATCTAACCCAGTCCTCCAGCTTAACAGAAGAAACCAAGACTTGAGGAGATGAAGGTGCTCTTTTGAGGGACTCTAGGCCATAGAATCAGCTATCCCTCCATAGGGGCCCCTAGATATCATTCAGATTCCAAGCTAAGAATTTAGGCATTGGCCGAGGAATAGGAAGAATTTCCATGCTGACAATAAGATGCAGTAAACATGGCATCTACACAATAATATTTAACATCATAAAACATGATAAAAAAAAGTTAAACAACATGTAAGAAAGAATCTGGTTTCCAAGTGCTGCAGTGACTCTACTCCCCTGTCTAAATGTCTTGTCTGGCCTCGGCCATTACGCAGGAGCATGCAGTGGCCGCCATGGCACATGGCTGCATCCCACCTCAAGTTCCTTCTGAGTTTTACTGTCATCACTGCCAGCAAAGAAGGAAATGGCTGCTAAGGATCAGAGCCCACCACAAAGCTGCACGCACATACATATCTGATGCTTTAGAAAACCAACTTATTTTTAAAATCCCACTGTTACTGAAAATAATTTATAAAGCAGCAGTATTTGAAGATTAAGCCAATCTCCTAACCAGAAATGTTGCTGATTTTTTGCATATTGAAATTAAACTTGATAATGAACAGAAATGGAGTGTCCCCAGAAAATGAGAGACTTTGGACCAAATAAGCAGCTCTACAATACACGTCTAAATGTCACTTTGTTCCTACTGGGAAGCCTCTGAAAAATGCTATAAAAATATGACTATAGCCTTCAGCACCTCTGGTGGCAACACAAGCATTAATACACACACACACACACACACACACACACACACACAATTAGAGAAAGTGGTAAGAAAAGAACAATATTGAATGCTGAACGCACCAAATGTTATGCAAATATGGAAGTAAAACTTCTCTACAAAGATATTCAAGAAGTGTAAAGAAAACTATAAACACCCAAAGAGCATAAGAAAAAAAGGAGATCAGTAAATGGTGGTTAAACACATTGGTCACTAACTTAACTTACCATTAATTCCTAACATAATTCTTAGCATTGTTTTCATTAATAAGGTTTTTGAGAGAACCATACCTACAAAGGATTGTAGAGTTGGCCTTTGAATTAATAACAATAATACACTGAGCAACTATATGTCAAACACTTTCATAGTTTTCATCCAATCTTAATAACAACTGTAAGAACTATTATTTATCTCTGTATTACCCATGAGAAAACTGAGGTTCAGAGGAGGGAAGGAATTTATCCAATGTCACAGCTGGTCCAATGTCATTTCTGAGGTGGAATGTGAACTGTACCTCTAACTCCAAATCTAGGCTGTTCTCTTACCATAGATGCCACTCATTTATGCAACATATTTAGGATGGAGGCCCATTTGTCAGGCACTTTCCTGGGAACTGAGGCTAAAGAACAGACATGGTCCATGCCCCAAAGCTTAGAATCTAATAGGGAAGACAATCAACCAAATGATCACAAATAAATGTATAGATCAAATAATTCTGAACTACAGAAATAATGTCTAATAACCCCAATGGATTTGAATAAACTATTTTAGCTTAGACCGAAAGTAGTAGAGTATACATCATGAGACTAGGTTAGCTTTAAAGATATGTTTAAGAACCTGTATCCCCCTCTATCAGAAACTACTCAATACAGATGATTACCAGTTTGGGAGGAGATTCATGACCACATCCAGTAGAAAATGTGCTATTTTCTATCTCATTCCGATACTGTGAAGTACAATGAAACTAACTAGCATGTTTTCACTGTCCAGGCAACACAGACCCTGGACAACTTCACTAACCAGGAGAGTAACTTTCCAAGTGCTGTTCCTGCATCTCTACCACCACCAGACCAGCACACAAACCCCAAACCAGAAGATGACTGACCAGCAAACAACATTCCCAAAGCATTTTTTCCCAAGACAGGAACATATAGAACAAACACTTATCACCCAAGATATAGCTCTAGTGACTTACTTTACTGGATTTGAAACACAGACATTGGACTCTTAACAAAGGGTTCCGTTCCCATAGTCCATGGTCAGCAAACCGCGGCTCGCGAGCCACATGCGGCTCTTTGGCCCCTTGAGTGTGGCTCTTCCACAAAATACCATGTGGGGGTGCGCACGTACAGTGCCATTGAAACTTTGTGGCCCATGCGCAGGAGTTGGTATTTTGTGGAAGAGCCGGTGTTTTGTGGAAGAGCCACACTCAAGGGGCCAAAGAGCCGCATGTGGCTCGTGAGCTGTGGTTTGCCAAGCCGCAGTTTGCCAACCACTGCATCACCAGAGTAACTATTAAGTCCTCACCATCTAAACAGGCAGCTGCACTCAAGCTCCACAAATACACATTTTATGAGGCCAGACCAGGCCAGCCAGACAAGGGGGAAGAACCTGGCCAGAGTTGATTCAGCTAAAAGGAGAGCTTCCTGTTCACATTTTATCTGCTAAATGTAAAATAAAATAAAAAAGTTTGAGAAGAATGAAAGATCCTAGAACAGAAAGGCAGTTCCACAACTGTTTCCCCATAAGTGTTCTCCTAATTCAAGTAATGCGTTTTCTAAATAAACCTGAACCTTTAGTCCTGCAAGGATCCCACATGTGAATGACCAACAAGTACTCAATGCCCAGTTTCTCTCAAGAAAGGACAACTGTAGACTTAGAAGAGTAAATGTGCTTCTACAAAGAGTGAATAAGACACAGTCCCGAAGCACCGCTCTCTGGTTTGGGGGAAAGCGGGTATCTGCTCCAAACTCCCAAATACAATGTTCAAATAAATATAATAATAACAGAAGAAAATAAGTAAATAAAATCAGAATAGGAAGCCAGCTCTCACATGAATAAAAAAAGGGATTAAAAACCAGTAATAAATGTGCTAACCCTATATTACTCCTGCATAATCCATGTGCTTAATTGCAATCCTAAAACTTAACCTGCTAGGAGCCAGATTACACTTCAGCAATATTTTCAGTGTTTAGAATGAACTATTAGCTTTCCCAAAACTGTCCATCCAAATCAAGGGCCTCCTCTTGTCACTTTTTCTCTACAGGAAGAATTTCTCCCTGTGTCATCCTATGAGTTTTTCAGTTGCACATTCATCTATAGTTGCCTTCCCTTCAGCCCCAGAAATGCACAAAACTAAGTGGCACTTCAGTTTTTTCCCCAACTTTCTCAAAAGAAAGAGGAACAACTAATACAATTTAAACACTTTACTTAGTATTTACTGGGGTAAGACTTCAACTTAGGTAGGCTCCCTAAGTTGACCGCAGTGACAGCCATCTTTCTGAGCCTCATCTGCAAACGGGACACACACCAAAAACAGAATTTTTGGTCCAGAAAAGACGAGTGTCCATCCCCATCAAGCTGTGGGCACAAAGGCTGGCCTGGTCAATGCCTCCACTTCAATAGGCATCAACTCCTCTCTTGACTCCTCTCTACAGAATTCGCAGGTCACACAACAAAATACACATACACAAGTGCCGTCCTCTGCTAAAACAAAACGAGTAAACAAAATACCTGGAACCTCAACGGCTAACACGCATGTCACTGCATACAGTTTTTTTTAATTGCCAAGAAATTTTCCATAAGCTCCAAAAGAAAGAGAGGATTGCTTCCTTTTGAAGCACTGACAGTAAAAAGTGGTGTGACATAACTTTTCATTTATTTAAAAAATCCATTTTAAGGTGATACTGTTGCAACCATAATCCATAACTTTCCCCTGCAAATGTCAAAACATGTGCACTATTTCATTTTCAGATGTCACAAAAAGATTACAAGAATTATAATTTGCTCTGGCAAACAGGCTCTCAATCAAAACAGGTTCCACCCACCTTCAAAGCAACCAATAGCTGCCCACCTACCACCCTTCCTAAAACACCCAAACAGAGCTGCTCTGGCCCAGGCAGTGCTGTAACGCAGCAGCCTGCAGGTTTGCTCTGCAGGTGCTTGAAGGCAAACGAGCTCAGCACAGGGCACCCAGCAAGACTTCGGTTAAAACTACACCCAGAGGAAGAGATGAGAGAAAGGGGAAGAGGACGGGGACAGAGGGACCCACAAGGTTCCCCATTTGCTTTAATGCATCTCCGGGTAGACCCCATCCTTAGCTCTGATTTCACGCCTCACAACACCACCTACGTGGCCAACCGGGGCTGAATTAAAGGCTCTCAGGAACATGCACTATGAATGATGAAATGATTCATAAACATCTTCAAAGTGAGAAAGAGCAGCAAAAACCATCCCTGTCTCGGTGAGGCCAGAGGAAGATTAGCCTACCTGCAGGGGCTGAATGGATCATCCATGACTAACAGAGGCTCTGGTGAGTCTAGCTGCCTCCCTGATCTCTCTTACAGCTAAAACTCTGCCCTTTTCTACTCTAACAACTCAAAATGGAGGCACATGCAGTCTGAGAGACCTCACAGAGCTTTCACTGAGCGTGTGCTATGACCTAAGCCTTCACGCAGAACGCAGAAACTTCCCCCTCACACTGACAGCACTGAGCATGTGCTGTGACCCTCCCTCATCCATACACTGTCTCTCAACGCAATCAATCTCAGCCCTGCTGTTTCCGTAAATAAAGCCCAGCCAACAGCCTCTGCAGCTTCTCCCGCAGACCAAGCTAGTGTGCAGGGAAGTGGGGCCTTCGAAAGGGGATCCGAGACAGCCGACACGGGGACTCAGCGAGCAGTGCCACTGAGAGGCTTCCGAAAAATGCCTTGCTCTGTCAAGACAACAGCAAGTTTTGTCTTTAAAAAATAGTAACAACTGGTGGTTTTAAATAGCAAGATCTTCAAGAAGAACAGAATAAAAAAAATACACTATGAATAACTATACAAGATTAGTTAACAGAAACACGGCAGCACACTTAAAAACATTTAAAAATAAACCACCATAGCAGTAGCTACTTAAGGGGAGCAACCCCACAAATTTCTTTCTGAAAACTTCAAAACATTTAGGAAAAGGGCACAGGAACAATCCTGGCAAAGCTGTGGAGTGCTGGGTACTGCACAGCTACAAACACAACGCAGGTGGGGAGATGGTACAGGGAGCAGAGTATCTAAACCACCTTATTCTATGCAGAGAGCTTCATCCCCTTTAGATAAGAAGTCTAAGACCTCCCCAAATCATAAATAAAAACATTTCCTACAGTGATATGCACCCAGTCGGCAATGTCTAACTTAAAGAATGTATTTCTAATAGTAAGGACAGGGAGGTCCAAATCCAGAGGTTGAAGAACACCCTGCCACCAGCACCCGACATCCACAGATGTGGCGGTCTCCTGCCTCAGAACTCAGGCACTTCTTCAGAACACTGCCCAGGAAGCTGAATTCATTCAACGGTAATCAGAAAGGATTGCTAAAGCCACGTAAGCAAGGCCACACGATCCTAGTCGTATTGAGCACTATGAAGTATTCCTATTGCCCACAGTGCCAGCCAAGGCATTTTCTGTTAAAATCCTTAAAAACACATTCATGTTCTCTCTCCCAAACTCCTCCTCCAAAGTAAGGCAAACTGGGCTGTCAGCCATATAAGAACCCGAGGGCTGGATGTGTATGTAGTCTGAGTTTTTGCAAACTAAGAGATGATTCTTTATATTATGACTTAATTATTATTTAAGAAAAAGAGAGACCATGAATGCCCTAAAATGTATAACGGATGAGATAGGGTAGGAAAGAGCAGTGCCAATTCTGTTTCCTACAAATGTAATGGAGTGTGAAGAAATTAAAAACTGCTTAAGAGTACTCTGTGTCCTCGAGATTCCTAAAGTTCAGGCAGAACCCATTCCATTTCTTGGTGCTCATGTTCGTGCTACTAAATCACCAAGTTCTGACACTGAGATTAAATAAAAACTCTCATTATGCCAAAAATGTAATTGACACAACACAAGAAATGCCAGGTACACTTGAAAAGTTTTACTTCTGACCCAGCACATGAAGCAAGTGTCTATAGGTTAGAACACCATTCCCCCTATCTATATAATAAAAGCCTAAGCGGCCATTATGGCACAACGACCAGAACGATCAGTCGCTATGACACGCACTGACCACCAGACTGGAGAGCCTCTCCCGCCTCCGTGGCAGCGCTAAGGAGCAGCAAGCTGAGCGGTAAGGAGCAGCGAGCAGGCGGTTGGTCCCAGACTGCGAGAGGGATGTCCGACTGTCGGCAGATGGATGTCCCCCGAGGGGTCCCAGACTATGAAAGGGCGCAGGCCGGGCTGAGGGAAACCCCTGTGCTCCCTCATGTACGGGGCCCTCTAGTTGGTATATAAGATAACATGCCCCAGGAAGAACTAGAAACAGTCTAGAGAAAGAGACTTTCTAAAAAGAAGAGCAATTAAATTAGAACCTAGCAGTCAAGTAGGTTAATATGACCACCAAAGTATTTCCTTCAAATGTGCATTTTTTAAAAGATTTACCATATCCCTTTATATGGAAAATGCTTCCTAGAAAAATTCAACTGAAGATAATAATTTAAAAAATTCATCACTATTCTGAAAAACCATGGGAACTGTTCCTTGAGCACAGCACAACGCCCTCACCATAACAACAAGTCAAGATACATGAACTGTAGTTTTGGTCCCACAAAGGCCCTGAGTGACTCTAAGGGCAAGTTACCAACATCCTAGGGCCTTTCCTCTGTAACACTGGACCCCAGTAGTGACCCCAGACTACTTCAACATCCTCTTCATTGCCTGTCTTTCCTGACACTACACTCACAGCTGTCCTTTACACACCCAGCTGGACAGGCCCCCTTCCCGTCACCCCTCGGTGGCAGCACACCGGAGGGTCACTCTCCTCTTTCACTCTCTTTCACGAGGAGAATCCACCCACCCGACCACAAGTCCAACCAGCCCCTCTCGAGAACCTCCTTACAGGACCAGCTTGGAAAGCTGGGAGAATTTTGTGCCTGTCCTGCTGTACCTTAACGCACCACAGCTTCTTCTGGGCGCCTCCCCTCTCCTTAAGAGATTTTAAGATCTTTAGGGGCAAGGAAAGTATCAAAATCATCTTTATTGGAACCACCCAACTTTCTTATTTTATACCTCAAAAACTTCATCTGATGCACTGAGAAGGGCACAATATCACTTACATAGTATTTCTTTGCAAAAATTACATAACCTAAATCTAATCAGGAGGAAACATGGACAAACCCCCACTGAAGAATATTCAACAAAACTGGCTTCTACTCTTCCACAATGTCAATGCCATAGAAAAACAAAAAGGCTAAGAAAACAAAGAATGGTTAAGGATATAAAGAGACACAACAACTAAATGCCAACACATGATCATAGGGAAAAATTATGATAAAGGTCAGTACTTGAAAAACTGGCAAAATTTCAATCTATACTAATAAGAAGATAATATGCTAATTAGATCAGACATCTTCCGGACAAAGCCACGGTGGCAGGGGCCGAGGTAGAGGCGGTTAGGGGCGACCAGGCTGGCAGGGGTGGTCAGTTAGGGGCAACCAGGCCAGCAGGGGAGGGCAGTTAGGAGCCAGCGGTCCCGGATTGCGAGAGGGATGTCCGACTGCCCGTTTAAACTGGCAGTTGGGCATCCCCCGAGGGGTCCAGGAAAGGGTGCTGGCCGGGCTGAGGGACCCCTCCATCCCCACCCCCCCGTGTATGAATTCCGTGCCTCTAGTATGGACTATATTAGACCATACACTACTGTGTCAATGTAACCTTTCCTGATTTTGATAGTCATACGATGGTTGTGTAAGAGAATGTCCTTGGTCTTGGAAAATATACATTGAAATATTTAGGGGAAAAGAAGCTTGATGTCCATATTCGTTTCCAAATGTTTCAGGAAAGAAAAATACTAGAGTGATAGTAATGAAGCAAATATGGAAAATAATATGGCAAAAACAGAGATAATAAGCAAATCTGTAATAAAGGTCAAAAGATAACACATAAAATACAATGAAAATAAAATAGCAAATATTACAAAATGTTAACAATTGTTGAGTTGGGGAAACTATAAATGGGAGTTCTGTGTACTAACCTCATAACCCTTCTTTAAGTTAGGTACATAAAATTCCAAAATGAAAATTTAAAAATATATCAAAGAAACAAAAAATACTTGTACTCGCCTTCAGCCAGGAGTTCTCATGGAGTCTGGAGAGTGGACAGTCTAGTGGCACCGAGGGGCCTGACCTGCCTGGCTACCCGCTTCGGAGTGCTCTAATCCCCAATTGTATCAACTAACATCCAGCTCCAAGTTCAGTCCAACCTCAGAAAATGGGTTCAGTCTTCCTCCTCAGAGAAAATCAAGGAGCCCTGGAACCTAGTGGTTTGGTATTTCAGTAAGGCAACGTACCACATTGAACCAGACTCCCAGTTCCAGAAATGGACTGTTTCCACTGACCACGCCTCGTCTTGCACCAAGGACACCTTGGAACTATACTCAGTACTGAAGGGCCTCTAATCACCTGGGTCTTTTTTTTCTCCACTGGCTGTCTTGAACAGCAGATACCTGCGTACTGCTTCTGACTGCCTGCCTGCACACTTCCTTACCTGTCACCTGTCCGCAGGGATATGCACACCCTACCTGCATATGGCCTGTCCTACTGCTTCCTTCGGTGGCCAATCACAAGGTCTTCTCAGATGTCTGCTGACCACAGGTACGTCTACGTTACCTCTGACCTCCCTCTCTCCTCCCCTAGCAAATAATAGGTGCAGCATTTACACTTCTAAATAAAGGGGAGATGAGCAGGTGAATGAATATGCTGTTCTAATGGATTCTTCCTTAACTGTATGTGAGCAGAAAATTTATGTTTATCAGAAGTAAAGTCAGGCTCTAGCTGGTTTGCTCAGTGGTAGAGCATCACCCTGTGAACTAAAGGGTTCAATTTCGGTCAAGGGCACATGCCTGGATTGTGGGCTCGATCCCCAGTGTGGGGCATGCAGGAGGCAGCTAATCAATGATTCTCTCTCATCACTGATGTTTCTATCTCTCTCTCCCTTCCTCTCTAAAATCAATAAAAATTTATTTTAAAAAAGAAGAAAGGGTCTTTTATACTTGCAACTGTCCTATAAGATTGATACTGTTTCAAAACAAAGTGGAGTAAAATGAATTAAGTACAACACTCACAGCAGAGCGGGCACATACTGCTCACTAACTAGCTATTGTTAGTAACATTACTGCCATTGTCAGTCAGGGAACGATTAACTTACAAGACCTTGCAAATGCCTCAGTTTTAGATCACTACTAAATACAATGATAATAATCCTTAAGCCTCAGAAGAAGCAGCAGCTCCTTCCGGGAAGAAGAAAAGTGAAGAGGGTACAGCTGATTGCAGGTGATCAAGAACATTCTCTCCTGGGTGAGATAGAAGATCAGATCTGAGCCCTCCACTTGTTTTCCACCGGATTACTAAGAGAAGACTCATACTGAAAACCAAAGTACCAAGAATATAATCAGATGTTTCATGCTACAGACCAAAACCACTGATAATTTCATAAGAAAGACAGTAATGTTGGGGAAGAGGGGGAAAAGGAAGAGAAAGAGACAATACAGCAGTGACCATCCATACGAAATGCTCCATTTTAAATTATACGTTTCCTTCGCTATCCCTAAATGCACTCTGGGACCTAAAGAACTCTTATTAGCAAGGGGAGACAAATGAACTGGTCCTTGGGAAGTTCATGCTTCATAATTTAAAGATAAAGGCATCTCCTCTCAAATGGCCACTATCGTTCTTTCTGGGACTCCACTCACCATTACTTCCTTCCCCTCCTAACTCAGTGGCCTGAGTCGGAGTGTGCTGACTACATAAGTAAATTTGGGGTGAATCTTGTACACACAGCAAAAGTGAACACTCCGAGTGCAGAAATGTCAAAACCAACTCCAAAAGCAAAGCCCACTTAAGGGTTCAGAGTTTAGGCCAGCATTAGATTCGAGCCTCTCTCATTTGTCAGCCCCTTTTAGCTTGTGTCCTACCTAAAGCTAAAAACATCTGCCCCTAGTTTTATTTTCCCAAATAAGTTTTGTTAGTTAAACATCAATGTTAACAAACATACAGTATCACCACCCCTCAGCTAAGATCCTTAGGGTCAGAGGATTTTCAGAATCCAGAGCTTTTTGGATTTAGAAAGGTACTAGAGTAAATATACCATATACTATGTAACACCCCAACAGTGACCGAGAAATGACCACTCTTCTACCACATTAGTACTTTGCTGTACAAGTTGTGCAAACCCACACAAAGTGAACAAATTAAGAATTAAATAGCTTCATATCAGTTCAGGTCAAGTGTGACCATCAAATGAGCGTCAGCATCAAACTTAGCATAAAAATCTTTCGATTTTTTCAGTGTTCAGATTTCAGAATTAAAGATAAGAGACTTTGCATCTCTCACATTTTAAAGGCAATGGCGGGTCTGTTCCCTATCACACGTGTGTTCAACAAACTAATGCCATCAGAACCAGAAGTCCTAGACAACCAAGTCCTTGGCAAGACACAACACTCTGAAATATAGTAATCAGTTTAGGGAAAAAATAAAAAGGTAGCCAAACATTGGGGTTTATAATGGATGTATGTGATAAACGTGAAAAAAATAATCCAAGCTTTCAGTGCTTTCTAATATGCTAAATAAATTACAGAAAAGTACATAAATCAACTTTTAACTACTATCAGAAAATTTGTTATGAGATATAATAATTCTATCTTAAACTCTGGTTCCAGCTGCTCACTCGGAGCACAGTTCCTGCATTATTTAAGTGGAAGGAACAGTCATCGGAGTTTGCAGTCACAGAACTGCCAGTCTTTACCTTCCAGTGGTCTTCCCGATACAGGCATTACCAGGATTAGTGCCAGTTTGACATTTCCTCTTCAAATGCCTCAGGGCACTGAGTCAGCACACAGCACCATGCAGCCACCATTACATGCCAGGCCCACCCATTCACGTGGGGACTACCGAGAAACCAGCTCACCATACAGCCCCATTCCTCACAAACTTGAAACAAAGACAGAAATAGAGGTATCAGAGGTAAGTTCTGCAGCGATATGCACCCTGAGCATTCTAAAGATTGGGCTGCGCATGGCCAGGTGGAGAAACACAAACAGCGTTTCTACAGTCTGTTAAATCACATACATTCTTTTGATCATCTGAGCAGCCGCAAGAACTGTACACCCAACTCCGAGTTCAGAGTGGAAGCCATACTGGCTCCACTGCTACAGATTCTCATACTCACCCTGGAAGAAGTGTGAGATCTGCCACAAGCTTCACTTACAAGTACACAGTCAAACACCTGATCACTTCATCCAGCACTCCCACAGCACTCACACTGACCGAGCACAAGCGGGGCAGGGGGAACACCAGCACCGAGAGGGACAGGGACACACGGTGGCTAGAAGCCAAAGCGCTCACAGAAGTGACTCAGAAGCAGGGCCCGGGCATGCACCACACAGGCACGGCTCTGAGTTGCTTTTTCAGGTGAGAGACAAAGACCGTCTCCTTTGGCACACCTCACCCACACGGTAGGACAAACGGGAAGGATCACGCTGAGTGACTGCCAGCGACACACAAGGAAAATGAACCCGGAGCTGTGAGTCCCTCGCTGACACAGGTACGTTATATGCCACTTTTTAATATGCCTTCAGCAAAAACAGATGCATAACCAAAACGAGTTATACATAATTTGGCTGGTTGTGATAAAACTAAAAGTTAAACATTTAAAACACAAAAGCGACTTAGTCAATTCACTAATACATATGCTTGTGCAATATGACAATTTACCAAATAGTTACATAAACATGACATCACTAAAATAACAGACTCCGTTGTGTCTAGACAGAAATCCAAGTTCAACTGTTCCACATTTCCTCTGGGCAACAGGAAGACACGAATGACCAGGCAGTCAATAAATGCAAATGTAAAATAAACATTTCAAAACATAAGATGCTTTTGCAATATTACCATTGGTTAGCTTCTTTGTCATTGGAACAGGGCAAACTTCAAAAGAGAAAATAAAAGCTAAAATTCACTGTTTTCTAAAGAAAAACAGTAAGCAAAAAAGGTGACCCTTACACTATTACCACTATAGCTGTTCTATATATGCCTTAATAGGGCTTTATACAGCCTCTTACAACCACAACAAAAAATATGGTACATTTTATTGACCCTAGGTTGACTGTCTTAACATATAATTTCTCAGCATCCTCCAGGAAAAGGTTTCCCCTAAAACGATTATCCATCTTGCTATTACACTTAATGAGGTTCTTCCACTAACCTCCTTGAGCCAAGTATCTTTTATTTCTTTCTAAATCCTTACATTTGTAGAACTTCCCATGAGGTTCTAGTGTTTTCAATATGGTATCATGGAAGGTGTGACAGAATACACATTAAGGTAATAAATAATCTGCCAATTCATAATAAATTCAAAACAGATAAACTAAACATGTGTCTTTTTCCCCTCTCTAAATCCAAATTTTCTCACATTTCCTTTTTTTTGAAAGAAAGACATTAAAGCTGCTTTAGACACCAAAGACATTCATTATAACTCCTTCCAAAGAGGTTTATTATAGGATTTGGAGTGTTTGTGTGTTTTTTTAACCTTACTAGTATTTACCCAGATGTACACACACACACACACACACAGTCAGAAAAGCAGAGGTTCTCAATGAGTGGGCCCAAGTGACTCACTTACCTTGTCTCAGGGTTATAGCCTAATATGTAGAAAAATGAATCCACTCGGGCTTTAAACTCTCTAGCAGCAAATATGTCAGAAAAATGGGAGATGTTACACTTCCCTCTGAAAATAAGCAAACAAACAAAAATACATTAGTAATACCCTCAATTGCTTTGTAAACCAAAATACTATTGGAGGGGTGGGGGCGGGGGTGGTATTAACTAAATCCACATTACTCTAAGAACCTGTAGATGTAGCTACAAACTCTGTAATCATCTATTCCAACAACTGGGAGTTCCCCGGGAAGAAAATGCCCAATATAATCTATTTTTTTGTTTCATGACTGCTTCAGCTTACAACTTTACAACTTCATTGCTTTTACCTCAGCATTTTAGTCACGCGGTAAAATTAAACTACAAAGATAAGTTGTGGGCATAACTGTGATGAAAGTTTATTAAACTAGAAATGATGGAGGAACTTAAAACCACAGTTAACTGACGAAAATGGCCCCCTTAAGCCCTTCTACATCATCAGAGTAAAACGGCCTTTCCTCCTGCTACCTTACGATGGGCAGAATGTGGAACTGTTCAATAGATGTTTCTCTTTTAACATACAAGAAGTAAACTGGCTTGAAAATTAAAACAGAGCAATTTTAACTTTTAAAATATATGGATGCATTGTAATATACAAACAAAACCTCCCCAAATTTTTAAGTAACATTAAAGGACTTAAGTTGAAAAACACATTGCCATAAAAATATTGCGATGAGGAGGAGTAAGATTTCCAGGTTCATCTACCAAGAAAACATAAACCACAATATTGCTGAAAACTCTCCAGTACTGCACAACTCCTTAAGCCGTGTTTCATGCACCAAATGTAAATGTCAGCAGCATTATACCATGCAGTAGAGCCCACCTTCCCACTACACACACACATGTGCACATACACACACACATACATGTTGAAATAATTTCCTAGAAGCTAGAAAGTAGGGAGGTTTATCCTAGCCAGCAGGGAGGTTTTAAGAACTGCAACTCCCTCAGTGGTTTCAGAAGGTAACTTTAATACCAAGTGGAAGCTAAAGGTTCTGGTTAAAGTAGGTGAAATGGGAGGACCAAACGCACATCAAGAGTGTGCCAGGATGCTTCCAGTAGCATGGCGTGCGCTCCCTCCCACAGCATTCCACTCCCAGGGGAATCCGTGAGTTATTCGTTAACAACACACATACCAGCTAATGGCCAAGGTGTCAGTGGAAGAAACTGGCTGAGGGATATCCACATAGGAATGGACATTCATTCACTTCCTACCAATGAAAAAGTAATACCCCCCTTTCCCACAGGACTTAAATAACGGTGACCAAAGCCTCAGTAATGGACAGAAGCTAAGATGGGCTCTGACAATTTCCATTTTTAAAATGAAATAAAACAATCTATTGATTTACTAAAGTTCCTTTGGGAACTACTTATTAGAAGATAATGCAGGGCTATTGAGCACTTGAGATGTGGGTGGTATAACTGAAAAGAAATTAGTTTTAAATTTTATTTAATCTTAATTAATATCTCTCTATATAAAAGCCTAAGCGACCATTACGACCGAATGACCAGAATGACTGAAAAGACCAGTCGCTATGATGCGCACTGACCACCAGGGAAAAGACACTCAACACAGGAGCTGCTCCCTGGTGGTCAGTGCACTCCCACAGCCAACCTCCCGCGGCCCCTCCCCCCAGCTGGCCGGCCCCCATTGGCCCCTGGTGCTAAACCATTCCTAGAGACCTGCTTCTGGGTCGGGGTTTCATACGTAGCAGAGCAGCACCCTCACTGCGATCTACTGAAAGTCAGCCCTGGACACGAGGGTTTATCTCACTCCCATCCTCCCCCTTCCCCGGGGGTCGCCCGCCCGCCGCAGTGGCAGCATGGCAGCGAGGGAAGGAGGAGAACCGCACGGTGGTGGGGCGCCGATGGTGGCGTTGGCATTGGCATCCGGCATCTGTTCATGGATCCGGCCTTTGGTCCTGGGCTGGGATGGGGAACCAGGGATGGGTGGCAGCAGATGCACCCATCCCTTTCCCAGGGGGGCCAAGGGCTGGCTCCCTCCTTGGGGCTGGTGGCCAACCTCCTGCAGTCCCTCCCCCCAGGCCAGCCAACCTCCCGTGGTCCCTCCCCCCACACACGATTCATGCACTGGGCCTCTAGTGTGTGTGTGTGTGTGTGTGTGTGTGTGTGTGTGTGTATTTAAATAGCTACATGTGACTAATGGCCACCACACTAAACAGCACATATTTATACATTTCTATCATTGCAGAAAGTTCTATTAGAAGCACAAATTCGCAGCTACAACAAGATACAAGACAATACAGACTAAGCATCAACTCTTCAGGCCCAGGACCACACGTCCAGTGTTTAGCTGGAATTAAGGAAAGTGGGTAAGATCACTTTTACAGATGAAGAATGCACTCACTCTGCACCTTACTGCCCTCCTATCTGAAGTGATTTAGTCCCTGAAGCCAAGAAGAAACAGGTAAGTTCCTTCGCCAGTTAAACAGGGATAAAAGGACCTACTGCACCAATCATAACAGCATTAAGATCAAATAAGAAGTCTATGAAGACATCTACTGCTCAGTGCTATGTAAAATAAGCTATTTTCACCATCATTGTCCATTACTAAAGGAAAGTAATTTTTTTATTATTCTTTGTTATTTCTCAAATTTAAGGTAACCCTTAAACTTGAGTAATTAACGTATTAACTAGAAATATAAAAACACTACCACCCCACAATTCTAAACATAGGCATTAGAAATCAAATATGTTTAAGCCAGGGTTTCTCAGTCTCAGCTCTGCTGACATTTTATTGTCAGGAGCTATCCTGTCGTAGGCAGCATTCCTGGCCTCTACCCAACAGCACCTACAGACATGGAGACAATCACAACTATCGCAAGAGAAGGCCAATGTTCCCCAGGGAGGGCAACCCAACTGGCTTAGGGAAGGACAAAAGCAGTAGAAATAGAAGGATATCATCTGATAGATGACTATGAAGCTGTAATAAACAGGACTTTAATCTACCATTACTTATATGTCCTCTATTTGCTTCCCATTTAATTATATGAATAGCCTGTTAATTGACTGAATTCTTTAGTATTTGATATCATTTAATCATTGATTCTCTGAGATTTTCCAGATATGCTATCTGATTTGTAAATAAACATAATTTTACTTCTTTACCGTTTTTTAAGCCTCTAATTGTACTATACCTCTAATACCACGTGGAAAGTAGTGGAAATAGGAGGCATCCTTGCCTGCTTCCTGATCCCAGTGGAAATGTTTTTTGGGTGTTCCATTAAATATGATACTAGCTTTAGAAATGATCATACCATAATCTTAGCCTTTAGAGATCCATTTCTTCCCTTAGCTTTATTAACATGATAAATGCTACTAACAGTCTCAATAGTAACCTACTCCGCATTCCTGAAATAAATTCCAGTTGGTCATTATGTATTTTTAATGAGATATTAGAGTTTTTTAAAGAATGTGATGACTTGGATCTAGTATTTTTCTCATTAACTTCTGCTTTTATTGTTATTACTTCTGTCTTTGCGCTTTTTTGTTTTTGTTCATAGCAGCTCTATTCATACTAGCCTAGAAATAGCCCCAATGCCCACCAGCAAGGAAATGGGTAAACAAATCCTTGTGTATTTGTATAATGAAATACTACACAACAATACAAAAGAAAGCACTACTGATACATAGCACAACATGGAAAATTCTCAAAAATTAAATATTAAGCAAAAGAAGCCAACCATGCCCTAACTGGTTTGGCTCAGTGGATAGAGCATCGGCCTGAGGACTGAAGGGTCCTGAGTTCAATTCCGGTCAAGGGCACATGCCAGGGGTTGCAGGCTCAATCCCCAGTGGGGGGTGTACAGGAGGCAGCCAACCAATGATTCTCTCTCATCACTGATGTTTCCATCTCTCCCGCTCCCTTCCTTTCTGAAACAAATAAAACTATATTAAAAAAAGAAGCCAGACACACAAAAAAGTACATACAGCATGATTCCACTTATATGAAGTTGTGGAGCAGGCAAAAATAATTTATGGTAAGAGAAACTGTATAGCTGTTGGCTTCTGGGTGGGAAGTTTTGAGTGGAAAGTAGCTAAGGGAACTTTCTCACATGGTGGGCCATGCCTTGCTTAGGGTCAAACAAATTTATGAAAATGTAAACTTAAAATCTGCATTTTACTGTATATTTTTAAAGTATTAGGGGAAAATAAAACAATGACAGTCATTAGCATGCAGCTGTGGCTGTTTAAAGTTGCTACATTTGCCCGCTAAAGAGCCCTCCTGCACTGAGCCCTGAGTACAGAGCAGAGCTGAAGACAGGGTTGACAGGAGCAGGTAAGGCCACCATGGCTGGCTCTGACTGGGTGGCACCCATTCTGAAACAGAGTGGGGCAACTGTAAAAAAGTAGGTTGACAGCTGTTAGTATGGAAAACAATAATGTAATTAATTAACAAGAATGAACTGTGTTTCATATACTCCCGATTGTGACCCCTCTCTTGCCCACCTGCATTTTCACCGCACCTCTTGCTGAAGAGTAGTGCTTACATGTAAAAATGCATGTCTGTGTACATTTTAAGCACCCTTTCTTTTGTTTCCAGAGTCCCTTTCTCACTGTGCTCTCTATCAAAAGCAGTGCATCATCTGACCGTGTTTGTGGAATGCAGGAGGAGAGACTGGTCAGAGAAAATCGCCATCACTCCCCCCGTGTTGAAACAGCTGGTTTTGGAGTCCCCTAAAGTCCTGCCACCCTATTTCTAAAGTGAACCTTCACTGTTAACAGAAACGTGGCTCAAGGCAGGAACGCCCGTGTCCTAAGGTCTTTCACTGATCAGTGAGTAACACGGGCTTCCTGAAAAAGACCTGCTTGGGTAGCCCTTTGGTGTGGTGCCCAGTCACAGCTGGGAAGTGCAGCATTTGAAGAGCCCTCTGGCCAGTGGGAGGTGGCCATCTGAAGGGGATGAGGGAGAGAGAAAAGAACCGTCTTATGCAAGGAGAGGATACAAATGGAAACTGTGGCCCAGAAATTCATTCCCTTAAAACTACCCAAACCTGGGAAAGTCTTCATCTATCCCCAAGCATAGGCAAACCTCAGAGAAACTGTGAGGATGACAGAATGTTTATAGGAGCGCGTTTGCTTACAGGTATTTCACTTTTACCTGAAAATAAAGGGGGGAAAGATTTTGAAATAGTGTGTTGTCTATTACAAGCCATTTGATTAATGACAGGCATAGGATTATTTTAAGCCTCTTCTGTTTCTAGTTCTTCTGCCTCTCTTGCCTTCCTACGGGTTATCTGAACATTTTTCAAGATTCCATCTTGATTTATTTACAGTGTTTTAGTATATCACTCTATATAGTTTTCTCAGTGGTTGCCCTAAGTATAACAATATACAACACTGCTTCCACTCAAGTCCTTGTGCTTCCCCACTTTCTAAATATAATTGTCTTAAGTATTTCTTCTATATATATTTAGCAAAGAGCAGTGCATTCTTTTTATTTATTTGTTGTTCTTTTTATCATTTTAAGCTGGAAATTGAATTCATTTAATTTTATTTTTTATTCATATCAATGTGTTTCTCTAGTTTTTCTCTAATCATTGCTTTAAATGCATGCCATACATTCCGGTTTATAGTATTTGTATTATTTTAAATTTGTGTTTCCCCTTATGCCAGGAGTTGTTAATAAGAGGACCTTTTAAATTTCCAGATGAAAGGACCTTTCTGTTCTTTGTTTTTATTTGTAAACTTTATTATTATTCCATTTTAACTGGAGAGTTTTTTTGTGACCTAATATATGATTATTTTTTAAGAACACACCAAGGTACATAGAAGAATGTGTCTTCTCTATTGCTAGGGTCTACAGAGCAATATTTGCCTATGAGTTTAAATGCGTAGGAATAAATGTAACAAGAATGGGGAAATGTCTCTGAGGAACACTCCTCAGACACTCCTGAAAGGTAACAGGAAACGTAAACAAATGGGAAAAACCCCTGCTCTCGGGCTGGAAAACCCTCATGGCATTTCCCCACAGCCTGCCTGTACATTCAATGCAATCCTAATACAAATGCCAACTCTTGGCTTTATGGACTGAAACAGTTAATACTAAAGTTCACATGGGAAAACAAACACCTGAAAAGGGGTGGGGGGAGACTCCAGCTCTATCAGACAATAAAACATAGTTTAAAGCCTCTATAATTCAAAGACTGTGATGCTGGCACATAGAGAGACAGAAGGAAATACAATGGCAAGTCCAGAATACTTATGGAAAAGAATCTATGACAAAGGTGGCATCTCAAGCTGCAGAGGTAAAGACAGACTTCTTAAGTCAATGGTGCTGGGACAACGGGGTAGAATTCCTCTTTAAATTTGGTGTAGGGAAAGGCTTTCTAACTATGACTCAAAATCCTGAGGAAATAAAAGACTGATAAATGTGACTAGATAAAAATAGCCTCTGCATAATTTAAAAAACGCATAAAAGTGACAGAAGTGTGAGAAAATATCTGCAACATACAACAGATATATGAAAAAGTTTTAAAACACGAGAGACAAAAAGAAAAAGACAAGTAGAAAAGACATAAACAGATGATTCACTCTCAAAAAAGAGGCAAAATTATCCTTCAGACATATGAAAAAAATGCTCAAACTCACTGTTAGCAAAAAAAAAGTAAAACAACATTGAGATACGATTTCTCACCTATCAGACTGGCATACTTAAAAAAAAAAAAGACAACACATTCTGTTGGGAAAACAGAAAGTCTCATACATTGTTGGAGAAAATGCAAACTGGCATATGTTTTCTGGAGGGAAATCACACATACATGAACCTTTTAACCCAGCATATTCACCACAGTATCACTTATGATTGGAACACCCTGGAAACTGAAATGCCCATATAGGAAAGCACAGTTGAATAAACTATGGTACATTCACACAATGGAGTACTATGGAGCTGTCAAAAAAGAATGAGGAAGTTCTCTGTGCACTGATATGGAGCAATTTCCAGAACATGACACTAAGTGAAAAAAGCAAAGTAGAGCATCTATAGTATGCTACCCTTCAGATAAGAAAGAAGAGATTATAATAAAACTAGAGGCCCGTTGGCTGCTGGCACCGGTTTTCCTCCGCACCCGGGACCCAGACCTTCTCTGCTCCGGCACGGAGCTTCAGCCTTCGCTCTGCCACTTCGTGCCTACGTATGCAAATTAACCGCCATCTTTGTTGGGTTAATTTGCATACTCTCCTGATTGGCTGGTGAGTGTAGTGGAGGGATGGTCAATTTACATGTTTGTCTATTATTAGGTAAGATGGACATGTATTTGCTCATTTGTGAAGAGAAAACACAATAAAAATAAGAAGTAAAGGAATCAGTTACCTACAGTAGGTGGGTGAGAAAGCAGTGGGAACTCAGATCATGACAGCAGGGGTGGAGGCCATAACTTTGTACAGCTCTGGCCCTTAGTACCAACCACAGCAATAGTCCACAAACCTTTGCATACCCAAAAAATAAACAAACAGTCCAAATCAACCAGAAGGAACCAACAGAATGCCAAGTCTAACAAATGAATTTAACCATATTACAAACGAATAGCACAACCACCTTTAGGAAGGTGTGTAAGAACAAAATCTACATATGTAAGCAACTTTGGAAAACAGTATCATGCTTATATACTACTAGAGGCCCGGCGCACGAAATTCATGCACGAGGCTCAGCCCTCGCAGCCGTGGCAGCTTGCCTCGGCCTTCACAGCCCCAGCTTCGTCCAGAAGGTTGTTTGGCTGTCTGGTCTAATTAGCATATTATGCTTTTATTATTATAGATAAGACTAAAGACAAAAATTTAGTCAGTAAATGTGTTTTTCACAGAGACCTGGGTTATAAATTTGGAAACTAAGTTGTGTGTATTCCAGAACTGAATAAAAATAAGTAAATATATATTCTAAACAATAAGAACGTGTTCTTCGCTGCTGAAGGAAGAAGTTACGAAGGAAAGAGGAAGGATAAAATGGGTCTTGTGGTGCTGGCCTGGAAGCTTGCTTCCCCTCTCTGCTCCCAGCCATGTGAGGATGCAGGAAGTCGGCAGTGTACAAACCAGAAAAGGGCCCTCACCAGAACTCAAAATGCTGGCCCCCCCAATCTCGGACTTCCAGCCTCCAGTCTACGGTATTTTGTTATAGCAGCCTGAGCCTGAATGAAGTAAAACATTAGCAAAAATCAAATAGGGTCTTTAGGTAAACGGTATTGGGCTAATGTGAATTTCCTGGTTCTGATAACTGTACTATCGTTATGTAAGATGTAAACACTGAGGAAGATTGGGGGAGGGACATATGAAAACTCAGTTCTTACAAGTTTTCTGTGTGTCTACAAGTAGCTCCAAATAAAAGAATTTTTAAAAGACCATGAGGTATTCAAGGGCAGAGTTAGGTATCCTCAGTACATCCAGAATCTTTCCCCTACTGGTGGCTCAATTACATGTGATATGATGAATGGATAAGTAAAAAAAATGACTGACAAGTTATGGTATCTAATGAAGCACTAAGCATGTATAGACAAAACAATAAAAAGGCTGTGGGTTGACGTTACTTCACGTATAAAAACAACAGATTAAAAATAGGAAATGAATCTTAAACTGCAAAACTAAGACCTCGGAGGGATCATGAAACACCTTAGGTAAGAACTTGCAGGAGCTAAAGGAACTTTGTAAACGCTATGGGATGGTTGGGGAATTATACAAAGATGTAATTAACCTACTTCAATCATTATATATTTACTAGAGACCAGGTGCATGAAATTCGTGCACGGGTAGGGTCCCTAGGCCTGGCCGGCGATCAGGGGTCTTCCTTCCCCAGCTGCTGGCCAGGGCCTTCCTTCATTCCGTGCTGCCCCCTGGTGGTCAGCGCACGTCACAACGAGCAGTTGAACTCCTGGTAAGTCGAACTCCCAAGGGGACAATTTGCATATTAGCCTTTATTATATAGGATAATCCTGGGTGACCATAACATAATACGGAGATAGACTAATTTGGGATGAAAAGAAGATCCGAAGTCCTAAACAGCTAGTTTAGGGTTTCTTGGTCCCAGGCTTCCAGAAAATATACTCTAAAATATCTATATATATAAAAGGCTAATATGCAAAGTGTCCCCTCGGGAGTTCGACCAGGGGACCCGGAGTTCGGTCGCTCGTTATGATGTGTGCTGACCACCAGGGGGCGGCACAGAACGAAGGAAGGCCTCAGCCAGCAGCCGGAAGGCCCTGATCGGCCCTGATCGGCCCTGATCGCCGGCCAGGCCTAGGGACCCTACTCATGCATGATTTTCGTGCACTGGGTCTCTAGTATTCCTATAATTTGAATTCCTAGTAAGGTGATAGCTTGTAACCTGATCTACCTTAGGATGTTTTTTTCCCCTAACAATCACCTGAAATTGGAAGCAGATAATCAGAAAGTTGGAAAAGAGTCCTAGCCAGTTTGGCTCAGTGCATAGAGCATCAACTACGGACTGAAGGGTCACGAATTTGATACCAGTCAAGGTCAGGTACCTCGGTTGCACGCTCGATCCCGGCCCTGGGCACGTGAGGGAGGCAGCCAATGGATGTGTCTCTCTCACATCGTTTCTCTCTCTGTGTCTTTCTCCCTCCCTTCCACTCTCTCTAAAAATCAATGGAAAAATATCCTGGGGTGCCCTGACTGGTTTGGCTCAGTGGATAGAGCATCGGCCTGCAGGCTGAAGGGTCCCGGGTTCGATTCTGGTCAAGGGCATGTACCTTGGTTTCGGGCACATCTCCAGTGGGAGGTGTGCGGGAGGCAACTGATCAATGTTTCTCTCTCATCAATGTTTCTAACTCTCTATCTGTTTCCCTTCCTCTCTATAAAAAAATCAATAAAATATATTTTAAAAAAATATCCTGAGGTGAGGATTAACAGCAACAAAAAAATGTTGGAAAAGAGCCCTCAAGCTGATGAAACGTGTATGCCCTCCCATGCTGCTCGCCACAACCAGTATGGGAGAATTCATTGTTACAAGTGCGCTGCCCAGCTCACAGTTCACAGCCCAATCACAAAGCTATCACTCTAGATCAGTGATGGCGAACCTCTGACACGCGAACTCATTTTTTTGGTTGATTTTTGTTAAATGGCATTTAAATATATAAAATAAATATCAAAAATATAAATCTTTGTTTTACTATGGTTGCAAATATAAAAAAATTTCTATATGTGACACCGCACCAGAGTTAAGTTAGGGTTTTTCAAAATGCTGACACACCGAGCTCAAGAGGTTCGCATCACTGCTCTAGATCAAGCATGTCAAACTCAAAGGTTAACACAGGCCAAATAAACAAGGTTTAAGTTTATGTGGGCCGAAAAAAAACAAAAGCTTCAATTTTCATAGAAACGTAGGTTTATTTTGATAGAGGCATGCTGAATACAAAAGGCTGAAATAAGTGAGCAATTGTTGACATACAATAGAACGTTTTAATAAAAATTAATATTTTCTCTTGAACATTAACTTACCAGACACTGAATAACTGCACAAATTAATAAGCATAATGCAAATAAACCTATTTTCTTGTTCTCCGAAAGCGAAATATTTCTTGTTGCGCACACCAAACGAGTCAGTACAAGACTAATGATGTGGTAATCAGCTGCTAAAATATTTGCTGCTGGTATTAGTGGAGAGAAATGGTGCGCCTGCGCGTAAGGGAAATGAATGCAACACCATTATAGTAATCAATCATTAGCGAACGTTGTAGTTCATTATTAATAATTATGTATAACAGGATATTGTAAAAATTAAGTTATGAAATTTTTATTAAAATGTTTCTTACATGCCGTTATATTGGCTGGGCTGGGCCGCAAAAATATTTGTTGTGGGCCGCAGGCGGCCTGTGAGTTTGACATCCTTGCTCTAGATCCTTTGACCATCAATAAAACATTATCTTAAGGGAAAAATAAATTACATGGCAAATAAATCCTCAGGTAAGGATTTAAAAATGAAAAATAAAGACTCTACAAATCTTAATAACTTCTGATAAATATTCAAATGTAGTCATTTTAAGCAATTACGTGAAAACGTTGAAAAACCAGAGTTACATATATATCTCATATTTTTACTCCTTTAACTTGAATTTAACTCTAAATTGCTTGCAATCATTTATCTCAACCAATGAAACAAGATGGGAAAAGGAGGGAAAAGCATGCAAAGCAGGATAAGAAATAATCCCAGGATCAAGCTACTTGTCTTAGCTAACAATGTAATGGTTCCATCCATCTATCCAACTTTCCATTAACTTTCTTGTTCAGCATGCAAGCTTAAGATCCATAAGCCACCGTCACAAAAAGCTTGTGGGTCTTTTGGAAGAAGTTTACAAAACACCACGGGAAGTCCCATAGGAAGCCAACTCTAACCACGCACACTTCTTCCCTGCAGCAGGGTTTGGCAAACTATGGCCCACAGGCCAAATCTGGCCCAACGCCTGCTTCTGTAGAACCCATGCGCTATGAATGGCTTTTACATTTTTTAATGGCAAAAAAAGAAGTCAAAAGAAGAGTAATACACCTCCTGACATGTGGAAATTAAATTAAATTCAGATTTGTGTCCACAAACAAGTGTTACTGGAGCACAGCCACTCATCCACGCTGCCTGAGGCTTTGTGCTACAATGGCTGAGCTGAGTGGTTGTAACAGAGACCATATGAAAGATTATCTGCCCCAAAAGTTTGCCAAAACCTGCCCTATATTAAAAGTTTTGCTAATTTGCCTTGAAATAATTGGCTTTAGCTATGTAGCTTTGCACAAGAAACTCCAGATGGTTTTACTGAATACCATCTGAGCAACATAATAGAGAAATTATTGTATCTCATTGCAGATAAGCTAAAAGCCAGCATATCCCAATGGCATTTTTGGGGGAAAATAAACAACTATATTTTTTAACAACAAAGTAGTTCGTCCATCAAATCACTTTACCATTTCCAGTGGGGAAAGTTATTACTTGCTTTACTGCTTCTACCACTTAAGAAGCCCAAAGTCCTCCACTTATAAACAAAATATGCCAGAATATACGTGTATCCTTTTCTTGAAAGGGACAGAAGAAACAAAATACCAGGTGGCGCAAAGCAGGGGCTAATGGTCACTTTTTGGCGTAATTATCAGACATAAGAGTTACCTGCAATGTTACCTTCTGCCTCAGAATAAAGTCTTCAATATATTCTCCCTATCCGAGCTTTTTAGTAGAAAAATTTTCATACATACAGAAAACTAAAAGAATAGGTCAATGAAACTCCTACAAACTTTGCCTAGATTAATAATCACATGCTCAATTAATTACATGCTGTCATCTTTGCTTCTTCCATTTCTTCACCTGTCCTAGGCAGAACAGTGACTGAATCTTTAGGAACTAACCTGCAGATCATCGAAACACTTCACCCTAAATACTTTAGTGACCAATACCAGGATAATAATTTTCAAGGAAATACAGATTTTTAAAAAAACTTTAGAGAGGGTATAAAAACATGAAATAGGGGAAAAAAAGAGTCCCCTCCCTATACCCCCCAATAAATTAGTGAAAATACAGGCAACCTCCCAAACCCCAATAATACACAGAGTTAACACTGGAATGTTGGCCAGAGACCACAGGAGTCATCTGATTATCAGCACGATTCTCAAGAGAGACCAGGACAGCTTAGCCTCCCACACTCCATGACTTCTCCTTCATGGAGACCACACCTCTGCACTTACCTGAGGGCAGCAGCGTGGTAGGTGTCCACATAATCAGAAATGAAGAGCTCTCGGTTCTTGATAACTGGGTCTGTAATAACAAGTTCTCTTCCAGAGTCTGTCAAAAAATCAATTCATTAAGAGGACATTAAAACTGAGTGTCCCAAAACAATTAGGAAAATTTTATAAAATTTTTCTTTCAGGGTCACCTCCCACTAAAGAAAGCACAATAAATAACCAGGCCTGGTCAGCAAAACAAAACAGAGAAGAGGAATAATGTAGAGCAGAAATAACAAAAACAAATATTCTGCTGGGTGTGTTTTATACCTTTTACTAAAGTTCCCACAGTTTGCTGAAATGCAATAAGCACAAATTTTTTTTAAAGGGAAGAAAACAACTATTGCATTTTAGCAATTTGTAAACTACTAAATTATTTTTTATTGCTAAATAGTCCAGGATGAAGTGAAATCAAGAGTTTCCATTGAAAAGAATAACTAAGTTATTCTTTTTAATAACAAACCATAATTTAACTGCATTAACAAAAATTTTTATAGCTTCAAAGGAGAAAATAAGTAGTAAGATGTGAAAGAATATCATTTTATCATTCTTCAAAACTATTTTTGATGATGGTTGGTCGAATTAAAACCTATCACCAAAAGCAGTGTGAAGAGTGAAGGGCACAGACATCAAGGACAGAGCTGGCCTTGGCAACTTCCTCAGGATCTCTAAGCCTCATTTTCCTCATCTGGAAGTGGGGAGCGACATATAATTAATGGGAAACAAATGTGAATCAGCTATCATGAGGTCTAGCACCTCTCAAAAAAAATCAATGAAAGGGAGCTATTATACATCTGAACAAATGTAATATACATTTCATGTTCACATCTTATGTGTAAATGGAGTTATTAGGCAGACACTACAGTGCCAGGGGAAGAAAAAAAGATGCTTGAACAACCTTCCTATTGTTCTGAAAGTCAAGATGCAAGCTGAATTCCAAAACATTCAGGAAAGCTTTGCTTTGAAACTGAAGTTCAAACCCTGAATACAGAGAACTTCAATGATACAGACTCTGTTGAAAAAGAGGAAAGAAATAAAATACAATCCTGTAGGTTATAAGCATTATTAGTTCATCATTAGGCAAGAAAAAGAAGTTACTGTCGTTTCCAAAAAAGACCTATCTCTATCTGAGTTTACAAGGAAGACGTCATAGCACATGCTCAGGTTCTTTCCTTTTAAAGGCAAAAATAACGAAAGAACTCAGCAGAAAGTGAGTATTCCACTAACGTCCTATTGATAAGAAGCTATTTTAGAAAAAATGTTCATAGTAGTGATCTCCATTTAATAAATGTTTTCAGAACAAACTTTGTCCAAAGCTATGAAGGGCATATTTACCATTTTCATTGTGTCGATCCTGAACCAAATGCTGATACACAGAATCTGGAACTTCAGACTGACGGTAGTACCATTTGACGTTCATGAGTAGGTGGTCCCTCTTACTCTGAAAAGGAAAATCTAACAGCATTAGGAACAGGGTTTCAGGTGCCCACAGCTGCATACCATACCCATGAACACAGTCCCTGGAAATAGATGGACAGGCAGAGAGGGAAACACACAAATTCCACCAGGACCACAAAAATACGTAAGTCAATAACGAGGTCAGATTTTATTTTTTCTAAATTACAGCCACAGCACCCCCTCTGATCTGATCCCTCAAAGTTGCTCATTAAAGGGAAACAAAGGAGAGCAAACTTGAATTTATAAATATCCCCAGTTTAACTTATTCAATGTTATATATTTTTATTTGGCATTGACTACATAGTTCTACATGAATGCATGCTCCTATCTTAATTTTTGACCATTTTAAATATTTATTAACTGTGTTATTTATAAATATTTATAAACACTGTGAAGCCATTAAGGGCAATACGTTACAAAGAACTTACCCAACAAGGCCTGGCACAGTCATCTCTCCAGGGTTCGCTAATCACCCAGACTGAGTTACATTCTCCCTCCACTTTCCTGCCACTTAATTTGCAGTTATTGCTACATGGCAGACTAACACAGCAAGCTACGAGTAGTGACGAAGGTGCTGAGAGTCCTTGGCACCCTGGCTTATTTATCTTTGAATTAGCAGAGAATTGAACACCTTGTATATAAGTATTTGTGAATAATGAGAGTTCTATGACGATCAGGGTCCCATACATGTTTGTAAAACACGTAACTTTGTTAGCTATAAAAGTTAACTTTGTTCCTAGTGCATTCAAAGAACACAGTATCAAACGCTGCCCTTCCATTTGAAGGCTACACCATGAGGTACATCATCTGTGCCACCGGCTGGGAAACATCTCAGCACGCCAGATCACTAGGCTTCTGTGGCCTCATCAAATAGCTTCCCAACCAGTGAGGGCCTTAAGACACTTCCCAAGGTGAATGCAATATCACTCTTCTTAGCAGCTTCTTCCTTGTCATCACAAGTCAGCGGGTCAGAAATGAGTGAGCGCTTCAATGTGAGAAATGCCTCATGTTTATAAAGGAGATGGCTAAATTCTCAAATATGTCATTATGCTTCATTATGCTTCCTGCTTAAATGACGTGTGTGTGTATACACATATATACTATATGAAAAATGTATATAATCTTCACTGAAAGGCCAGTAAGACTAAAAACAAACAAAAAAAACCTTTGGTAGAATATTTAAGCCATTTAAAGAAACAAAAAGAAAAACTACCAAAAGTCTTGACTCTATGCAAATGTGAAGAAATCTATTCCTAAGTAAATATAAACATCCACATTCTTCCTTTACAATTAATTGTGCCAAATAGACAGGCTTATAAAAATAGGACAGCATTACTGGTTTCAATAAAACAGATTGTATGCAAAGAATAATCCTACTTTCTATCCAATTTGCACTTTATATTCCACACTGTTTATATTGCAGGTGGGAAGATGAGGACAAATCAGTATGTTAAGTAATGAGAATGAATGTTACATGTAGGAGGTTATGGACAAGAGCAATTACTTCCAGCAGGGAATTATGAAGGAGGTAAAATCTAACCTGGGAAAATGGGAAATATTTCATTGGATTCTTTTTAGGCAAAGGATGACACCCAAGAAAGATATAAAGAAAGAGAAAATACAAGACATATCCACATGCACATGGTCCATCTGTGTGCAGCACAGAAAATGTTCTGTGTGGTACTGAAAAGAACCTGAATCCTGACTGTAGTTTGGCCTCCAGTGGGGTCCACTAGCCCATGCTGACCAGTGGGGTCCACTAGCCCACTGCTGACCAATGGAGTCCACTAGCCCACTGCTGACCAATGGAGTCCACTAGCCCACTGCTGACCAATGGAGTCCACTAGCCCACTGCTGACCAATGGGGTCCACTAGCCCACTGCTGACCAATGGGGTCCACTAGCCCACTGCTGACCAATGGGGTCCACTAGCCCACTGCTGACCAATGGGGTCCACTAGCCCACTGCTGACCAATGGGTCCACTAGCCCACTGCTGACCAATGGGTCCACTAGCCCACTGCTGACCAATGGGGTCCACTAGCCCACTGCTGACCAATGGGGTCCACTAGCCCACTGCTGACCAATGGGGTCCACTAGCCCACTGCTGACCAATGGGGTCCACTAGCCCACTGCTGACCAATGGGTCCACTAGCCCACTGCTGACCAATGGGTCCACTAGCCCACTGCTGACCAATGGGTCCACTAGCCCACTGCTGACCAATGGGTCCACTAGCCCACTGCTGACCAATGGGTCCACTAGCCCACTGCTGACCAATGGGTCCACTAGCCCACTGCTGACCAATGGGTCCACTAGCCCACTGCTGACCAATGGGTCCACTAGCCCACTGCTGACCAATGGGTCCACTAGCCCATGCTGACACAAAACACAGGAGAGCAGCCAGAGGGCTACCGTTTCATTCCTAGACAAGGTAATGAAAAGCAGGCCCAGGATGAGAGCACTCATCATGGAAACAAACCAACCAGGCAGAGGGACAGTCTGGTTGACGGCACTCGGGGCTAAAAGTCACTTAAGTAAACATACTGTCTAATACAGGGCTTCTCAACCTCAGCACTGTTGCCATCTGGTCCAGCGAGGCCAGTGTGGAACCTGTCCTGTGTATGTGAGATGCTGAGCAGCATCCCTGGCCTCCAGACACACTAAATGCCAGGAGCACCCTCCCCCTCACTGTGACAACCAAAAGTGCCTGCCAGCATTGCCAAATGTCCTCTGGGGGACAAATTACCCCCAGTTGAAAACCAAAGGTCTAACAGTTTCCTTTTTAATGAAAGCTAAATCAGAATGGTAAGACTAAAACCTAGGTCAAGTACTATCAGGTGAAGAACATGGACCACAGTCAACAGAAACAAACTTTTAAAGGTACCATAACTGGCAACTGTACAATGTCTATTTTTCAGAACCCCGGCAGTGATTCTTGAAGTATAATATTTATGTTATCTTCTGACCCAAACAGTTAATTATTACACACACACAAAATTACTGTCTGGTTTCTTTGTACCTAGACTTATGACTCCTAATGTTAGACTTGACAGAGGCAGCGGGAAAGCCTATTGGACTTCCTAATGCAGTACTACTCAATAACCAGCGAGCGGCAGCATTGCATTAAAAAGCCTCCAGACACTTGATTGCACAGATATAACACAACAAAGGTACTAAAGTAAACTTAAGTAGCTGAAATAGATACACTCTTCCTAAATAGATCAGAAATTTGGTTAAAGATTGAACATCTATAAAGGGAGGCAGTAAATTGTTCTAGAGAGTACTCAACTGACATTAGGTAATCCGGGGGTCCTGGGGGGCAGGGGGGCGGGCGGGTGACCTTGGTGGAGTCACTAAGCCACATGACAAGTGAAGGGACAGAACAAAATTATTTCTATGGTCCCATTCCATCTTGCTTATGCTTAGATTTCTTCCCCAGACAAAACCAAGTAGATAAGATGGGATTAGGGGTGTTTTCTCTACATCAACATAATGGCATTAGCCAACATTACCACCCTAAAAAGGTTTTACAAATTAAAATGTCATCTTCATGCCCTAACCGGTTTGGCTCAGTGGACAGAGCATCAGCCTGCGGACTGAAAGGTCCCAGGTTCGATTCCGGCCAAGGGCATGTACCTTGGTTGCGGGCACATCCCCAGTACGAGGTGTGCAAGAGGCAGCTGATCGATGTTTCTCTCTCATCGATGTTTCTAACTCTCTATCCCTCTCTCTTCCTCTCTGTAAAAAATCAATAAAATATATTAAAAAAATAAAATAAAATAAATTAAAATGTCATCTTCCATGGAAGCTAACTGCAGTGCATGGAGGAACACCGAAGGGAGCAGAGAGTAAACCCCTCTCCCACAAAGCTAGCAAAGCCCCTCAGGCACAGGGGTGCTGCTCAAATGTGAACCACAGGAAATCATCTTCTTCCCGCTACCTGGCAGTCAGATTCTGCTCAAAATCACAGAAAATTAAAGGTAGAAGTGAACTCAGAGGTCATCTGATTCAACCCAAACCACCTGGGTTTAAATCATGGCTTTGCAACTTACTAAGCTGTGTGATTTTAGGCAAATGACTCTTCTAAGCCTCAATTTTCTCATATGTAAAATGAGGAAAAAAATAATAGTCTCTAGCTCTTTAGGTTGTGAGGATTAAATAAATGAATATAAGTAGAGTGGGTTGGCTCTCAATAAATGCTGGATATTACCACCACTGTTTTACAGATGAAAAGAGAAGTCAAGCTATAATAAGAAGTGGCTTATAAATTTGCTTTTCTCCAATACAAAAAGCAGGCTAGCAATAGCAATAAAAAAACAAATCATGTAGCAAATTAGGTGGATGTATCTTCGGTTTTGCAACAATTCAAGAAACATATCAAGTATATCTGACAAATATGCCTCATTATTGACTAGTGATATAATTGTACAATTGCATAAAGGTCAAAGTGGTTATAAATGACACATTTTAAACGGAATGTGGTGAGAAGCTTCCTACGTGAAGGCACCCTGGGGTATATTTCTGAATACAGAGAAGAGCCCGCTGGGAAGTAAATCATTTCCCACCATTTTATCTTTAAAGAGAAGAGAGATTGATTGATTTTGTCTGAGTCCAGGTGGTTGGAAGCCACCAAACAGGAGCACCTCCAATCTACTTAAAATAGTTTCAACAGCAGTGGCTCAGTGCAAAAAAAGGGGAGCAGCTGATTCTGGGTTAAATTGTGGATTCTTCCACATGCCTGGCCAGGATTTCTTTGAAATGAGGGACTGTGTAAATTTAAGGAAATAAAGAGTTTAACAGAAGACAAACCCATGCCCACCTGGGTTTAGGAAAAAGCTAGCCTAAGTGTTTGGGAGCAGAGGACATCTAGAGCTTTGAATGCCAGCCAACAGGCTGAGAATTAATGAGTTAAAAATTCGGAACTGAAATTAAACATTCAGAATGAGATAATGAACAAAGGGAGAAAGTAGGCTATGGAGATGGGAAAAGCAAACAGGAAGCTGCTGTTAAAGGGATACTGATTCATTTTTATCAACACAACCATCCCGAATACAAATACAAGATCCAAGGCCAGGACCTTCCACACAGGTTTTTCATGATGATTAATATAGTAAGTGCTTCAATTGATTTAAATTGCCAATCTGAGTCTTTCCTAGGAGCATTATTATCATCCTCTGGCAAAAGGTTTTAACACGTTAAAAAATAGAGGAAGCACAGGGAGGTGGGGGTAGGAAGAGAAGGACAGGAGTGCAGAAATGACCGACAAGTGCAGAGATTCTCTACACATACGGAGGAGGCCCCCAAATCAGAATGAGGAGAACAATAATTTTAAATTCACCTGCGTTAGAGGAAAGACCTTTTGAGTCCCATAAGTCACTACCAGGTCTTGGCAGATTCCGTGAGGGGTCCCGAAGCCCTCCACACAGGCCACGCCAGTCCCTCTGCTGTTATCAACTGTGACAGAGACCTGGTCCCAGACTCTAACCAGGATATGAAGATGGCTTCATCAAGTGAACAGTTTCACAAACTCAAATTTAATTTCAGCTGCTCAGTTCTTGGGATTTTACGTTTCAAAAAATAAACAATCTAGATTCCGTTTCAGGTGAAATCAGACCAAATTTCTTGTTTTATAAAGCCGAAGAGCCAATAAAATTTTTCCAGAAACTTGGGAAGTTGAAGTGGCTTAACATTTGCATACAGTATGGTTTAAAAATATACCTTTTGAAGAAACTTTTCATGCATTTCCACAAGATGCTTATAATAAGGTCGACAGTTATAGAAGTCTGAGAGTTTACCGTGTAATTCAGAATTGTCTACTGAGACTGCCAGAGGGGGAAACAGCCCATCAGAGACATCATGCCTCCCTCCCAGTTGCTGCACAGGTGGCTTAAAGTTGCATTTCAGCCCCTCAGGGTCCACCTGCACCCACAAGGCAATGCCTATTGGGAGGGTCATCCTCACTAGGACCTTGGGAACACAGTCTTAGTGGCTTCAATCATTCCTGACTTTGGGAGAGGGGAGGAGGGACAGTCAACGGGGTCAAAGATTACTATTATTTGATGGCCAAAGATAACTCCAGGCATATGCACACGTAATCTGATCTAAAAGATGCTTTCTGTATCAGTCAGATGATTATTACTACTCTGTGGATAAACACTGGACCTGACTGAGATGAGTAAAATGAAGTCAGATAGGAAATATCTTGTAGTATTTCAAGCCACTACTCTCCTAACATAAGACACTAGGAATGTAACACTCTCTATACCTGTATCTGAAAGTAGTTCACCTGTAGCTTTATAGCCATCACAGTTCCAAAGGCCACGAAAGAGTCACGGAAAACAACCCTAAGTGCCACCAGCGCTCAGGCCCTCTGGGCCCACCCACCTCAGTTCTGCTCAGACATGGGCACCGAGAGATCAGGAGAGAAGCAGAGCACTGACTCTGGAGTTCCCTTAGAGGAAGTGAAGGGCTTGGACTACCTCCTCTAAATAAACACACTATCATGCACAGATCTCCCTAATGTACTGAGACATTAAGTAAACATTCTGTTTCCTTTTGACTACATTTCTGATTGCCACTGAGTGAACAAAGTAGCCATTTTTTGCTTTGTCCTAAAATGCCCTTCTTCCAATGTTCTCAGGTTAAGTGTGCAAGTGGGCCTGAAAGAACACCATCTGAGGAGTTACTGTCTGCAGACATCTCACATCTGACCTGCGACAACACTCTGGTTGCAACACCTCTCCCTTCTCGTGGCCACACCACACGTGTCTAACAGAATCCTGTTTAGTGGTATGATAGTTAATTTTGTGTGTCAACTTGACTGGGCTAAGAGATGCCTGGGTAACTGGTGAAACTTTATTTCTGGGTCTGTCTGTGGAAGTGTTTCTGGAAGAGAGCAGAATTTGGTTCCGTAGACTGAGGAGATCTGTCCTCAGATGTGGGTGAACATCATCAACCTGTTGGGGGCCCCGACTGGAACAAAAAGGTGAAGAAAAGGCAAATTATTTCTATTCTTGAGCTGGGACATCCATCTTTTTCTGCCATCAGACATTGGAGCTCCTGGTTCTCCAGCCTTCAGACTCCAGGACTCACACTCCTGTGGCCCCTCAATTCTCAGTTCTTTGGACTTGAAATGAATTATAAACCACCTGCTTTTCTGGTTCTCCAGCTTGCAGACAGCATATTATGGTACTTCTTGGCCTCCATAGCCTCATGAGACAATTCCTATAGTATATATAACATTTATACCCTGTTAGTTCTGTTTCTTTGGAGAACCCTGACTAATACAAGCGGTGATTTATCATTTATTGGCATTTGTAAATGGACACAACATGGAAGTACACTGGGGTCTATTCTGAACAAGCATAATGAATTCTTTCTTTAAAGATAAATAAATAGATGAAAGAAACAGATAAACAAGCCATATCCATTTGACCAAGCTGCTTACTGCCTTTCGGCACTAGAATCAAGGTTACAGCTCCTTTCCCAAACCTGTAGCACTCAATCCAAAAGACGGCTTTCAAAAGATTACATCAGCATCTGGGTCTGTAAGAGGATTTCAGTCCCCTGTATCAGATGGTGAACAAGGTGGAACCGCCCTGCCTTGCTTTACAGTGTTTACAACCAAGATGTACAAATAAGCGGCTACATACAAACCCCCAGAAAGATGATGCAGCCAACAATGTGCGGAAGCACAGCCTCTGATGACCAGAAATAATGTTCAAAATCACCGTTTCTTGATGTTGTCTTATTTATTAAACAAATGCCTGCTTTTTGGTTATCTTTACAGTTTAATCTGGACAAAATTCAATCAGTATTTTGGTAGGACCAAGAAGGTGCATGAAAATGAAATCATCTCTCAACTGCCAACTATGGAGTAAAAACTTACTACAGCATATTCTACCTAGGATTATATTGTGTATGAATAATAACATTTGCAGTGGAGAGACCAAAACTGAGTACAGGGATAGCCTTGGGAAAACTACTTCTTGGTCTCCCTTGTAAGACAGGAGGCAGTCACTAGGTAACCTCTGCTGTCCTTGCACTCTTAAAGCGAATAACATTTAAGTCACACACACAGATAAGCTACACTTAAAGGAGGCCTTCGTAGATGGGGACAGATGTACCAAACCAGAGAGCATTCCTGCAATTGCCCACATGTATCCTCTTGATGTACACCATCCTGATAAAAATACTAAATGTCAGATCCAGGATTTAAAAGATCCCAAAGTGCGGTTGAAGGCTCAAATCAAGAAACTGACATTTCACAGATAAATTAAAACCCTATACTTGGTCCCCAAAATCTGCTGCTCAAAACCAACATAAAACTCTGCTTAAAAGCCAGTGTTCACCACAGCTATGGTTATATTTAATAAATCCATAATCACAACTTCTCTATTTGGCCTGAAGATTGCCCCATAAAGGAAGAAAAAAATAGCTGTTCCTAGTAAGTGCCACAAGAAACTGTCAAATTGCCCTTAATCCCTACTAAACGAAATATTCACTGAATTTCTTTTTTTTAAATATATTTTTATTGATTTCAGAGAGGAAGGAAGAGGAAGAGAGACATAGAAACATCAATGATGAGAGAGAATCACTGATTGGCTTCCTCCTGCACACCCCACACTGGGGATCGAGCCCACAACCCAGGCATGTGCTCTTGGCTGGAATCGAACCTGGGACCTTTCAGTCGGCAGGCCAATGCTCTATCCACTGAGCCAAACCAGGTAGGGCTGAATTTCTTTTTTAAAAAAACCAAGCCCAAATACTATAAAGTTTGATATCTTTGCAATACTTTGTTTGATGTTTGGTGATGGTGGAAGAGTAGTGGTGATTTTACTAATTCTCGGGGAGTTAATGACTTGTTAGACATGACGTGGCCAGAAAAGTCAGCGAGCTCTACACCAATCAGGTGTTGCAATGGTGAAAAGGAAGTCAGAGAAGGGGGGAGGGGAAGGAGTTGTCTGTCAGCTTCCAAAATTCTCTAGAAGTTTCACAAATTAAATTTACACTATCACACTATTTTAAAAATAAAATTATTAACTTATGATTAAAGATAAATCACACAGATTTTGCTATTAAAAACTGATGCTGAAACATCTTGGAAAGATTTCACTGAGTCAGCATGTGCTTTACAGAAGTGGTTCTCAAACTTGCTAGACTCACCATACCTTATTCTCTTCCAAAGTATGGAGGGGCTCAAAGAACTCTGGTTTGTGTGTGTGATGACTTGTCAATATTTACCATATTGGGGGGGAACGGGGACTTTTTTAATTTTAAAGATTTTTACTAATTCACTTAACAATAACCCCAGAACATGTTAACATAAGTAATTACAACAGGTAACTCCAATTTTTAAAACAAAGACAATTTAGGAAATGAGTTAATACTTAGGTTTTTACAAATCTCTTTTATGTTTACTTAAGAAAACGTTTTCGTATCTGATTCTGCACTCAATCTGTTGAGACATATCACACGTCATTTAGCCTTTGTAAAACTCCACTGTACACTCTGAGAGGGTGGGAGTGAAAAAGGCAAACGGTGTCCTGGTGTAATCACACACACAGGCTGATCCTGCAGACCCTCAGTGGGCCGAGTAAACAAGCTGCACAAAGGGTCTTGGACACCCTCCTCTGAAGCCGGTAGTTTAAACAACGTGAGCATGTTCCCCAAGCAGAACCATGACTGCGGATTTTAAAGCACATTCGTCCAGAAGTGAGATAGTAATTAAAAAATAGATTTTATTTTTATTTATACAATCAGACATTCCAATAGTGCGCTGGAACTTCTTGTTAACAAGAAGAAAAATCTAGATCAGAAGCCTCTCAAGGGGGAGGGAGGGGAGGGAGGGAAAAAATAAAAGAAGCCTCTCAAATCAATTCAAGGTATTTTTCTCTCTGGAATTGAGCTTATGATAGAGAAACATTTAAAGCTTGATTCCAACAATATAAATACATCTACACTAAAAAGGTGCACTTTAAAACAATGGTGAACCTATTGAGCTGAAAGCATTCACACAGAAACACTAGCCTGGGTAACTTGAACAACCTGCAACTCCAGGCAACTTGGCTACCATTTCAAAAACCTGTACTGCTTCTCTCTTGAGACAATTGGCAACGTGAAAGAACATAAAATTTTAAGGAAAAAAGAAACACATTTGGCTTACAATACCATATTGAATCATCTATCTATGTATATAAAAGCCTAAGTGACCAACCGACCAGTAGCTATGATGCACACTGACACCAGGGAGAAGACACTCAACGCAGGAGCAGAAACCACAGGCATGGAAACATGGAACAGACTGATGAATCTCAGAGGGAAGGGCGAAGGGGAAGGCGGGAAGAGATTAACCAAAAATCTTATATGCATACTAGAGGCCCAGTGCGTGCAACGGTGGGGTCCCTCGGCCTGGCCTGCAGGGATTGGGTCAAAACCAGCTCTCCAACATCCCCTGAGGGGTCCCGGATTGCGAGAGGGCGCAGGCCAAGCCAAGGGACACCGGGTCTCTAGTCTTTTATAAAGATGAACATACCTATTTTATGTGAATCCAGCAATATTACTCTCTGGGTGATAACCTTTTTGTACCATTGCTTTCTGAATTAAACTGCAAAACTGCACAGCTGGAAGCACAGTGAAATAATATATCTTTTAGCAGCATGGCGATTTTTAGAATTAAGTAAGTATTTGCACTTTTAAGGAGTACAAATATAGGTTTGGAAATTATCACTGATTTACATAAAGTCAGCCTGCATGATAATAGGAATCCAACTATAGCCAGCAAACATTTTCAACTTGCCAATACATAAATTCAAATAGTTTGGTTTAAAAAAGGGGACGTGGGGGATTGGTAGGAACCCTGAAAATTATGTTTTTCTCTTTCATTCCTATGTAAATGAGTTTATCTTGTTTTAAACATCTTATTTATTCTTCTCTCCTTTTGACTTAAACCAAAATAAAGATTGCAACCTTTAAAACCTGTTAGTCTATTTATAACTGTTCCATCTACAGCCATTTTTCTAATACAAACATGCCCTGGGAGCTTATCTCAGTCCACATGCCAGACAACAAAGGCCCCTGGCCTGCTGGAGAGGAGGAGAAAGGGAAAGCAGGAAATGAGAAGGCTTAGTTAATCCCCAGATAATCGATCAGTGTATTCAGTCAAGTGTGAGCTGAGCTGGGAAATGCTGCTTTAAAAAAGAAAGAAAATCAAAGAGCATATGACCAGAGCCACAATTCATTTTAAAATAGGTTATTTTTTGTCAAAATGATTTCCCCATCACGCTCGAGTACTAACATACGCATATTTTTATAAATGTTAACATCTTTTGAAAGAAAACCTTTTTCTTTAAAACCTTTCATCTAGCGGAAATGACTTTTAACTTACGGATTTTGTTATATTGTTTTGTTTCATCTGTGGTGTTTTTTTTCTAAATCACCTTTACTAGGATATAATTTCTACACAATAAAATTAACCTATTTACAATTTCAATTACTTTGACAAATGTGTTGTGTAACCACCACCACAATCAAGATAGGGAACATTTCCATTACCACAAAAAGACTAACTTCCTTTAGAACTGATGAATCTGCTATGCTGAAAAAGCTTTGTGCCAGTGAATGCTACAAAAATAACACTCTAATCTAAACCCTTCCTCCATGTTAACACACAGAGCTCAGTGAACGAGGGAAAACCACTCTGGGGAGCTGTGACACTTCTCTCCTGGCTATGGCTGGAGGCTACAGACAAGGCCATGCTCTCTAACACCAAAGAATGTGCTAGGTAAAACTTCTGGACTGAGACTGTATGATCTCCTGAAATTCCCAGAAACAGACAACAGTTACCGTGATAATAGTTAAGAAAAGAAATGAAAAAATAATTTCAAAGTAGCTCTATGGCAGTGATGGCAAACCTATGACATGCGTGTCAGAGGTGACATGCGAACTCATTTTTTTTGGTTGACTTTTCTTTGTTAAATGGCATTTAAATATATAAAATAAATATCAAAAATATAAATCTTTGTTTTACTATGGTTGCAAATATCAAAAAATTTCTATATGTGACACGGCACCAGAGTTAAGTTAGGGTTTTTCAAAATGCTGACACGCCGAGCTCAGAAGGTTCGCCATCACTGCCCCATGGTATAGTGTACTAACCAACATTTACTGAGCACACACTGTTCTAGACACAGGCACGGAAGGTGCAGGTGGGGAAAAACAGTTTAAGTCCCACTCATGACAGACAGCACTTACATGCCAATGGAGGGGCAGACCCTTGGCCACCCCTCCGGAGCTGAAATGGTTAAGTGTTTTTTAAAAAAGCAAGCCATGAGCAACAACATCTGTCCCTCAGTACCCACACAATTCTAAGCACATAAAATCATTTACACTGTATTTAGTCTCTTTAGGTCAGTGGTTCTCAACCTTCTGGCCCTTTAAATACAGTTCCTCATGCTGTGACCCAACCATAAAATTATTTTCGTTGCTACTTCATAACTGTATTGTTGCTACTGTTATGAATCGTCATGTAAATATCTGATATGCAGGATGGTTTTAGGCAACCCCTGTGAAAGGGTCGTTCGACCGCCAAAGGGGTCGCGACCCACATGTTGAGAACCGCTGCTTTAGGTGTTATTTTCCTTAAACCAGCAGTCTTCTCAAAAGCACCTGGGGATGGCAGGAAAACGTGTCCTGTGACTGGACTGCTTCACACATAGAGAGGAAGGTCTAAGTAGCTCGGTAAACACACACCAGTTTCTGCATCCACAGGAACAGGCAGAGAACCAAGAGTTTGTGTCTGTCTCTCAGCTGAGGCGCAGCTTTGTTCATGAAAACGCCTGAAGGTTCTTCTACCCTCTTTACCTGTATCGTTTTTCTTTTTTAAATTTAATTATGAAACATTTCACAGGCAAAAAGGTATACAAATAATAGAACTACATACCAAACATATATTTTTTAATATATTTTATTGATTTTTCACAGAGAGGAGGGGAGAGGGACAGAGAGTCAGAAACATCGATCAGCTGCCTCTTGCACGCCCCCCACTGGGGATGCGCCCGCAACCAAGGCACATGCCCTTGACTGGAATCGAACCTGGGACCCTTGAGTCCACAGGCCGACACTCCATCCGCTGAGCCAAACCGGCCAGGGCCCAAACATATTTTTAAACATAAAACATTACCAAACCCAAAGATGCTGCCTGTCCACTCTTCCTAGGCAGGTCTGTCTACTCCCCCAAGAGGTAACCTTGAATTCACTGTTTCTCATTCCCAGGCAGTCCTTTATGCATAAGGTATTGTTTTGCAGTTTTACACTTTACATAAACTAGAGGCCTGCTGCGTGAAATTCTTGCGGGGAGGACGGGTGGGGGGGATACGGGGGGGGGGGGGGGGCCTGTCCCTCAGCCCAGCCCGCGCTCTCTCGCAATCCAGGAACTCTCAGGTAGGGTCCCTAGGCCTGGCCAGCAATCAGGGCCTATCGGGGCTTTCCTTCCCGCGTCCCCACCGCCGCCACTGCTTGCCATTTGTGCAGCGCTGCCCCCACACCCACCCCGGTTGCCTTCCTCTGCGGGCTACAGGTGTGGGGTGCAATTGCTTGGCTGGCTGGGCCTCCCTCTGCGGGGCGATGGTGGGACCCCCCAACCAATTGCATCACACCCACTTTGACTGGCCTGGCACCAGTGCATGTCATAGTATGGCCATCCGGACGGTTGTTCTGCTGTTCGGTCGATTTGCCTATTACGTTTTTATTATTATAGATGATGTCACACTCTGGGTTCTTCTGCACTCTGCTTTGTTTATTCAGCATTATGTGTCCATGAATCATCCATGCCTTAGTTCATTTACTTTTAATGATCCATATTACCTCTATGTACAATATACCACAATTTATTCATAAATTTTCTACTGATAAGGTATTTGGGTCATTTACAGATTTTCACTATTACAACCAAGTCTGCTAATAAGTATTCCTATTTGTGTTTGTGCAAGTTTGCCTAAGGCACATATAACTTTTCTATTCAAATTATCTAATCACTCTGAATGTTTGATGCTGCAGCTAAATGTTCAAATTTGTTATTGTAACATTGTTCATAATGTCCTTGTGATACATTGTTAGTGCCTGTGGGATCTATAGTGTTGTCCCAATTTTATTTTCCATATTGGTAACTTGATGCCATTTTCTTTCTTTTCTTTAACATCTTTATAGGAACTTAACAGTTTTAGTCATTTCAAAGGAGCACCTTTTTTTGTTTGGTTTCTTCTCAGTATTTTTTAAAATACATTTGTATTAATTTCAGAGAGGAAGGGGAGGGAGAGAGATATAGAAACATCAATGATGAAAGATCAAAAATGGATCGGCTTCCTCCTGCACGCTCCCTACTAGGGATCAAGCCCACAAGCCAGGCATGTGCTCTTGACCGGAGTTGAGCCTGGGACTCTTCAGTCTGCAGGCTGATGCTTTATCCACTGAGCCAAACTGGCCAGGGCCTTCTTAGTACTTTTCAGTAAAGTTGCTTTTGAAAAGCCAAACCTGTCTCAGAAGTGTGGAGGAAATACAAGGGAAGACTGTCCATTTTTTGTTTTAATTTTCCCTCAAACTAGACGTTTAAAAGGTGGTAGGTTACAAGGTAAAGAGGCAGTGAAGTGGTACTCATAAAGGAACCAAAGGGAGAAAACCTGAAAAGAGATTAAAAAGCAACTTTTGATGTACATTTCCTTATTAACTCATTAATTTGAGCTCTTATCTTCATTATTCCTTTCCTTTTCTTGGGTTTAATTTTAATTTCTTTTTAAATAATATACATATTTAGACAACTGATTTTATCCAGCCTTTTCTATTTTCCTTATATATTTTAGCCTTATATATTTAAGGCTAAAAATTTACCTCTCAACATAGTGTTAGTTATCTATATATAAAAAGCCCAGTGACCATTACAGTGGAACGACCGTATGCACCTAAAAAAAGTATATTCTTCAATTGTTCAGTGTAGTCGTCTATATATATAACAATTAGCTTAAAATTTTTAATTGTGTTGTTCAATATTCTATATCTTTACCAATTTGTAATCCACTTGCTTGCTCAGTTACTGAAGATGTGTTAAAATCTTTCTTACTGCCCATCAACAGTTTAGGGTTAACTGCAGTATGTTCATATAATGCATTATATAGCAATGAAAATAAATTACAACATACAAAAACATGGATGCATCTCACAAACAATATGCTGAACCAAAGAAACCAGACACAAATGAATGCATACTGCATAATACCCTTTACATATAAATTTCAAAGGCAGGCAGAACTAATCTATGACTTAAGAGCTCACAGCCATGCCCTGATAGGTGGCTCAGTTGGTTGGAGTGTCATCCCGTGCAACAAAAAGGTTGCGGGCTTGATTTCTGGGTAAAGCATATACCTAGGTTGCAGGTTCCATCCTGGTCACATGCAGGAGGCAACCAAACAGTATTTCTCTCTAAAAATCAATAAAAAACATATCCTCGGGTAAGGATTTTTTTTTTTTAAAAGAGCTCACAGCCATGATTATCATGGGATTAATGGCTGGAAGAGGACATGAGGGTGGGTTTCTGAAGTGATTATTAGAAGTTTAATTCACAAAAAGTAAAATTTACACACACACACACACACACTCACACACGGATATGTATAACATATCTTGGGAAAGAGACAATAAAGCAGTAACAATGGTAGCCTCTAATGAGAAATCTGGAACAGTTTGTTATGTAAAAAGTAAGAAAGTACTCAATGACAGGGATATGTGAAAGACCCACAGGAACCAGCCTGAAAATCTGGCCATTTCTAGAAAGATTTCAAAATCAAAATCTGTAATGATAAAATGGATTATAACCCATCCAATAAAATAGAAAACCATACATCTATGCTGATGTACATAAAATAATAAATTGAACAGTTACTGAAGAACAAGATATTTTCATAGTCACAAAGCACCTTTCCACAAAATATTAATTACAAAGGATAAAAAAAGTAACTACAGTATGGAGGCCTGGTAGACCCAATCTTAATCAGATGATCAAAGGGAACACCAATAACAGAACAAACAGAAATAATGTGCCTGCAATTAGATACGAGGAGAAGATCCCTAATTCAATAACGAGGGAACACCATGTAAATGCAAACTGAGGAATGTTCTACAAAATAACTGGCCTGTAAATCTTCAAAAATGTCAAGGTCATGAAAATCAAGGAAGACTGAAGAACTGTTGCAAATTGAAGAGGACAAAAGAAACATGACAACTAAATGTAACACAAAATGAAAAACTGACTGAACATGTACCGGGTGTAATAATGTGCCAATGCTAATTCTGAAATGATTGTTGAACTGGGGGTTATATAAAAAATCTTGTCAGTAAGATAAACATTCAAGTATTGGGTTCGTGGGACCTTATTTGGCAATTTATTCTCAAATGACTCAGGAAAAAAACAGTTCTTTGTACTGTATTTGCTACTTTTTTGTATGACCGGTTTGGTTAGATAATATTGGGGAAAAAAGTTTTAGTTCCAATTTAAAGGTACAAAATTATAGGCATTGATCACTAAAAACCATTCTGACAAATTATTAGACTTAAAGCTGGGTATGATAAGTAAATATAAAGTGACAAGTAATTGTAAGGATAAATGCATGCTATTGTCAGTCAGTTAAGAATTACTTTTAGGAACTTAATCTGAGATAAACATGGCATTTCAAAATAGTGGAAAAAGACAGTTTATTAATTAATAATTGTGTTCAGATTACTGAGATGTCATCTGAAAAAAACTGAATTGCACCCATACCTTACTCTGTATACCAAAATAAGTTCAAAAAAAAGAGAACAAAGATGGAAATGTGAACAATAAAACCACAATGAGAAAAATACAAATTAAAGTTACCCTAAGAATACACTGTTCAGATTGGTGAATATTAAAGCTGGTAACACACTAATGGCTGGGCTGTGGTGAAACGGACTCTCATTACTTTATACACACAAAAAATCGGTAAAAACCCTTATGAAGGACAAATGGGCAATACATATCAAAATTATAAATATATTCACCTGTTTCCCCAGCAACACCACTGATTGCAATTTATTCTAAACATACATTTGCATATATGCAAAATAATATGAACAATGCCCATTAATAGGGAACTAATTAGATAAATTATGAAACATCCACACAATGGAATACCATGCAGGAAGTTTTCTCTATACTGATATGGAAAGATCTCCAACATATATTCTTTAAAAAAAAAAAAAACTTATTGGGGGGGGGGGGGGCATCATTTTTTTGTTCCACTTATTTATGCTTTCATTTATATGTCCTGACCAGGATTGAACCTGCAATCTTGGCGTATTGGGACGACACTCTAACCAAGTGACCTACCTGGCAGATCCCCCAACATTTTTCTTTTTTTAAAATCTTCATTGCTGAAAGTATTACATATGTCCCCCTTTTTCCTCCAATGACCCCCCCAGTCCCCCACCTCCTGCCCCAGGACCTCACCATCCCACTCTGCGTCCATGGGTTATGCATATATCAACATATATACTTAAGGGCCAGCTATAGAATAGTGTGCATAATTGGATAGCTGCTATATTTGTTTATGCAACACCTGATTATCTGCATGGGGTGAGGTATAAAGAAAAAAATGTGGACAAATAAAGCCCAAGGATGGGAGACAGACTTTTCAGGACATCTTTTAATACTTTTTTGAAAAATTTCAAGTCATTTGTTTTATGTCACAGACCTTCTCTCCTCTCTCCCTCTTCTCTCTCTCTCCTCCCTCCCCCGCCCCGGGCATGTTTCTGCTGTTTTCTTTTTCATATTGCTAGCCTTCCCTGGATGACAGACAGTGCCTGGCTAACAGAGTTGGCACAGGTACCAACCAGATTGTTAGAGAATAAAATGAACAAGAACAAGCCTATTTAATTACAGCTGTCCATGCCAACAATCAGGTACACAATCTTTTACACTTAAGACTCCTAAGAATGTTAAGGCAAGTAAATATAAAGCAGTCATATGTGTTTTCAACTGCTTGTAGAGAAAAGTCACATTCACCTTTGCCCCATACATGCCAGAGTCCTTATACCTCACCTCAAAAATGTTCGGTGTTGCTGAATTTAAAGAGGCATAGAGCTTTTAAACATGAAGCTCTAAAGTCTCTAATTGAATATAAAGTGTTCTGCTCAATTCTACCTTATAAAACCAGTCCTGAAATGGAAACAGAGCACTACCACCTCCGGCTCACCCTGTGATACACCATCGAGGCTACGTGCACACTTAAAAAAGGAGGAAGGATGTCATGAAGAAGATGTAATTGAAATCTCTCCTGAAAGAAGGCAATGAGCATTCTATTTTATCATAACAGTCTTTGTCTATGTTTGCTATTTCCACAAACTCCTTTGATTACAGATTGTCTTTCCAACACGACTACTGGGCGGCAAGCTGCTGACAAAGTATTGATGGCAGTCCTTACACACAGCCTTATTAGCATTGCTCCCGCCGCACTGCACGCACTGCATGATAAATCACAGACCCAGTGTCATGCACAATAACCAAACAGTTACCTAACAACGAAGGGTATTACAAATGCACTGAACTAATCTCTGATAATTAAATTCCATTATGGTCTCTACCTTCAAACCTAAAGGCAGCAACACTGAAATCGAGTGCCATCCACAGTTCCCTCACATTTGCCTTGAAATGTCACTTACATAGTTCACATCCAATTAACCGAACACAGCCAGCCTCAGTGCCTATCACTTACATTAGAACAAGCAGAAGCCGGCACCGGCTGTCGGAAGCCATCACATGGTTTAAATGGATTCCTCACCTTTCAAATATCAAGGGTCCTCTTTCCCAGAACATCTCACTAAGGGGGTTGGCCTTTTAACAAAGAACTACCCAAGTTGAAAGAAACATTCCAAAGGCAGGGCATGTTGCAAAGCCCAGCTCAGAACTGGAGACATCTGCCCCTTATGTTAAAATACAAAATAGTAAAAGATCATTAGTATGAAAAATAAATATGCAGGAAAAAAAGAGCTTTAGTTAAGGCTAACAAAGACCTATGGAGTCCTTGTTTTTTGGCCAGTGTCCTATAGAAATTGGGAAGCCCACCTGGCCAGAACATCTAATTTCCCAGTTTTTAAGAACAAACAAACGTTTCCTGAAGTCCTGGCTTCAAGTCCCAAACCTAAACCAACCTCCAAGCACAAAGCTGTGTTCCTCTGTGCTGCTGTCTGTTATCCATGCACAGTCACAGGATTAGTGCCAGTGGAATTCCACAGATTTGTAGAAACATATATTCAAGCTCTCCACTGATCACTAATGATTATCTTTAAAACAAGGATCAATAACTCCCAATCCTCAAATTCAGAAAAGCTTTTACTGTCAAAAGGGCACACTAATAGCTGACTCCTGGCAATTAACACACAATACAGCCATCACTTACCTATGAACAACATTACCATATTCTATCATTTGAGGGAGAAAATTACTATAAAGGGAGTTGCAGGAAATCATTTTCTATCTCTACCAATGTTATGTCAGATAGGCTCAGAGTTCTAATTGGTAGTAATTATTAAGACATAAAATGAGCCGAAACCGGTTTGGCTCAGTGGATAGAGCGTCGGCCTGCGGACTGAAAGGTCCCAGGTTCGATTCCGGTCAAGGGCATGTACCTGGGTTGTGGGCACATCCCCAGTAGGAGATGTGCAGGAGGCAGCTGATCGATGTTTCTCTCTCATCGATGTTTCTAACTCTCTATCTCTCTCCCTTCCTCTCTGTAAAAAATCAATAAAATATATTAAAAAAAAAAAAAAAAAAAAAAAAAGACATAAAATGAAAACAAGGCCCAAGAAAATGTAATCTGATCACACAGAGAGGAGACAGTGGGATAACTGGCTAGGGAACTCGCAGTAGTTACTGCCTCTTTACACATACACAGAAATCCATACCTGGCAAGCTACACTGCAAACCAGGCTCTGGAGCTACGGTTCTTAACGTCTGCTAAGACCTTCTCTCCCAAGAGAAAGTGTTTGCCATGCAAACTAGTGTAAAAAATGTCTGAGCATTCAGAGACTTCCCGTTTCAAACCCCTGCTGAGCACCACACTGTCAGACCTGTTCATGCACTGTCTGTGTCCTCACCCAGCTCACCAAGAGACCTCGGATCTGCAAGGGCAGCCATATCAGCAGCTTTGTTCCCAGCTATTCCCAGGAGCTAAAACAACGTCTTGTTCAGAGTAGACAGTCAAGGAACTGAATGAATGGCAATAAAAAACAAAAATATGACATAACTACCTCAAGCAACAAAACATTAAGTTGTTCTAGACTAAAGAGACAATTTACAATACAAATTTTGAAAACCTTCACCTGGCCCTAGCTCAGTGAACAATATGATATCCCTAGGTATTCAGTAAAGCTGGCTGCTCGCCCAGTCCAGTGTTATTCTATCAATGGGAGGTCCTAATCCTCTAAGCAAACCATGCTAAGGGGTAGATTATTCCTAGGCAGCTCCTTAAACACTGGCTCCAATAAAGTTACTTTTAAATAAAGCAGCAACTTAAATCGTAGTTTCTGAACAAAAGTATTAAATTTTGTTTTCCATTTTTGTGTATTACTAGTATGTATAAATCTGTTTATGATACACACACCCAGATTCACTATTGTATGAAATTTCATGCCCAGCCGGTATGGCTCAGTGGTTGAGCATCTACCTATGAACCAGGAGGTCAGGGGTTCCAATCCCAGTCAGGACACATGCCTGGATTGCAGGCTCGATCCTCAGTGTGGGGTGTGCAGGAGGCAGCCAATCAATGATTCTCTATCATCACTGATGTTTCTAGCTCTTTCTCCCACTCCATTTCTCTCTGAAATCAATAAAAGTATTTTTTAAACTTTTTTTCATTATTGTGCCTCTGTAAATAGAGGCAAAGAAATGACTACTATCTTTCATGATAAACAGAAAATACCATGACTTCCTTAGTTCCCTTTCCCAAAGTGTTATAAATGGACTCTAAGTATATTTTTAGCTGATCCAGCCATGATATTCCACTGTGGTCTGTATCTTGCCATACCTTTACGTCACACATTATAAAATAACCAAAATTAGGTAAAAATGGTGAAACCTACTTAAAGGAAAAAAAGTACAAAGAATCATTTTTAATGACAGTTCACAAAAATTATGTTATATTCAAATCCCATCAAAATGGAAGCTGCTTACATAGCAGAAATACACCGTCTTTTAAAATTTGACATTAATATTGCTCTTTTCCTGAGGCAGGTGAGATAGGAACAGTTACTAACTCACAGCACTTCGCAAAATAAATAATGCCAAGCTATATTTGAACAAATTCTTAGGAGAGTCTTTTTGTGATTTTCCACAACAAACACACTACATAAAGCGTAACTCAGATCATCATATTAACACTGAGAAAAATATATTATCTAGGCATAATGTCCCCTTTCTTGTAAAAAAAAGGACACATTCATAAAGTGGACTATGTGATGAACATATAAAAATTTATGAATAAGTGCTCTTCATGCACAACTGAATTTTTTATAGGAGCCATCAACCAAGTAGTCAGGAGATGAAAACCAGGGCATGCAGGGACTCACACTAGGAGCTAGCATCTTCTAGAGGTGGACTATAATAAAACAAGATAAAAGAAGTCCTCAGTGCATATAAAACATACCTCAAACTATCCTAGGAACTGTTCCTACCTACGATAGAGAGTGAATGCAGCAAGGACATGTGTATTTGGTGACCAGCAGATAAACTTCAAGTTCCTCCCTTCTCCTCCAACTCTCACTAACAGCCCCCTGGATCAGCCCTCATTCTGGTTTATCCAAACTCTTTTATTAGCTTCCTCATGAGCTCTATCTTTAATTTTCTAAAACCATAGTTCTGATCATGTACTCACCCACTAAAAATCCATACATCATTCCCCGAAGGCTAACAAAATTCTGCTTTCTCCGCATGGCTTTCATTCCCTACACCAAACCACGTTAGACCCAATATTCTGCCTTTGTCCTTTGTCTAAAAAGCTTCTCTGTTTTCCAGTCAAAATTCTCCCAAACCTTCAAGGCCCAGCTCAAAAGCTACCACTTCGGGGCCCTCGTCCAGATCCTCCCCTTGGAAAGCATCACACTTCTCCCAGCCCCCATTCTCTGTTGTGTGTGCTGATTCCTGACAGGCACGTCTCATCTCTCCTACGTGTCTCGAACCACTTGTGTGCAAAGGCCATATCTTATTCATACTCTTATATTCAACCAATTCTTATTAAGCTCCTTCTATGGGTCGGGCACTGTATAGCCCCGGAGCTATTGTAATGCACGGAACAGGCAAACACCCCTCTCCCCGACTCCCACCCCCTGGGAGCTGGCCAGTCTTGATGGAGAGATTAATTCATATCTCCTTCCTTCCACACAATGAACTTAGTGTTAGGCACACAATATTCATTTAATGAGTGTTGGCTGATTTGTACAGAAATTTTTTTTAAAAACAATTAATACACTGGGGTAATTTAAAATAAGTCATTGAAAACCTCCATTTAAACTCCAACCTGCAGACTTGGCATAGTCTAATATTTCTCTTTTTCAGAAACACTTCTGCATTTTTTAAAATTCATCAAAAGTCCCTAAAAGGTACCGGCTAAAGAAGTCCCTAGACCCAGCCTTCTCACATCCCCTTCTGAGGCAGCTGCCCTGTCCGCCGCTGTGGGTGGGCATGCTGTTCTACCTGACAATGGCCCAGAGCCTACAGCTGACTGTACAGTGTGACAGCCAATCCCTGAGCAACCAACAACATACATGGTCCAGGATAAAAAGATAATCTGTGCGCCCTAGCCAGTTTGACTCAGTGGGTAGAGTGTCAGCCCACAGACTGAAGGGTCCCAGATTCGATGCCGGTCAAGGGCACATACTCGGTTGTAGGCTGGATCCCCGGCCCTGGTCGGGGCGTATGCGAGAGGCAACCAATCAATGTGTCTCTCTCACAATGATGTTCTTCTTTCTCTCTCTGTCTCTCCCCCTACCTTCCATTCTCCCTAAAAAATCAATGGAAAGATAATCTTGGGTGAGAATTAACCAAAGAGAGAATCTGTGCTAAATTCCCTCAGCAACTTGAAATGGCAGCTAAGTAGCATCAGTTAAAGGAGAGCCCAAGAAGCACAGATGCTGTAAGGCAGAGGTTGGCCTTTTTCCAAACGAATCTTTATAAACTGAAATCCAAATCACCCCTCAATATCACAGGAGCCCAGAGCTTCTTGTGGAACCTTCTTGTGACCATCTTCCTGTGACCACCAACATGCATGGCTGCAGAATGTGGCTTAAGATTACTGCCCCAGAGAAAACCACAAATACTTAACATTTTCATTCATTCATTCATTCATTCATTCAACAACTATTTAGTAAATAGTCACAAAGTAAGACTGAGGTGGTGTTTGCTCTCAGAGAGTTTTGTTCTCTTAGGGAAGGGAAACAAGTAAAAAAATAAACCAACAAGATAATTTCAGATGATGATCAAAGTCATAAAAACATCAAAACTGGGCAACATCTAAGAAAACAAAGAAGGAAAGGGGATGAGGCCTGGGTACAGTGGTCAGAACAACCGCAAGAGTCGGCATTAGAGTTGAGACCTCAAGGATGAGGAGCCAGTCTACTCAGAGATACAGAACAAATTCATCACAACAAGAAACCGAGCCTACAATCCACACTGAGCAGTATTAGGGACCATAGAAAATATCAGGAATGTTTAAAACACAGTTTGTTCCCTCAAGAAATTTAAAATGCATTTACGGAGGTAAATTAATTCATGAAACAAATTTCACGCAACTGGACAGAATTCAAGTAGAAAGCCAGAGAAGCTCCGAGGACAAGGGAAAATATGAATCGCTTTGCAGCCTCCAAGTCATGTTCACTCAAAGGCCAACCAAGCTAGTCTGTTTAGTATTCTGATCCTGATACTGCTGTACATACCATAAACGATGCCTCTAAGCTCTCCAAAGTGAAACCTGAAATTTTTCTAATCTTAATTAGTTCACCCTTCAAAAGGCACCATGAAGACAATGTTTCCACACAGCAGGGTAAACACTGTTAATTTGCTAATCAGGAAAATCTAGTCCTCAAATTGCATTTCCCCCACTTAACAGTAAGGTTACTTGACTTCCCGTTCCTGTAGCCTCCTGGGCCATGCTGATTCACAGCTGCTGTTTCCCTCCCACTGACCACATGCCTGGGCTTACCCAGAATCCTCTAGCAGTTTCTTTTTCTGGAAACAGCTGAAGAACTCCTGAGTAGAAAGAGTTGCCAAACAATTAGTCCCCAAACTCTCCTGACTCACCTGTATCGTTCTGTCGGTGTCTGGGCAACAGAATGTTATTCAGCTATTTCAGATGTTAAGATGTTAAGAACTGAGCACACGCTTCCTAAGAATTTAGATTTTTTCCTATCATTCTTTTTTATTTTTTATCTTTATTTTTATTTTTTTATTTTTCGCTTAAAGTATTACAAAGGGTATTACATAAGTGTCCTTTTTTCCCCCCCGCCCTTGGCAAACCCCTACCCTCCCTTACCCCCCAGTGTCTTATGTCCATTAGTTATGCTTATATGCATGCATACAAGTCCTTCGGTTGATCTCTTACTCCCCTCCCTCCTGCCCCCCAACTCTCTCTGGCCTTCCCACTGCAGTTTGACAATCAGTTTGAGGCAGCTCTGCCTCTGTATCTATTATTGTTCAAAAGTTTGTAATGGTCTTTATCATTCTTTTTTTAATCCCTCCTCTGAAAGTGCCTATTACCAAAGGCTACCTAATAAGAGGGCTTAATACACATTGGCTTAACACACTGGAAGGAGACAAAGGCTGTATAGTAGGAAAAATATTGCAATGTCAATATGAAATATTACATTCATAGTGAAAACATTTTACCGCATTTCTCAATGAAACAGGACAATGAAAACAAGACTTGAAAACACAAAATTCAACTAAATCATAGGCCACTTCATTCTTACAAACTTGTCTTTTAAAATCCTCCCTACAATTTTCACCCTGTACACAACATACAGAAGAGGCTCACTCGCATCTATACTCTGAACCAGTTAAAAAAGGTACCCTTTAAAAATCATCTTTGCACGTTCTACATCCACATCTTATCCTAGGAAAATAAAACTTAATATATTTGCATAAAGATAATATATGTGGGTTAAGATGAGGTTTTAGTTACAGCTATAACTAAATTCATCAATTTAGTTCTAACTTATGAAAATATAAACTTAAAATCTGCTGAAAATGCTCTTTTCTACCAATGATAAGCATACAGCATTTTCCTCTGATTTTGGTTTGTTTGTTTTTTTATCCTCACCTGAGGATATTTTTTCCATTGATTTTTAGAGAGTGGAAGGTAGGGGTTGGGGGAGAGAGAGACATTGATGTGAGAGAGATATTGACTGGTTGCCTCCCACACGTACCCAGACTGGGGATAGGGCATGAACCCGCAACCCAGGCATGGGAATTGAACTGGAGACCCTCCAGTGCGAGGGCCGATGCTCTAACCACTAGGCAATGCTGGCCAGGCTGCTTTTGGCCTTCTCAGTGTGATTTTCCACCGGAGACACGTGGTTGTTCTCCTAATCCCCTGGGGTTGTTACACTCGTGGACTAGGCATATTTATGGATTTGATGGTGTGTTGAATGGTGCTGAATGATGCTAAGGTTTCAGTCATGTCCAACTGTTGTAGAGATTGCTGGTTGCCTAGGTCAGTGGTCGGCAAACTGCGGCCCCTTGAGTGTGGCTCTTCCACAAAATACCACGTGCAGGAGCACACGTACAGTGCGATTGAAACTTCGTGGCCACACTTAGGGGGCCAAAGAGCCGCATATGGCTCGCGAGCCGCAGTTTGCCGACCGCTGGCCTAGGTCAACTTCCATTCTCCTTAATAACGGAGCCTTTATATTTACTGGAGCACAGCCAAAACCAACTCCAGCCTCCCCTGAAGATTTATGTAAGCCAACACTGTTAGGCAGGACTACTAGCAAAGCTCTGGAATGGGCCTACCTTAGTTTTTGCCTGTGTGGCCCCCTCCAGCTGCCTGGAGGTAGTGAAGAACCAGTTTCCCCCCATTCATTGCAGAGTATTTCTTTTAAAAATACATAAAAAGACTGTGCTAATGCCAAATGCCTGTATAAGTTCCTAAATGATTATTTCCGCTTTCTGTACTTATCTCATGGTGGCCTAGTAACAGACAGCTCAGCCCACGGGCCATGCCTGGAATAACACTGTCCTGGAGCAGGAGCCTGACAGCTGGAGCTGCAGTGGCCAGCGGTGACCAGGAAGAGGGCTTGAGAATGGAAACCTGCACGCAGGACAACCGAACACAGGTAGGAAACTAGCCACCTGAGAGTCATGTGTGTGCCAAACCTGGACGACACACCCTGGAAAACACCTCATTTTATATGAGAATACAGACCTTCCGCCACGATGAGTTTGGGTTTTATTATATACAGCCACTCCTAGTAACTGGTACTCCTATATTTGTAGAGCACTGCAAAATTTTCAAAGCACTATGTTACCTCCTTTTATTCTCACAGGAGACTAACTGTGTGACGTAAGCAGAACACAAATTCTCAATCTGACAGACAGGGAACCGAATCTCCTAAAAGAGTAAACAGCTTGCCTGCAGTAACGTAGCTGGAAGCACTGACAGCAGAACTGAACACAGACGCTGAGCAGCTATTCTCTCCATGAGAGCAATCTACCTCTCAGCGAAGTACAATTACTTATCATGATCATAAGTAAAATAGAACATAAATGATCAGTGGTGATCATTGCACTTACAATAAATTACATAAAGTGAGTATGCCACTGGGTAGAAAGATGCCACAAAAATGCCATGTTCAACTAGTGAAGACAAAATCCAATTTAATGGCTACAGTCTGAGTATATGGCATTTTTACAGTCATAACAAAATTATTTGTACAAAGGAGATGAAGAGGTAGAAATCACAGGCAATCTATAATAATAAAAGTGTAATATGCTAATTAGACCAGACGTCCTTCCAGACGAAGGCGGGGCTGCAAGGAAAGCCCCGGTCCCGGGTCCAGAGGGAAGCTGGTGCTGGCAGCCAGGGGAAGAAAGGCCTACTCTTGCACGAATTTCGTGCATTGGGCCTCTAGTTTTATAATAATTTAGCCAGCCACTAATATAGCAACTAATACAAATCACTTTGGTTTAGGTTATAATACAAACCCTCAAACCTTAATCTCAAATAAAAAAGTGAAACACTAATATCCTATCTGGATATGAATAAAATTTATCAATAAGTAATAATGTTTCTTAAAAATACTTTCGGTAATAATGTCGTGGTAATAATAACATGCTGTCTTTGAATATAAGTAAGACTTCTGAGAATCACTGTATCAGATGAGTTCTGTGCTTTCTTTCAATGATGAAAAAGTCTGACACAGAGCCATCCCCATTCACTTCCCAGGATACCCTCATGAGGAAAAGTGTATTATTAAGAAGCCGATGGTTAGGACCAGTCATTTCATCTGTGGACTAATTTTTACTTTGGTAAATTTTCTTTGCCTATGTGGGTATCAAATGTTTTATTACATCAGCAACAACCACTAAAATAAACTATTTCCCATATCAATATTTATCTGTTAAATATTAAATTAACAGGAAAGTCATACTTTTCATTAAATGCAGATTAAAGGGCTCTTGTGCTGTCCTAAATATTTTGTGGCAATATTTTTTTGAAAATTAGAAAAAAAAAAACCACAAGGAAAATTAAGACATGAACTTTTATATATATTATTACACACATTTAACCTTTCTAATTTTCTCTCTAGATATAAACTAACTGCCAAAGAAAAAACACATTGAATTGTTCCTACTATATAAACATATTGTACAACTCCTCAAGGAACATCAGTGAGAATGAGTTCTTAAAAGAAATACCTATCTGCTAGTGTACTATACAAAGAACAATCATGGATAGGGAAATTATAGAAAGAGATACAGGCATAGCTGTAAATGTACAATATTCACCAGCTCAAAATAATACGGGAAAGAAAAAAGCAATCGCTAACTGCAAACCACACTCAATCCTTACGGCGTAAGGCCGTGGTGGAGAAGGAAAGCTTTGGAGGACTCCTTCAGGGGAATGGTCCTCACAGTATACACTAGGCTCAGGGATCAGCAACCTATAGGCCTGCAGGCTACACTTAATTTTGTAAATATAGTTTGACTGGGACACAGCTTCACTGTCACATACTGTCTATGGCTGAGTTTGAGTAGTTGCCACAGAGAAGACAAAGCTGAAAACATTCACTATCTGGCCCATTACAAAAAAGCTTGCCACCCCGGGTACAAAAAGCATCTGCCAATGAGTAATAAATGTTAGCAGTCACCTACTTGAGCAGATGGCACTTCTCTGGAAATAGGCAGAAATGAGCCTTTTGTTTCATAAACATCTGGTCAGTCAGTTGTTCGGATGTATGTGCAGTTCTAGTTCGTGACATATTAGATTGCCCAGAAAAAAAGTTGACCCAAGCACAAAACCTCTCCAACCAGGATGCCTGACACAAAGTAGCCCAGGACTCAGAAGTCTAGGAACTGCACTGATATTTTATCTCCCTTATAGAGAAAACACAATTTGAATAAGAAAACAAATTTATCTAATGAATTAACTTCAGAGATTTATGATATGGTGTGGACCTTTGGAAACAATGCTGACAGAGTGTGTCAGTGTTCAAGTACCAAGGCTCCCAAAACGACCTAAGAGAAAAATGTCAAGTTCAATATTCCTAAAGGTCATGTTATTAAACATGGCAATGCCCATGATATGCATCAATTGAAAGGGAGAGTTAACTGGGTTTCATTAACTATTTAATTTGTACTGATGCTAATTTTTAAAATATATTTTATTGATTTTTTTACAGAGAGGAAGGGAGAGAGATAGAGAGTTAGAAACATCGATGAGAGAGAAACATCGATCAGCTGCCTCCTGCACATCTCCCACTGGGGATGTGCCCACAACCCAGGTACATGCCCTTGACCGGAATCGAACCCGGGACCCTTGAGTCCGCAGGCCGACGCTCTATCCACTGAGCCAAACCGGTTTTGGCATGATGCTAATTTTTTAATACATATTTTTATTGATTTCAGAGAGGAAGGGAGAAGGTGAGAGATAGAAACATCAATGATGAGAGAGAATCATCGATCAGCTGCCTCCTGCACACCCCATACTGGGGATCGAGCTGGCAACCCAGGCATGTTCCCTGAGCAGGAATCAAACCCTGACCTCTTGGTTCATGGGTCAACACTCAACCACTGAGCCACACTGGCTGGGCCGTTACCTTTACTCTTTCTGTACTTTTTGTTACTTTTGTCCCTTGGTGGGATTATGTTCTCCTGCTCTTTAATAGTTTTCATGTAAACGCCATTTTTTAGTAGGCATGTTTTCATGGCCCCTTTTGGGGTACATTATCAGGGTCACTAAGTTGCTCACAAGCAGGAACAGTCTTTGACTCTTGGGTTCCCCAAGAAACAAGCAGAATGTGTCATTTCATCCAAGCAAGAAATAAGACAAAAGGTTGTCTAGGTATGAGCCTTCTGCCTTTCTCCCCAAAATATAGAAGGGCAATATGTCTCCTTTCCAATAGAGCAGTATACGCAGAAGAATTCCATCTGCACTGCAGGCAGCTTAAGAAACAAGGTGAAAACTTAGATGTGTTCTAAAGACTTCCTCACGGGGACTAGAAAGTGTACAGAGAACCCACCTACTTAATGCCACGTCTCTCTCTCCTGGACAGATCACCATCCATGTCCTTTACTTACTCATTCAACCAAAATGAACAGGACAGGAAGTAGGAGCTATGAATCTGGTTGGGTAAACAGGAAACAAATGACACACAGTACACCAAAAAAGCAGCACAACAAAAGATCACGCCAGGAGGAAAGACGCACAGAAGAAGAAATAATGAACTATCTGAGGAAGACCAGGCTGCCTACCACCTGTGACAGATGGGTCTTGAGGGCACTTCCGGCCCCCCAGCTCACACAAAACCATTGGGCGGGATGCAATGTTCAGAAGCAGCATCTCTCTCTCCAGAGCTTCTTTCACACTAGACTGCAGCCTGACCTCACCTCCCGAGTGAGCTCCCCCACACCACAGCCCGCACAGCAGCTGTGCACCGCTGTGTCTGGTCCCATGAACACAGCCACTTCCAAGGCTCTGAAGTCACCCATACAGCTTTCAAAGACCTCGCTCTCTTTCCGCCCTTTCTTCATTAGCCTCCATTCCTTCTCACCTCCACTCTCAATAAAATAATTTTTACATCTGATCAGTCTTCCAGGAAAGCAGAAGTGTAATTTTACACCACCTCACGTCATGGTTCCACTACAGGGACTGACATCTCGTAACAGGGCTCTGCCGAGCTGACCACGCTCTTCCTGAGGCTGAATCAAAAAATCTTTCATCAACAGCACTGTCCACCAAAAGAATATAAATATGTATCACACACCAATTCTGAAACACTAAGGTAGTCTTAGCTCCCCTCAGACTAGAAGGGCAGAAGGCTTCACACTTCACCAGGAAGATTCCAACTGTGCCAGTCCGATGGACAAGCCCGAATATGCTTCCACGTGACAATGCCTCCGCATAACTTCTCCCAGCCTGGTGGACAATGGCAAAGCACTATCCACAAAGGCTCTTCCTTCTCTTCACTCCCCCCCTCTGTATTATACCGAGACCAGTCACACTACCAGCACTGAAACAACACAGTGCTAGTTTCTTTTCTTTGCCACTGAAGCTCACAAGATGGGGTTGCTTTCTTTTGCAACTGGTTGCCTGAAATCACACCAGCCACCTAACAGATTACACCCCTAATCCTGTTAAAAGCGACATAAAAGGAAGTCAACTTCTCAGAGAAGGGCTCCACCAACAGACTGAGTAGTTTTTAATAAAAAATGCCTTGCAAACATCCCTATGCTGCTGACAAATCACCAGCCGAGGCAAATCCCAGATAGTGAAACACTGCAGGAACGGCTCTTGTTAATAATTTAGCCCATCAGGGAGTATTGATTCTTGTTTGCAGCAGAAGGAAAGTGTTCTTTCCAGCTTATAGCTCAGTGACACCAAGGAATCGCATCTCAATGCCTTTCCTGTCGTGCAGTCCTTTAACTGTCACCTACATTTGTTGTCATTCCTCAGTCCATCTCTGGAAAAGCCCTGGTCTCATGGATGAGTTTTTCCTACTTAACCCACAGGAACTATAGCAGCATTTCAAGTTCTACAGATCAAACATATCTGTCAATTATCACTCACCAGCTGCTTTTCTTTTAAATAATTTTTACAATGCATCAGATATCTTTATGCAATCCCATCTTGTTTGTTAACAAATCTGCTCAATTTCTTAAAAGCAGATTGATGTTCAATCATAATGTAAGTGTGCCAATCTATGGACATCTGCGGACATTTCTAATGTATCCAAGATGCTGCTAACAAAAGAAAAAACAGAGAGAAGCAGTAGGTAGCAATCACTCACTATTTCTCCATCCCAACATGGAAGGTCAGAAAGCTCCTAAACTTTCAAGGAAAAGGAACTGAGTGTTAAATTTAGCAGTCATACTAATTTATGATTATTCCTGCATCTTTATGTACCAGAAAAATACCCAAAACAATTTTAAACCGAAAACAGGCCAATGATTTATGATTCAAGTATAAATAAAACTGCTCTCATCATGACAGAATGTTCTACACTCAAGTCACACTACCTAATACCCCCCAACGTCACTCAGCTTTCATTATGTTGTGGACAATGAGCTCTGCCTTCCAAATGAGTGTGTGAGTGGGAGTTGGGGGGAGGGCAGGCATTTCTGCTGCTGATTTGCCTTTGGATGTTATTCTAAAGCATTCCTCCATGATCCTTGGGATCAAGGTACCATAATCCCAAGGGCTTCAGGTCCAAGGTCACCACACACATCTATTACTGGACACCAAAGGCATTTAGGTCCTTCTGCTTTTCCACCCAAACTATAAATTCTTACAAGGCCCCAGGGCAGTGCAGCAGCCCTCTCCTTTCGATTCAGGCATCAAGGAGAATCATCACTGTCAACAGCCTGCAACCATGGGCAGCAGCCTCACAATACATTCCTCTGTGTGGAGATGAACAACTTTTCTGTTGTAAGAGCACAGCCCTTCTAATAAAGATTCAAAAGTCCAAAACCAGCTTTATGGACCAAACATCAAATAAATGAAAACAAAAACATATTAAAATAGCCTTGTACTATGTTAGCTGAAAAACTGATATGCAAAAGTGTACAAGATGTATGTTGTATGAGTTTCACAAGCCCATGAGAATTCCAACAGGTTAGGGAAAAAATTTAACTTGAGCTATATGTTGATATCTAATCATTAAAACTGTAGCAGCCACAAATACTCTCCTGGCCCTACATCACTCTTGTTTTCATAGGAGATGGAAGACAAAGTGAAAAGACCCAACAGTCACCTCCTTCTAAAAAAAACAAACAAAAAAAAAACAACAAAAACCCAGTAAACATGCACACTAGGTTTTTCTGGCTAGTATTGGCCTCTCTTTCTCCTGACTGTTTTAAATGAAATACTCGCTCTGTTGATGGTCCTATTCAGTAACATTTAATGTATGCATATTTTTTATAAATCCTTATCTGATTTTTTAAGTACTTTTTTTTCCTGTCTCATAAATGAAGCAAACTATTAATTCAATTGTTATGGGGCAACTTCTCAGAGTCAGGAACTGTTCCAGGTGCTGCAAACAAAAAGGTGGATGAAATGCTGCCCCTTCATTCAATCTGCCCAAAAATTGACTATAGACATAAAGCAGCCATCACATGGTGTCAGGGATGCTGGCTGGTTGTCTGTCGAAGAGGAGCAAGAGATGAGGAGTTGGGGGATAAAGAGGACCAATTTTTATTTTCCTTTCAATGTGTATTTTACAGTTTTAATATGCTCATCTTCTGGATTCTCTATTTTATAATTTCATGATTTTGACTCTGAAAGTTTACATACAATCAAATAACTAAGCAGTACTACCATAATTTCACAAGCTAGTAAGTAAATAAGATAAACGCAATGCCCTAACTGGTTTGGCTCAGTGGATAGAGTGTCGGCCTGTGGACTCAAGGGTCCCAGGTTTGATTCCGGTCAAGGGCATGTACCTTGGTTGTGGGCACATCCCCAGTAGGGAATGTGCAGGAGGCGGCTGATTGATGTTTCTCGCTCATCGATGTTTCTAACTCTTTATCTCTCTCCCTTCCTCTCTGTAAAAAACCAATAAAATATATTTTAAAAAAAGATAAACGCAATACGCTACATGTATGCCAAGTAAGCGCAAAGTCACCACGTGGAAAAAGGCACTTCATATAGGTTTCTCAATTGACAGTAAAAACAATAAAAGCAAGAGAAAAATGGAGTCATCACAAGGAACCCAGTAGTTTTACCATGCCATATATGACCCCCTAGTCCCTAATGATCTGCACCATAAGCCATCAGTCATGAATTTATGTCAAAAGTGGCTATTTCATTTCAGCAAAACATCATCATCCATTCTATTAAATTAATGTTGGCAGCTAAAATGTTACTGGTTTTATAGTTTTGTCTGAATTTATAAATTGTCTCTTAAAGCTGTACTGGGAATATAAACAAGGAGATTACACCTAATTTGTGTGTTGGAGAAGGTGGGAAATTAAGTAATATGGGAGAACCACACAAATCACTCTTTTAGGTACATAAGATACTCAGGCTCGAGAAACATACAGGTCCTGGAACTGCACCAAAAGCTCTACATCCTGCAAGGACATGACCAGATCTGCATTTATAACAGTCCCTGGGGTGGAAGCCAGACCTCCATTCGCTAAAGCTGGCTGCCCATCAGAATCTCCTGGGGAGTTCTTAGAAAAAACTATGGATTCCTGGGCCTTAGTCCAGAACCACTGAAATAATAACCACTTTACAAGTGAGGAAACTGAGGTGCAGAGAAATTAAGTAATTTGATCGTTAGCAAATGTTGCCAACATGAATCAAGCCAATACCATAATTTCAACAGTAAAAATGTGTATTTTTTAAACCACATGTGTGATCTATTTCTTCCAAGCAGCTTCTCTCTCCCTGGAGCCTAAAAATGGAACAAAACACCATCACAGATTTTTCCTCTTACTACAAAAAAAAGTCTGAAAATTCATAATGTCCTTGCATTGCTACAACAAACAAAAAAAACCTGAGGGCTCAAAAATTCTCTTCCATCCCCCACCTACCTCTCTCACTTTTTCTTTCTCTTTCTCCTTTCTTTCCTTCCTTCTTTCCTCCCTCCCCTCTCTCTCACTTTATTCAAAATTCTCAAATTTGAATTAATGATAGGTGAGTGCTGATCAATTTTTCAAAGACAGTGATTTAGTTTAACACGTGAAACGCCCAGTTAGTCACTGGTGACTGACACTATGCTTTCCATCCAGAAGACAAAGCAGGCTTGGCGCTTAGCGTATTAAGTACAAAAAAATAAAAATAAAAATTTAAGGTTGATATTCTGCAACTGCCCCAGAGAGTCAGGCAAAAAATAATCAGTAGGTACTAATAGATGTGTGAAAACTTGGTGAAGAACAGGGTATTTACATGGTCTCAAAGTTTCTCCGTACAAATTACTTATTGATCACAAAGGGAAAGTTAGTAACTTATCCAAGTGATCGAAGGTGACATCACCAATCATGTGACAAGCTGATCTCATGTGTCCTCTAATGTAAGGTGCTCAGGACACAATACCACTAATGTAACAGTCCTGCCTGCAACGCATAACCTAAATCTAGTAACTAGGAAACAGCGAACCACAAAATTCTGGGCTGTACACTTTTAAAACATGCCAATGTCATGAAACACAAAGAAAAGAAAAGGAACTATTCCAAATTAAAGAGGACTAGAAAGACACAATAACTAGTTTTAAGTGTGATGTTGAGCTGGATACTAGACAAGAAAAACAAATTGCTATCGAAGGAAACTGTTAGAACAAATGGCAAAATGTGTTTATAGATTAGATTACAGCATTGCATCAGTGTTAAGTTTCCTGATTTTGATGGCTATATGGTAACTATATAAATGAATGTCCTTGCTCTGTGAAATATACTTTTAAGTATTTAGGAAGTAAAGTGTCAAGATGTCTGTCTGCATATTACTCTCAATTCAGAACAATGGGATAAAGAGCTCAAAAACAGACCCACATAAATAGAGTCAACTGATCTTTGTCAAAGTAGCAAAGGCAACACAACAGAGAAAGGCGGGTATCTCAACAAAGGACACTAAACAACTGGACATCAACATGAAAAAGAAATCTAGACTTTATGTCCTTCACCAAAATTAACTCATAATGGATCACAGACCTAAATGTAAAATGCAAAACTATAAAATTCTTAGAAGATAACATATGAGAAAACCTAGATGGTCATGGGAATGGTGATGTCTTTTCAGATTCAATACCAATGGCAAACAATTCACAAAAGAAAGAATTGGTAAGCTGGACTTCATTAAAACTAAAAATGTCTGCTCTCCAAAAGACACTGGAGAAAAGAAAAGGACAAGTCATAGCCTGGGAAAAAATATTTGCAATAGACACATCTGACAAAAGACTGTCATCCAAAATATACGTGAACACTTCACACGACAATAAGAAAATAAACAACTCAATTAAAAAATAAACCAGAGACCTGAATAGACATCTCACCAAAGAAGCTATACAGGTGGCAAATAAGCATATGAAAAGATACTTCCGTATCATATGTCATTGGGAAATGCAAACTAAAACAACAGTGAGATACCATCATACACCTGGTAGAATGGCCAAAATCCAGAGCGCTGACACCAAATGTTGGCAAGAATGTGGAGCAACAGAAACTCTTCATTCACTGGTGGTGGGATACAAACTAGCGGAGCTACTTTGGAAAACAGTTTGGTTGTTTCTTAGAAAACTAAACATATTCTCACCATACAATCCAGCAATCACACTTCATGGTACTTACCCAGAGGAGTTGAAAAACTTATGTCCGCACAAAAACTGACACACAAATGTTACAGCAGCTTTATTCATAACTGCAAAACTGGGAAGATGCCCCTCAGTAGGTTAATGAGTAAACCGTGGTACATCCAAGCAATAGAATATTATTCAGAGTGAAAAAGAAATAAGCTATTAAGCCATGAAAAGACATGGAGAAAATTAAGTGCATGTTACTAAGTGAAAGAAGCCAATATGAAAAGGCTTCCGTGTGATTCCAGCTACATACTGCATGACATTCTGAAAAGGGCAAAATTATGGAGACAGCAAAACAATCATTGCTCTCCAGGGATTATGGAGAAGGGAGGAATGAATAGGCAGAGCACAGAGGATTTTAGGGCGTGAAACTACTCTTTCTGAAACTGTAATAGTGGGTTCACGGCTTTAGAAACTTGTCTAAACCCATAACATGTACAACACAAAGAGTGAAGCCTAATGTTCACTCTGGATGATAATGATGTCAATGTAGACTCGTCAATTATTACATCTGTACTGCTCTGGCGGGGGATGTTGATAATAGGAGAGGCTATTCGTGTGGGGGTGGGGAAGTTTGTGGGAAATCTCTGTACCTTCCATGCAATTTTGCTGTGAATCTAAAACTGCTCTAAAAAAATCATCTATTAAAAAAAACACACACAAAAAAAACAACACGATAGAAAACAAACAAATGAAGAAGTACCTAACATTCAATCTAACTGTAAAACATGAGACCAAAGATAAAAACAGAAGATACCAACTTCCAGGCATGAGACATAATTACTACAGACTCTGAAAAGAATTGATTAACCTTTGGTGTATTACATAAATTTCACTGACAGCCTTGATATTCATAAGAAATACTGCCACCAGAAAAAAGTACTATGATATCCTAAAATGAGGAGTAACACTAAAAACAAAGTTAAACTAAACCAAACTGCAAGCTCAACTTCCATGGAATGGAATGGAATGCCCTGAAATGTCTGGCAACTCCATTAGTAAAGCTAATTCTAGAGAACTTGTAAAGCCTGAAAATTCCACATTTTTCTTACATTATTTTTTGAACAGTATGAAACAGCCCAAAAAGGGCAAGGCTGAAAGGCCTAACAGTGCCTGCAATAAAGGGTAATGCACTACGCCTGGGGGAAAAGAAAGCGCAACAGAACTTAGAAGTAATTGCTGCATCTCACATAGACCTATGATTACAAAAAGACTGCTTAAATAGTAGGCAGTCTTAGAAATCTTAAGTTATTCAAATCTATGTTCTGAAAATGTGGCATCATGCCCCTTTTGTAAAAAAGGAGATGAATATGATGGAAAGACAGCTAACAAACTTGCTAACAATTAGCTTTTATGAGAGAGGAGGGTATGAAAACAACTGTTCCAAGTGAAAGGAATGAATCAGGAAGCAGGATACATATTAGTCAGTTGACAGTTGTAAGAATTTTTTAGCCGTGGCCAGTGTGGTGCAGTTGGTTGGAGTGTCGTCCCATGCACCAAAGGGGCACAAGTTCAATTCCAGTCAGAGCATATACCCAGGTTGCAGATTTGATCCCCAGTCTGGGCATATATGGCAACCGACTGATGTATCTCTCTCACACTGATGTTTCTCTCTCCCCCTCCCTTCCTCTCTCTGAAATCAATTAAAACACACACACATCATATCCTCAGATGAAGATTAAAAAACTTTTTTTTTTTTTAAATGTCTTCACTCAAGGATATTTTTCCCATTGCTTTTCAGAGAGTGTGGAAGGGAGGGAGAGAGAGAAACATCAATGAGAGAAAGACACATGGACTGTTGCCTCCTGCATGAGCCCCAACTGTGGCCAGGGATCTAACCTGCAACCCAGGTACCTGCCCTTGACCAGGAATTGAACCTGCGACCCTTTGGTTCAAGGGCCAACCCTCTAACGGCTGAACACACTGGCCAGGGCAAAAAAATTCAAGAATTTTTAAAAACTTGCTACATTGCCGAAACCGGTTTGGCTCAGTGGATAGAGCGTCGGCCTGTGGACTGAAAGGTCCCAGGTTCGATTCCGGTCAGGGGCATGTGCCTTGGTTGCGGGCACATCTCCAGTGGGGAGTGTGCAGGAGGCAGCTGATTGATGTTTCTCTCTCATCGATGTTTCTAACTCTCTATCTCTCTCCCTTCCTCTCTGTAAAAAAAAATCAATAAAATATATTTTTTTAAAAATAAAAATAAAAATAAAAAATAAAAACTTGCTACATTAAACCCAACAGCTATTAATCATCTTTCATTTAGGGTGTTTGGATTAATTCAGCACTTATATTGGCAATTTTTCTGAAAATTCAGTAATTTTAACACCTTTAACTACAATCAAAAGTAAAAGGCAGTAGTTATTTTTGGCATATTTAATGTTAACTGGGAAAGCCACAGTAAATACTGAAAAAACAGGCTAGCTTCAGAAACTCTTGACTAGCTAAACAAGCAACCAGATTAGAGTTCTTTATAAGCAGCAAATAGGTAGAAATATAACCACTGTACTTTTTAAATAGCATTTTATAATAAACTAGAGGCCCAGCACGCGAAATCGCACAAGACCCCAGACCCACCGCAAGACTGAGAACTGCCGCAACACGAGGCCCATCAATGCACCTCCTGGTGACCGGTCATTTCGTCATTACGGTGTTACGGCCACTGGCCTTTTGTCATATAGATGGTTGCTTTTCATTGTTAAATGGTACTGAAATCCCAAGTATGAGAAGTACCAGTGTTAGAAACAATACTTAAAAAGAATAAATGTCTTACAGAAGCAAAAACTAATGCTGTTTGAACTCTGGTTTGAGATACAGTCACAAAAGCTAAAACTAGATATGAAGTAAAGGATTCTTAGCTTTTAAAGAAGTAAATGGCATGCTGCATGGGCCAACTTGAAGAGCATCCATTACGGGTGGAGGAAATTCAGTAGGAGAAGTAGAAAGAGCACTAACCAGGGACCCAGGAGGCCTGGCTTCTGTCCTAAGCAGCCCCATACGAAGCAGGGGGTTTGGGGAAAGTCACTGGGCCCTAGTTTCCCATCTCTGTTAATGGGCGGGTTTATCTACATGAGGAAATAGATTTATTCCAAAGGAAATGCAAAACCCAATTTCTTACATGTACCAAGTTTTACCTGGAACAAACACACAGACTAACAAATCAGACTACAGGAAATATTTTTCAAATGTGTATCATAGTTAACCCTTGAAGAATATGGGTTTGAAGTGCACGAGTCCACTTAGACTTGAGTTTTTTCAATAAATACTGTAGTTTTCTATCTGCAGTGGGGAGTCAGCAGATGTAGAAGGCTGACAGTATACACTGAGCCATGCCATTTTGTATAGGGGCTTGAGCATCCTCGGATTTTGGTATCCACAGGGGTCCTGGAAACAATCCCCCCCACAGATACTGAAGGACAACTTCAGTTTTAGGGGAGTCAAAGTTATATGGATTTTTTACTTTAGGAGGGGCCTGACTCCTGCGTTGTTCAAGGGTCAACTGTAGATGCTATTAAGATGAATGAATGGGAACTCACAGTAGCTGTTGGTCATGCATTTTTTTTTGAACAAAAGGACACTAAAGATATCACCACAAGTGCCAACAGGAAAACAAAATTTATTGATACTGAAAAAAAGGGTTCTCACACCACACTGTTAGCCACTGTCCATTTGTTCAAGGTAAGGGTCAGCCTGTAAACTCTCAGTGGCAGAAGTCCTCTCCTATAGCAAATGTTGAGCAGCATGTGAGCTCCGGAACTTTCTAGTAAAGTGGAGGCAAAGGTAGGCATCACTGCAGGGTCACGGGGAGAAGGCGCCATGAGACCAGTGAAGATTATGTAAAACCAGGGTAAGTTCATGAGTTCTGCCACTCACTCAGGGCAAGATTTTATACAAATGCAAACCTCAAGTCTTCTCATCTGCACAATTAAATAAATATCACAGATTGTTGTGGAGATTAAATGGATCAAAAGAGTAGCAAAGTGCCTGGACACAAAGTAATGCTCAATGTTAGTTTACCTCCTTAACAAACAGCTAGCTGATTTTAAATGACCTACCAGCTTTTAATCTTAATATTTAGGTTTTTTCAACATTTTAGGAATGTGATTAGCATCTATGGTTGAAAAGTATACTTTCTGCAGAAAAAGTGCTCATACATACAAGACTTGACAAGCAATTTTAGGAATTTTATAGGACCTCTTAAACTCAAAGAGACTACCTAGGGGCCTACATCTAGAAAACTAATAAATTATTTAAAACCTGAATCTGGCCCGGCCAGAGTGGCTCAGTGGTTGAGTGGCAACCTATGAACCTAGGGGTCATGGTTCATTCCAGGTCAGGGCACATGCCTAGGTTGTGGGCTCCATCCCCAAGTGTGGGGTGTGCAGGAGGCAGCCGATCAATGATTCTCTCTCATCATTGATATTTCTATCTCTCTCTCTCCCTCTCCCTTACTCTCTGAAATCAATAAAAATATATATATTTTTTTAAATTTTAAATCTGAATTTGTATAACAAATATCTATGTGATAAAAGATAATGCTTAATGAATGCTTATTATATGGTATTTAATTATTTCAAATAGCTAGTAATATTATACCCATTTTCTAAGTGAGAAAACTAAGGGTTAGAGAGATTGATTAATATGTCCTATGTTACACAAGAGCATGTCTAAAGAAAAAAATAAGTTCTCTAAAAGATAATGCACCAAAAGCCAGTAGCTAAAAAAAATGACTGAAATAAAATAGCTCAACCCATTACCTTATTTATATTATATGGTAGCCACTCGACAGAGGTCTGAAACACACAAAAATATATGACTAAAAAAATAAAAAAGCCCAATGACTAAATCCCCTAACCAGCCCTTGCTCTCCTGTGAGGAAGAGGACAGGTGCAGCCAATAGAACTCAGCCTGCAGAGCCCACCCGTGACAGTACCAATGAAACTGCATCCCCTTTAAATGGCTGCACCAGCCCTGACTGGTTTGGCTCAGTGGATAGAGCGTCGGCCTGCGGACTGAAGGGTCCCAGGTTCGATTCCAGTCAAGGGCATGTACCTTGGTTGCGGGCACATCCCAGTTGGGGAGTGTGCAGGAGGCAGCTGATTAATGCTTCTCTCTCATCGATGTTTCTAACTCTCTATCCCTCTCCCTTCCTCTCTATAAAAAATCAGTAAAATATATTTTAAAAAAAATAAAATGGCTGCACCATTTCTGCTTTGGAGAATTTCTCGTGCCATTCACACCATCTTGCACTGGGACCATCTCTGCCCCGTCTACTGAGGATCTGAGCAATGTTTTCTTTGCCATCTCATCTCCCTCACTACCCCCGAACTACCAGTAAACACAGTACTTTTTGCTAGAAAACATCCAAGCTAACGGATTCTCAATAACAACTAAAAATATTGCCTTTCCAGCACAAATACTTTAAAAATGGTCAATAAGTTAGAAATTTATAAAATTAAATCTTATGAGTTGATACATCTACTAGTGTAGAAACACAGATCACATATACCTGAATATGCAAAGCAAGTTAAATTATGATGCAAGCAATGCCATGGTATAAAAACTAAATTAACAAAAACAGTCTATTAGCGAAGACATCTGGTGTATCATGGCAAGAAACATTAATGATATTGTCTGCAACCCTGTAATCAATTTTCCCCCAGCAGCTCTCTCATTACACTGTATCAGATCTGTGTGCCTGCAGAATTTATGAGAGCCCCACACAAGGGGGGGGTGGGAGGGGGCTTTGCCAACTGGATCCGATTCAGATCCAGCTCAAATGACTTTGGCAGCATGAAGCATTGTTACAGAACAATCAATACAGTTAGCTTTAGCAGCAGCATCTTGACTAAAAGATTTATCATCTTATTACAGAATCTTCTCAAGCCTTCATATGATGGTATCTGAGTCCACCACCAATCATAAACTTATTTAAATCCTCAGTGACCACAACACTTTCACTGCTAAAAATTAAATAGTGGCCATCACTGATGCTTACAGAACAAGTTTACTGTTATTGGGAAAAATTTCAATCTATTTAGCAAATCCTGGTTGGTGAGTATTATGGAAATGAAACAGTCTAACAGTGACATCCACACTGATTAGAGAACAGAGAAACAATCAGCCTGAAAGAGAACAGCCGTTTCTTAGACACATATGGAAATAAGATGGTAAGTGGTAAAGGCTGAAGCTTTTGAAATAGGTAGTCAAGTCAGGACTCTGCTAATTTGCCCCTTAAAATGTCAATCTCTCTCTTCAGGGATTAAAATTAGACTTTTATCCACTACACAGGGTTTTATCTTACATTGTGAATGGCTATTATATCAATAATTCCAAGGCTTCCATAATGTGAACCTTTTTTCTGGTCTAATTCTTGATAAATTACACTTACATGAAATTGTTGTGACAATTATTCCTGAATTTGTTACAATTATTAATATCCCATCTCTATTGTCTTGGTCCTCTTCATTTTATGCATGGATAACAGCCCTAGCCTCCTAATTGGAACTTTCAGTCTTTCCCCACTGCACACAGCATTCTGCTTCCCAATGAATCTTCTTAAGCAGTGATTTGCAAATTGGCTTACAGGAAATAAAAAAGGCTGCAAAGGCTCTCTTCCGACTATCACATAAAATTTCACCTTTTCTAACCTTTAAGATCCTTTATGATCCAGCCCCACCTCTGCCTCCCAAGTCCCACTAACCTGTGCTCTTCATTGACGTCCTGTGGTCTTCTCACAACTCCCAGCTTCACCAGGCTCATTGTCTATGTTGCTTATAGGGACAAGCTGACATGCACACCTGAAAGGCTCCTCCACTCTGCCTGGCCACAGGTTACTGATGTATCAAAAACATAACCAGCTCCTCAAAACTGACCTCTCATCACAAAACTTTCCCAGTTCTACCGCCCGTTTGGAGCACTTTCTTCTCTTAGTCTCAAGGTATGAATGTTCTACACTGCCACGGAACAATTCATTACACATTCCCAGTATCTTGTATAGTGCGTGTGCATCTGGAATGACTATTTTCTTGTGTCATTTTCTGAGTATGAGTTTGGTCAGATTACATGCAAGAGAAAGACAGGTCTTACATTTATTTCTTCAGTGATTCACAGCAGTTGATCAGAACAATAACACCTATCTTTCAGAAAGCTTTACCATTCAATCCTCACAAATAAAGGGGGAAAAAGGAAAGGTATGTACATAGCTTTCAGAAAAGGTAAGACAGAAGACAGAATTAGCCCTCCGAGATCGTACACTGGGTCCTGTGTTCTAAGGGATAACTAACTAGGGACATTTCATCCTGCTACATCTCACACACATCCCACACTACCACCAGGTAACAGAGGAATTAGCAGAGTACCGCTGAGAGTACTATTATCTACACCCCAACCCATGCCTTTCAGTGTTTTAGTCTGTATCTGCCCTGCAGGAAAGCCTAGCTACTTCTGAGCAATACTCTACAAAACTTTACCTGAGAGGACAGCACCCAAAACAGTTTAGATTTGTGGGCCACGAGTCCCAATGGTCCTGGGGAGATGCACATTCCACTTGGTCTCAAACTTACCCCCTGTTAACCCCATTTCAGTTGCCAACATCCATACTCGCTGCTGATTGCCAGCTCCTGCTCCTTGCAGCAGCCCAGCATGCTCTCTGCTGGTGCCAAAATACCCTACACCACAAACCCCGCTAACTTCTGGAACTGTCCTAGAGGGGTAAGGTAAGTCCCGTATTTTGCTTCCTCTGTGCATGTACTTGTTACTCCTTTAAAAACACATACAATACAGCACATTTTTAAAGGGGCTCTGGGGAGGGAGGTAATATTCCTATTTTATACCCTATGGGATATAAAATATTGACAGCTTTTAAAAACGGGATTCTCCTTACCCCTACAGGCCCTCTCCCGGCTTCAGAAAGATGCTGTGGTGGCTGTGACGCCACCGGCAGAGAGCATGCTGGGGGGTCACACAAAGCAGGAGTTGGAGATCTGCAACAGGCCTGGGAGTTGTGGACCTAAAAAAGAAAAAAGTTTTAAGTTAACATGCCCAATGTCCCCTCATGCCCTGGTTACTAGGGGCACCCAGCACACAAGCAAGCATCTGCACAAATCCTTTAGCAGATGGCGTCTGAAATCTCAGAGAATTTGTTCGACCACTAAAGTTAACCTTTCTGCATGAATCAAAACCGTTTCCTTCATTCGCTCAGCGTGAACAGACACATGACCCTCCAGCTTTACACTTTAGCCTGGATCCTGTCACAAAGCAGTGTGGTGTGTGCCCCTCAAAATAACCAAGGTAAGATGACACAGTGCCCAAGCACAGTGACAGTGGCATGCTTTGCTTATAATAAAAATGAACCCCAAGTGGACGAAGCGAGCTTTCAGAAGCGTTTCTAATGAGAGATGCTAGAGTCATAAGGCATGTACTTAATAAGGAAATGTTCAAGGCATTAGGGGTTTCAAAGAAAGATCCTACCATTTCCTGGAAGTCCTCGTTTAATTTGGGAAAACTACAGGCAAGGTGAAAGACAAAGGCTTAACACCAGAGGAAAAAAGACACCATTCAAATAAGTTTCCATTTTCTCCAATGCCCACAAGGTAAGTACAATGAACAGGCATAGAGCATAAAGTTCAAGAAAGATATTATTTCTTTTAGGGGCAAAACCAGTTTGGTATGTTTAAGAAACTAGAAAAATTTAAAACCAGCAAATGATTAGAGAGCAACTTCTGAAAGCCAGCACAATTCTTTTAAGTATCAAAAAAGATATCTAAGAGTTTGAATATGATCCCTTTCCAACATTCTAGAGAGCAATAACATTTCCAAAAAAAAACCCCACTAACAATTCAATTTCATGAGGTGTTAAATGAACTAAAAACATCATAAAACTCAAATGTTTATATAAGATTTCTGTTCTTAAAGTTGTTTAAAAATTACAGATAAGCAAACTTTTTAATATTAAATCTTTTTAGGGAGTCCTGTCACATTAATTCCTTTTGAGAAGCAAAGAATCATTCTCTAACAACTTCCTATAATTCAAGATTTAATGGCTATGTCTAACAAAGAAAAAAGACAAACCCCAAGAAAGTAAGCTAATATTGGGAATGTCTTTATCATGGTGGTCTTCTTTTCCCCTCTACAGATCACCTTCTACAGCACATCCTGGGCCCCACGCTTGGTGTGTGGCCAGTCTCTGACTCCCACCGTCTTGGTTACAATATGTGATAAAATCAAGTGTTAGTAGTCATAACCTTCTCCACCACACGGCTCCCCCCTCCCCATACCAACAGTACAGGTTCCAAATCAAAGATTCAACTGTGCACAAGAATGTAAAGTTTACTCAATATTTTTTACCATAAGCATCAAATAGAAATAAATTTGTGGTTAATCTCTTCACTAGAAATTCAATTAATCAGACCACTCAAATCCTTATACATTCAAATCAAGGGCTTTAAACAAAGACACCTAGTAAATAATTTCTAAGCACCTTGGCAATGTTTTAAATAAGCAAAAATTCAGGTAATGATTAAAATATTTTAAGCATTAAAAAAGGCATCATTTCAAAGCATATCATTGTTCTTGTTTAGGAGTCAGAAAACATTGACACAGTATCTCCGTTTCCCTCATTTTATTTCAGTTCTAATAAGCTTTTTAGACTATTTTGAGCTGGTTTTTAACACAAACATCCATATCCAAATTACAAATTTCCAGTTGTATGGAACTGAGTTTGAATGACAAGACTTTACAAATATTCTTGCACAGCAGATCTCTGCAAATATCAAATTGTCTCAAACTTTCCTAAGCTCCTTTTTAAACAATTAGAATACCTAGAGTCTTCCGCATTGAAAAAATTTCACGTATAGAGAACAGGCTTAGTAAATAACATTTAAGATAAGTATTTTATGACAATAAATATAATTAAGTAAAACTTTTCCAGTGATTTCTTAAGAGTCCTAAAATCCATATAAATTAGAACAAACTGAATTACCAACTTCACAGTAACCATGAACCATTAAAACTTTAAATCCCATGTGGTCTATAATGACTGTCAGTCATGAGTGAAAACAGATCGATGAGAAGCTGAATAAATGGGGCCAATAGGTGCTCTGAGATTATTTATTCCCAAAGCCTCATTTTGATTTTCACGTATGTGAATACCACCCCGCCATTTATAAGCTGACATTCATATCATGCAAAATGGTTGTGGTGATTCAAAATAACTCTCAACATGACTGCTCCAGAACTGGGGGACGAGTTAGCAGCCAAGATCCAGTATCACCTCATCTGACTAAGAGATTTCATCCTACACTTGCCTATTACAGGATTAAATACAAATAACATCAAATTTACATGTGAAAAAGACACTCAGTACGGGAACACATACAGCAGGTCCTCTTTTTGTTCATCTTCATTTCATTATAACACTGATGAGAAGTCTTAGGAACTTAACGCTTGTTTACATCAATCAGCCTGTGGTAAAACTGGTTTTGTTATATGTCATTCCCCTCAAACTCACAGAGCCTTTCAACAATGTTAAGTGAGGACTTAGTGTATTTATTATTGGTGGCTTACTCCAAACATAGCATTTAGTAAGCCCAACATCCCATTGTAGTTTATTAATTACAATGCTATGGAAACATCTAAGCAACCATGACCTTTATTTTAAACAAAAAAGAAAGAAAAAAAGTTGTGGCCCTCCCTGAGAATCCTCTAGCACAGTGGTTCTCAACCTTGGCTGCACATTAGAATCACCTGGGAATCTTTTTAAAATCCTGATTTCTGGGCCTCATCCTCCGGAAATTCTGTTTCTTTGTTATGGGGTGGGGCCACAACATTAGTAACAAAGAAACAGAATTTCCGGAGGATGAGGCCCAGAAATCAGCATTTTAAAAAGATTCCTAGGTGATTCTAATGTGCATTCAAGGTTGAGAACCACTGCTCTAGCACCAAATCAGTAACACACACCTTTTCTTGGCTGAGAAATCACTGTAGGAGAGGGCTGCCACGGTACCCACTCACTCCTGACAGGTGAAAACTAAACCAACAGAAAGGAGCAACTCCTCTTAAAGAATCCTCTCAGCTCTACATCCCATTATCTCTTAAAGTAACACTTCATTCCTCACTCCAGAAAATTGAAAACACTTGATAACAAACCTCACCGTTTTCACTTCCTTGTCCAACGTTACACTCAAGTAACAAAGCTGCAGCTGGGTGGTACTGACCTTGTGAGGAACGAAAAGAAAGAACTATAAAAAGAAATACTAATTCTGCAGGCCTGACTTGAGGGACTATGAAAAACAAGACAGACAGCCGTTGCTTTGCAGAGAAATGAATCATCATACGTACGTAAGGCATTTTTCCTATAAGCTGGCCTTCTCTGGGATGTTTACATATGTACTGAGCCCTCATTTATCTTTGCTAAAAGTATTATAGGAAACTCAAAACACTATAGTAATACCTAATCAATGTTATGACTTTGGCTACCCGTATGTGTAAACTTCCTGAAGAAAATAAGAAACTGAGTTTTAAAGTATTTTAAGAATAGAGTTTTATTATTTAAGTATAGAAAATATTACACATTACAAGCTTAAACAAAAAGAAGCAGATCTCTTTGGCTTGTTTAATAAACAGAAAGTTAATCTGTAGCTAATGCAAACATTGTATCAAACTATTACTAACGTTTTTAAAAAACTTTACCCAGTGAATTCCTTCCACTGAAATGTTACTTCATTCAATAAATATTTACTGTGGATCTCATGTGGGCTAGGCAATATGCTCAGTGCTCAGTATACACCAATGAATAAAACTGGTGTGATGTCTGCCCTCACAAAGGTAAAGCGACAGATCAACGTCATGCTCTTTGTCGCTCCACGGCCCAGGCGCTGTGCTACTATCCACTTGGTAGACTTAGCGTTTAACCCGAAAACAATCTACCTGCCAGACGGGTGCTTTATTCCCAACTTCCTAAGTAAATAAAGTAAGGTTAGGAGGATTAAGTTTCTTGCCCAAGGTCAAGAAAGAGAGCAACTGATGGAACAAACTGATGTCAAGCTCAAGCTGTCAACCCACGCACTGTTCCATCCCTAATCTCAGTCCCAGAAAAGCATCTCAAATTCTGAGTGAGCCATGTTCAAATTAATGTGGACATCCTGCCCACCCCCAGAACAGTTTTAAATACAAGAATTACCTAATATTAAAATGGTGTATAATAACTAACTCATTGTGCATACACATGTATGTACGCACAAAGAGTGCATGTAAATGTGTCTCTCACACCTCCCAGCATTACCGATGTAAAGATCTCTAACAAAAAATGAGAGGATATAATTACTTATCCTCAACAAGTTTCCATTTTAAAGAAGGAATAGCAGGTTCTTTTTTTCTTTTTTTATGGAATGCTTCGTGAATTTGTGTATCATCCTTGCGCAGGGGCCATGCTAATCTTCTCTGTATCGTTTCAATTTTAGTATATGTGCTGCCGAAGTGAGCACGAATAGCCGGTTCTTACTTTTATTTCACTTCTGAGAAATTCAACTTGGGGTAGAGAGGGCAATTTTAATAGTAAATGGAACCTAAGCTAAAGCTACTTTTTCTGCAGTTGCGATTTGTTGTAACCAGCTCTTGGGGTGTAACCCTATCAAACCAGGAATCAGAAAGAAATTCCCAATGCTCCTCTCCCTGCTGCTCACATTTGGCAATGAAACAAAGAGGGAAATTGAAATCTTGAATAATTTGGCCCCCACATTCACAGCAGTAATGGAGATGTGCCTTCTCCAAGATAACTAGTGGCACATTAAGGATTTAGCTATTCTGCATTCACAATCAGTACTTAGGACTTAAACTGTTAGGGACATAAATGATACAACAGCACACTCATCCATGCAGAGCCGTAACAACACACTGGGCCCTAAACAGTAAACTGGATATAACCATAATATTCTTAATGACATATCCCCAACTCTGAGGAATGTTTAGACCAGGTATAAATTTAATAACTTTCCTAGTTTTAATTAACCAAATAAGAGCCCAGTGAATCAATGTTATTTGCTCAAAATAATACTTGTAATAATTATATATCCTACCTGAAAATTCATTTCATATAACAACTGAAGAATAGATAACTGTAACTCAAAGAAACCAAAATCATACTTTTTCTGCTGTATAAATGACAGAAATTCATTAAGAATCCACACAAAATTCCCATGTAGAATATTAAAGGAACAGCTTCGATTACTTACCTGTGAATGAAGACTTAGGTATGAACTACTACTGCTAGACCCAGACCAGAAACTCCTGGGTATTATACTGAATGGAAATTACTAATCTCAATGATCTTCTTGTTGAGCATTCTCAGAATCCGTGATTATTTCTAGATAGCACATTAACTCTATTATGCTAAGGCCTGGGTTTCTATAAATATGGAATTTTGTTGTTTTTTAGTAAAAGCAAGAAAGAAATCTTTCTTGGAGACAAAAACTGAATGTCTTCCCCCACATCAATCCTATTCAATGTTCTCCAAAGAGGATTGATATCCAAATACGCCACCGCTGTCTGTCCTTAGAACCTACAATCACGGAGGGAAGGAACTAGATCTCACATTCTTCAGCCCCCATTATGGTGCTGCACCCAGCAAAGAACACAAAGTAAGTTTTCAATAAATGCTTGTCAAAGGTCCTGATTACAACCCAAAACATTTTTTAAAAATATTTTTTATTGATTTTTTTTACAGAGAGGAAGGGAGAGGGATAGAGAGTTAGAAACATCGATGAGAGAGAAACATCGATCAGCTGCTTCCTGCACACCTCCTACTGGGGATGTGTCTGCAACCAAGGTACATGCTCTTGACCGGAATCGAACCTGGGACCTTTCAGTCCGCAGGCCAATGCTCTATCTACTGAGCCAAACCGGTTAGGGCCAACCCAAAACATTTTTAATTGCACTCTGGAATATAATGCTCCTTGGTGATACCGACTCATTCAGAAACAAAATTCTCTAAGAAACCAAGTCACACCCTAGCTGGTTTGGCTCAGTGGACAGAGCATCGGCCTGGGAACTGTAAGGTTCCAGGTTCGATTCCGGTCAAGGGCACATGCCCGGGTTGCGGGGCTCAATCCCCACTGGGGGGCTTGCAGGAGGCAACCGATCAATGATTCTCTCTCATCACTGATGTTTCTCTCTCTCTCCCTCTTCCTTTCTCTCTGAAATCAATAAAAATATATGTTAAAAAAAAAAAAAAGAAACCAAGTCACACAGTGACCAGAAAAGCTATGGGAGTGCAGCAGAAGAAAGGGTGGAGGGTGGTATGCTAAGCTCTTGCAGTCGCAATTACTGAGATCAACTCAAACTGGCCAAGAAGAGGCTTCACTGAGGGGAACTCTCACTCCACCTGGAAGCCACATCCAGAGAGCTCAAGGAGGCGAGCACTCTCCCCCACAGCTCTGCAATGTTCCAACCCTCTGCTTTCCCTGGCGTCCTGCCCCTCACACCAGCCTGCCTATGACCTGCTATGCCTGCCCCAACCCCCTCTCACTGAGGCAATTCTTGACTCATCCCATTAGCTTTGCCCTCCCTGCTAGCTACTCAGTCTCTCAGTTCATCAAGCCAGGCCGCAAAGATCATAGATTGCCATTCCACATTACTGTTCTTTCCAAGAGCTAAAGATTTTGCCAACTGCTTTAATATTTAGTTCAGAAGCCTAAGGTGTAAAGCTGCCTTATTTAATTGATGATCCCTCTTTCTTCCTCCTTCTAAGCATGCACTGTCCATAATTCAACCTTCCCTCTCCTGCCCCTGCTTTTCACATGTTCCACAGATCCTTCTGCCACTGTAGTCAAACAAACCCAGTCTCCCCATTTGTAAATAAGCCCATCTAATGAACACTTCCGAAGAGAATGAAAGCATCCTAATAGAACAAGTAATTCCCTTCCCTTGAAAATGCTACTTCCAAAAACCTCAGTTCTGTTAGGAACTCAATTTTTTTGCAACATCATAGCTTTCACCTACCCCTGTGGAAGTGCAGGTTCTAAATATATCTACCAATGTAGGACAGAGAGGCCTTATGTATGTGTTTTGATGGTTAAGTGTTAATAAAATGGAAGCCATGAATCCCATCCCCATATAACCCCAATAAGGACACCTTTGAGTGAAAAGGGACACTGTTTAATAGTTTACCAGGACAACAGAGGTAAACCTGGTCAACAGAAGCAGCTATGTTTCCTATCATGGACTCAGAATCTCTGGGAAGACAATCAGATCCCTGCATAAAACCCAGACCCTTCTTACCCAGGATCCTCAGTTCAATACACTGGCACTGTGCTAGTGACTAGTGGTAGTTGTCTCCTGAAGTCCACTTCTCAATTCTTTAGTCTCTGATGTGTTTAACACTGTACTCTTAGCTAACATGTACCATAAAGGGCATTTGCCCAATTCTTTTTATAGTCCTCAAATATAACTATATTCACAAACTCACCATGGTAAAAGGATTAATTATAATCAGTGGTATAAACAAAGAAATACATTTTAGTTACAACCCCAAACCAAATAAAGATAAAATAATCAACAACATTTCAAAGCTATTGGCTTTTGTTTTCCATTGTTCCACTTGTCATGCATGGTATTTCCTGTGGGCAAAATCAACTCCAATTTCTTCTTTTTAAAATCTTGCAGAGGAAAAAAAAAAGCATATTTCCTTCTGTTCATCCTTTCCCCTATAGCTTGGGTAAGCTGAAGAAGAAAAAAACAACAACCTATAATTATTCTCCTCTATTAGGTTACTTTTTTGTAAATAGTATTGAAAACCAAGGAAAGAAGAAAGCAGATATCCAGACGATAACTACATTCCTTCCAGTAGTAAATATTTCAATATCACTGTTATTTTTACATAACTATGATGTGTGCTGAATACAGAACGCAAAAAACCCATAAGACATAGCAGTGTGTGATTTAGAAAAAAGTATCTTAACATACTGCACCCTCCCCTTTTCCCACATTGTTTCTGCATACAGCTTTAATGTGTTGTACTAGACCAATACTGACAACAGAAGCTTCAGCTTTTATTGCTGTTAATACCCTGAGCAATTACTATAACTCAGCAGGAACCTCTGCCCTGGACTATCACATTATAATCAGCATTTCATAAGCAACGCTGTACAAACATGAAGGCACCAGCCATTGTGCACAAATTGTACAAAAGGGGCTCAGGTTCTAAAAGGTAAAAGAAAAATCTTTGCAATTTTATTTCACAGCTGTATCTTTTCCATGGTGCACTGGTATTCCATTTGGTAAAAATCACACACAAAGACAGTGACCAGGAAAAGAGCAGTAGCAGCAGCCACTAGCCAAACGAAACTCTTCAGGAAACAAGGCCACCACCCAGATTTTCAAATGTCAGTGTAGCTTCTGTAAAAAATATTTGAAAGGAAACATGTAACAAATAACAAAGACCTCTAAAATGATAAAACTTTGTGTTGACATAAAATCTGAATAAAAAGCATTTGATTTTTACAAGATTAAACTGCAAGGCCATCTTGCAAAACAAGCAAGAGGTTGAAAGCAGTTTACCAAGTGTAATCCTCGGGAGTAAATGGCACATTTGACTTTCTTTTGTAACAGTCAGTATGTATTACTTATGCAATAATTTTTTAAGAAAAAAAATAAATGGCATGCACTTATTAACTAAATTGGAATATGCTAGTTAGATATTTGGGGCCATCGGAAACAAAGAAGATGGAGAGTTAAAGATCTCTTCAGACCACTGCGTTACTTTTCCTTAGACTGAAATACCACATATAATGAATTGCCAAACGTTTCAAAGGGTTTTTGAAATAAGGACAGTCACAGACACTGATAAAATCTCTACAAATTAGGATTAGGATTTCTCTACACCTAAAACTAGAGAGTGGTCACAATCCTTCAAGTACAGGGATCCCTTTTTAAGATCTAAATGTTTCAAAAGATCCCCAAATAACAGTACTTCAGTAGTATTTCACGTATCAACCGCTTGAGGAAAATACCTAGTAAACAGGGATTCTTCAGTGCATATTATCATTAAATAAGTAAATTTTTAAAACCACAGCAGCATATTAATACATTTGAAAAGCAGTCGCACAGATGTGTGAGGTACATTTATTTAAGACTGAGAATGTTTACTTGCAGACCTTTGCAAAATCTCTACAGATATCCAGGGATCTAAAACCCCTAGTGTGGGGACCACTGGTCCGAAACAAAGAGATCATAGCGGGCAACATCAATACTTAATGAACTTAGGAAAAGTTTTTAATGAGAAAGTACTATAGCTATACCATCCCTGAGCCAGACTTCCAACCTCCACTACTTGGAGACCCCCAAAAAAGATTCAAGATACACTCCACACTCACTAAAATATCTAAGTAAATTAATTATGGTCACCACCGAAACCAGTCTCTGGCCCATGTACATTCTTTTTCTCCAATCATCAAATGCCAAAATTACTCTTCTTCAGGCTCTTCCCAATGGCTGAGAAGAAACAAACTACTTCAGAAACTCAAGGGAATCTCGGAAATTGATGTCAAAACACCTATGAGAGGAAGGAAACTTTACACACATTATTTACAATACGAGCTTTGTAAATCTAAGTGTCACAAAACAGGGAAGATAAAACTGGTGACTGCCTTCTGTGAGTGCTACAGCCACCAGGGAGCGTTAGCATTCAAGGAGGTAAACTGGTTATAAAATCAATACGATAGACAAGCAACCATGAGACAGCCAGAGGAACTGGAAAAGAGAAGGTCCAGAGTAGAATCAAGAGCACATGAAAAAAATGCTTACCAGTTTGAAGTCTTGAATGCTACAGATGAAATACGGTGTGTTTGGTCTCCGACTCTCGATATACACACAGTCTTTAAAAGAAAAAGAAATTTTAAAACAATGGCATTTACCTTTAAGGGAACAAAGACAGGGCCCATAAAGCCACTGCATACATAATTAAATGACAAAGCACATACATTTTAGAGGAAATTTTTTTCTCAGAGAATATTAAATTACTAGTAATTTTAAGCTAAAGGGAAACAGCCCTTGGGTTCTTTTTTTTTTTTTTTTTTACCACTTTTCTGTTAATTTAAAGAACTTGATAAAACCTCAGTTATTGTTTTTAGGGTCCCTGAAGAAGGGGGAGGAGGAAACCCCATGGGAGTACCCACATTCAGTTGAAGGTACTTGCTCAAATTTACCCACCAAGACAAAACCTGAATATCTTATTCAAATAGATGCCTCGTCATTACAAAGAGAAATGGCTTGACCAAGTGCTACTTTATTTTCAATTATTATTTTGTGAGGAAAGAAGTGAAATATAAAGACGACTAGCTTGAACATGCCATTACAATGATCTTTTCCCTATAAATTTTAACCTAAACACACTTTACTTTCTAATTGTAAAGAGAAACAAGGCAGCCAATCAGAGGCGGAATGAAGTAAACCAAATTACATTTTCCTCTGGAAGAAGAGCACTTTCTTACATTGCATCTGACCGGCAGGGCCTGAATAATTATGTTTGCTGCTCTCAACTGCTGCAGTCTAAAGGCTGCTTTTTAAAATGGCAAGTTGATGAACAACATAAACTGATGAACAAAAACAGATCCAGATTCAGAGAAGCATCGATCAGACCGTCAAACCTCAGAGGGAAGGTAGGGGAGGGTGGTAGTAAGGGTAAGTTTATATTCATGAACTTGTATGCATGCATATAAACCTAACCAATGGACACAGACACCAGGGGGGTGAGGGCATGAGTGGAGGGGCAATGGGAGGATAAGGACACATATGTAATACCTAATCAACAAAGATATTTAGATAGATAGATAGATAGATAGATAGATAAAATGACAAGTTGAGATACAGTTGTTTTTTTTAAAAGCAATGATATTAAAGGAAGCAGTGGTCATAAAGAAATATAAAAACTCTTCCCATTACAATCCAAGATCATTGTAAAGTTTAGGACAAGAAGGTCATGTATTATTTACTGGGAAGTAAAAGCATCTGCAGGCAATCAAATTTTCTAGAGAGTGGCCATAATGCCCACATTTAAAACGTCCTTTGTTTTATCTTTCCTGTTGACCCTTCATAATGGAGATGTCTTAGAATAACTCAGATCCTTGAGAACTCAGGCAGGTTCCTCTACTGCTGCATTTCATACATGTTAAGAGTCAAGAAATAGCAAAGGAGCCAAGATCTGGAGCCATCCATCCAGTAGACAGTCCAGTCCCACCACAGTGCTAGCAGACCACTAGGAGACAGATCATGAAGAAAGTCCTCACTAAAGGGACACTTCCTTCCAAAAAACTTTCTGAAGGACATCAGGATTTTTGTAGCCCAAAGCCATTCCAGAAAGAGAAGGACTCATTTTCAGGCATCCAGAAGTTCCCAACTGATTTCTCTACTCAGATGTAGACTCAACAACAGAGAGTCAATCCCTGTATGTATGAATGAACTGTTGACCAAGCTTTTCTAGCTTGTTCCAGAATCCAGGACGCTAAATAAGTCTATTCAACATTCAGGCAACATCCATTTAACATGCTTATCATCATAAGAAAAAACAAGAAAACTCTTCCCACTATGGCACATATCTCTCTTCCTATCTCGTATTTGGTATTCAAGTAAAAGCAGAAGAAATCCACCCGGCTGGGGTGACTCAGTAGATTGAGCATCATCCCATGCACCAAGAGATAACTGGTTCAATTCCTGGTCAGGGCACATGCCCTGATTGTGGGCCCGATCTGCAGTGGGGGCGTGCAGGAGGCAGCCAATCGATGATGGATGTTTCTCTCATCAATGTTTCTATCTCTCTTTCTCTCTCCCTTCCTCTTTCTCTAAAAATCAATAAAAACATTTAAAAAACAAAAACAGAAGAAATCCATTCCTAAGTAAAAACTATAGCTCCAATCTGCACAATTTTGGGACACCTAAGGGTCTTAATTTCTGTGTTCTAATCCCTATTGTACCTGTATGTCAAATCTCTAGATATCAGTTATTTACTCATCCCACTCAACCTGCACACAAAGGACAGTGTATATGCCCTCTTCTTCCTATTTCATACATAACACTGTCATACCTAGCTACTATTCACTGGCTTCAAAATTAACAGGTCATTTTCTTAACGAATGACTTACCCGTTCTTAAAGCCCACATAACAAAAATTTTCCATATTCAGTGGTCTGATCCCATACCACAGCCACCACATCTCATCTTCCACTAGGCTGCACTCTACAAAAGAAACACCAACACCACGACCTCCACCCATGCCAAACCTTTTCACTCCTTCATTCTGCCAGCACCTGCAACCTTATAACGAGTCACCTCCAGCAGCAGTGAATTCTCATGGCTCCTCTATAAAGAAACATCTCCTTTCTTTTACATAAAATTAACAATTTACGTAGCCTGTCTGTTCAGTTATTTGGCAGTCAGATGGTCTGCACTGTCCACATTACTATTGCTGAGCTTTGAACTCAGAGAAACTTACTCACTTTAGTGTCCTCTGCAACCACCGAGAACTGGTGCCTGGCATTCAATATGACAGATGCTTAGAGGGTGAAAACTATGGGCAACTTTGTTCTTTCTACATAAAGAAAAGCTCTATATGTACTTTGCAGAATCAATAGAATCATTATTACTATAAGCCCTCTTACTGAGACATAAAGCAGTTATTAATTTGTAGTGTGTAAAAACACTTCCCAGAAAAAAAAGAGAGAACCTATATTCTCTCATCTCTCACTGCCAAGTGACATTCAGGAAAATGATTACCTGTAAACACATCTGGATGTAACTGTTAGAGAAGGGAATAAAGGTCGACCATGAAGAAAGTCCTCACTGAAATGAGGGGGGCGGGGGGGGGGGGGGGATAAGAGAGAGTAAAGGGAGGAAAATAGTGATGGAAGGAGACCTGACTTGGGGTGATGAACACAAAATACAATATACAGATGACATCCCTTTGCTTAAACACTTATCTGCAGTCTTATTGGAAGCCTCCTCACACTCCTGACTTGAGAAACACTGCCATGAGGGGATAAGGCAGAGAGCAGATTCTCAAATCTGACATATGGAATTAACACATTTACTTACTAATGACTTATTACTAGAAAAACAGTCACTTCTTTCTGTTTAAAAAGTTACCATGGGCCCTAGCCAGTTTGGCTCAGTGCATAGAGCATCGCGGCCTGCGGACTGAAAGGTCCCGGGTTCGATTCCAGTCAAGGGCACATGCCCAGATTGCAGGCTGGAACCCCAGTAGGAGACGTGCAGGAGCCAGCCAATCAATGATGCTTTCTCATCATTGATGTTGCTATCTCTCTCTCTCCCTTCTCTCTGAAATCAATAAAAATATATTTTTAAAAAATTTGGCTTTGCTTCTAAAGCAAAAGAGTGCTTTTAAAAATAAAATAAGTAAATAAATAAGTTATGGCAACCCAAATTGATCCAAAGCTATAAATTCACACGAGAGTCCAATGCCCAAGGCTAGTAATCTGTTACTGTATTAAGTGATCTCTATAACTCTTCTTTATAACCCATAAAAATTAGGGTGATCCAACTAAAAGAATATAGTCTAAGAAACCATTTGGAATTTAAGTCTCATACACACAGAAATCTACTTATTCTTCTTAATGATTTTCAAAACAAAATAAGGCCAAATATTCATAAGAATATGAATATTTCCCGTATCTCATTAATTAAGCAGCTATTTAAGAAAATAACTTTATATAGATGTCTATAGTTAGCCCCCAAATAAAGCTGTTTATTTGGAAGGGGAAAGATGAGAACTTAAATCAAGAGCAATGTTAAAATTTCAGTTGGATTATATGCCCAGTAATCGCTTAAAGCCAAAATTATTTTCTAAGAATTTTCATGCAATTTATGAGTGCATGGATTATCTGAAGCTGGTCTCAATGATCCTCAACCTGAAAATCCCCCATGACCAACACAAGCACTGCAGACACCTTTTATTTATTTTTTTAAAGAGCTTTTTTTGTTTAAAATCAGAAAGCTAGCAGTTCTGGAAGAACTGCGCAAAGCTGATGCAATCCATTAAGTGCATAATGCACATTTCCAAAATTACCCATATGAAAATGTATATTTATCAGATTGAGCTAACGGCGGTTGCAGGGCAAATACATATATATATTAATCTTAAAATCAGTAAGTCTGAAATGGGCTAGAAAAATAAGAGGCTATTACCATCTAGATCAATTATGCCAAACAACACATGATAACTAATTTTTTCTGTATAGGGGTGTGTGGAAATGAAACCATGGGTCTAGGTTAAGACTTATTCTCTAACACCTAGCCTCTGACTGGGAATGGATCCCACGATTAATGACCTCAAATCCTGCATCCATGATTTGGGCAATGACACCGAACAGGGGTGTTTCTGGCTGTTTCACAAAACCTCAACACAGCTTTGTGTCCAAGAATCTATTGTACCATCTGCAAACAACAGAGCATATGCTAAGCTGAGGAAGGAAGTCAGCCAAAACGTAAAGGCAAATTCTCAAGGCAAAGAAAGCCCTACTTTCTCAACGCTCAGCAAATCAGCAGAAATAGAGCAGTGACTTTTAAGCAGTATGCCACAAGAGGACACTGGGGTGCCCAAGAATGTTTAAAACATGCAATAATGACTGTTTAGTCAGGGCACTGACCTTCCCCCTTCGACCAGTGGTTCTCAACCTTGGCTGCACATTAGAATCACCTGGGAATCTTTTTAAAATCCTGGTTTCTGGGCCTCATCATTAGTAACAAAGAAACAGAATTTCCGGAGGATGAGGCCCAGAAATCAGGATTTTTAAAAGATTCCCAGGTGATTCTAATGTGCAGCCAAGGTTGAGAACCACTGCCTTAGACTATCCAATTACAAAATGACAACAGCCAACACAACAGCCATCTGATGTGAATGAATCACAATTACACCCTCTTTTGTCAGATCAGGTTATTTTTTGGAGTGTCACAGAATTTTAGTCATTACTTCATGTGTGCTATGAGATGAAAAAGGTTGAAAAATCACTGAAATAGGGTGGGGGGAGACAGAAGAGAGTAAAGGTAGGAAAAATGGTGGTGGTGAACACACAATACAATATACAGATGATGTATGATAGAATTGTACCCCTGAAACCTACATCATTTTATTAACCACTCTCACCCCAAAAATTCAATAAAAATTAAAATGGAATTTTTAATTAATAATAAGAAAAAAATTGCTGAAACAGAGCAAGAGCACAGTCTTCTCAAGGGTAAGAACCATATCCAGAGCATTAGGCAGTTTGTAATCCTGAAACACAAAGAACCTGTCAGCATCTTTCCCGACAGCCTCCTCACACAGCACAGTGGACACTTACTTCACCCACTAATTGAGCAAAGCAGCACTATGAGCCAGCATGAAAACGGCGGTCAGGCCATGCTCAGCCACAGTGCTGCCCCTTAAAGAACTCCCCTCCCCAATGAATGCCTTTCTGCCTGTTCACCTTTGAAATACCTTCTCGCCCTTTGCAAAGCATGGCCAGTGCCACTCTAATATAATTTCCAATAGAAAACCTCTACTAGTTATAAGGAGCATGCATGAACAAAGACTTTCTCACAAATTTTTCAGAGAGTCAGCCGGTGGCAGAGTGGTGGACATGGAGGCCGACCCTCAGGACTGTGCTGCTCTGCCACTTGCCATTTCTCTTACAAGGATACCTCCAACCTGGACACTGAACCATTCAATGAGGTAACAGCAGGTTGGTCTAATAGTGCAGAATAGAAACTGCACAGGTACTCACTAGTTAAACTGGATGTTCCAAATTTCCAACATACAAAAAAGGAGTGTATGTATGTATGCACATGCTAGAAACACTGAATTCTGATACCCAAATCAACCCACAAATGCTGCACGCCCCTCGCAGAGCTCTCATCTCTAGCTTTCCCGTCTGTACGTACAACAGTCAAACCCATCATCCCTCACCTCAGTAAATAATATTCTACATGGTAAACACTCAAAAACTATGTGAAGACCAAGTAAAGTGAACCAAAATGTATAATCCAAAAGAAGTTACACAAGATCCTAGCAAGAAAGCTGCTATGCTCTATCAATATAAAAATAAAGAATGATGTTTTCTAATAAATATTTCTTTAAGGGATAACTCAATTGCAGGATGGCCCACTTTTAGTTTTCTACTAGATTCTTTTGTGAGGAAGGGATACACAGTGTCAGGGAATAATGGAGAATGGAAAAGGGAAAACGGCAATTCAGTAAAACCTTCTGTCCTTACCCTTATCCTGTATTTTGACCCTGAAAAGATCACCAAAATTGGCTGTTCTTAAAGTCTAAACTCAGTGGAAAAGAGATGTCAGGTAACATAACTCCTTGGTCCCTTCCTTTTTAAACTTCATGAAAATTCAATTCCATGTATTCAAATGTCTACAGATTCCCTACTAATACTACAAAGCTCATACTGGCTTTTGTCTAAAAACAGAACACTATCTAGTTCTAGCTAACACTGATCTGTCTTTATCCTCATTGCTAACAGGGAATTATTATGCTAACAGGGAATTAAATTATGAGAAAAAAAATCAAATGTGTGTGGTGGCGTAGAGGGGTGAGCAGGCCGTAACAAACAAAGGGATTTTTGTTTAAATTTCCCACATTTTTCTTTTCTCCTCTAGGAGCTAGAAAATCTTCCAATGCCTCAAAAGCTTAGACTGAGCCAAGCCTATCTTTCTAACTTTAAGATATGCCGTTATTCTGGAAGAAATGCTGCAGAGCAAGACCTTCCCAAATCAATCATATTCTACATGGACTTGAAAACTATGTCAAACACGAAAAAGCAAGATCATACTGCCAGCAACAGCGATCTTATTAGTTATGCTGATATGCTAAATGTTAGCCATGGTCTGACACTTGCATCACACTCTCATCACCATATTTTATTCTGAAAATGTTCCTTAAAAAGCTCTCCCTGTAACCTACATTGAAGCCTTATTATGAGAAAGGATTCTAACCAGTTTAACATCCAAACTCCATTAAAGTGATGTGGATCTCTAATAGTTCTAATGACTGTGTTTGTATAGAGCTCAAATGCCATAAGAAAACACAGGGAATTGAAGGGTGGGAGGAATCTATTTTAAAAACCAGTGATGGCCATCTGCCCTATGAAGCTAAGTGTCTTAGGACGCTAGACATGCGGGAAGGAAATTCTAGACTACTCTCACTCTTGCTTCCCCACCGTAACTACCATTCTAACGCCTGAGAAGACCGGTAACAACCCTACTCTCAATTCAGTGAGCCCTATAAAAAAAAATAGGTAAATTCTGCTATCAAACCCCTGCTAGGTAGAGGATGCTTAAATGGAAATGCCGACAGGTCCTGAACACAAAAGATTACAACTGGAACATGACTGAAATATGTACATGTAGGAAACGAATGTGGAGAAAACTCCAACACTGCTAAGAACACTATGCCCAGTATCCACAGACAAAAAACCACCAGGGACAGAGAGGCTGGAGTGCAGGTTCTTCTCGCCCCACATGGCTGACAACAAACAAATTGCAAGTCTGATCTTCTGGTGTCACATCCTGCAGAGCCGATTTCAAGCAACACTGCTTGCTCCTTTTGAGAAAACAATGAACTGAGAGCCTGGGCTTCACAATAAATGGCTCAACCAATTTGCAGTGCTCGCTGGAAATACACAGGGGAGTTCACAATGCCTGGCTATAGTTCCTATTTGGAAAATGATTTTATTAGAAACTGGTATCATAGTGAATCCATTTTCTTTACGGGTTTTCTGCTACTGTTTAATGGACTGTCAGTATAATTTAGATTTCATCCATTTAAACTCATTCAAGCCTGGCTCCAGATTGTACAGTAAATGGAACATATTTCTATTCAATGAAATTAATGACACTTAATTTTTGTCTGCAGTTCTCAATTTTGTAAAAGCAACTATTCCACAGCGCAAGCATCAAGCTACAAAATTTCCATGCCAATTACTTTTTTGTACTTTATAAGCATCCACACATTTTGTAAGCCTTTATTATAAGACTAATGTATATATTCATTTACTATTTCTTCCCATTCAAATATTTACTATCAACTTTCCAGAAAGTTAGGACTTAAATTATAACTAAAAGCAGAGAAAATGAAATTGTCAATCTGAACAGAAGCTAAATTATTATGGATTTTTTAAGCTAGCAAAACTAAAGATTAAAACTTTCTGCTATATATATATACATATATACATATATATACATAGACACATATATATATTTCTTACATACTATTAGATGATTTCCTTACATATTTCAAATCAGTCACAGGGCAAACATTAAGTGAAATTTATTAAAGGTAGGCTAGCCCTAGCTGGTTTGGCTACGTGATTAGAGCGTCAGCCCACGTATTGAAGGGTCTAGGGTTCGATTCTGGGCAAGGGCAGGTACCTGGGTTGCAGGCCGGATTCCTGGTCCCAGGTGGGACACATTCGGGAGGCTACCAATCGATGTGAGATGTTTCTTTCTCTTTCTCTCTGTATCTCTCCCCACCCCACCCCCTTCCACTCTCTATTAAAAATCAATGGAAAAAATATCCTTGGGTGAGGATTAACAAAAATATAAAAATTAAAAATAAATAAATAAAAGTAGTCTAAACTTACCATATGGATTTAGATATACAATGAAGGCATACAGCACATATTATTAAATACTGTACTGAATAACTTCTGAGACTGATATTCTGTTTAACAGAAATTTACTCCTGTTAATTTATCAGATAATACAACAATCCCATGACTGATTTTTCTTCTTGAGTGATTAATCTTTCATCTAAGTATCCACACAGATGTGAAAGAGATGCTTAAAGGAGAAAAGGGCATACAAGAAAGTACTGTAAGAGAAACTTATAAAATCAAGACCCAAATATTAGTAAGGAAAATATCCTGAATTTGCTACTTCAAAACTATAAACCACCAGGGTCATAGACTGACACACTGCAATTCACACAAAAATAAGAAAGTCCAGGAAAACCACTAGTCTTTCCATTCCTTTTATCAGCTTGATATTCTGTATCTGCTCAGCTGGTTTCTGAGTCTCCTATAAGCACACTCCCCTCAGGCCCCAGTCCATGAACTGCTTCATGCTGTTGCTTCTGTTTGAGATGATCTTCCACTATTTGGTCCTACTGCAATTCTGCCCAACTTCCAAGACACAAACCAAGATTCTATGGTCCTCATGTCTTCCTCAATGTCACAAACTTACAATCTGTCCTATTCAGTTGGTATTTGCCCACCCCGTTACTAACACCAGAACATTACTTGAATGAATATAACGTCTTCCTTTAAAATGAGTAGGAATCAAGAACTAGAATCCTACTTCTGTATCTTGCTCTTCCTCACCTCCACAAAATATATTGCACAAAGTTATATACATAGAAGATTGTGCTTTTATGATATCAGCTGATTAATAAAACACTAATAATACTATCGCTGGCATCTACCATACCTCATTAAATTCTACGAGCTATTCAAAGTCTATTACAGGTTCAGTGGGCTTCACATTTAATCATTTGCTTTAATTTATAGAATTTCTAAGGGCAACTGAAACCTGTTCCCTGATTCTCTTATTCTACCCACACCTCTTCCTTCTAGTCCTCCTTAAATCATTGTTGTTTTCATTTGGGTTTTTAGTGTGGTACTGACTGCTGTTTGGTCAGGCATTTCCTTAAAAAATTCAAATCAAAGACAAAAGATATTTTAAGAATTAAAAATATCTAGTCACTTTCACATGATTGAATAAATACTGAGACCTCAGATTTTCAATAAGGATCTTCAGCCAACTATGAATTATAAATGTCACTTGTAAGCATTCACAGATATTTGGAAAAAAATAATTCCACCTACACAACAATTTCCAATTATCAGTCTCCTTAAGAATCAACATGTTTCCCTAACCGGTTTGGCTCAGTGGATAGAGTGTCCGCCTGCAGACTCAAGGGTCCCAGGTTCGATTCCGGTCAAGGGCATGTACCTTGGTTGCGGATACAACCCCGGTGGGGAGTGGGCAGGGGGCAGCTGATCGATGTTTCTCTCTCATCGATGTTTCTAACTCTCTATCCCTCTCCCTTCCTCTATGTAAAAAATCAATAAAATATATTTTAAAAAATAAAAAAGAATCAACATGTAGTAATTTTGCTTTATAACATATACATCATTCTCAGGCTAAAAAGTATTTGAGTGGGGGAGTCGGGGTAGATGGGATCTTGCCTGGTAATCTGCCATCCACTGTCACTTTTATAATCAAAATTAGCAAAGATCTGAGCAAGGTAGCAGTATTTAAAGTATCTAAATGCCTCTTGATTTCTAAAATGAGATCAGAAATTTTGTTTATTATTTGGGCCATAAGATGCTCCGGATGCTTTCTATACAAAACTGTATTCAACACACTACAACAAATGAGTGCAGCTGCTCTGGGCCAATATAACTCTTAATGAGAGTTTTGTTTTTTGTAAATCATACCTTGGGAAAATCACGTTTTGAACATCTGCTGAGATGAAATGAATCAGAATTGAGGGGCGGGGGAAATTAAGGCTTCTACATTTTAAGCGAACTGGCAACAGGCAAATCTTGTCAAGATTACATTAAAGCTAAAAAATGAAAATATAGTCTACAAGGAACAGAACCATAAACTCATAAAACATTCACACAGAGACTTATGGGTACCACCTATGTGCCAGCTAAGTGCTAGAGATACTGAATATAAAAATATTGTCCTTCCCTGCCCTGGCCAGGCTGCTCAGTTGGTTGGAGTGTCATCCTGTGTAGGGAGCGGCTATAGTTAAACCTTGGACTGACCTGTTGGCAAAGCCACAAACAAGTCCCAGCTTAGAGGGCACAGCCCTCTTAGCATAATTAAGCTTGACCTTATGACGCTCCCTAGATCTTATCTGGGTAGCTAATGGGCTGGAGGTGCAGCAAGTGCTGCCAAAACAAGTGGAACTCACAAGAACATTGTAACTATGGTGACCACTACCTTGTTTACCTCTGGCTATAAAATAAAGCATCAGCTTGCTGTCTGTCTCTCTCTCTGTGGCCTTAGCCAGGCACAGGAGATCCACCTAGACCCAGCTTATTCTCTTTGTCTGTCTTTTCTACATCCTTCGCCGCGCCCCCTCAGGCTCACCAAACCCTTGGCTGTGCTGGCACGGCACAATCCTGTGCACTGAAAAGTTGAGGTTTCAATTCCTGGTCTGGGCACATACCTAGGTTGTGGGTTGGATCCCTGATCTAAGTGCATGCAGGAGGCAACAGTTCCATGTTTCTCTCCTTTCCTCTCTCACTAAAATCAATAAGAAACATATCCTCAGGTGAGGATTAAAATTTTAAAATAAATAAATAAAAATATTGTCCTTCACTTGACAATCTGTATATATAAAAGCCTAAGCAACCAAAGGACCAGTTGACCGGTCACTATGATGAGCACTGACCAGCAGGGGGTAGATGCTCAATGCAGGAGCTGCCCCCTGATCAGTGCGCTCCCACAGCCAACCTCCCGTGGACCCTGATCCCAATGGCCCCAATGGGGGCAGCCAGCCAACCTCCCGCAGCTCCAATCAGCCCCGACTGCCAGCCAGGCCGAGGGACCCCACCCGTGCATGAATTCGTGCACCGGGCCTCTAGTAAATAATATTAGAGGTTGGTATGAAAACAAATAAATAAATATATGCCTTCAATACGTTTATTTTAATTTTTTATTGATTTCAGAGAGGAAGGGAGAGGGAGAGATAGAAACATCAATGATGAAAGAGAATCATTAATTGGCTGTCTCCCGCATGCTCCCCACTGGGAATCTAGCTGCAACCCAGGCATGTGCCCCTAACTGGAATTGAACCCAGGACCCTTTAGTCTGCAGGCTGATGCTCTATCCACTGAGCCAAACCAGTCAGGGCATCAATATTCTTAATTGTACTTGTTTTTTAGTCTCCGTAACAGAGAATGCTAGTTGAGAATACTCACTTTCCCCTTCTTCCTTAATAATAGAGCATACGATGTCTAGCAGGGCCTACAGCCCTCGGATTTTCCAGCCTCCCTTTCAACTGGCTTGGTCATGTGACTAATTCTGGTCATGGGATATATGAACAGACACAATATTTCAACTTCTGGAAACTGAATCCAGAAAAAAGGAGGCCCAGCTCTTCCTTATCCTTCCTGTTAACCTGAAAGCAATGTATTGACTGGAGGTGGAACATGAGATCACTAGATGATGATGAAAATGCAGGCCATACACAATGGGATTACAAAACCTTTTTTTGTTGTTAAAGAACCAGACCAAGAATTTACTGATTCACCATTCAGTATTTCTGGCCAGTGTACACAAATATGTTTAAATTACTTTAAAATGAGGCAAAACAGAGAGACAACCAAGATGGTGGCATAGGTAAACACCTGAATTTGCTGCCGCGCACAACCACATTAAAACTACATGCCGAAGCCGGTTTGGCTCAGTGGATAGAGCGTCGGCCTGCGGACTGAAAGGTCCCAGGTTCGATTCTGGTCAAGGGCATGTACCGGTTGCGGGCACATCCCCAGTAGGAGATGTGCAGGAGGCAGCTGATCGATGTTTCTCTCATCAATGTTTCTAACTCTATCTCTCTCCCTTCCTCTCTGTAAAAAAACCAATAAAATATATTTTTAAAAAAATAATAACTTAAAAATAACTACAACTAAAAGACAAAATGAATATCATCCAAAACCACGGGAAGGCTGGCTAAATGGAAATTCTACAACTAGAAGAAAAGAGAAAAGTGCACTGAGTCCGGTGGGAGGTGCAGAGGTGTGGAAGTGTGGAGGTAGGAAGCATGCCGGAAGGGGCTGGCAGCTGGGTACGCTGTTGTCTTTTTCAATCGGGAGGGAGATACAAGCTCCTGACTGCTCTGAACTCCAGTTCCGGGTGAGAATTTGGGGACCCAGTCTCATATGGAGAGAAACTGGACTATCTGGCATCCGGCTGGAACGTGAGGGTGGCTTTCTCGCAGAGGTGCTTGCAGCGGTCACTGTTCCTGCACGGGCCGTGGGACACAGACACCCAACAGCTCCGAGGCAGAGCAGACTGGCAGCCATTGTGATTTGCTCCACCCTGATGATTCCCTGAGACCCCGCCCCACCCAATTTACAACCCCACCCAAGCTGTGCACAGAGGCTTTTGTATATGAATGGCCTGGCCTTTCTCCACCTAAAAACCTGGGCAGACTCAGTGAGCGCCAAAGACCCACTGAAGCAAGTCCTGCCCCATAAGGGTGTCTCCAGCACTGAAGTTCTCCCATTGTAGACACAACTGGTCTTCACAGCCAATTGGCCTGGAGGTCAATTCCTCCCAGTGATACCAACAGCAATCAGGGCTTAAATACAACAAGACTGTGCACACAGCCCACAAAGGGGTGCACCAAGAGTGTCTACCTCAGGTAATTGGGGAGGCTGAGCCACTGGGCCCTATAGGACACCTAGCACACAAAGCCACTCTATCAACACCGGGAAGCAGCCAAAATGCAGAGACAAAGAAACAGGTCACAAATGAAAGAAATGGAGGAAAGCAAACTACTGGATATAGAGTTCAAAACCATGGTTCATCAAATCTGACGAACAGAATAAACTGGTGAATAGAATAGAATCAGGGGCATAGAAAGGGAGTGGACTGACAATTCTCGGGGTAAGGGGGTGTGGGGGGTGCGGGGAAAAGACTGGACAAAAATCGTACACCTATGGACGAGGACAGTGGGGGGGGTAAGTGTGGTGTGGGAACTGGGTGGAGGGGAGCTATGGGGGGAAAAAGAGGAACAACTGTAATAATCTGAACAATAAAGATTTATTAAAAATAAATAAATAATATAAAAGGGAAAAAAAATGAGGCAAAACAGTTAAACTACATTAATGAACAGAGTGACACCCAGAACAATTGGAGAAAATATTCTTTTTTAATAGAGAAAGTTAGGAATGAACAGGTAACCTCAGCAAGAGTATAAAAACATAGAACACAGAGCTCTTGATTTAGAATTACTAAAACACCTTGCTTAGGTAGCATAAAATATCACCTTCCAGTCAACCCCTACAGTCAGATGAAATAAGGCAGAACCAAGTCCACAAGTGCTTTCCGGAAGAGACTTCACAGCTGAGTCAAGTTCCTAGTAAGACTCTACCCCAGGGTTTCACAAGTAGGAAGAAGGGCTGGTAACTTGTGCACACTGACAGCATTTGTGTGGAGGACAGGTTGATGGTGTCCACTGGCACTACTCAGGCCGCCCTCTCTTTTCCATTTCTACATGGGTTTGGTTTTAGGACTTCAGAGAGAGCATGTGGCTGCTCCTCCAACAAAACTACAGGGACCACTGATAACCAAATTTTCTGAAACATTCTATCATTTAGGAAAGGTAAAACTGACCACAACTCATACTATACGAAGTTCTCAGAATATACCCCACACTTTACTTCATACTAGAAAGAAGATGTTCTCTCGAATGTCACAGCTTTCTCTCTTCCTTTCCACACCACTAACTGTGGATAAAAAGCAGAGCACACGAATGTGCCCGATCCATCCGCTGAGGTGAAGATTTACTTTCCGAAGGTAACGTCAAGTCTCTTGCTCTACCTAGAGAACACTTCTCCAATTTCAAAACCACAAATTCAGTCTCTTACAGAGCCCCAAACCCTATGGCACACCAGGGTCAGTTAAAACAAACTGTAATCGCAATACACCGGCATTCTTTAGGACTCCACACAAACCTCTTAATTCAGCCATTAAACACCGAGGAAAGCAGGCAGAAAGGAGTAAATGTTCGCCACTGTTGTTCATCATGGAAACTATATAAAAAGGACCTAATATCTATTAACTAGATACATCATGGTATCTGCCCACTAATGTGGGCGTGCCTAATGTTTTTTTGTGCCCTGGATGCCTTTAGTAATCTATACACACCCATTCTAAATAAATAAATAAATAAATAAATAAATAAATAAATGTATGTTTTGAATTTACAAAAGCACGTATTGAATAATTATCACAATATGAGAAAAAATGCAATATAATATATGTGTTATTTTACTGATTCATTAGATAATAAGACTTACTGGAGGTTATTCCCGTAATAACCTCCATAAGTTCAGTCATGATAAACATTATTTTGACATTTTTCTCTCTGTGAAGTAATTATGAGGATATTTATTATTTATATTAGTGTCACAGGTACTGCCAATATTACTATGGCATATCGCCTGCCTTCATAATCGAAGCAAATGCTAAATGTCATTTGAAATGCAATGAATTTGTGAAAATAAAGATGTAATTTTTATCCACCCAAGTTCAGTCAGGAATCCTATTCAGACTCCACTAGGTTTGACTATGGACCCCAGGTTAAGAACTCCAGTATTAATGGCATACTAAGCAACAATGATTCATATTTATAATTGCCGTGATAAAACTGATGGCCTCTATACACACTAGCCTCCACCAATCACAATCTGAATGCCAAATGCAATTCTTGAAAACATGCACTCCACGATGCCAAAGATCTATTTTTTTGGAGAGTTGCTGCAGACTTCAAAAGCATTCTAGATTGCCAGAAAGATAATCCAGGGTTTTTCTCCCTCAAAATGTCTTCTAGCCAGGACCGAGAATAAACTGGAAATCAAGTCTGCATTGTCTAGCTTGAAACATCCCTTGTAAGGAAGAAGCAGAATCTCCCCAAGTCTGAGTGCTACTGGAGTTAATTCTCAAATGCAAACACTACTTTTCAGTTAAACTGTTCTGACAATATAAATACAACATACCAGGTGAGACCTTATGACATTTCCCTCCCCTCTATTAAAAAGAAAAAATATGTAATTATACAAAGTACTAGAGGCCCAATGCAAGGAATTCGTTCAAGTGGCTCAGCCCTCGCAGCCCTGGCCAGCCCTTGCAGGCCCGGCTTCGTCCGGAAGGTCATCCGGATGGTTGTTCTGCTATTCGATCTAATTAGCATATTAGCTCTTTATTATATAGGAGTATTAACATTCCCTCAATCAATTTGGTTGTGCTATACCTGTATTTTATAATACAAGCACAATGGGATGTTAAGGACAAGTAAAATCTGAAAACTAAATACCACCTAATAATAATAGCTTGCCTTAGAGCCAACACTTATGCAGAGATTTACTAAATGAAGTACAAATTAAAATGTTAATGTTAAAGCTAAGAATGAAAAGCAACATGTTGCAGTAATATTTAAAATCTCTATTATAAACTCAACCTACTTTTCCTTTTCAAAAGAACAGCCATAATCAAACCTCCCCTTTTTTTTACTATATTGATCTCTATTGATTAATCTAATGACACTAACACACCATCTGTCAAGCAGCAGCATCTGCCCAGCACACAAAGAAAGCCAGAGCAATAACTACAGCCTTAGAAGAGAATGTAAAATATCCCTTTGCCTTTTACAATTTTTACACATTAGACTACCACACTTTACATCATTAAAAGGTATTCCCTGCAAAGGCAATTGAATAAGGAAATTGAGAGATGTAGGAAATGAATTTAGGGGCTAAATGAGTGAGCAAATATGGAATATATTTCAAATGTAGCATATAGCATGCTGCCTAATTGGTTTGGTGAAGTAATGAAGGAAAACTTAAAGAAATGGATGTTTATTTAATACATATGTAATGATAAAGTGTCATTATGTATGATTTTAATTGACTTGGTGAAGTAACTTTAGACGTTTATCCATTTCCAAGCACTTAAGCAGTAACATAAAAGAACCAGATAACTTACCTTCCCCCATCTATTTTATGGTACTTAAAAATTCATTCCAAAATTTTTACTAATATAAACATATATAGGAGTAGAAAAAAATCATATTACTTTTACTTTTTCAGGTATTTGTAATATTCAGATGTCTCCAAAGCAAAATTCATGCACATAAGAATTTATTCTGGAGTATTTAAATATTTTGCAAAAGGAAAAGAAATCAAGTGCACATACATTTTAAAGTAATCAATAAAAAATACACTGCTCCATCTTTAAATTCATAGACAAAATATTTTTAATTTTGGAAAGTCTGCTTTCTCAGCTGGTGAAGCTGTCAGAATAAATAGAAGGCAATATCTGGAAAGATGACAAACACATGGGTCAATGTCAAATAAAAACCCATCGCTGTCAAGAGCAGAGCCAAATTCCTGCATTTCAATTTAAACATTCTCCAACTCAAATACCACCATGCCAAATCAAATCAAAATTGTTTCCTTTTAAAAAGAGCTTTTTACAAAACTGATAGAGTATAACAGATTAAACAACTCCTTCAGCAATTTCCTCAGCTACTACAAAGCAAGACATCAATGTATAATTATAATAAAAGGAACATTTAACAATTAATTGAGCCAGCAAAAGCTAAACCTCCAGAGCTTAGGAGTTCAAACGCTTGCTCACTAAACAAAAGGGCAGAGGATTTTAACATAACTGCAGGAAGTCTCAGTCCAATTAGACTCTAGGTAAACATAAATCCTATTCCGCTGTGACTGTGCCTCTATTCGTCACAGTCCACCAGGCTGAGTTGAGTATCCAGCTTGGGGACTGAAACAAAGAACAAGCCCCCCACCCCACCCAGTTGTAGCTCCCACTGCTACTGTGCTAATCTCGTTCTTCTAGGTTCTGTGCTGAACAGAGGTCTCCAGCTGGCTTGCTTCTACAACCAACCAGCCAACAAGACTCTCAAAACGTATCATACAACCATGAGGTAATAACAAATGTGTCTCAAGATACTCCGAATGTGTGCCAGTTCATAGTGGTGACGTCTTAACTAAGTCACTTTCCTCCTTCAGTATCTACTCAGATTGTATGTAGAGACATGTACAAACACTTTTAAAAAAATAGAAATAAACGCATTGGGTTTCAAAGTGGCATCATTTGGAGTGGCAAATGCTTCCAGGGATATCTTCGCGGGCAGCTTCTGGAGAAGCATACATACAGAATGAACAGGGGTGGGAGATGTCACGCCATGCCTCATACATTGAGTTTGCCAGAAAGCAGAAAAAGTTACAACTTAATACCTACATGGTTTAAAAAAATACAAACAAGTAAAAATTATTTTTTATTTAACTGAAAATAATCAAAAAAATTATATTTTATTTTTTTCCTATTTATTTATTTATTTAAATTTTGTTTTATTGCTCAAAGTATTACAAAGAGTATTACATATGTCTCCTTTCCAACCCCCCCCCCTTGACATTCCCCCGGCCTCCCCTACCCCCCAGTGTCTTATGTCCATTGGTTATGCTTATATGCATGCATACAAGTCCTTCGGTTGATCTCTTACCCCCCAAAGAAAATTATATTTTAAAGTGTAGCATAAAATACTGAATGATGCGAGAGTTTTAAGGATTTTAAGAACAGAAAGACTAGAGGCTGAGGCAGGAAGGGCAGAGCTCTATGGCCTACAATCTGAAAATTTTACTACCTGACCCTTCACAGAAAAGGCTTGCTGGCCACTGCCCTAGAAATGCTCACTTGCAAATAAGTTACACAGCTCCACTGGTAATGTAAATTTTACAACATAAGAGACTACCATGTAAATGGGCCTTTATTTGATAATGACACATTTGCTCAGAAACTTTCTGTTTATAAAATGCTCAAGAATTTTTCTAGAGGTTATTATCAAGCATTTAGGCCCAAAGAATACAAAATAAACCTGAGCGTCAATGCCTTCACAAGGATAACAGAGTGCCTCTAAAGTCACAACTCCAAGTTCCTTGCCACATATTTTTTTAAAATATATTTTATTGATTTTTTACAGAGAGGAAGGGGAAGGGATAGAGAGTTAGAAACATCGATGAGAGAGAAACATCGATCAGCTGCCTCCTGCACACTTCCTACTGGGTAGGTGCCTGCAGCCAAGGTACATGCTCTTGACCGGAATTGAACCTGGGACCCTTGAGTCCGCAGGCCGATGCTCTATCCACTGAGCCAAACCGGTTAGGGCTCTTGCCACATATTTTACTGGGGCTGGAAACTTACCTTATTTGTGAATCTAGATGGATGGTACATATTCCCATACCCGTGCCCAAGAAAAGCACTATCAATTATCCGAGCACTGGCTCACCGGAACAGGAGATGAAACATCTGCCACCCACCTAATCTAGACGGCCTCCTCTGCTCATATCATCTAGTTTGGACTTCTTCTCCACTCATTCTTCCTTTGTCATTGTTCCTGTACCTTTTCTTGTGTAAAAACTATGTTTGGAACTTGAAAGTGAGGACAAACATAAAATGAAAGTAGAACAGGTACGCTTACTCTCTGTTATGTGTAAACGGGGCATTAACAAGCCAAGATACAATCAATTTAAAGAACAAACAAACTAGGCTTCTAAGTCTTTATCGAACTACAGGGCAGGCAAAAGTAGATTTACAGTTGTGAGTAGGCAAAATAGAGTTTATACTTATATTAATTAATATACTAGCGGCCTGGCACACGAAATTCGTGCATGGGTGTGCATGAGTAGGGTCCCTAGGCCTGGCCGGCGATCAGGGCCGATCTGTGGGGCAACCAGTGGGGTAATCAGGGCTCCCACTAGCACCCGTCTTGGCTGGCCTGCCACTGCCCACTCACTGGACCCACGACTCCCCCCTCCACTGCCAGTCGCCTCTCTCTGCAGGGCAACTGGCAGGGCAATCGAGCCCCCCCCCCCCCGCTGGCGCCTGCCTTGGCTGGCCTGGTGCTGCCTGCCCCACCCCCCCACCGCCACCAGTCGGGCCCTGGGGGCAGCTCCTGCGTTGAGCATCTGCCCCCTGGTGGTCAGTGCACGTCATAGTGACCAGTTGTTCTGCCGTTCAGTCTATTTGCATATTAGGCTTTTATTATATAGGATTGTTTTCCATACAAGCAACTGTAAACCTACTTTTGCCCTATCCTGTATTGAGTATGAAGGAGCTCTTGATTAACCCTGCATACTGTCTTCTCATTTAAGCTTTACATAATGCCCTAAATGAACTAGATAGATGCAGGCTCCACTATGGACCCCCCCCCCCCCCCGCCCCCGAATAAAGGGCTTTCTATGTTTACCATGACACTCCACGGAGGGTCTCAAGGAGAAATGACTAAACTCGGTAACTAATACAACCAAAGGAAAAGCTCTCTACCAACAATGACAAACTGAAACCATAGCAAGAGGCAAGTCCTACTCAGATTCAGACACATATATTCATGTAACTGGGAATGTGTCACAACAGACCCAGAGGCATGTAGTCCTCAGAGCCTGCTAGATTCAACAGCAGCCACATTAACATCAGAGCAGAGATGCCTGACAGCAATGTCTGCTCTCAAAATAACCTTAGCCAGGAATTCCATGTGTTTTCCACACTATATGGAGATATTTTTTAGCATTTGCACAGGCAAAAGAGCCTCTTAAGAAAAGTTTTGCTTAAGCCTACTCCTGTGTCACAGAATAATTTCATGAACTGTCACCATAGGCAGGCAAGCATTCCACTGAACATTTTAAATATCCAAAAGGATTATATAATCCTATGAAAATTTAAGATCCCAAAAGGGTTAAAGACCTTCATCTTTGGAAAAGAAACACATATTACCTTGGGATCCTATCATGTTCAACAGTCTGTACAGCCAAACCTGAAACAAATTTTTTACAAAAAAAAAGGGGGGGCGGGGTGGCAGGCAATCAACCATAAGACAGTTGCAGGCTCTTGTGAATAGCAAAATAATGAAAAAATGTGAGGTCAGATGGCCATCTCCTTTTGAAGTTTTGAGGATGGAGATTTAATGACTCTAAATATCTTCCTTTAGTAGGTACAGACCTTTTCAACCTAGAAGGATTACAACTGAGGTAACCCCAATTAACTGGGGTGGTATTTTGTCTCCTTAAATTGATATGCACCTTTATTCCCATAAAGATTTAGAATTAAGTTTAAAAAGATTCAAGAGTCAAAGGTACATTAACAATTTTTAAAAATCAGGATATAGTTGGTATCCCTGTACTTTTTATAGTTTAAACAAACTGATTTAGAACAGCCACCCTGTAATTCCAATTTTAAAAAGTAACACTTACCTAGGACTTGATTATGCCTGGCCCTTTCTAAAGCAGCCCCAGATGTATACTCATTTACTGCCATTTACAGCCCTTGAGGTGGATACTGTGATCCCCACTTTACTGATGAAGAAACAAAGGCATAGAGGTTGTCCCTTGCCATCCCTCCCCTGACCCACCCCACTCCCACCACCAGTGGTGGAACTGACTGGATTGCGATCTATGCCCCTCCCTGTGAAAACTGAATTGAGGCGTACAGTCAATACGGAAACCTAAGTGAGTTTATGAACAGCACTGAAATATCCAAGACATTTTTTTAAATTATTTCTTTCTTTTTTAAAATATATTTTTTATTGATTTTTTACGGAGAGGAAAGGAGAGGAATAGAGAGTCAGAAACATCGATGAGAGAGAAACATCGATCAGCTGCCTCCTGCACACTCCCCACTGGGGACGTGCCCGCAACCAAGGTACATGCCCTTGACCGGAATCGAACCTAGGACCCTTGAGTCCACAGGCCGACGCTCTATCCACTGAGCCAAACCGGTTAGGGCTCCAAGACATTTTTTAAGGCTTATTTCATTAATGGGGAAAATTTATTTCATTTATAAGAAATGTTAGGTACTTGGGATGGTTTGTATTAATAAATCCCTTAACAACAGAAATCAAATATAAAATTATTTTATCTAATAAGCCTAAATGTTGAAGAACTACTTTATAAACAAGACAAATCATAATTCAAAAATCCCTTAGCCCTAGGTGGTTTGGCTCACTGGATAAAGCGTTGGCCTGGGGACTGAAGTGTCCCAGGTTCGATTCCGGTCAAGGGCATGTACCTTGGTTTCGGGCACATCCCCAGTAGGGAGTGTGCGGGAGGCAGCTGATCGATGCTTCTCTCTCATCGATGTTTCTAACTCTCTATCCCTCTCCCTTCCTCTCTGTAAAAAAGCAATAAAATAGATTTTTTTAAAAATCCCTTAAAAGTGATTGTCAAAATTTGTTTAACTTATAAAAGGGATAAGATTTATAAGCTGATTTAAAAAAAAAAACACAAGCAGATGCCCTGGCCAGCGTGGCAATTCCCAATCAAGGGCATGTACCTGGATTGCAGGTTCAATCCCCAGCCCGGGTCAGGGCACATGTGGAAGGCAACCAATCGATGTCTCTCTTTCTCTCTCCCCCACCTTCCACTCTCTAGAAAAATCAATGGAAAAAATATCCTCGAGTGAGGATTAACAACAACAAAAACACAAAAAACACAAGCACTGTATTTTAATTTATAACCTGAGCAAACTGGATACCAACTTTTTAAACCAAAGAGAACTTTGGGTGTGAACTTTGGATAGTTTTTCCTACATATTAATACCAACCCCTGATGACCCTTCTCAAGAAAGTCCTTACATCAACTTCTCTGTTCACATGCACTGCAGTCTAATTCCTAAAGGAAGCACAGTGGAAATGATGCTATTCAAGACAGGCCAACCAAGAAACACAGGGTAAACATTCAGTCTGTAGTCATTATCCCTGCCTATGCTAATAGATATTTGGGAACAAATGAGGACAAGCCTAGACACTTTTCTAAGCACCTGATATACATCAATGAGCTAAAAGGAAAAAAATCCCTGCCCTCCTGGAGCGGACCAATAGGGAAAAGACACCAGAGAAATGGGAATGGCGGTATTTAACCATGTGTGAAACATCAGGGATAAGGCACTGGGAAGAGGTGGTGAGGCCCATGGGCTGGAGGTCTTAGTGGGATCAAACCATTTCTGGAATTGGGGACTGCATGGCTAAGAGGTGGGAAAGTGGAAGTCAGAAAACTAAGACGAGTAGATTTCCAGAAAGCTGTATTACTAAATTTGATGATTAATTGCTCATAAAAAATACCTTCAAATAATTACCATTTCATTTAAATATGTAAAATAAATATGAAAAATGTAAAAAAATAAAAATAAAAAAAATAAAAAAAAATAATTACCATTTAACATGTTCTTGCCATTATCAAGGGTGATTTTTAAATGGCTATATATAAACATTCCAGTCTCTTTTGGAATACACAGTTTTACAATACATGTAGCTCATTGTTTCTCATGTAGACATTTCTGCTATAACACAATATATATGTTGCTGGGAAAATCTCATGTTGAGCAAAAAAATGTTCACTAAAACTTTAAAGGACTTATATAAAACACAGGGTAAGGGGCAGATAACTGAAAACCTATGCAACTCTGAAATCAGATTACTATTTTTAAATAATCAATAATTATAACCTTAAGAAATAAGAGAGCACAGGCAAGTACCCAGAGTAGCTGAAGACTGTCTTACAGAGTATCCTATATAAAAGGCTAATATGCAAATCGACCAAACGGCAGAACGACCAGTCGCTATGATGCACACTGACCACCAGGGGGCAGACGCTCAACGCAGGAGTTGCCCCCTGGGGGTCAGTGCGCTCCCACAGGGGGAGTGCCACTCAGCCAGAAGCCAGGCTCACGGCTGGCCAGCACAATGGCGGTGGCAGGAGCCTCTCCTGCTTCTGTGGCAGCACTAAGGATGTCCAACTGTGGGGAGTGGGCCTAAGCTGGCAGTCGGACATCCTCTGAGGGCTCCTGGACTGCGAGAGAGCGCAGGCCAAGCTGAGAGACCCCCTCCTCCCCCAAGTGCACGAATCTCATGCACTGGGTCTCTAGTTTAACATAAATTAAAACAACAGATGCTGGCTTGAAAGAACCAAAACAATGCAGATTATCATGGGGCTTTGGTGAAGGTTAGCACAGCAGGCAAGACAACCTGCTAGAGGCACAGAGTGAAGTGGGGTGCACCTCTCTGGGGAAAGAACTGCAGGGTGCAGGTGCTCATTTTTTCATTTCACTTTAAATAGAGATGAAAGGGCTCTTGCAAGTGCAACTGTCAAATTGGAGGTTTAAATTCTCACCTACTTTTTCCTTTCCTGCTAAGATACAATCAATCCTACGTTATAACATGCAATTATCCATTGTAATTATCTCTCTATTCTGTCCTCTTCCTAGGAAAAGTTGCATATAAACCAGCGCAAATTGTACATTCCACTGTCATCATTCCTCTATTTACCTATCACATACATAGCAAAACAAGCTATTTATAAATATCCATATGCTGTTACAAGTTCTCATTGAATCTAGTGTGATGGTGTGACTCTCCTGATGAAGTGGTATGTAGTGAACATGTGTTGTTTTTCTAGCCTTTTCTCATCTATTTCCCCTACCAAACAGCTCCCCAATTTCATTGTGGGGAATTATCTTAACCCCGCCATGTGCAGTTTTAGGGGGAGCAATAAATCAAGGTTTCTGTCTTTTTATAGCCAAGACACAGGCACACAATTCAAGCTTGGCCAACTGAGTTTACTCTTCTGGGACTGGGACTCAAGCTGAGTGATGGCAAGGACAAGAAAATGTTGAATGGCACTTATTCCAGTGGTAGCGCCCAGATGGAATGGCCGGTAGTTCCCACTGACCAAAAACAGCACTGCCCTTCATCCAGGCAGTTTCCACCCATTCTGTGAGTTATTCTACTAACCAATTATTTTTCTGTGTGCTGTGGCCAATATTCTCCAGCTTGCATTCAAAGTACTTTAACAAATACAATATGCTCATTTTTAGTAGATGACAAAAACTGCATTTTCCGTTTCAGTTGCTGAGTTAAGGGTTCAAATCCAGTCATCAGCATTATTCTACATATTCTGAAACCATTTACCTCTCCCCACTCAGCTAACGTGCCATAATTGCTATGCATTTGCCTTTTTAACAATTATTCTGAGTATATAGTATATTTAGCAAGTGAGAGATAAACAGTTTTCTAAAGGAGACAAGATGTAACTAATTTTAGGAGGAGAAAAAAATGAAAGGAGCCAAGTAGAGTTGACTCTTGAACAACATGGATTTGAATTGCTTGGTTCCACTTATATGCAGGTTTTTTTCAATAAATAAAGTAAATGTATTTTCTCAATAACATTTTATTTTACCTGATTGTTAGAATGCAATATATAATACACATAATATTAAAAAATGTGTATTCATTGACTGCTGATGTTTTCAGTAAGGCATCTGATCAACAGTAAGTTATTAGTATTTAAGTTTCTAGAAAGTAAAAAGTTGTATGTGGATTTGACTGTGCAAGGGGGTCAGTACCCCTAACCCCCAGGTTGTTCCAGGGTAAATGGTACTTACATCATTTGCATTTTCTAAGAAATAGACTATCCTTCTTTTTCTTTCATCATAGGTGTGTTTGCTTTTTTGTATCATTTCAGTATTTTATACAAATATCTATCCCCACTCTTGGCTTTCACCAATTCTCACAGGCCCATGCCATCTTACAAACCAGCTGTGCCTCAGTGCTTCTTTTCCTCATCTGTGTAACTCGCAGACAATGACTGGGTTGTGTAGGGAATGTTTTAAGGACTAGAAACAATACGTGAAAATACAGGGGGGAAAGCAGGCGCTTTAGGAACAGTGATCAGTTATCATCCACGGGCACAGCTCCCTCACTCCCTCATCTCCATTTGCACCCAAGCTCGCAGTTCCCTTTGCAAGCAGGCACTTTAGACGATCTGAATCATTCCGAAGTGACTGGTCGGAATTTAATTCTACAGCTGCCTCTGCTCCTCTTGAACTGTATGTGCTGTATTTCACATCAAATTTTCAAGCCACGTAAAGCCTAGGTCACTTTTCCCTTTAAAAGCACATCTTCTTTTTCCTCTTTTTTTTGAATCTGCCTACATTCCAGTCTGCCATAAATAAGTGACAGGTGTGCTGGGATGCTGATCCTCTCGGCCCCCAAGGCAATGCACACATTTCCTATTTGTGTATTATCTTGAAAAAGACTGGAAAGCACTGGTCTAGATCCGTGGTTCTCAAACTTTAATGTATACTATTTAAATTACCTGGGAATCGTATTAAAACAACTTCTGATTCAGTAGATCCGGAGTGGAACTGAGATTATGCATTTGTAACCAACTCTCACAGGAGGCCAATCTGTGGCCAACACTTGGAGCAGCAAGTGTGTGTCTAGTACCTCTTTCAGTACACGGAATGACCCTTTCCTTATGAAATCAAAAAAGATATGGTTAATTCATCAAATTTCCATCACTTACCATTTTTTGGTTAGAATAACATTAGAACAGCAGTTTCTCTTGTTTCTTCTACCCTCACAGAGATAAAGTAGTAACTTTTTATGTGCTAAAATTTTTTTTACCTATGCATAATTTGAATCACTTCATATAAAAGGCAATTATTTCTTGGGACTCATAAAAAGGTAAAACAAAATTTCAACAGAAGCAGAAAAAATAAGAATTAATGTAATCCACAACTAAAAGTATACTACAGTATGCTAAAAACTAAGAAATACATTTTCACAATTGTTCCAAGGACTAAAACCCAGGTCACTCAAACCCAAGTCTGCCTAGCAACAAAGCTCTTCCCACAGGAGATAGGCTGAATTCCACCCCTTCACACAAAATCCTATGTTGAAGTGCTAACCCCTGGTACCTCTGAATGTAACCTTTCTTGGAAAGGGGGGTCACTGCAGATAGTAGTTACAATGAGGTGGGCTATAACCAGTATGACTGGCGTCCTTATAAAGAGGAGAAATCTGGAGGCAGAGACAGGCACACAAAAAGGATGCTCTGTGAAGATGGCAGCTATGCTAGCCACGTCAAGGAACCACCAGAAGCGGGGAGAGGCTTAGAACAGACAAATCCTTTCCTAGCATCTTCAGGGGGAGCACGGGCCTGCCCATGCCTTGAACTGGCACTTCCAGCCCACAAAACTGAGACAATCATATTTCTGTTGCTAGCCGCTCAGTCTGTAGTGCTTTGTTATGTCCGCCTAGCAAACTAATACAATGCCTCATTGTGCTCCCTCCCAACTAGAAGTAAGGTCTGAAGATGCTGTGCAGATATGCAATTGCATCACGGGAAGTCTGGTGTGCCAGGTGAAGATTTTGGACTTGATCCTACTGGCAATAGGCGTCCACTGAAGGCTTTAAGCAGATTAGTATTAGGTTTATTAAGTTCAAATAAACTTGTAACACATGCCAAACCACTTTCACTCAAGCAGGGTCTAAAGGTTCCTTTATGCCAGAATTCATTTTTCTTTACACAAAAATCTTCTGCAATCATCAGAAAACGTCTCACCCCCAGGAAAAGGGTGCCTCAAGAAGACACCTCCATTTGCATGTCACGATGAACTAAAATTCCAACGAGCTAAAGCACCAAATGCCAGAGTTTTGTTTGCTTTATTTTAAAGAGGAAATGTTTATCTGAGTAATTGTCAGCAATGAGCTTTCAATTACCTGTATTCAGAGAATTAAGACTTGGAAACAATTTGGCCTCTTAACAGGTCAGAGACCAATCCCTCAGTAAAAAATCAGGAGCTAATCTCGAGACATGCTACCAGCTCCTCCCTTCCTCTTTAAATAGGAACTTGAATCAAAGGAAAATTATCCATTAAGAAAACAGTTTAGCCGAAACCGGTTTGGCTCAGTGGATAGAGCGTCGGCCTGCGGACTGAAGGGTCCCGGGTTCGATTCCGGTCAGGGGCATGTACCTTGGTTGCGGGCGTATCCCCAGTAGGAGATGTGCAGGAGGCAGCTGATCGATGTTTCTAACTCTCTATCTCTCTCCCTTCCTCTCTGTAAAGAATCAATAAAATATATTTTAAAAAAAAAAAAAAGAAAACAGTTTAATGTTTTTATTTCTTTTTTAGTAAAATTTTCATTGAAGTATAATAGCACACATTCAAAAAAGTGCAAAGCATGATAAATTCTCACGAAGTAATCAAACCCAACCCATGTGACCAGCCTGTCCTCTGGAAAAAAGGCAGGACCTGACCCCTGCGGGTCCCCGGATGCTCCCTCCCAGATGCCAACACCTGAGTGTAACCACTGTCCTGACTTCAAAACACTAAAGATTAGCTCTGCCTGTTTTTAAAATGTATAGAAAGGAACCATATAGTATTACGCTCTTTTGTGTCCACTCAACATTATGCTTGATTAACCAGTCTACTTTTAACTTGAGTTTTGATGCAAACTAGATCCCCACGTTTCATTTTGTTTACTTTGGATTTTTTTCCACCTTAAATTCCATTTGCATCAAAAGAAATGAACACCTCAATCTTCAATGTATAATCAATTCTAGGTTCTAGGTCCTTTTTCAATTCAAGTCACCAATTCTTGATAATAATGAGGAAAATTTGAAAATAAAAAAGAGAAATGTTTATTTCACCTAAGATTTCATAAACCACAAACTTAAAAGTTCTTTGGCCCTGGCTGGTGTTTCTCAGTGGTTAGAGCGACAGCCTGCAAAAGGTCTTGGGTTCGATTCCCAGTCAAGGGCAAGTCCATGGGTTGTGAGTTCACTCCCTGCCCCCAATAGGGGCAGGTGTGGAAGGCAACCAGTTGATATGTCTCTCTCACACCAATGTTTCCCTGGAAGGAAAGAGCTGAGAAAGGGGAAGGATTAGGTAAGTGTGTCTGCCTACGTGGGGGCTAGGGGGTTCTGGCTCACTAGCCTGTGACAAAGGCCCTGAAGCAAATAGTCCCCCCTCCGCACCCCACTTCCAATCTCTCTGAAAAGAGATGGGGGGAAAATCCTCATAACAACAACAAAAGGCTCATTGTCTTTTATATATAAAATTTATCTTCAAGTAAAATTTCACACTCTGGTCAAAATGTAGAAGGAACACAGACATATCAAACTTGAAAATCCTGGATCTTGATTTTCCCCCTCTCATATGTGATGGAGATTTCTGTTATTCTAGGAATCATATGTCTAGTGTCAAACAAAATCATCAGTTAATATAACAGAATACAAGAAATGGATAATCAAAAGAGAAAACAAAATTGACATGCCAAAATGAAAATGTACCTACCAATAATTTGAATTTTTACTGTTTACCTGATCAGGAATAAAGGAGCCACAGTATCTAACTGAAAATAGTGGATACACTGTTCGTGGGCATGCAAATTGGCACCGCCACTATGGAAAATAGTATGGTGGTTCCTCAGAAAAGCAAAAACGTAACTACCATATGATCCCGCAAGCTCCACTGAGTCTAGAGCTGAAGGAAATAAAGTCACTATCTCCAAGAGCTATCCGCACCCTGGGTTCATTTTAGCATTATTTACAATAGCCAAGACCTGGAAGCAACCTCAGTGTCCATCAAGGGAAGAATGCATAAAGAAAATGTAGTGTATATACAATGAAATATTCAGCCATAAAAAAAAGAAGAAAATCCTGTCATTTGCAACCACATGAATGAACCCTGACTGAAAAAGTCAGATGGGAAAGACAAACATTGTATGATCTCATTTACTAGTGGAATCTAAAAAAAACCCCAAACAGAACAGATTAGTGATTTTGGGGGGAGAAAAGGGGAAGAAGGGAGGGATTGGTGAAGGTGGCTGAAGCATACAAACTGCCAGTTATAAGATGAATAACTTCTGGGGACATACTGTACAGCAGACTGACTATAATTAACAATTCTGCACTGTATATTGTATATTTGAAAGTTATGAGATTTGTAAAATTCTCATCACAAAACAAATTGCAACTATGTTAGCTTATGAATGCTTGTGGTAATTATTTTGCAATATATACATATAAAAAATCACTACATTGTACATATTGTTATATGTTAATTATATCTCAATAAAGCTGGGGGAGGGGGACAGTAGAAAGAAATTAATATGCTGCCCACAGCAAGCTTTAGAAATCAGTATGTTATGCTAAAGAAGCCCAAAAGGGGAATCTGACTGCACACAGCTATGTAATAAATCAATTTGTTACCGTGACAGTCATCTCAAAAGTAGAGCAACGGATGACAGACAACAAAGAAGTCAGATTAGACCCAGGGGCAATATATAACAGAGCACCACAAAGTTTCTGTTTCTTTTTTTATTTTAGAACAAGTCAGTTAAATCAATCATTAGGAAATAAATGATTCAAAATAGACTTTCAGATGCATTATTCTAATTTTGACATCATTAACCAGTCAATAAATCTTTGAAAGGTTTTCAGGAATTTCTTTATTTGACAAATATTATGGAATGCACACTATGTGTACACTATTGTCATAGATGCCAGGAATACAATGAAAAGCAAAAACAGAGCTGCTGCTTTTATGGAGGAGATATTAACCTTAAAACAATAACAGACAAAAAGTAGAAGAGTATTGTGCTGGAAGAAAAGAGACATGATGCTATGACAGTCTCTCTGGATGAAATCTGGGTAACCCGGGAGAGGAAAGGCAGTGACCCTGGAAGGAAAGAGCTGAGAAAGGGGAAGGATTAGGTAAGTGTGTCTGCCTACGTGGGGGCTGGGGGGTTCTGGCTCACGAGCCTGTGACAAGAGCAAGTGCAAAGGCCCCGAAGCAAATAGGAACCTGGGCAATGTAATTAAATGTCCATCACGCTGAGCTCCTATAAATGAAATAAAAATAATACCAGAAAGAAGGAGCTGGGGCAAAAAAGCTGGTTTTGACATGCATGAGGTTAAACCTTAGCAAGTGATACATTCTAAATAATACCCATTTGTCAATAAAATCACATTCTTCTCAGACCACATAATCTGATTACTGACCTGTTCCCCGAGGACAGGGGTGGGGAACATCCAGCCTTATCATTCAGTCTGGCCCTGCTAAGGCATTAGTGGTGAATTAATTAAATGTCTGACCAATATAGCAGGCTACTTTTTAAGTTGATAATTTTGTATGGCCCTCAAATGATGTCAGAAATATCCAAATAACCTGTGGCAGAGAAAAGGCTCCCCACCTCTACCCTAGGATAAGTAGTACAGTTACATAACAGTCTATTTTTATCCTCATGGCATCACTCACTACTGGGCTCATTCTTAATGACATTTTGAGAGGTACCTATAATGTAGACTTAATCTGAATATTAAAACCAATTCAGAAGAGTACAAAGCCAAAAGAAAAATCTGTGCTTTATCCCTTAAAGAAACAAATGAGCATAAAAGATCTACTATTCAACAACTAATAATCTAATGAAGAAACCCCTTATGATGTCCCACAGGTTCCCACCTAAACATCAAGATACAACTAAACAGACTAACTCTCTGCCCCTGGGGGAGGATAATGGTTTTTCATCACTAACAAAAGGTGTTATTGTAGTCCTCTGCACCAAGAATGAAAAAGACCAGAAAGGAAGACAAAGGAAAGAAAAAAAATCCAGTCCCATCTGGGAATCTAATCACTGTACCCGACTTCTGGTTCTTCAGTTTAGGTATCCTAAAGAATAGGCAATATTTAACAACCCTCCACTTAGAAAGAAACTTTTTAAAGAAGGCAACCAAGTCACTTAGCTTCTAATGCATCCCCCAAAAAGAAAGGAAACCACTGAGGAAGTCAAAGACAGTCTCCTTACTACAGAGCCAAGCACCCACCAAACCTGACAGGGCACCCACCCAAGCACAAGGAGCCCTGCACAAAGTGGTCATGCCCTGAATGCCCTAGAAAACGTTCAAACCAGTTTGGGTTTCTATAGATCCTTTATAACAACATATTTAGTCCAAAGAGATCTGGGCCCCCCCCCTCCGCATTTCACAAGGGTCCTCAGTTCTTCCCAAACACCATGTAAATAAGCCCTTAGCAACAGCCCTCTTCTAAACATCAAGCAGGAAGGACTTACTATCCTTCTGTAGAAGGTGCGATAAGAATGTGCATCAGTTCTCAAACTAGTTTTCTTGAAACTGGTTTTTCTTGGGGAGATATTCAGAAGAAACAGGGGGCATAGTCCCATAAGTGGAGAAAAGGGCAGGGTGCTTTGTCTTCTGTTTTTACTGTTAAAGAGGTTTCCTGAACTGCAGGGCTTCTCTGAGTCATGAATTACGACTCTCTCTCCTGAGAGGGGCGCTGTGTGCAGCATCTCCCACACATATTTGACTACAAACATTTGGGGGAAGTATTATGTCTGCTGACACAGGAATAACGTTCCACGGAAAGAGAGGCAGGCATTCAACACCGCACAAGGCAGTGATCCAAATGATTGCATTACCACACTGAATTATTATGCAGCAAGAGAAAAGGATAACAAGTAAGTTCTTACTTTAAGCTATCATACTATAATCTATATCTAAAGGAGTTAACACATTCTGTTCATTTCTCATGATCTAGAACTAAATAGCAAGCATTTTGTGGTAACTCTATAAAGAGACAGTCTTCAGTGGCTAAGTAATTCTTACTGTCCAATATCTAAGTCTAAATCAAAGACACTGATAGTACAGAACCTACATGTTATTATCTCTACACCAGAGCTCTAATCTCTCTACAACCTGAACTTTGGTAATTTTATATTATGTAAGTATCTTTCTTCTAGGTTAATCATCAACCAAGAAATTGTAGTTGTGAATACAAGCTTATCTGTATAAGTTCTAATATTGATTCTTTTGAAATTCAAAACTAATTCCTATATGGGAGGTAGAGGGAGAATATGGTACTTTATGTGAGGTTCAAAACAGTTACACCTCAGTAATGACACAACAATCTCCTTATAATCTCCCTTTCGTGGAAAAGCTTCAAACTGGGAGGCCTTTAATCTGTTCATTACAGCTCATATGAAATTCATGTCCTTTCTGAGCACTATAAGTAATTCAAACAAAATGATTTTTAGCTAATTTTACTGACTTCTGTAAGAAAAGTATCTTAATACACACAATATATCAAATGGAAAAGAGAGTTTTGCTGGTGCCCAACAGGTTCTGAATCACTTGTTTCTCTGCATCTCATCTGAAACCTAAGCCTGTCTCTTCTCCAAACAATGCTATACCTCAGTACACCTAATGAACATAATATATTGTCCTTTATAACAACATATTTAGTCCAAAGAGATCTATTTTTTTTTTCACATTTCACAAGGGTCCTCAGTTCTTCCCAAACACCATGTAAGTAAGCCCTTAGCAACAGTCCTCTTCTAAATATCAAGCAGGAAGGACTTACTATCCTTCTGTAGAAGGTGCAATATGAGCTTTTCCAGGAAAGCAGGTTACTTGGCTTCAGCTATTATCATTGATTAGAGAACCTGAAGCTCGATTCTTCAGAAAAGGTTATCAGAAGAAATAAACCTTGATCAAAGGCCATTAAAAATACCTCCCTAGCTTCTGGTCACTTCCGTGGCCAATGTAAAATTTCCTGTTTCCAAGAATCTTAAGGTTTATTTGTCCCACCAGAGTCACTGTATCCTAATTTGTGTGAAGAAGCCAGAAGATGAAAACCACTGAGCAGATGGTGAAGGGAGAGAAGCAGCAACATGAGCAAACAAGAGAGAACTGCAAAGTGCACAAACCAGGAGAGAAGCCCGTGCTGAGGCAGACACAAGCAAGAAGCAAGAGCGAGCACATCCGACCGGCCAAAAGTGAGTCAGCGTGCTTCCTACCTGGAGTTTGTCCACCCCAACTACCACTGACCCTTCTGGGCTCCAGGCCTGCTTTACCAGGTGAAAGGGCACCTGACAGCGGATGCCATTTCCCCTCCACAAACACTAAAGACCCACATGTAATGCTCCTCACCTCCTGGTCTGTAAACAACATCGTCCTCGGTGATGTAAGAGGTTATCTCGCCAGTGTCTGTCCTTTCATAGCGAGATTTTTTTTTCGGTGGCTTCTTTTTGTTCTTCTTCGTGGACTCCTCTGTGGTGGCACTATTGTTGTCATTGTCCTCATCTTCGCTGTGATCACTCTCAGCATAATTTTTGGCTCCTCCTTCCAAGGTACAGCTCCTGCGTGGCCTTGAATTCTCACTCTCTCTTACTTTGTCTCTTTTATCTCTCTCTCGGTCCCGATCTCGGTCCCGGTCCTTCTCTTTGTCTTTGTCTTTGTCTTTGTCCGCTGTCATGATTCGCCACGTGCCTTCTTCTGTCCTCTCACGGCTAGGCCTCCGTGAAAGGTAGACAGTAAGCCTGGGCTTCAGTCTTCTGAATTTCTCACTCAATTCCAGGGAAAATCCAACCACTCCAACAACCCCAACGTTTCAAAAATGCTAGGAGAAAAAAAGAGAGAAACTGATTTTACTTTATCACTTCCTCATATTTTTTCCCTGAAATGTTTTTTAAAAATATATTTTTATTTATTTCAGTGAGGAAAGGAGAGGGAGAGAGAGAGAAACATCAATATGAGAATCATTGATCGGCTGCCTCCTGCACGCCCCCTACTGGGATTCTAGCCCACAACCCAGGCATGTGCCCTTGACCGGAATCGAACCTGTGACCCTTCAGTCCGCAGGCCGATGCTCTATCCACTGAGGCAAACCAGCTAGGGCTCCCTGAAATGTCTTGTTTAATAAATCTCTTACTCATACTTTAGCCCTAAAAACTTCTCATGAGCCATGGGGGGGGAGGTACAAGTGATAAAAATTTTTAATTATATATAGTTTTGGCCTCAGCTTCAGCTAGTATATGGTTTGAGATTTTCTACAACAGCAATAATGAAAAATGTCTGAATGTATAAGATGAACTACACCAGGGGTCCTCAAACTTTTTAAATAGGGGGCCAGTTCACTGTCCCTCAGACCGTTGGAGGCCGGACTATAGTTTAAAAAAAAACTGTGAACAAATTCCTATGCACACTGCACATATCTTATTTTGAAGTAAAAAAACAAAACGGGAACAAATACAATATTTGTATTTGCATGTGGCCCGCGGGCCGTAGTTTGAGGACCCCTGAACTATACTTTCTAGATACCAATTGTTCCTCCTTTTTAAGGAAAAAGTGTACCTTAATAGACAACATATAATGGGTACAATTATATAAAAGGCACTTCATAGCCATAAAATTAATTTAAAAGGTAAAGAACCTATAGTAAAAATTATTTCCACCCAAAAAACAAAATTGGATAGCCTTAGAAAATGTCCAAAGTGTTACAAACTTCTGATGACTCTTTCTATCCACTTCCCCAAATTTCCAGATTTCCTCCCAACAATAAACATAAGATTTCCAGAGTGCCTTCCAACAACAATAAACATAAGAGTTGGCTCAAATAAAATGACAACTTCAAAACAAGATCCCTTTGCCTTCTATTACAACTGTTCACATCTTCTAAGTCTACTATTCTAGTTATTTTCCAAGAAAAATGGTTTCTCTAAAGATGTATTATCTCTGCCTTCACCAAACATAACAGCTCCCAAAAATAACCTCCTATCATTAGGGACTATTAGATGGTTATTACATTCTTCTAAATTTCCACTATTAATAGCTTCCCTAATAAATTCCTCCCTAGAACTAAACCCAACAAGAAAAGTGTGAAGTTAAGGATTTAAAATGAGAAGAGTGAATACCAAATTTCAACCCAATACAATTCTAATAAAAATTTCATAGGAGGGAAAAAAATGTTTTGTTTACAAATCAGTTTGGAACAGACATAATAATTAGTAATTTATCTTTTGTAATTTTTTATTATCTTCCTCAATATCTTATCTAAAGTGTTCAACAACCTGTACCAAACATTATCTATGTGCCAGGTGTTAGGAACTAAAGATACAATGAGGGGAAAACTCAGAATCCTTGCCTTCAATGCTCTATTGGAAAAAATAAAATAAAATAAAGGAGACAACTGATCAATATGAGAACCATCTGTTTCTCATGTTATTAGGGTCAGATAAAAAACATATGCAAACAAGCCGAAACCGGTTTGGCTCAGTGGATAGAGCGTCGGCCTGCGGACTGAAGGGTCCCAGGTTCGATTCCGGTCAAGGGCATGTACTTGGGTTGCGGGCACATCCCCAGTAGGAGATGTGCAGGAGGCAGCTGATCGATGTTTCTCTCTCATCGATGTTTCTAACTCTCTATCTCTCTCCCTTCCTCTCTGTAAAAAATCAATAAAATATATCTAAAAAAAAAAAAAAATTTTTAAAAAACATATGCAAACAAAAGATTGGTCCTCTTTACTTTGACAACAACAAACAAAGCCATTTTCAATTATATGCTCAGAAGCAGAGAAAATTCTCATTGGTCATGTCAAAATCATAAAAATTATCATATACTTTTTCCAAATTATCACATACTTTTATCAGGTATTTAGCCTAATACCAGAAAAAAACATCACTTTAAAAACACTTCAAATACCCCTTGCATTCAGGAAAATAAAGTATGTTAAGAACCATCTTTGGGAGACAGACTAATGAAGCAATAACGCTGACACTCTATGACCAAAGTCAGAAAGGTGAAACATGTAGCACAAACCAAGAATACTTCCTTCTCCATAGGAAATATGCTTTCAGATAGTTATTTCAAATTTTTAAATATATTTCAAGAAAAATTATTCTAGGGCCTGCAAAACTTCTGCCTAGATAAATCATCTGTTAAACAGACAGTAATAAATTCCCAAATCCCTGTAAACCACTGGTGATAGCAACTGAAAATACAGAAACATATTATTTTCTCTATCAGGCTTAAGTTCAGAGGTTAAGTTATGAACAAGCCAATCATGCAAGAAAGAAAACTATCAGCTGACACCGTTGTTAAAACATTCCCCTGACATTGAAAAGGTACCCAGGTCTACCAGCAGACCAAAAAGAGCAAGCTTAGGCTGAAAACCTCTTGGATGCAATACAGACTTCTGATAAATTTAAGAAAAAGATCACTCTTCCTAAGGTAAATAAGATAACTGCTCCAGAAAACTTTGTAAAAATGTTATTTTAGCACTCAAAAAGAAAGAAATCCAAATTTGTACTCAACAGTATCCCTACAAAATCACATATTGTGTTTCTATTTACAAAGAAATCAGAGTCGTTTCTGCCAAGAGTGAGTTAGAAAGAAATATTTAAGAAACAATAGAGAAGGTGTCAACAAAATGTGTGTGTGTCTCCCCAACTTTCAGATAACTAAGAACAGTGATATTCCAAAGCAAAAGTGAATCTAATTACCATTTACATTTGACTCTAATATATAACTTGGTGAGGATATAAATATTTTTCCTCTGCGTTTCTTATAGCATTATAATTTTTTCTGGGCCTCATTATACAATGACCAACATACAATATTAATGTGACATTTGATAAAGGGACCCAGAGAGGAACCAGATGGCACTGAGAAAGGCAGTTGTCACCTCAATTTACTAGAAATTATCTACAAAGTAGACAATACAACAGCATCTTTGTAACAACTAGGAGTTTACAGATCCCTACCATAATCCCATTTAATCCTTTCTCTCAACAAGTCAATAAACTGAACCAAACAGAAGTCACCATGCCCACTTTACAGACCACAGAAGGAAATCTAAGAAGATACTATCTGCACACGGACACACAGCCAATGAAAGGTTCTAAGGCAGTTCTTCTAAAGGTGAACCACATCTGACTGATTCCTGCCTGCTGCTCAGGTTATAACCGGTACTGCCACGGTCATTAGCTCTTCATAGGTACCACCTTTCCCCACATGTATCCATGCTGATAATTTGAACAGACAGATTTAGAAACAACACCAGCTTGGCCCTCTCCTCCCAAGAAGGAAAGCAGTTTTCTCCCACATCCTGGGAAAGAAAATGTAATGACTTTCGCTCTGGAAAGGGAACTGTCACTCTAACACTTGTACTCACTGGATGAGAAGCAGTCGTTCTCCTAAACAGCACCCTGCGGCAGGGAATACAGCAAACTTTGCCCGAGAATCACTGAAAAGTGGGGTCAGCAGGTCTGTAAACCCTCGGAGAGGGAAGACGGGGTTTTATCTGAAACTGCGTGGTGGCGAGAATCATTCTTCCATGTAAAAATAAATGGATTGTGAAGTTCTTCCACCTGACAAAACCCAACCTCGTAAGCAAATGGCTGTGTGCGCCCTCCAATAGCTCTCCACATTTAGGGTTAAGGACTATGTAAACTCAACCAAACCTGAGTTTATATACGCATCCCCAGAACACGTGTCTTACTGAAAGTACCTCACAACCAAGATGGAATGAGCTAGCCAAATTCAGAGAGTGGCCTTTGTGGTATCAAAACAGAAGCACAGAATGAATGCCCCTTAGTCAGAAGTGGGTTTACGCTTACAGTAAGTAGCACTTTCTCAACTCCCTGAGTCGCTTTGGGGGAAAACTGAGAGAACTCAGATTGGTGGACTCTGACAAATCTCTTAATTTCTTCCAAAAAGACATAATAACAAAACACGGGACCTGCAAAAGGTGGAAGTACCCAAAAGAGCAAAACTCTAGGTTACAATTAACAACTTAAAATTAAATAACAAAAATACATAATCTTTTTATTTGAAGTAGGCATAAGGAATTACCAAAGGTGCCGAAGGAAATTTTAAAAATAAAAATACAAAGTCCTTCCTTTTTTTAATGAACACACACACTCATTAATACAAGCAATTGCTTCCCCATACTGTTGAAGGTGAAGTTTTTGCCAATCCCATACAGAATTTTTTACTTTTTGCACATTGCCTACAGTTGTGTCTCTTCTACTCAGTGGATGAAGGAAACCAGGGCTTCTCAACTATGGTGCAATGAACATTTTGGACCACATTGGGGTGGGGGTGGGGTGGCGCCTGCCCTGTGCATGATCTTTGTTCTCTCTCTCTATGTAAATTTAGTAGCTCAACCTGCTTGCTCCCATCAGGACAACAGAATATATATCTCCAAATATTGCCACATGTCCTCTGGGGAGCAAAATGGTTCACAGTTGAGAACCAGTACTTTACACAAAATCGTCAATCACAGGGATTTCAAAGGGTTAAGCATCTGTGTTTATTCAAAATTGTGCTTGACCAATATGGAATCCATAAAGCTAACACCACTACAAAAATTATGTAGCATGTTCTTTGTTCTCTGAAATAAACTGGACTAATTAAAAAACACTGCCTGAAATAGTAATTACACAGATGTATGAAGCTGAATTTGGAAAACAGATGTAAATATCCTGAAAATCTTGATGCTTCCTGGCAAGCCCTGAAGGTAATATCACTCACTGGTGACCTGCTCTGGTCATGGGCCAAGTGGAAGCTTCTGTTGTCACAAAACTAAAGAGAAAACCTGGTGTCCGCAATGCTAAGTACAGGGAAACCAAAAGCCTATGAACCAAATCCCTCATGTGAAAGGGGATAGAATTCCTAATCTCACTTTCCCAAAATAGGGCCGTAAATAGAAAACCAAGAGTAGGAAAAAAATAAATACAAAAACCAAACAGATGGATAAATAACAGATGGTATATCCATACAATAAAATGTTATTCAGCAATAAAAAGAAAGAAAATACTAATGTTACAACCTGGCTGAAACTGGAAAATGTGCTATGTGAAAAAAGCCAGTCACAAAAGACCACATATTGTATGATTCCATCTATATTCAATGTCCAGAGAAGATAAATCCATAGAGACAGAAAGCAGATTGGGAGTTGCCTGGAGGTGGAGGAGGTGGCTGGGGAGTGACTGCTATGGTTATGGGGTTTCTTTGGGGGGGTGATAAAAATGTTGTAGAACTGCTGTGGTGGTGGTGGTAGCTGCACATATCTGTGAATATACTAAAAGCCATTAAATTGTACACTTTACATGGGTAAATTATATAATACTAGAGACCCGGTGCATGAAATTCGTATGGAGGAAGGGGGGGCGGGGGAGGAGGGCGAAAGGGTGTCCCCTCAGTCCAGCTGCACCCTCTCCAATCCAGGATCCCTAGGGGGATGTCCAGCAGTCGGACATCCCTCACAATCCTGGACCGCTGGCTCCTAATCGCTCACCTGCCTGCCTGCTTGGTCGTCCCTAACTGACCCCCCACCAGCCTAATCGCCCCCAACTGCCCCCCCTGCTGGTCTGGTCGCCCCCAACTGCCCCCCACCCCACGGGCCTGGTCGCCTCTACTACCGCCCCTGCTGGCCTGGTTGCCCTAACTGCCCTCCCCTTGCCGGCCTGGTTGCCCCTCACTGCCCGCCCCCCCACCAGCCTGGTCACCCCTCACAGCCCCCCCCGCCAGTCTGGTCGCCCCACACAGTCTGCTGTTCAGTCGTTTGGTCGTCCCTCACTAACCCCTACCCCCCGTCGGCCTGGTCATAGGCAGCCATCTTGTGAGGGCATGAGGGTTAATTTGCATATTACCTCTTTATTATATAGGGTGTAAATTACATTTCAATAATGCTGTTAAAAAATACACAAAGCCCAGCCAACATGGCTCAGTGGTTGATCAACCTATGAACCAGGAAGTCATGACTCGATTTCTGGTCAGGGCACATGCCCAGGTTGCGGGCTCGATCCCCAGTGGGGGGCATGCAGGAGGCAGTCAATCAATGATTCTCATCATTGATGTTTCTCTCTCTCTCCCTCCCTCTCCCTTCCTCTCTAAAATCAATAAAAAAATAAACACATGCACACACAGCAACACTACAAACTAATTAGAAAAAGCACAAACTTTGCTACAGCTAAAAAAATAAAAAGCATTTGGTTATAAACTTCACAAGCATGAGCCCTATCTCTGCCATTGAGAAAAACCACTTCTTAAAGCTATAAAAAGCATAGTTAACTAAACACAGAGAAGTTTTATTTCAATCTTTAATGTACAGGAATACCTGGTCAGGCTTCCTACCTCTGCACAACATGTTCAACGGTAAGCTGGACAGTGTTTCTTTCAGTTTATAGAGCTTCAATATTAAAGAAATTTAAAACCATGGTACATTAGCTCTGACCACTTGATGAATGGAAATGACAGACTGACTTTTATACTTAAGACAATTACACTTCATACATATATGAAAAACCAAAAGCAGTCATAAAGTACTTCTAATCCATAGGGACAAGTAATATCAAGGGAAAAATAGAACCATAAAACTCACTGGAGCAGTCCTTCTAAAAACACTTAGAATCTGAGTCAGATGAAAAGGAAAGGTAGCTCTGACTAAAAGCAAAAGTCTAAGCCAAACTCAATTTGCCATTATCTATGTCTGAGCTGTTCTAACTGGGTGTGACCAAATGTATTACCCTGCCATCTTTGCTAGCCTGATGTCATTCAAAGAGAAAAGCAGAAGAGCCAATAGAACTACTCAATTCCAGATGCCAGCAACTAGTGAGTAATGGGGGTGTGGGGGATGAGGATTCCCAGGACCTGGACCATCGATGTTGTAGTGGTAACCCTACATCATCAAACATCAATGTCCAGAGCATAGTCCCTGTCGATTCTTTCCTAAGTTCAGCAAATATTTACTTACTGAGCACCTACTAGGTGCCAAGCACTGCCGTCGGAGCTGAAGAAACATGCATGATGAGAATACACACATTCTCTACCCTTAGAACAGCGGTGGCCAACTGGTGGTCCATGAGGTCCGAAAGGTAGGTGACCGCTGCCTTAGAGAGCTTACAGGTTAGTAGGGGAGGGAGGAGATAATAAACAAGTAAAGACATAGCATAACAGCTGGTGATAAGTGCTATGGAGAAAAATTAAGCTGGGCAAAGGGGATGCAAGGGTTGTTAACTTATGTAAGGTAATCACTGTTAAGGGATCACCCAACTGAAAGGAAGTAAGGGGGCAAGTTGTGTAGTTACCTGGGGAAAGCATAAGCATGCCTGGCATATCCAAACAGCCAAGGCGGAAGCAGTAATGGCAAAAAAGAAAGTCAGAAATGAGGAGGGAGCATGGGAGCACTTATTGAAATGAAAGAAAAGCCCTTGTAGGGGTTTGAATTGAGAATTAAGACAGACTCCCTCTTGCGGCTGTGGGGTTAGGAAATCACTGATTCAGGCAAGGTAGTGGTTATGCAGTGCTAAGAAGTAGTGGGATTGTGGATCAGTTCTACAAACAGAGCCATCGGAATCTGCTGTCAGATTGGGACCGACTGTGAAACAAAGAGGAGAGTCAAAGAGGCCAAGATTTGGGCCTCAGCAGCTGGAAGAGGAGAGCTGTCTTTTGCTGATATGAGGGGAGAAGGAAAAGGAATTCTGCTCGGCACAGGTTGAGTTTGAGATGCCCAGATACCCAAGCAGAGATACATGAATGGGTTGAGGTCAGAAAACTCTGGCCTAGAGATATAAACCTAGGAGTCCTCGCCATATAAACAGCACCGACAACCATGAGACTGGACGGTATAGGAACAAATGGGGATGAACTAGTCAAGGTGGAAGAGTCTACTTTGAAGCAAATAAGGTATATGGACAGGCCAGTAAGTTTGCTAACTGCCAGTGAAGCTCCAGGGGAAAGACTATCAGTACTGAGATAAAATCCTGGGAGAAAAACAACACACTGTTTTATTCACAGAGAAGCCCTCTACATGTGTAAGTTTCCTATTGACAAATTCCATACTAATGTTACCAAATGCTGCATTTAATAAAATCCAGGCAGCTACAGTCTTGGCTGCTTTCCAATCTAGGAAGACACATAAGATAGAAACACCCCTCTCGCCACCACCTCCAACCCTCAAAAGGAAATATACCAGCTGTCCAAATAAAGACTTGAGGAATGGGGAAGGCCATCTGAAAGCTTCTTACCTTGCAAATTAGTAGAGTAACTGGATTTTAAGAATAGCTTTCCTAAGTAACATTTTTGAGGCCCTAAATTGAACATTGTAAGGTTTACATGAAAGGAGAAAAAGAAGACGTAACCAAGTATATGAATTCAAAACAAAAGCTCAATTCCAGAAAAATGGGATCTCAAAGGCTCACTAGTGATGTTTATTCCGTGTCATAATTTGAATGCTAAAGAAGGGTTAAGTAAAACAGAGGGGAGAGCATATTGTTTTTAAAACCTTGATATGAAAAGGTTTAAATGGATTCAAAAATCTATGTGCATTAGCAAGAAATTACAATTACATTTATCAATTAAAAAGGGGGAAAGTGGCTAGGTTTAAAGAATAATCATACTCTGGACATATAATTTAAAGCTATCAAATTACTAAATTCTGGCTAATAATAAGATGTTCCCAACAACTAGAGAAAAATGCAATATTCTTCTATCATTTGCCACCTCCTGTATGAACACATTTTTTCCATTAACGGTGATCTTCAAGAATTTAATATGTTCATCAAAAAGTCTTCATCAGAAATTGCATGTAGTCGTTTTCCATTTTAGTTTACAGAAGCACCCTCAAATTTTCCATTAGTAAATGTGAAGACATTACATTAGATATTTTGGCAAATTCAATGTTTCTTATCTTCCCTCATTGTATTTTTTGTCTTACATTATTAGAGAATATGTAATAAAATTTTCACAAAGTACCATATAAACACTACCAAAATATCCAATGTACCCATATGCTGTACAAATATCATCTCCTACATGTGGAACGACAGGAAGCATGAACTCCAGGCAATCTCTGATAGGGCACTCATGTTCCATAGCTGACTGTTTTAGATTCCCTGTTCTTGTTGGCACCAAATGACTGACTGCATTAACATTCAGAGTAGGAAGAGCCATAAAAGGAGGGGAGGGGGTCACTACCCAGTAAGAAAGTCTGGACTTCGAAATAAGGAATCTTATGCATAATTATCTATAGCTGCTAATATTCATCAGCAATGAAAGAAGCATTACTAACTTTTTCTCAGGGCTAAAGTCTCTCCATGACCAGGAACGGCACTCAAGACTGCCAAGAGCTGTCAAGTGATATATGATACATACAACATGAAGCGGAAAACACAACCACCAATTTTGTAGGCACTAATAAGCTAAATGAACACTTTCCATTTTGGAACTTGAAAATGAGGAAATTGTAAGTGGAAAGACAGAAACTATGAAATGAAACATGGACAGCACAGACCTATAGAATGTCATCTAAAGTTCCCACTGCAGGTGTCAGCTTCAGATACACCTGGCTTCTGGCCCCACTGTGTTAACCCTACTGTACTTCAGTCATTTTTAGAGTCATCTCACAAAATAAAAATAGCTCTTAAGAATATGCCAGTACCCTTCTAACAGGTGTTTACATAAGAAATCTTTAGCCGAAACCGGTTTGGCTCAGTGGATAGAGCGTCGGTCTGCGGACTGAAGGGTCCCAGGTTCGATTCCAATCAAGGGCATGTACCTGGGTTGCGAGCACATCCCCAGTGGGGGATGTGCAGGAGGCAGCTGATCGATGTTTCTCTCTCATCGATGTTTCTAACTCTCTATCCCTCTCCCTTCCTCTCTGTAAAAAATCAATAAAATATATTTTTTTAAAAAAGAAATCTTTAATACCATTTGCTCAAGGTAAAATACCAATTCTATCTGCTAAAAAAAAACACACAAAACTTTAATATATATAACCAGCAATAAGCAGAATAAACTCATATGGAGGGCAGAATGTTCTTTTACATTTTCACCCTCTTGATAAGAGAAACAGCCATACATTCAAGAATAAAATAGTCCCTGTTATTACAAAGGAGTGTATGTGGTTTATTATAGCAAACTTTAGAGGATGATATAATGGTCCCATATCACAGATAATATACCCCAGTCCTGCTCAGCATGGAACATTCTCTAATAAAAATCTCATTTGCCTCTGGTACCAGGTCCCCCTGAGAATGAAAAGAGAATACCCATCCAGTCCACATCAGGGCTTTCTACTATAGACATGGCACTTCTCTACAGCAAGTGTCTATAAAGATCTTGGGAAGAAGATCATTACTAAGCAACCATTCATTTCTGAAATATGTGCCAAAATAAGAAAAACTAACTATGATGTTTCTTTAAAGAATCAGGTTGAGAAAGCCCAATGCTATAGTTTATAATAGTAAAATATACCCAAATGAAATCTATAGCATTACAGTTTACATACAAATTTTATTAAATAATATTTGCAAAGTTGCAGCTTTTTCCAATAAACCTCACCTTGACATTTATAAATTATGAACACAGCCCTATACCACTAGACTAAAGGAGAACGTTTTGATTTAAAGACCTGAACCTTATCAACAGAAGGAAAGTAATACAGGGAAGGGGGAAAAGAAAAGCTGTCTTCAGAATTTTTCAAAATAAGCTTTTTAAAATATGAAAGCAACTAAATAGAATCACACCCATGAACAATAACTGTGATAACACTGAGCAGGACTGAAGGATGTAGAGACTGCATTTCTTCCAGAAGCAAGTAAATCTACTAACAAGACTTGTATTGATCATGTGTTGGCACGTTTAATCAATACCACACAGGTATTCTTTTCTAAGCTTTCATCTCATATAGTGGAAGATAAAAGGATGGGAGAGCAATTGCCAGATTAAATAAGGTCTTATCCCTAGAGTTCAAAGTCAAGTTCCCTTGACAGATTTTCTGTTTTATTGTCAAGAAAAAATTAAACCTACCAGGAAAATACTCATTCCATACTGCACAACCACAAAAATATTGGAAGCTCTGTTTATTGACCAACGTAAACGTATATTGAAGAGCTCTAGTCTCTACTGACCTTTAAGAACACCTGGAAAATGCAAGCAAGGCAACATTCAACCTCAAGAACAGAAATCTCCAAAGCAACTGGCAAATGCAGCCTGGAAGGCGGACATGTAAACGGAGCTCGGGGTACAGCATTCCCAAAGGAAACCTGCTTCTCGCTTCAGAAAACAGGGGAGTTTCTTCTCAAATGTTTTCAGTGGAACAACTGCCACTTCCGATCACAGTTAATATGATGCAATCGGTGGGACCTGGGGCAATGCACAGCTTCCTTTCTTTACACTCCTCCCTGCTTTATCTTACAACCTGCAAACTGGCTAACAACACTATGACTAACTGCCTAGAGACATGTGTGTCATTTTCAGCAACTGGTAATTTACAGTTTTATTTTGTTGTTGTTTTTAACCAGCTGGATACGATGTGTTGCTTATTCCCTATAGGTCTGTCACTTTTGATATTTTTTTTTAAACAAATGATATAATATGAACAGGTAAGAAGCATTTTTTAGAATATTACAGAAATTTGGAATTGTATAGAAAAGGCAGTAGTAGTAAAAGGCAGCTCTTCTCACTATGAAAAACCCATGAGGTCCCCAATAGATTTTAAGCATCCTGAGAGCCCCCTTACCACATCCACAACTATCGCTACTCCCTAAGATCAAAAACCGGAGGGTACATGTTTGTGGGTGATCCTGTTAACCCCATAAACTGCAGGCTTGGGAATCAACCAGATGGGAATCAAAGACAGACAACTAAAGAAGATGTCAGGGCTTCTATCCCTAGTTTGGGGGGCGGGGGGGGGGGGGGGGGGGGGCGCGGCATGTGTTTGGCAGGTGATACACATAATTGAATGGACAAGAGATTTTTAAGTAGCTATACAGATTGAGTTAGCTACTAGGCAGCTGGAAATACAAAATGACACTCAGGAAAAAGACCAAGGCAAGAACATGGACTTGGGAGTCGTCAACATATAGGAGACGCTAAATGAGATGACACAGGAAAGAGCATTAGATGAAGAGTATAGGGACAAATGTAAATACCATGGCATTTTCCAAGCCGCATTCCTTTAAACACACACACACACACACACCTCTGTGTAAAGTAAGTGTAGAACACATTGCTTATAAATACTCTTAAAGTTTATATCATTGTCACATTAAAGGGTCTAAGAAACCTGTAGGTAAGAAAACTGTTCAAGTTATCAACAGAATCAAATACTCACAACACACTGCCCAGAGTAATTCATCTTCACATTACAAAACTTATAAATGATCAATGCCAACTCTCATCCTTCCTTAGAACAGTATGTGAGTTTTGGACAAGAATAATAGAAATTCTACAACTTAATTGCACCTAACTAACCTCAGAAGTTCTTGGTGGGGATCTGACTACCCAAATACCTGACACATCAACATGTGTCTTAACCATTAATCAATTTTAGAAAAGTAATCCAAACTATTCAATTGGTCATTGTCTTCACAAGTTAGAAATCAACATCAACTTAAACTGCAGAAACACAAAAAGAACTATTTGCTTCAAAAACATTCTTAGATAGCAAGTGGAAGGACTAAATAAAGCAAATCAGGTATATTTTTACAAGAGAAAGGGGAGGAAGGGAGGAGGAGAGAGGGGAGGGAGAGAGTGAAGGAGGGAGGGAGAGAGGGAGGGAGGGAGGGAGGGAAGGGGAAGGGAGGGAAGGGGAAGGGAGAGGGAAGGGAGCAAAAGGGAAAGGAAAAAGGGAGGGAGAAAGGGAGGGAGGGAGGGAGGGCAGGCGCACAAATCAGCCTGTCAGCAAAAGATGAATCAACTCCCTCAAGTGAGACAATAATTGAAATATTAACAAACAGAAGGAGCCTCTAAGGAACTCAAGATAAAAAAGACTTTTGAAATCTAAAATAACCTTAGGATAACCAAGACAGTGAGAGTATCTCTGGCCTCAGTGGGCCCTAGCCACAACCCAGGTTCCAAGCCAGAAAAAGGGACAGACCCTCCCTGTGGTTACCAGAGAGGACCAATAAATCAAAGTGATGAGCACCACATAACAGGCTGGAGATAGTGGCGCCCTCATTTATCTTGGACCTCAATTCTTACTTTCTATAAATATTGTGCCTTTTGTCTCAATTTTGAATAGCCTCAATCAAGACTTTTGAGGAAAGCATGAAGTAGGTCAAAAGGTACAACCTTTCAGTTATAAAATAAATGTCATAGGGTGTAATATAATAGTATGGTGACTACAGTTAATAATACTGTAATGCATATGTGAAAGCTGCTAAGAGAATAGATCTTAAAAGTTCTCATCACAAGAAAAAATGTGTAACTGTGTAGTGATGGATGCTAAATAGACTTATTGCAAAATATACAAATATCACAACATTATGTTATACATCTACACTATTATAATGCTTTGTATTGACTGTATCTTAAATTTTTTAAAATATTGTTTTAAAAAGAGAACTTTCAAGGAAAGACTACATGAGGTCTGATTTCCTCCTTCACAAAACTGCCTCTCCGGTCCTCACCTTGTTCACCCACACACTCCAATAACAGCCTCCTATATGTATCCCTACACTTCGGCTTACTCTCTTTCACCTTTGCTCACACTTTCTTTACTGCTACCTCAATAAACATTTGTTGAATAATTTTCATATATAATCTCTCATCCTTCTCTCCTAAGTTCAGAAACATAACCTGGTCCTTGCTAGCTTTATAACTGTGGACAAGTCAATTCCTCTGCCTAAACTTTGGTTTTTTCATCTATAAAATGAAGATAATAGTATGACAACCCTTTGGAGTTGTTGTGAGGAATAAGATAACCCATGTAAAGTACTAGTCTGCACAATCCCTAGCAAATACAAGATGCTCAAGCATGTGTCCATATTCTACATAGACTCCCACAACACAGAGGAAAACAATCAACATTTTGCAGAAGACTATGTTAGAATATATCTAGCTGACCCTAGAAATATTGTTTTAGCTTGTACTGCTGAATAGGAAGAGGTGTCAGTTCTCAGAGGAGCTGCTCTGACTCCTTACACCCCTCTCAGGGCTCTCACGGCTCTCCCTACCCCAACCCGCACTCTCTGGCTGTAAAAGTATGGTCTCCTGGTTTCTGCTTGGCTTCCTGAGAGTCGGAACTGTGCATGCTTAACTGTGAAAGCAATCAAATATTTTATGAACAAAATATATTTATTAATTAGGCTTCATTTTTCCTTATCCACCAACACGCTTTCCTCTTATAATCAAAAGAGCACAGATTCTTAAAGCAGAATATTAAGGTTCTCATTACTCTTTTCCTTAAATACATTAAAACAGACCACCTTTGGGTTTTTTTATTTAAAATTACATTGTAACTCTCCATATCACACACTAACAGTGCCTTATTCCCCCTTTCATTCCAATTTTCTCTAAAACAAAATAAAGAACTAAAAGCACATGTCCATGAAATTATAACATGTCTGTGAGAGAATACTTTGAGATGTTATTCCTTGTATAGCCTTATGAATCACTTATGAGTTTTCATCTAGATCTGTGCTGTCCAATATGGTAGCCACCGGCTACATGTGACTATTTAAAAATTCATTAAGATTAAATAAAATCAAAATTCATTTCCTTAGTCACTCTGGCCAAATTTCAAGAGTTCACCAGACACATGTGGCTAGTAGCTACCATGATGGACAGCACAGATAAAGGACATTTCCAACATCACAGAAAGTTCTATTAGACAGTACTGATTTAGAATTAAATGTATATAAATAAAAACATTACAAATCCCATTTCATCAGTAACCTACTCCCTTTTAATCAACTCGATTAGCTTTCAGTACAAGAATGTACATAAATGTAAACCCAGGGACTTTATCCTTGACTTTCACAAAGACAATAGATGACAACTCTTAGAAAGATAGAGTGAGAGGGTCCCCTGGCAATCTGGCTTTAGTCTTCTATTCTTTCAGCAATTTATACAACTTGACCTGAGGAAAAAAGAGCAAGAAAGCATTTTTCTCCACTAGACCTTTTAACATAGTCACACCTGCCAAGTTTTAGAATCACATGTTCCATTATCTTACACCATCAGCACTCCTTTGTAAATTCCCCTTTCCACACAGATCTCCTCCGACTCACTCAACATATTACGCCATCACTCTAAAATCGGAACTGAGAGTCTCTGGCAGATAGGCTATATGTAATGACAGTCTGGATAAAATCATAAATCTGCTCTCAAAGGATTTTTCCAATCCTATGCAATTGCTGTGTATGTGGGAGGCTGCACATTTTTCTTCATAATAAAAATAAAACAACCAATTTCTACAAAGATGGTAAGTTACCTCTGTATTTATAACACAAAATGACAGGCAGAGTTCGGTTTTTCTACAAAACTAGAGCTTTTAGGAGCATATGTTTTCAATCACTTATTACTCAATAATGACTGAAATATCTCAAAGCATTCCCTGAGCACTTCGCTAGCTTTATCTGCCACAGGTTGCTCATAGGAAGACAATCAAAGGTGAGGAAGAACTCATGACTTGGGTGTGATTATTTTAATAAAATCCCAACCATAAACATCTTCCATTATGCAACACTATGGTACTGGCTTTAAAACAATAATCAGGGAAACCTGTTTTCTGGGTAATGTGTGGGGGTGGGGGTGGGGGGGCTGTGACACAGGTGTGGGGTACAAGGGATTGAATGTGTTGGGGAAATGGCAGATATATAACATCAACACCCTTTTATGAAGCTCGGGGGAAAGTAGGGAAGGCCAGATAAGCCTGTTCAGTCATGCTTTTTAGCTATAATTTCATTATAAAGTAGAAAGAAAAAAAACCCAAAGTGTATGCATGAGGTGCATTCCTCTGGAGGACTCCCTTTCACCCTGCAAGTCCCGGGTACCAACGATCTCTGAGGGGAAAGGTCAACCATCTGCCAGGAGAGGAAGCCAAAATGTGAGCAACTATTCTTTTCCATTGAAAGAGCTTCTAATGCAGCGGTTCTCAACCTGTGAGTCGCGACCCCTTTGGCGGTCGAACGACCCTTTCACAGGGGTCGCCTAAGACCATCCTGCATATCAGATATTTACATTACGATTCATAACAGTAGCAACATTACAGTTATGAAGTAGCAACGAAAATAATTTTATGCTTGGGTCACAACATGAGGAACTGTACTTAAAGGGCCAGAAGGTTGAGAACCACTGTAATGGAAAGCCAGCAAAAGTAGGGTGGGGATCTATGTTAGGAGCATATGTTTTCAATCACTTATTACTCAATAATGACTGAAATATCTCAAAGCATTCCCTGAGCACTTCGCTAGCTTTATCTGCCACAGGTTGCTCATAGGAAGACAATCAAAGGTGAGGAAGAACTCATGACTTGGGTGTGATTATTTCTAGGGATCTAGAAAGCAAATTCTCCCTGGGGAATAGAAACTGTTTCCAGAAGAATTTTGACAAAAGAGGCAATTCAAGAACAAGGGAATGAAGTCATACGACTAGGAAAGGGGGAAGTAAAGAGAATAGATGAGTCTGAAAAAAATCTTAGATCTTGAGGCATGAGAATCAGAACTGTAGGATTCAAGGTAAAAAGGAAAGAGACTGAAATATAACATCTATGCTTAAATGGGTCCTTGAGAGAATAGGAAGCACTCAGCTAAGGTAAAAGGAAAAGATTTACACCACCTGAGTTCCCCATCAACTAGAAATGAGGGAACACCCTTGCACTGTTCACATCTGGCTCAGATTAGGGATTATAAACACTATAACCCAAGTAAAGGGCACAGGTAAATAAAGGAAAAAATTGCTCCCCACTAATATGGGTCAATTTTTCAGGACTACATGTCAAGAAAGCATTACATGTTATCTACAAATGATAAATACAGGTCAAAATTTCCAATAGCTTAACCACCTGAATGGGGAGCCAGAAAAAAAGAAGTAGAATAGCATGTAAAACAAAAGAAAAAATGAAAATTGGAAAATTCATCATAATACAATTTTAAGCACCAAGAGAGAAATGCTAAAAAGGGGGCCCTAGCTGGTTTGGCTCAGTGGATAGAACATTGGTCTGTGGACTGAAGGGTCCCAAGTTTGATTCCAGTCAAGGGCACATACCTGGGTTGTGGGCTTGATCCCCCATGGGATGTATGCAGGAGGCAGCCAATCAATGATTCTCATCACTAGTGTTTCTATCTCTCTTTCCCTCTCCCTTCCTCTCTAAAATCAGTAAATATATATATTTTTAAAGAAATGCTAAAAATGGGGAGGGGAGGTCCCGAAAAACAAAAATTCTGGACTTTTAAAACCACTAGTCTCTTCCTACAAAAAAAGCTAACAGAAAATACCCAAAAATAAAAATAAAAAGGAGCAGCAAAAGGGGAAAGAAGCAGCAAGAGATGTATAACTAATATAAGATACACTCATCTCAAATAGCTCTTACAATGATGCAAGCACTTTCAAACCAAACCAGACACGAATTTTATATAAAAGGAATAAATTATAAGGATCTCATAGATCACTGTTCATATACTAAATTATTTATAGTGACCTGAGAGTCTTTTTAATATTTGTCAGGTGCTTTGAAAATAAGGTTTTGGAAGCCACATCTTACCAATCTTAAAAGATAAGACAGCTGGTTCTTTAGCTGAGCTAAGCTTTAATTTCCATAGCAATTATTTGACTTTAGAATACCTAACACTGTGGGAAAGTACAAATATTTGCTTAACTTAATCATTATATATTATTCTACCTTCCCTTGTAACTATGAATTTTGAGATGAAACCTAAAATCATGGATGCCTCAATTTAAGCAAGATATTTAAAAGTGCTATTAAACAGACTTTGAGATTCAGCAACACTAAGTTCTGTATCACAGAAAATGAAATGTAATTTATCTATAGTATAGACCCGTGGTCAGCAAACTGTGGCTCGCGAGCCACATGCGGCTCTTTGGCCCCTTGAGTGTGGCTCTTCCTAAGCCTTAGGAGTACCCTAATTAAGTTAATAACAATATACCTACCTATATAGTTTAAGTTTAAAAAATTTGGCTCTCTAAAGAAATTTCAATCGTTGTACTGTTATTTGGTTCTGTTGACTAATGAGTTTGCCGACCACTGGTATAGACCAACACAGACAGAAATTACCTGAAATACATCTTATATAATAAAGGGCTAATATGCAAATTATCCCCTTGACTGGAACTTTGACCAGGAAGTTTGACTGGGACTTTGACCAGGAGTTCGACCAGGGGACGGGGCTGGCCGGCCAACCACCTGCGGCCCCTCCCCCAGGCCAGCCCTGCCCCCCATCATCCCCCCCACCCTGATTGGGGGCGAGGCCAGACCCCACCTGTGCACGAATTCATGCACTGGGCCTCTAGTACTCATATAAACATCACAGCCCAGCTGGTGTGGCTCAGTGGCTGAGCATCAACCTATGAACCAGGAGGCCACCGTTCAATTCCCAGTCAGGGATCATGCCAGGGTTGTGGGCTCGATCCCCAGTGTGGGGTGTGCAGAAGGCAGTCGATGAGTGATTCTCTCCCATAATTAATGTTTCTCTCTCTCTCCCTCTCCCTTCCTTTCTAAAACCAATCCTATATAATAAAAGGCTAATATGCAAATCAACCGAATAGTGGAACGACCAGTCGCTATGACGCACACTGACCACCAGGGAGCAGACGCTCAATGCAGGAGATGCCCCTTGGCGGTCAGTGCATTCCCACAGGGGGCGCACCACTCAGCCAGAAGCCAGGCTCATGGCTGGCGAGTGCAGTGGTGGTGGTAGGAGCCTCTCCCACCTCAGCGGCGGCAGTCAGACATCCCCCGAGGGCTCCTGGACTGCGAGAGGGCACAGACCGGGTTGAGCGACACCCCTCCCCCACCACACACACACACACACACACACACACACACACACATACACGCACAAATTTTGTGCACCAGGGCCTCTAGTAAAAATACTTTTTTTAATAAACAGATTTTTCACAGATTCCAGAAAAATAAAATGCAGTCCATAGTTGGAATTTTCAGAGTAGTATTAAGAAAGGACAGGAAAGGGGGGAGGCAGGGCTGATTATTTTATATCCTAATATTCATATTGAGAGATCTGGACAAATAAAATAACTAACTGGGTTCTAAGTTTAGAAGTAGGCACTTAAGTATAATAAACTCCACACCAAATATATTTTTATATACTCTACTCGAATTTTAGTGTAATCATGCAAAGTCCTAATGAGACTTGGGCTTATTCTGATCACAAGTCTCATTGGTTAACCTCTTCCGACCCAGAAGCAACAAAGATTTCTGCCTTCCTCTCCCCCAGGCTGTCCCTTGTACTATGGCTCTGTCATACCCGGAGATTAAGTCTGTTCACTCACTGACGTCTGTTCATTCGCATATGAAATGGGGGCTTGTTCCTTTCCTTATATATTATAGACTATAATAATAAAGTCAGGCTCTATATTCTTCAAATTTCATGAGTAATAATTGCAAGTAAATTATAACTCACTTCCTTTATAACAGTTAAGGACTACAACACAATATATTCTTCATATTTCAACATAATGCTGCTATCAAAAGCACAGCCCTTGAATTTGCTTCTTAAACCACACAACTGGTTTCTGTTCTGGGGCACTGAAAATTTTTTATGTGGTTTCCTGGGTTTTTTGTTTTGTTTTGTTTAAGTGAAACTTTCCTATGTGCATTTTGTTGTTGTACTGACTTTAATAATCTGTCCAATTGAGTATGACCTCCCATGAACTTTCACAAAATAATTGATAGTGTCTTTTTTTATGAGTGTATTTCCTGGTTTCTTTGAGGTCAAAATGTTTGCTATGAATTGACAATGAGCCTTCCCATGTACAGATGATGAAATTAATATCACCTACAAAACAAAGACAATAGTATACTAACTCACAAATGTCTCTATATCCAGGAATGTGAAGCATGTAATGATTATTTAAGAAAAATGCTGGCTCTAGTAATACAGCCTACAATAAAAATTATACAGGCAAGTAATGACATGTATTTCACAAGTACACCAGCCTCAATCAGGTTTTTTGAACCAAGCCTTTATTAGAAATGACAAATAATTCTCTCAAATGCCTTAATTCAATCCAAAGAGCAACTGAGAACCTGAGTCTCAGAAAGGTAACAGATTCAAAAGTGGGAAATAAAACTACTCAATGCTATGATCTGGTAGAATGAGCACTGGCAAAGCCCAAAGAGGCCAATTAGAAATTAGGCTGAAATTTTTACCAACTCTGTGTGGCTCACTGTCTTCATTTTAAACGGGGGGTGGGAGTGGGGAAGGAGATATAATATTCTATTAGCATGATTCACCAATATTCAATTAAGTTTGTAAACCAAACCTAACAAATGTTATGAATTATAAATACTTTAGGTGCCAAATGCCTGTAGGATTAAGAACACCAAAACTTGTACATTCTAGTAGACGGAGGCAATGCCGGCCCACTAAAGCCAAGTGGCATCCCTCCACCACAGCAGACAGCCATTTTCTGTTCCAGCATTCTACAACTCAATACCACACATATGCACTATTGCCCGTGTTTTTTCCTTTTTATCCCATTCCTCCCTCCAGCCTTGCTCTTCACTATTCCCCAAATTCTCTGCTTGAGAGCAGCATCAAAGGGCACTACACTTAGATCTAATGATTCTATTTAAAGACTAGAGAAATTAAACTGCTACACCATGCCAAAGAAAAAAAGGGGAAAACACAAATGCTACAAAACCTCTTCAGTGACACACAGACACTCAAGCTGTGCCGCAGGTTGCCTCGGGAAAACTATCCCTCAGAGTTACTTACTGGTGCTGCTTTGGAGAGAATACCAATAAAAGTATAAAGTAAAAAATACTCATTTATGGCAGAAAATAAAATATATACCTACTATCTGATTTTGTTTTAAAATAAAATAACATCTACAACTCCATGTGGCTATTAAACCTAATCTTAATTAAAAAAACAAAGTCAAGTTGACTCCATAGGCCGTCCTACAAAGCTAGGCTAACAATAGCCAAAGTTCTAAATGCTAGGTGTTTTTATACAGTTGGCCTTAGAAGATCTTAGTAATAAAAGGCAGATAGTAAATAAAATCTCCATTTAAGTCATACTAACAGATTATTTAAATTTTTCATGGTTAAAAGAATGCCAAAAGCCTTCATTTCATTTTTTTTTGTAGATTTCTCATTTTTTTAAAATTTCTCTTTATTGTGGAAATTATTATAGATGTTTCCCCTCTTTCCCCCATTGATCCCTACTAGCCCAAACCTGCCCCCACCCCAACCCTTCACCACACTACTGTCTGTGTCCATGGGTTATGCATATATGCATATAAATTCTTTTGTTAATCTCTTCCCACCCACCCATCCACCCCCGCCTTCCCTCTGAGAGTCCACACACAGTCTATTCCATGATTCTGTCTTAATTTTAAAGCATACATCTGTGACCAGTGACCAAATACGTTTTCAATAAATCAATCTACCAAATAATACATCAGGCATATTAAAACTACATCCTCTTCACTAATAGACAGTTTGCTAGAAAAGGCAGTATTATCAAACCAGTGTCATTAACAAATCATTTATTTAAAAAAAAAAATATTTTAGTCATAAACAAAAAGCCCTTCCTTTCACATGATGGAATTAATGCTGAAACGTGTGGTCAGAGTCCCTCTCACAATCCGGGACCACTGGCTCCTAACTGCTCACCTGCCTGCCTGCCTGATTGCCCATAACTGCCCCCCCCACCCCCTGCTGGCCTGGCCACCCCAATGGACCCCCTGCCGGTCTAGTCACCCCCAACTGCCTCTCCCCACCAGCCTGGTTGCCCCCAACTGCCCCTCCCCCCCGCAAGCATGGTCACTCCTCACTGCCCCCCTCTGCTGGCCTGGTTGCCCGCAACTGCCCCCCCCGCGGGCCTGGTTGCCCCACGCAGCCTGCTGCTCGGTCATTTGATCACCCCTCACTAAGCCCCCTACTAGCCTGGTCACCCCACACAGCCTGCTGCTCAATCGTTTGGTCACCCCTCACTGCCCCCACCTTCCAGCCTGGTCGCCCCTAACTGCGCCCCCTGCGGGCCTGGTTGCCCCACGCAGCCTGCTGTTCAGTCATTTGGTCGTCCCTCACTAACCCCCGCTGCCGGCCTGGTCGCCCCATGCAGCCTGTTCGGTCATCAGTTCGGTTGTGATGGTCGCTTAGGCTTTTATTATTATAGATCCTCATCAGATCCCAAGTGATAGATCAAAGAACTACAAATGTAGTTTATTAGCTTCTGAGTTTCTACCAACCTGAAAACCAGGAAAATTTTCCCATCAATTATTTTTTCAAATTTCCTTTACAGAAATTAAAGGAAATTGAAGTTAATTAATACAAGAATACCTAAGTACTACATGACAATATGGAAGATCTGATTTTAATCTTAGAAGGAAAGGTATTAAAGATGAAGGGGCTGGAGATCCTAAATGATCTATCAACTAAAAAAACAAGTTAGTTTATTTTTCTATATTTTCAGATTTGGCACAATTCATATGAATTAATGTAATCATTTGTAATCTGCTCTTAGTTAAATCCATCTACCAAGAACCTGGAAATGGTTTATCAAGGGAACATTAATTTCAACAAATTAGTCCTATAGCACTGTGGCTAGACCAAGCCTCTACTTCCTTATGTTTTATTATTAAATAGAGGCCCAGTGCACGAAATTCATGCACGGGTAGGGTCCCTAGGCCTGGCTGGTGATCAGGGCCGAACTGCAGGGTGACGAGCGGGGCAATTGGGGGCCCCCACCAGCACCCACCTTGGCTAGCCTGGGGTTTGCAGGCTGGGGGCAGCTCCTGCAGTGAGCATCTGCCCCCTGGTGGTCAGTGCGCTTCATAGTGACCAGTCGTTCCACCGTTCGATCGATTTGCATATTAGGCTTTTATTATATAGGATGCCTAAACTGACTTTTTTTTTTTTAAAGCAGATACTGAACATAAGCACTCTCCCTGTTCCTTTTATTTTAAAATTCAACCCCTAGCAGAACCAAACTGAGGATCTCCTGAAAATTAAAAAACTAAAATCAGATTAAATGTTTTCATTTTAAAGATATATTATTGAGAAAAGGCCAATAAAATTATCTTACCTCTCAAAACAATTCTCTAATACACCTCCAACACAAAGTAGTGGTTAGGCTTAGATATGACCAAAATCAACCTTCTAAGGATCCTCTCTAAGGTCAAGTCATCTACCCAAATCAACCATATTCAAAGTATAAGTTTTCTCCCCTCACTCTCAACCTTTATACATTCAATCACATTTAGTCTACAGAAATCTCTCCCCCAGTGCTCCAGTTCTGCTGTCTTTCTTAACTCTTCCAACAAATCTGGAGGCTGTGATATAGCGGGAACTGCATTAGACATGGAAATCAAATTAGATATTAAGGGGCAGTGAGTAAGACAACTTGACCTCTCAGCTATTTTCTCCTCTGTTAAATAGGAATTACGGTCCTACCTCAAGCCATTACACTGAGGATTAAGTTTCAAGTATTTTATAGTGTTATCAGACTTGTAAACCAATGACTGTATCTCTACCCTGATAGCTCATTATAGACCTACCACATACTAAACTTTTTGCAAATAACTATTAAAAACAGATCCTAGCCCTACCTGGTTTGGCTCAGTGGACAAAGTGAGTCAGCCTGTGAAGGGTCCCAGGTTCGATTCTAATCAAAGGCACGTGCCCAGATCGCAGGCTCAATCCCCAGTAGGGGGGCATGCAGGAGGCAGCCAATCAATGGTTCTCTCACATCATTGATGTTTCTCTTTCTTTCTTTCTCTCTCTCTTTCTCCCCCCCCCCCCCTTCCTCTCTGAGGTCAATAAAAATATATTTTAAAAAATACATTTACAACAATAATTTAGTTGTAAAAAATAATTTTTTTATCTTTAATTTCTTTATTGGTTAAGGTATTACAAATGTGTTCTCATCCCCCCCATTAACCCCCAACTTCACCCCCGCCCCCACTCATGCTCTCATTTTTTTTTTGAGAGTAAAAAATAAATTAAAAAAACACACAGATCCTACATTAATGTACCGGATGCATAAAGAAAAAGCAATTGGTTAAAAGCAAAAACTTCAGGCAAATTCCTCCTTTTTCCATCTACCAAATGCCAACCAACTTTCTACCAAATGCCAACCAACCCCTTCACTGATCTAGTGGGTTGTCTTGGCATGTTCTGATTATAATCTGATTGCCTTATGATACTGCACTAAATTAGACTAAATGGGATTGTTCTGCTGGTTTACTGGTTCCAAAAAAGAGAGACCATTATTGCAAGTTCCTTTGATCTCTATCATCCAGGGAAATGCAATGCTAAATTAAATATGCGTGTGTTTATTTATATGTTTATCTAAACTAAATATTTATAATAAGTCACTATTAATTTTTTTAACTAACAAGTCCATCTACAGTGTCCAGGCAATGTCCTGTAAATTATCAACATATATTTATCTACCAGGATAAGATTCCCTTAAAGTTTCATAGACAGCCGAAACCGGTTTGGCTCAGTGGATAGAGCGTCGGCCTGCGGACTGAAAGGTCCCAGGTTCGATTCCGGTCAAGGGCATGTACCTGGGTTGCAGGCACGTCCCCAGTAGGGGATGTGCAGGAGGCAGCTGATCGATGTTTCTCTCTCATCGATGTTTCTAACTCTCTATCTCTCTCCCTTCCTCTCTGTGGAAAATCAATAAAATATATATTTTAAAAAAAAAAAGTTTCATAGACAAAAATAAATAAAATTAACAATTTACCTGGTAGATGATAAATGTAATCGTCAGCTTAAATAAAAATAAAAATCCCTGCCCTTCAGGACTTTACATTCTAGTGGAATGAACAAGATAATAAGCAATGAAAATAAATACAATTTGAATAAAGCTACCTCAATATTTATGATGCTGTATGATCTGATCAGTATTTAAAGAGGAGATGCCATTAACTCCATGTCTCAATAAAACCCTACATTTCAAATTTGAGTTTTAAGAGGGATGATTTTATCCTCCCAGCAAAGAACTTTTGAGTACAGTTTTCTTAAAAATAGTTTATATTTTCTAAGTACATGGCAATTAAAATATCTTTAAATCAAAGTTTCAATAACAAATGTTCTTAGTTCCTTAATTTGAAAGCTTAAGACCATATTCCCAAGTATCAAACAACAAACTAATGGGTCTACAAAATGCACAATAAAAAGTTGTTAAAGTGAATTAAAGAATGGACACTGATTTATTTTCATTGATACAGTACAACTTAGAATTTTTTTCAATATACAAAAAATGTTAACTATTATAAAGGTGCCAGATAGAATTAAATAACCAAAGATTGTTGCAGTCCTCTCCTGACATTTTGGGTCAAGCATATCGAACTCAAAGGCTAACATGGGCCAAATAAACAAGGTTTAAGTTTATGTGGGCCGCAAAAAAACAACAGCTTCAATTTTCATAGAAATGTAGGTTTATTTCGGTAGAGACATGCTGAATACAAAGGGCTGAAATAAGTGAGTAATCGTTAACATAAAATAATAGAACATTTTAATAAACATTAATTTTTCTTGAACATTAACTTACCAGACACTGAATAACTGCACAAATTAGTAAGCATAACGCAAATAAACCTAATTCCGAAAGCGAAATCTTTCCTGTTGCGCACACCAAACAAGTCAGTACACTAATGACATGGCAATCAGCTGCTAAAATATTTGCTGCTGGTATTAGTGGAGAGAAATGGTGCGCCTGCGCATAAGGGAAATGAATGCAACACGATTATAGTAGTTCGTTATTAATTATGTATAATAGGATACTGTAAAAATTAAGTTACGAAATTTTTATTAAAACGTTTCTTACATACTGTTATATTGGCTGGGCCGCAAAAATATTTGTGGGCCACATGCGGCCCGCAGGCCAAGAGTTTGACATGCTTGTTATGGGTGGTACAATTTATACACCAAAGAAAAGAACTGACAAGTGAAATCCTACTAGCTGGAGAGTTTAAAACGCAAAAAGCCCACAACTGTGTGAGGGTAAGAGAAAACACTGGAAGTTACATTTGCGCATGTTAAGTTTTAGATGCTTATTAACATCCAAGTAAAAATGTGAAGAAGGCAGCTAAGTGGATCAGGACTACAGATAAAATTGTTAGTAATATTCATTTAGATAATTTTTAAAGCCTAGAGTTCAAGGCACAGTGTAGAGATTCAACAAATATTTATTAGGCACCTACTATGTGCCAGTTACTGTTCTATCTTCTGGGGATACATCAGTGAGCTACACAGTTAAAAATCCCTGCCCTAGCCCAGCGGGATGTGGCTCAGCAGTTGAGCATGACCCAGGAACCAAGAGGTCACTGGTTCAATTCTCCGTCAGGGCAAATGCCTGGTCTGCGGGCTCTATCCCCAGCAGGGGGCATGCACAAGGCAGTCAATCAATGACTTTCATCATTGATGTTTCTCTCTCTTCCCCTCTCCCTTCCTCTCTGAAATCAATAAAAATAAAAATCCCAGCCCTACCCAGTTTGGCTCAGTGGAGAGAGCGACAGCCTACAGACTGAAGGGTTCTGGTTCAATTCCTGGTCAGGACATATGCCTGGGTTGTGGACTCGATCACCATGCAAGAGGCAGCCAATCAATGATTCTCTCTCATCATTAATGTTTCTATCTCTCTCTTCCTCTCTCTTCCTCTCTGAAATCAATAAAAATATATGTATTTTTTAAATCCCTGCCCTCCAGGACTTTACATTCTAGTGGGAGGAACAAGACAATAAGCAATGAAAATAAATACATATATAGTATGTGGAAAGACAATATTCTAGGGGGAAACTGAGCAGGGTAAGGGAAATCAGGAGCAGGCACCAAGGGTTCAAGGTAGGCCTCGCTGCTTCTCAAAAGTGAGGTCACACAGATATCTGGGGAAATGTATTTCAGGCAGAAGGAATGTTTTCCTGCAAAGAGGAGCAGAGAAATAAGCAATAGCAACAGGGGGAGTCGGGTCAAAAAGGGGGGATTTTATTTTTGTATTTGTTTTATGGGAGAAAAGCAGCACATTTGTATACTGTTGAGAAAGATCCAGTAGAGTCTAAAACATTAATAACATGGGAGACAGAAAATTACTACCTGAGAGGGGAGGGGTGGGTGTGGAACAACTAGCTGGGCTGGGTTGGCCTTGGAGGGCACAAGAACAGCACTCCATCTCCACACAGCCAGGAAGTCGGAACCTGCGCTGCAAGGTAGACCAACGTGGTAGGACTCTGTGGAACTTCTCTTCTGACTGCTTTAATTTTTCTCACTGAAGCAGAAAGCCCAATATAAAGACCAGAGGAGCCGGCCAGTGTGGCTCATTGGTTCAGCGTCAACCCAGGAACCAAGAGGTCATGGTTCAATTCCCGGGCAGGCCAACATGCCCGGGTTGCAGCTCAATCCCCATGTAGGAGAGGCAACCAATCAATGATGTTTCTCTCTCATCGATGTTTCTATTTCTCTATCCCTCTTCCTTCCTCTCTCTAAAAAATCAATAAAAACATATTTTTTAAAAAAAACAGGGAGGAAGTATAAAAGAAGTATGAAACAGTCATCTAGGAAGCAGGGCAAGGGAATGGACGAGGAAAATTGAGTATGATTGCTCCATAGCCTTAAGGGCCTACTTGAATTTTATGAACCGTGGGAAGGAATCAACAATAAGAAATTCCCCTAATCTGAGACATATCGGCTGGCTGCCCTTTTACTAACAAATGAAAAATTCTTTATCACAAACTGCTGAAAATGGCAAATGTCTAACACATTTTGAGTAGAGCAAATATAAAAACAATGCTCTGGGAAAGTTGCGATTTCTCCAGATAATATGCTGAAAGAAGACATCCCATTTCACACCATATTCATAACTGCCTTATCCCTTGAAGGGAGGGAGCCATTTAACCTTGAGCTGAAGTTAACTCCCTCATGTCAGACCATCTAAACAAAAGCTGTGTTTGAAAGCCTTGAGCCAATTATATGTTGCAATGGTAAATGATACAGATAAATTATATTCTTACTCATAGAAGTACAAATTTACATATAATGATTATCTAGGAGCATTCAATTAATCACTAGAACCACCCATATAAAATTGTATTCCTAATGATAGCATAGTGATGGTTTGCACAACTCTTTGAATATACTAAAAACCACTGATTTGTACACTTGTATAATGGATTATCTAGGAGCATTCAATTAATCACTAGAAACACCCATATAAAATTGTATTCCTAATGATAGCGTAGTGATGGTTTGGACAACTCTTTGAATATACTAAAAACCATTGATTTGTACACTTGTATAATGGGTGAATTGTCTATCATGAAAATTTTATCTCAATAAAAATTTTTTGAAATCTAAGTTTTTAATCTCAAATAAATCATTTTTATCATCAGGAAGTAAAAATTTTTTAATTTCTTTGTTAAAATATAATGGGAAATGAAGCAAATACAGTATGTACTGCAGCTTATAAATATTAACTTAGTAGAATTTCAGAATGAAGGGCAGAATTTGGGTTAGGGTTTTGGATTGAAATTTTTTTTTCCCTTTTAACTACTTAAAGTTTGTAGGGGGAACCAAGATGGCGGCGTAGGGAGCGGACCTGTGTGTGCTGCTCTCTCACAGCATCATTGAAACTATCAACTATGAAGTAAACAACCGCCACTCAGAACCATGGGGAAGTTGGCCCAGTGGGAGATCTACAACTGGAGGAAAAGAAAGAAGCGCAGTGAGACTGAGTGGGAGCTACGGAGGCACCAAAACCAGAGGTACGCAGTCACACGCCACGCGGGCTGCAAATGGATTCTCGGTTTTTTACGAACCCTCGAATCCTCTGGGCTTGCTCGGGGCGGGTCTCTGAGGCCCCAGATCCCACAGGGAGAGGCGGCCACGGCCTTGCAGTGGTCGGAGAGCGAGGGAAGCTCTGATACGCGGCTGCTCGCCGGCACCGAGGGACAAGAAGTCCTGGTGTCCCAGAGAGGCGAGGGGCGCGGAGACGCCGCCATCGCTATTTCCTCCACGCTGGTGACTCCCTGTGACCCCGCCCTACCCTCAGGGCTGTGCCAGAGGCACAAGAGGGAATGACTGTGCTTTTACAAACTCTCAAATCCACTGAGCTGGTTCGGGCGGGTCTCTGAGGCCCCAGGCCCCAAGGCGAGAGACGGCACGGCCTTCCAGCGGTCAGGAAGCGAGGGAGGCTCTGGCGCTCGGCTGCTCGCCGGCACTGGGGGACGCAAAGCCCTGGTGTCCTGGATAGGCAAGGGGCCACTGAGTCTCCACCCCGGCGACTCCCTGTGATCCCGCCCTACGCAATTTACATTCCCATCTGGGGTGTGCCAGACCCACAAGTAGAAGCGCCTTCTTCTGCAAACTTTCAAATCCACTGAGCTGGTTCAGGCGGGATCATGAAGCACCAGACCCTACGGGGAGAGGCAGCACGGCCTTGCAGCCATCAGAAAGCGAGGGAGACTCTGTTGCACAGCTGCTCACCGGCACTGGGGGACACAAAGCCCTGGCAGAGAGTCAAGGGGCCGCGGAGACTCAGCCAGTGCTATTTGCTCCGCCATGGCGACTCCCTGAGACTCAGCCCTAATCAATTTACATCCCCATCCAAGCTGTGCCAGGTGCACAAAAAGACCCACCTGCGCTTTTGCAGCCTATCCCAACAAATTGCAGACTTCAACTGCTCGCAGCCATGAGAGACACACTCAAGAAGCAGACCCAGGAGAACCAGGATGGCGGCATAAGGAAGAGACCTGTGCGTGCTACCTCACACAACAACATCGAAACTACCAAATATCAGACAAACACCTATCATACAGAACCATGGGAAACTTGGCCCAGTGGAAGCTCTACAACTGGAAGGAGAGAAAGAACATTGAGACTGAGTAGGATGTGACACCAAGTACAGAGCCCAACCCAACAAACTGCAGATTTCAACTCCTCGCATAGAAAGAAGCGCATAGAGACTGAGTAGGATGTGCTGAAGCACCAAGTACAGAGCCCATCCCAGCAGGCTGCAGATTTCAGCTCCTTGCATCTGGGAGGGACGCAATCGGGGGGCCGGCCAGGGCTGGGCTTGACTCGGCCGGCACTGTGGAACTGCTGTACCAGCAAGCGCACAAACATGCCCACTGGTCCCAGTCTCTGGTGGGGCGCTGCGGGACAGCAGACAAGCAGTCTGTGCACTTGGTGGAGGGCAGGAGCGCTGGATGTGCAACCACCAGGAACGCCTGGAGATTTTGTCTAGTGGGGAGCCGCCGGCAGGGGACAGAAGGCCAAACTTCCTGTTTCCCCGGTAAGGCTGGGATGGCCCCGGTGAGGTTGAAACAGCCCCCGTGAGGTAGGGACGACCCCAGTCAGGTCGAAACGGCCCCGGCGTGGTAGGGACAACCCCAGTCAGGTTGAAACGGCCCCCGTGAGGTAGGGACGACCCCGGTGAGGTTGAAACAGCCCCCGTGAGGTAGGGACGACCCCAGTCAGGTCGAAACGGCCCCGGCGTGGTAGGGACAACCCCAGTCAGGTTGAAACGGCCCCCGTGAGGTAGGGACGACCCCGGTGAGGTTGAAACAGCCCCCGTGAGGTAGGGACGACCCCAGTCAGGTCGAAACGGCCCCGGCGTGGTAGGGACAACCCCGGTGAGGTTGAAACGGCCCCGGTGTGGTAGGGACAACCCCGGTGAGGTTGAAACAGCCCCCGTGAGGTAGGGACGACCCCAGTCAGGTCGAAACGGCCCCGGTGTGGTAGGGACGACCCCGGTGAGGTTGAAACAGCCCCCGTGAGGTAGGGACGACCCCAGTCAGGTCGAAACAGCCCCCGTGAGGTAGGGACGACCCCAGTCAGGTCGAAACGGCCCCGGTGTGGTAGGGACGACCCCGGTGAGGTTGAAACAGCCCCCGTGAGGTAGGGACGACCCCAGTCAGGTCGAAACGGCCCCGGCGTGGTAGGGACAACCCCGGTCAGGTTGAAACAGCCCCGGTGTGGTAGGGACAACCCCGGTGAGGTTGAAACAGCCCCCGTGAGGTAGGGACGACCCCAGTCAGGTCGAAACGGCCCCGGTGTGGTAGGGACGACCCCGGTGAGGTTGAAACAGCCCCCGTGAGGTAGGGACGACCCCAGTCAGGTCGAAACGGCCCCGGTGTGGTAGGGACGACCCCGGTGAGGTTGAAACAGCCCCCGTGAGGTAGGGACGACCCCAGTCAGGTCGAAACGGCCCCGGCGTGGTAGGGACAACCCCGGTCAGGTTGAAACGGCCCCCGTGAGGTAGGGACGACCCCAGTCAGGTCGAAACGGCCCCGGTGTGGTAGGGACGACCCCGGTGAGGTTGAAACAGCCCCCGTGAGGTAGGGACGACCCCAGTCAGGTCGAAACGGCCCCGGCGTGGTAGGGACAACCCCAGTCAGGTTGAAACGGCCCCCGTGAGGTAGGGACAACCCCAGTCAGGTTGAAATGGCCCCGGTGTGGTAGGGACAACTCCGGTCAGGTTGAAACAGCCCCGGTGTGGTAGGGACAACCCCGGTGAGGTTGAAACGGCCCCCGTGAGGTAGGGACGACCCCAGTCAGGTCGAAACGGCCCCGGCGTGGTAGGGACAACCCCGGTCAGGATGAAACGGCCCCCGTGAGGTAGGGACGACCCCAGTCAGGTCGAAACGGCCCCGGTGTGGTAGGGACGACCCCGGTGAGGTTGAAACAGCCCCCGTGAGGTAGGGACGACCCCAGTCAGGTCGAAACGGCCCCGGCGTGGTAGGGACAACCCCAGTCAGGTTGAAACGGCCCCCGTGAGGTAGGGACGACCCCGGTGAGGTTGAAACAGCCCCCGTGAGGTAGGGACGACCCCAGTCAGGTCGAAACGGCCCCGGCGTGGTAGGGACAACCCCGGTCAGGTTGAAACGGCCCCGGTGTGGTAGGGACAACCCCAGTCAGGTTGAAACAGCCCCGGTGTGGTAGGGACAACCCCGGTGAGGTTGAAACAGCCCCCGTGAGGTAGGGACGACCCCAGTCAGGTCGAAACGGCCCCGGCGTGGTAGGGACGACCCCGGTGAGGTTGAAACAGCCCCCGTGAGGTAGGGACGACCCCAGTCAGGTCGAAACGGCCCCGGCGTGGTAGGGACGACCCCGGTGAGGTTGAAACGGCCCCCGTGAGGTAGGGACGACCCCAGTCAGGTCGAAACGGCCCCGGTGTGGTAGGGACGACCCCGGTGAGGTTGAAACGGCCCCCGTGAGGTAGGGACGACCCCAGTCAGGTCGAAACGGCCCCGGCGTGGTAGGGACAACCCCAGTCAGGTTGAAACGGCCCCCGTGAGGTAGGGACGACCCCGGTCAGGTTGAAACGGCCCCGGTGTGGTAGGGACAACTCCAGTCAGGTTGTAACAGCCCCGGTGTGGTAGGGACAACCCCGGTGAGGTTGAAACGGCCCCCGTGAGGTAGGGACGACCCCAGTCAGGTCGAAACGGCCCCGGCGTGGTAGGGACAACCCCGGTCAGGTTGAAACGGCCCCCGTGAGGTAGGGACGACCCCGGTGAGGTTGAAACGGCCCTGGTGAGGCTCAGACGGCCCTGGTGAGGTTGAGACTGCTCCAGTGAGGCTGGGACAAATAAAGGGGACCAGTATGGACTGATGAACAGGTGTAGATACAGAAGCAGAGCAACATTGAACAGAATGTTAAACTACAATGGGGAGCCTGGGGAGGGTTGGGGGGGGGATTAAGAGACCAACTGAAGGACCTATATGCATGCATATAAGATTAACCAATGGACACAAGACACGGGACGGGGGGGGGCGGGGGGTAGGGGCCGAGGGAATGTCATGGGGGGGAAAAAGGAGACATATGTAACACTCTTTGTAATACTTTAAGAAATAAAAATTATTATAAAAAAAAAAAAAAAAAAAAAAAAAAAAATAAAGTTTGTAGCTTCTAACACTGCTATTTCATCCCTTTGAGCAAGACATCATCAAATCACCTTAACTATAATGAATGATAATCTTCTGACTGTACATATCTAATAACTACTACATTCTAGACACTCATCAGCAAGACTGGACGACAAACCAATACCTGGACCAAAATAAAAAGATAAAATGCTATAAGTACTAACTCAGGTACTGTGACATTTCTTAGAATTATGATACCTCACAGAAATTTTATACTTCAAATCTTATCAGCAAGCCAAATAATTTATAAATTCTATTATCCCCCCTAAGAAAGAAAAATTCAACAATTCACCACTAATGTTTCAGTTTCTCTATCCAAATGTAAAAAGTGAGAGATTTTTTTCACTTTGAGAATAATACCCCTACAAAGACTAAAGATAAAGGTTATGGTCTTCTAAGCAAAAGGATTAGAACGCTGAACTGACAATATTAAGGTGTTCATGGAAGACACAACAGATATACCAGGTAGAAGACAGAACACAGCTACTAAGAGGCTTAGCCACTTCTCAAATAGAAACTGAATGTAGGCAACTCAATTAACTTCTCTAGACTTGGCCCTCTCATTTTGTAACCTGAGAAGCCAGCATCTGCTCTGCCTCCTGCATTCGGTAGCTGTGAGGAGCAAACCAGAGGTCAGGGAAGGCGGTTCAGTAGATGTAAAGCTTTCTGCAAACAGAAGCATAATCCCCATTTCATTTTCAAAAAGCTCAGTGTCTCTATGATAAGCTGTTGATCACCTTCTACTCTGCATGTATGAAATTTACTCTCTGAATTAGGCTGCTATAACAGAATACCACAGACTGGGTGGATTAAAAAGCAGAAATTTATTTCCCACAGTTCTGAGGCTGGGAAGCCCAAAATCAAAGCTCCAGCCAATTCAGCTTCCTGCCTTCTGACTATGTCCTCAAATGATGAGAGAGAGAGAGAGAGAGAGAGAGAGAGAGAAGTGGGTCTTTCACTTCTTATATTCTCATCATGCCCCCCACTCCCACCCCCAAAATCTCATGACCTCATCTAAGCCTAATTACTGGCCTCACCTTCAAATACCAAAATGTTGTGGGTTAGGGCTTCAACACAAATAACTCTGGGGGACATGGTTCAGTCCACAGCACTCCCCTACATAATTTATTAATGACTGTCTTCAGGCAAAAATTAAACAGGGTGGGGAAGATCTAAAGCATGGGTTACTTTTATTAAAGGGCCTATTTAAGGCAGCTTACTGAGATTCATAAATATTCTGAAATAAAATTCAAAATAAATGAAGGCACTGGTATGATAACAATAGCTGAGATGTATTCAGCACTTACATGCACCAGGTACTGCTGTAGAAGCTTTCCATTTTACCCTCACAGTAGCCACAGGAAGTAGGAATGACTTATAGATAAGGATGCTGAACACATGGTGGGTGAAAGCTGTTTCCTCAGGTCATAAGGCAAGTCTCACAGTCCTACAGGCCAGGGCCTCTACTCTATGCTCCCCTGCTTCTCTTTCTGCTGGGACAAAGGAAAATTGCAGGGGAAGAGAGGGGATTGAAAAGATGAAACCACGAAGGAAGTATTCAGTTCATTTTATATCTTTTTTCAGATGTGGCCAAAATTTTATAAGCAAATAGCTCAGAGAAAGCTTAACCGGTCACAGGATTCTAAATACCCAAGTTAAACACAAGCCACATGCTCAGGAGAGGTCAGTTCCTTCTGGTACAAAGAGCTGAGAATCGTTTCTCCTCTGGATCCTCACAGACAATCTGCCATAGCAAACAGCAGCCTGGGGACCCCTGGATAAACCAGAACACAGATGGCAAGCTCCACAGGCTCCACACAACTCAGTGGCCTCACACCACACTATGCGAGTAAAGCAAATCTGCCAAAAATAAGAGATGCAAAGGTTTCCTAGTAATTTCAACAGAGATTTAGAGCTCACCAGAACGGGAGTTCTTAGAGAGAGGTCTGTGAATGGGCTTCAGGAGTTCCATAAACTACCTGCAATTGTGTATTGTGAGATGTAACCAAATGGTCACAGACTATTTTGAGGGGGTGCTGGGGGGGTGGGTGGAGGGGGACCATAACTTGCACCAATGTTTGATGGAGTCCCTGATAAAAATCAAGTTAACCCCTGTCTGGAGAATTAATGAACTCCGTAACTATCAGGAGAGCCTATCCACATCACCTTCACAAGCAAGGCTTTGGGTGGGTATAGAGCAGTTGGGCTGATGGTATAAATGTGAAGTCAAAAATGCTCTACGTAAGCATAGCTGGAAAGTACCTCATCTTCGAAGTGTCCATGATCTGCCCTACAGTAAGCCCTTGACTAGTCACTGCTGCAATTATTATTAGGTACATAATAACCTCCAAGGACAGGGTCAAATCGTCCTCTTACCTGAGTGCCCTGACCACTCAATAATACAAATCTTTACATCCATAAATATCTAGCACATAAAGAGCTTTGGCAGAATGAGCTTGTTTCAAAACATTCAAAGCATTTCTTTCCCTTTATAAAATGAAATCTATTGCAAAATGAGAAACACTGGGTAACTGAGGGGAAATAATATTTACATGGAAGCACTAAAAAAAAAAAAAAAAAAAAAAAAAAACCTAAAATTATTATAGCAGAATTATGCCCGTTTTTTAAAGTATAATCAGATTGTTATTCCTGAATTTACACCTTTATGCCTTTTCCCCTACAGGATGGACAATGAGGCACATAGAGACAATGTTTATGGGTCTCATTTATTCTCTATGGCAAATAGTAGCAAAGTCAAAACTGCAACATAGCTGACACCAGGCATGAGCATTAAAATTTTTAATAAATAAAAAGGGCTAAAATCTAAAATAATGACAATACCAAATACTAGCAAGAATATAGAGCAAAGGAAACTCTCGTTCATTGAAACTGGGAATGCAAAATATGGTATGTTTCTAGCTCTCCCTCTCTTTCCCGTCCTCTCTAAAATCAATACAAATACATTTTAAATTTTAAGAATGGTTATTGAAACAAAAAAAAGCAAACATTTTTAAAGATGCAAGAACCGTTCTCCAATCTACTCCTAAGAGACCATATTAAATAAATAAATAAATTTTTTGAGGCCTGGAAATCTACTTCTGTATGTAAGCACTCTGGTTGTTTGTGCAAAGCATAAACTGGCCCAAATAAGAAATCTTGAAAGCAATACAAAAGAAAGTCATTTCAACTGGTGTTTTACTAAATGCATACAAGTAGAAAAGTTACTATTGGTGTTGAGGTTCACAACCAGCAACGACTTGAATCTACCACTGTTTCTACCCAGCTATTTTTAAATTATTAGTAGATAATCTGGTGAGCTTGCAGTAAATACAGCTGTGAACACAGCAGCACATACCATCTGGAGGCTTTTGACTTAAGCAGTTTTTCAAATGCACAATATATTCACTCTATTTTGTTCCTTTGAAGCTCAATAGTCAGATATAAACTGATCTTTTTTTAAAACCACAATTACAAAAGCTCGTTCATTCTGTGGAAAACAAGACATGAGAAACAGACCTAATTGTTCATCTTTAAAACCCAGTGATTATTTCAAATTTTACTAGCATAAATACTTTAATTTTATAAAGGATTTCCCGTACCTACCTACCATATTCTTAAAAACTCTTCACTTCTGATTGTCTAAATTTAAAATGTCTTCTACTTTCTAAAGTGATTCACAACCACTACCTCATTTTAACCCCAAAACCTGAACACAACAGTCCTGTTAATCATAAAGTCCTACCTACAGAATGCCATTGCCCCGAACCTCTTGATACATCAACTAATTTTATTACTCTGCAGCCTCTTCCAGCTACCTTCTATCATTCTCTTATTATCAAGCTTCTCAACGTTTTTTTTACCAACTGCAAACCAGCTCCCACACATCACTGGCGTTAGCTGCTCTGCTTTCACCAGATTCTCAGGGGTTACCTGACTCCTGACCAAATAAGAGATATTTTTTCAATAGTGTTTTTCTCAGTTCTCATTCTCTAGTACGAAACCTAGCACAATGTGATTGTACTGTCACTCCCACTTTGAAGCATATCCTCCCTTTATCCTTTTATGTTGCTGTACCTTTCAGACCTTTTTCTCAAGTCATTCTTCCATTTCCTCCTCTTTACAGAACACTGGCTTTTCTTTTCTGATAACTACATGTACAAGCATTACCTCAGCGTTAGCTCCTTCTATGTAAGTTTCAGTGAGTATCTTCTGATTAACATAAACCAATTCCAAAGCCGTATGGACCACAGCTTGGGACGGGGCAGAAGAAGCCAGGGGAGGCCCTTTTACGAAGGTCACTTTTGTAGGATGAGAGGTGGTCAAGTTAAGAACAGGGGGTCAGGATGTGGCTTAGAATCCTGGCCTCACCACTCACTAGCTGTGGGGCCTTAGTCAAATCGCATAACCTCTCTCTAAACCTGTTTCCTCCTTTGTACTTTAGAGGCATTTAAACCTGGAAGAATTAAGTAATTCATGCAAAGACAGAACAACATTAAGGAAAGGAAATCATCCATAATCCCATTATACAGAGATTAGCACTACTGGCATTTTGCATGTTTCTTCCTAGTGAGTAGAGGTGAGTGTGGAATCACTGGAACCATGCTGCATAAACAGATGGGCATTTAGTGTTTTCCACTGAGCTTTACATTAGGATGTATTTTATATCATGATTTTTAAAGGATGCATGATGTTTCTCTTAAAGGATAGGCCATGATTCAACATTTCCCTTCTACTGCTGGGCACTGAAACCAAGAAATCATTACCTTTAATTTCTTCTCTGTCCCTTTTTTCTTTTCCTTTCCCAGAAAAAGCAGCTTCCTCTAATATCACCTGTGAGCCAAATATTGTTACCAATGGCTAATAATTCATCTAACAGTGTGAGAAATACATTTTTATCAAGGAAGAAGAAAAGTTTGACTTAAAGACTGATGTTAGCCCTGGCTGGTGTGGCTCAGCTGGTTGGGAGTTGTACTGTGTACCACAGGTTGCTGGATCAATTTCCTGTCAGGACACAGTTATAGGCTCAATCCCTGGTAGGAGGTGTACAGGAGGCAGCTGATCCATGTTCCACTCTCACATGGATGTTTCTCTTTCTCTCTCCCTTTACCTTCCTCTCTCACTCTCTCTCTCAAAAAAAATGTTTTAATAAAAATATTTAACTTTTTAAAAAATAAAGAAAAAGACAGATGTTAAACTTCCCATACTATTAAATTTCTAAAAAATAATAATAATTTTAAAACTCACTGGCATGCCCAGAAGTTAATCTTTGAAAGTTTCAGAAACCATCATGCTCCTTTTAATTGGTTTTGTCTTCCTCCACTGAAATGTAAGTGCTGTGAGAACAGGAAATTTATTATTTTTTAAAATTTCTTAAGCAACTAAAAGAGTACCTAGAGCATAATTAGTACTCACTATATTAAGTATTAGCTGTCATTACATGCCAGGCATATTCCTAAGAATTTTGCACACCCTCTGAGGTAGATTTATCATTTTCACCTCAGTCATAAAGAGGCTAAGTAACTTATCCTGGGTTTCACAGTAAATGATGGAATAAGGAATAAAACTCAGGCAACCCAGTTATTTACCATCAAACTATACTAAATGAATTGATTAATTACACCACCAGAGCTCCAGGTGAGAGCATTAAAAATTGAGTATGATTATGCTAATTTCCCTGCTAATTAAATACCAACATTATTGTTTTACTGTTTTTTTCATTACAAATCTGTAGTATGTCAACTATGTCAAGGATTAGATAGATTTTGGAGGGCAAGTCTATGACCATTAAAAATCAAGAAATACAGTCTCAAAAAGAAAAAATACTTATAAATGCACTTTTGAAATAACCTGTTTAGATCTAAGATACTTACTATCCTGTTTTTCCTTAGATTCAGCAGTTTCTGCTGCTAATCTAAGTGCTTTTATTTCTTTTAATTATGGAAAACATTTTCTAGGTAAGTTACATTGAAATTACCAGATTTTTCTGGAAAATGTTGCACTCCCGCCCTGGCTGGTGTGGCTCAGTTGGTAGAATGTCATACCATGAACAACCAAAAGGTTGCCAGTTCGATTCCTGGTCAAATCCGGGCACATGCCCAGGTTACAGGCTCAATCCCTAGTGAGGAGAGGAGTGCAGGAGGCAGCCAATCAATGTTTCCTCTCTCTCTCTCTCTCTCTCTCTCCCCCTCCCTCCCTCTCCCTCTCCTCTCCCTTCCTCTCTCTAAAATCAATAAAAACATTTATTTTAATGTTGCACTTTCTTTCCTCATTCCAGGTTATTTTAAGAAGAACCTGTATCTTCAATGAGTTAAAAGATGTCTCAACCTGCCCAGCTGGTGTGGCTTGGTGGTTGAGCGTCAACCCATGAACCAGGAGACCACAGTTCGATTCCCAGTCAGAGCATATGCCAAGGTTGTGGGCTCGATCCCCAGTGGGGGGCGTACATGAGGCAGCCAATTGATGATTCTCTCTCATCATTGATGTTTCTTTATCTCTCTCCCTCTCCCTCTCCCTTCCTCTTTCTGAAATCAATTTTAAAAAAACATTAACTTTTAAGACATGTCTTAACCTAAACCAACCTCCTCCCCCCCCCCCACCCCAGCAGAACCCAATACGATCCCCACCAGTGCCCCCAACAACATGCCCATAGTCTATCAGTAAAGTGGGCCTCTGCAAAAGGATTGTGTCATAGGCCTATATTCACACAAAGCTACTCAATCTTAAAGAAAATACTTTCCAACCACCTGGAGCCAAAAATACATTTTCCAATTTAAAGGTGACCACACATGTCCCTGAACACAGACATTTCTAAACCCTTCTATTAATCACCCAGCCCATGGCCAAACTGCTATTAGTCAGTGGCTCACTAAGTCCCTTTGGTACAGTGTTACAAGAGTTAAGAGAAAGGGAAAAACATTTTAACCATGTAATCATTTCCACTGAACTAACATTTATTTCTGTTTGAATTTTACAGACTATTCGTAGAACAGCAAACAAAGAACCAATTTGGAAGGGGAAAAAATACTGGCTTCCTATGTCATTATAAAATGGATGGTATGGTTCTAACTGGCTACTCTGACTACACAATAGCAAGCAAAACCCTTTGACCTTGGAAAAGCATAGTAAATGTAATACCTACTAATAAATGAAACAAAAAAAATAAATCTCTCACAAGTAAACTATTACATGAGTAAACAAAAGCTTGTCTTGTTCTATCATTTGCTTAAAAGCAAGCACAGTGGCGGTGGGAGAGGGATTAAGAAACACAGCCAGACAAGTCCATAAAACCTCCAGTGTAAGATAAAACTACCCTGCAGGAGAGCCAATGCATTCTGACCTAACAGCTGTACACAGTTGCACTAATTAAAATGAAAGGCTAGTCTGCAAAACACAGGCAATTCACTGAACCTTACTGACAAGTTGGCAGGGTTCACCATCACACTCTTTTCCCCACCCCACCCCCGCAGACCTTCAATGTAAACAATAAATTGGCACAAAGCTGAAAGTACCCAGTTGAAAATATACACACATTCAAATAATCACAACCACGTAGACTGGAACATATCCTATAGAAACACAGGCTATAAAAACCTATACACACACAAAGGAAGTGGTACAGTTACATTACGTCAGCTCTTGCCTCAATTCATAAATGCAAAACCACAAAACAAGACAAAAATCTAAATGGCCTTTTTTCTGGAAACCTTCTTAGAGTGAATGAATTTAGGCTGAGTCTCTAAATATGTTACTGCACAGTGCTCCTTGATGCATCACTTTCAACAGCCACAGGGAGGGGAAAAGTGTAATCTAAGTCAATTCTATCATGCAAGCAGATCAAATAACATTTCAAGCGCGGTCTGCCAAGTGCACCAGGGCCTGCCAGAGTACAATGAGCACTCAAGTGCTCTGGACTGAAAACCACCTTTCACTGGTCCCAGAGATCTTTATAAAACAGTTTAAACACGACTAAATTACAGAGTTGGGAAAAAAAACAAATACAAGCTTCTAACTGCTGCTCCCACACTATTGTGAAGTTACTGTAAAGCCTCTAAAATGTCTGCCTGGTGTTGTTTGACTAGGCAATGGAAATACTCAGAAAGGCAACTGCCTCTTAGAGCCCAAATCTAACATAAAAATGTAGAGATGGCTGTGCATCTGGAAATAACTGCCCACAGATCAATGGGCTTACATGGGATATTGTTCCCATCTGTAAGGTTTGTAATCACTAGTTTAAATTTGGCATTCCTGGAAGGAAGGAAGGAAGGAAGGAAGGAAGGAAGGAAGGAAGGAAGGAAGGAAGGAAGGAAAGGAGGGAGGGAAGAAGGGAATACTCAATATAGTAATTTTGGCACAGAATTGTAAGGAGTTTGTCAACTCTGTTCTCAACTTTTACTGTCTCAATCTTAAAGCACACTGACACACAATTTCAAAGGGAAAAATTAATCTCTGTTGACCACTGTGTTCATGCACACACCTTTTTTTTTTTTTTAATTTCCATGCGGCTGAAAGGAGGCCTTCAGCCGAACAATGCCCCAAGGAGAACAGTGGCACATGTGCACCAGGAAAAGAAGAGTAAAACAAAGTAGCCCATTACAGGAGTTTCCTTCTCCACAAACAGTGGTCAAGCAGGTCTGCCCATAGTTTCCAAGAGGGTACAAGATTGAGTAAACAAGGGGAAGGGGGCAGGGAAGCCACCACCTCAAACCAAAAATATTTTTTATAATTTAAATATAAGCAACATTCTTCTATCTCTGCATTTTAGCTTCTCCAGTAAAATAACCGTATTTTGATCTAAGAAATAACTGTATTTTGGTCTAAGAACTAAATTATTTGTAAGATACCCCAAAATTACTTTATAATCAAGTCCATCAAATCCATTTTATTTTTAAATTTACATTTACTCCACAGTAAGCAATGAAGTTTCTGATCAGGGACTTTTGGATTATACATTGTTCACGTTCAATAAGGCTTTCCTTTCAGAGAAGACAAAAATACACACACATTCTTTAAAAATCATGTTTTCTACGCCCTAAAGAGGTTTAATTCACTTATTTGATTGGGACTAGAAAACCAACAGCCATGCAATGGGACACAGCCTGTACCGATTCCTGATTCCTGGAAAGCCACCACCATTCTCAATCACACCCAAGTTGTTCATCTTTCTAGGGTCAGCTACAACCCTCCCTTACACCCACCTCCGAGAGCCCCGGCGTCCACACTAGATCAACTTCCTGGCCCGAGACCCGCATCCCCCTCACAGCACAAGGCGCTGGCCACTTGCCTGCGGCCGGTCAGCGGCAGGAGCTGAGCCTGCGGGCCTCGTCCTCCTCCAGCGCAGGGCCCGCAAACTTAGGCCCACGAGCAGGGGCGGGGCGGGGCGGGCGGGGGCTGGGGGCATGAAATGCACTTGCTAAACAAAAGGAGGCCCTGGCGGATGCAGGGCAGCGCGGAGAGGCAGTCGCAGGTCCCCACAGCTCGGAGGCTCCGGGAGGGGAGTCGGTGGCCACGCGGGGCCCCGCCCGCGGCTGGGGGTGGTATACAGCCGCACTCCTTCAACCCCAGAGGCTGGGCCAACACTGCCACATGCTTGAGACCTAGACACCAGAAGAGAAAGAGCAGACTCCCCTAGGCGGCGGCAGCCGGCAAAACCCGGGCTGGAGTGCGGCCTGCGCGCGCACACAAAGCCGCTGCAATGTTATCTCCTTCCCAGCTTGGCCAGCCAGCCTCGCCGCTCCCTAATCCTCCCTCCCCGGCTGACAGCCGGAACTGAGAGGCTGCGTGATTGATGGCAGCTCTTAATAGCCTGGTCAGCTAGAAAATGCATCTGCAAGCAAGATATTAAAGAGGCAGCACATCCCCGTGAGTGATCAGCAGTTCACACGTCCTAGAGAGGTGCCTCTGCCTCTGCCAGGAATATTAATACCAACTACCTCTGACGTCTAACAAAATGCAGATGAAATAACCAACAATCATAGACACCCCCAACGTGTGTTTGAAAGATGCACAGGAGAGAGAATCATTGTTTGGTGTCAAACAATAATTCTGACCCCAATTTTCCTTACAATTTAAGAATTTTCTAAGTCAATTGTTTAAAATGCTTCTCTCTAATCATTCCCAAAACAATAAAGATCCATCTTCTATACAAGGCATACTTAAATTGGGCTTTATCCCTACTTGGTTTGGCTCAGTGGATAGAGCATCGGCCTGCGGACTGAAGGGTCCCAGGTTTGATTCTGGTCAAGGGCACATGCCCAGGTTGCGGGCTCGATCCCCAGAAGGCAGCCCATCAATGATTCTCTCTTATCACTGATGTTTCTATCTCTGTCTCCCTCTCTATTCCTCTCTGAAATACAGATTTATTTTTAAGTTGGGCTTTATTATCCATCTAATAAGGAAACAAAATAAAAGTGCATTCCTGCCAAGTGGCCTTACATATACATATAACCCACAGGCTACCAGATTCCAGACCCCCTCATTAATTCCATTGTTATGTGCATCTAAATAGAATTACCAACTGTTAATTTAAAATCAGTTTCTTCCCCACACCCAATATGCTTAGCATACATCAACTTGCTAAAATTTATTAAAATTAAACTACATTCATACCATGTACTCTCTAGTAGTAGCAGCCAAGATAAATTTTCCTATTAAATAAGGCACTCTAAAGAAAATGTTTTAAAATATATTCCTATAGAATATGAATTCAAAGTATTAAGCTTAGTCAGTGTCAACCCAAATTTGAAAGTCACAAGCTTAAAATGTAAATGATCAATTTTAGTATCTTTCATATCACACCTTTCGACCTTCCAGGCAAGTTTCCCTGAACTCTCAAATGAATGTTATTGGACCTTCCAAGGTCCACTAATGCCGCTGAATTAATAGGTACCCTCTTACCAATAGTCCACGATTCAGACAGATAAGGGATTTACGCCCAGTCTCCCACCAAGGGGGGTGCCTTACTGGCACAGACAACTAAGCTGACACACTGACATGCATATTTGCTATTTCAACATCTTTCTCCTGATCACTTTCAAAGAAAAAAACAAGTTATTCTTCAGGAGATAGAAATATCTATCTAAAACTACTAACAGCACAGGCACCGAGAATAAGAGCGGATGAGGCATAAAGCTTTTGCCACAAAAGGTGGCTGTGGTCTATAAAAACCAGAGGTGGTCTGGCCCTGGCCCTGGCCCTGGCTGAGTAGCTCAGTTGTTTAGAGTATCAGCCTGATACACCAAGGTTGCATGTTTGATCCCTGGTCAAGGCATATGCAAGAATCAACCAATGAATGTATAAATAAATGGAACAACAAATGCCCCCTCTCTCCCCCTTCCTCCCTCAAAAGAAAAAAATCAATTACTGGTAAAAAATAAAATAATCAGATATGGTCTACAGTGCAAGTGTACTAGCAACTCTGCTATGAGCTATGCTATAAGCCCCACTAAACACCATTCCTCAATGAGTCCATCCTGAGGGACATGCAGCTTGAGAATCTGCTTCATCACCAAGTGGCGGTGAAATCACTCCACCCAGGTCAGAGATGAACTCGACCCTAAATAAAGCCCAGCTACAAAGGCCACTCCGGTACTGGGACACACTTCCATTTTCCAACCAGCTACATCGACACACGGCAGAGGCTAAAGAGAACTGTTTTGTTTTGTTTCCCTGCAGACCTTTTTAAAAATGGTGGTTTGAAGTGAATTGACAAGGGCTGGCGAGAACAACCAAACTGCTCTTCCGAATTCATTCTGTACCTAGTCTCTCAGGGATTCTAAATGCTTTGACAGCACTTTCTGACACTTACATACTCTTGTCCTTGTCTGGCATCCTTTCTGATAAGCCATCCACACCCAGTCCCCACCTTCCAATTACACCAGTCCTTCAATTTCCTCAAGGTATCAGGATTTCTACTGCAGACCATGACTGCTTCTTCCCATATCCCCTCCCCACCTCCCCAGCCCCACACAGTTAAAGCCTACTCCTTCAGATCTCAGGTCAAGCATCGCTATGCCAGGGAAGCTTCCCCTGAGACTCCATTCTAGGTCAAGTTCCTTTGTTATAAGTTCTCAGGGAACTGGGTTCCTTTCCTTGAGAGCATTTATCTCCGTTTGTAATTCACTGGCTGATTCTTGGATTAAAGTCCATAGTCGCCTCTAGGCAGCCAGTTCCATTAGAGAAAGTTTTGTTTTCTAGGTGTGCAGTAAGCTACACCATCTAGATCAGTGGTTCTCAACCTTCCTAATGCCGCGACTCTTTAATACAGTTCCTCATGTTGTGGTGACCCCCAACCATAAAATTATTTTCGTTGCTACTTCATAACTGTAATTTTGCTACTGTTATGAATTGTTATGTAAATATCTGATATGCAGGGTGTATTTTCATTGTTACAAATTGAAAATAATTAAAGCATAGTGATTAATCACAAAAACATTATGTAATTATATATGTGTTTTCCGATGGTCTTAGGCGACCCCGTGAAAGGGTCGTTCGACTCCCAAAGGGTCACGACCCACAGGTTGAGAACCGCTGATCTAGATTCATGTTAAGTACATTATAGGATGTTCGTGTCACAACGAAATCGACAAAGACACATTTCTCAAAACGTATCTCCATCAGTAAGTGGTGCCTAACTGTACTGGGTGTCAAGCACACAGATCTATGGAATGAATAAATGAACTGCTTTCCACGACCCTGTTTTATTCCTTGTGTATATTCTCTACACAGTTCCGGGCACAAAGAAGCCTCTCTCAAATACGTAGCATCTACCCAAATAAATAGCACTTCTTTTATTAACCTTTAAAAGTCTAGTAAAATGAAGATTTTCATCCCCACTTTATAGAGATGTAAATAATTGTCCCAGGGGTTACTCATAAAAATACTGAGACCATAACCAGGATCCTACTTGCAAGCTACACTTTTTTTAAGTTAATGAGATTCAGAAACCATCACTAATTTATTCAAGCCAAGTTCTTCCTGCTTACCTGGCATTTATGCAAGAGGCAAACAGCCACAGGTAAACTGGATACATCACTAAATCTTGTACACACACAGAGAGAAATATAAACAGAACATAAAAATTTGAGAGCAATTGTATACTAGTTTGTCTTCCAAGATTCTCTAAATGCAAAAGTACTATGAAATTCAAAATTCAGCTGTAAATGAGGGAAGAGGAATAATCCTTCACCTCTCTTTTACCATACACTCTTTATTTTCAGTTTTTTCCTCTCTCAAAGACCTGTATTTCCCTGACATGGAAGCCTCTGTAAGAGCAGTTGTGACATACCATTTCAAAACCGCCCTCCCCAACTCCTCAAAGTGAAAAGTTAATTTTAAACCCCATTAATGTGAGCTTGTAAATTAAGAGATCTGTAGATAAGAAATAGAAGTTATTACAAGACAGACAATTTCTCAGATGTTTTGCACATGAGCACATGAAACGGTGAAAGAAATAGTATGTGAGAGAAATGAAAAAAATTAGACACATCCCAACCTCACTCCCAAATTAATGCCCACGGTTATTTTCAGTATTCTACGTGGCACTGCTTAGTTCCCACACCTCACCCTGGCCTTGTGCCATTGCTTCCTTTTGTCCTAAGTTCCATTCCACATAAATTCCAGCTCCAGGTTTTATAACACCCTTCATTTATCAAAACAACCCTGTCAAGTTGAGTACCATTAACAGATAATGAGAGGAGACAACAGATGCGGTTAGAAGCAAAGCACTCCATATTCTACAGGCCTCAGCATGCAGCCAAGTGAGCTGACATCTGACTTTACCCTAACAGTTATAATTAAATACAAAGTCTAGTTAAACCAACATTAAAGCTGTGACCAGAAACAGTACACAGGGGAAATGTGAAGTATAACCTGAGCACAAGTTGAACAGCACCCAGGTTATTCCAGATCCTTAACCTCACACAACTACACTGCATTTACTCGCTCTACCACCCGCATTCTGTCACAGCAAGGAAGACCTCTGGCCACATCTTCGAAGGAGGGTGGCTTTGGCCCACTCCCCACAGCAACCAAAGGGGGCAGGAGATTACATTTTTATGAAAGTTTAAAGGTAACATTCATCTAACAATAACCAGTGAGGTCTGCCAAATTTATAACTACCAAGTGGAGATGATCAACATTCTTTCTTAAGCATTATCTAGTAAAATCATTCCGATCAAGTAACTTAACTCACCCCAGTGTCAAAGTGTCAAAAGAATGTGGAAGTCAAGCAAACACTTACTGAATCAAGGAATGGGCTAGTACTAGTTAGCTATGTTCACATAGTATCCTAAGATGGGGAGGTTTGGTTTTGTATTACTACGTAGAATACGGAGTTACAATTTTAAACTAGCCATATTTCTTTCCTTTTTCCAACTCGACAAAACCTCGTTTTCAAAAGAAAAATATATAGTTTTTTTAAGACCTTTTGGATTTTGAGTGATATACTTTCCTATAGAAAATCCAAACCTATTCAAGTTGAAGTGCATATCTCCAGACCTTCTTCTAGAACTCATGTATACAAATACACAAATACTTAAGAACATATATATTTATTTGTCGGGGGGGCTCATTTCCTTGATTTTTATCTCATAAAAATGAAATCCTACCATTCATGCTATATGGTAACTTGCTTCTCTCACTATACAGCAGACCATTAACATTCAATTCCTTTATATAGTTGCACAGAATTCTATAGTATGGGAATACCATAATTAAAAGGTGTCTAATTATGCCCTGCCGATGTGGCTCAGCTGGTTGGGTGTGGTCCAGTGCACTGAAATGTTGCCAGTTGGATTCTGGTCAGGGCACATTCCTGAGTTGTGGGTTTAATCCCCAGTAGGAGGCGTGCAGGAGACACCCAATCAATGTTCCCCTTTCATAGCGATGTTTCTCTCTCTCTCCCTCTCTCTTTCTCTCTAAAAATCAATAAAATAAATACTTTTAAAAGTATTAATCATCATAACCCAGGTTCTATGTGTATCTTTGTGCATATATATGTATTTCTATACTGTTGGAATCTCTCATTCAATGAACACGCATTATTTAGTTCAAAGAGGTTGAATCAAGCTACCTTCCAATTTATACTCTTCCGAGCAGTAAGCCCTGTTCCCACACTAGCATTGTGGTGGTTTGTTTAAGTTTTACATTATGCACTCTCCTGGATTTCCTACCCCCTGGCCATTCTCTATTTCTTTCCATGACTCCTCTCCTAAGAATTAGTAGTCAATGTTGAGCACCTCTTGTCACATTCCAGCATCTCTCATGAGTGAGAAGATTCGCTCTCAAGCTGTTTCGTGCTGATTGCAAAATTTTATCCCCCCCTTTTTACACCCCCCCCCCCCCAAAGCTTGCTTCTTAGTAACAGATCCACATTTCAAATGCCCTCTGGGCTCCACCACAATAGTATTCCACAGATACTCTCAAATCATCCTAAACTAAATCAATGTTCTTCCCCACATGTCCTGGCTTCCCCCACATAGTCCCAAGAGACTCATTACCTTGGTATAAGTATTCATAGCATGTCTTTTAGAAATAAGGAAATTATGGCTTATATCCTAAAATGTATATGAATTCAGAATTAGCACATTAAATATAAAATATTTCTCAGCTTTTAGCACTACCCAATGAGTTTTATTATTTTAACTAGAGGCCCAGTGCACGAATTCGTGCACGGGTGGGGTCTGGCCAGCTCACCCAGATGGGGGACAATTGGGGACAGGGCCTGTTGGGGGGAGGGGCTGCAGGAAGTAAGCTGGCCAGCCCTGCCCCCAATTGTGGGGGGGGGCACAGGTGGTTGGCCAGCTGGCCCCACCCCCAACTGGGGTGGGGTGGAGCCAATTGGGGGCGGGGCAGGCCAGAAAGAGGGGCCGCAGGTTGTTGTGGGGACCAATCGGGACCCTGATTGAGCTGGTTGGCCGCCGTAGTGCACATCATAGCAACCAGTTGTTCCAGTTCATACCATCATTCCAGTTTGCTTGGCTTTTATATATATAGATAACAGGTAACTATCATCTAACCTATAGTTTGCAAGTCTTAAAGGTAAATCAAGGCATTTACAAATATGAATTTTTAAAAAAACTTTCCTACATAATTACCTATCCGTTCACTTATCACATCACTTTCCATTCAGCCAACATTTAATGATCAACTCACAGTTTCTTTGTAGTAAGTTGCAGAAGAACAGAAATATAAACACATCAATTTGGTAGGTGATGATAATTATAGGTGATGTTAAAACAGACTTAACAGAAAACCATGAACATGTATGTTGTAATAATATTCCAAATTATTGGGGGAAAGTGAGTTTTTATGTCCTTTAATGCCAAAATCTTAATATTTACTTTTATATTTAAGAGTAAAACTTATGAGCTAATTTCAACCTTGATAATATTGGAATCTACATAAAATACTCTTAAAAATAACTAGAAATAACATCAGATTCTAAAATTCAAGGAGTGCCCTAGCTGGTTTGGCTCAATGGGTAGAGTGTCAGCCTGCGGACTGAAGGGTCCCAGGTTCGATTCCAGTAAAAGGCACATGCCCAAGATGCAGGCTGAATCCCCAGTAGGGGGCATGAAGGAGGCAGCCGATCTTTGATTCTCATCACTGATGTTTCTATCTCTCTCTTCCTTCTCCCTTCCTCTCTGAAATCAATAAAAATATATATTTAAAGAACTAAATAAATAAAAAATAAAATTCTGAAGGAGGCTCATTTTTAGTAAAACTATAAACAGCACATACTCCATATATAGGTAAAACATTCAAGTTGGATGTTAATTACAACTTTCCTTTTTTTAACACTTCCCAACACAGCCCAAACATATATTTGAGTGATAAACTGCTAATACATAGTGTGATTTCATGATGTACAAAATTACTGACATAAATAAAATTAAATATAATATAATATAATATAATATAATATAATATAATAATGGCGGAAAGACGGAGGGGGGAATGAGAGCTTGCAAAACAGCAAATCCCTCTTTTCTAAGAACAGAGAGCAGATGCTCAGTGTGCACTCACAGAAAACTCATCTGACACAGCACGTGTGTCAATCAAAGGTCAGGACTGAAGGATTTAGTTTTTGGAAGTGGGGAGCCCTCTTGGGAATGCAGGATGTGAAATAGCCTTAAAGCAACTAAGAATGTGAGATTTCTTAGATAGCATATGTTTTCAACATATTTAAGGACATTTCTCATCAACTCACTAGCGATATCATATTCTACAGATAAAATTATAATGTTCCAACAGAGTAATACTTTGAAAAGGCAAAAAGACAGTTAAGAGAGATTTCTCATGTGGAAAAGTATTACAGTAAAAAAACCTAAAAAAAACAAAGAGAGGTTTGTGGAAGAAATAGCTTAGGGACTCAGGACCCTAATAGATGTGTAGAATGGGGTCTGACGATATGTGATAAAATCGGTGGGGAGATCCAGCCAGGTTTATTGAAAGTCCATAATCTTATGACAACTAAAAACCTCAACTATTATACCAAGAATTCAAAATTTCAACCGCATAGATAGATATCTGTGCAACTGAAATAACACAAATCCCAAACACTGCTTTGCCCTTTAAAAAAAAATTTTTACGTATATTTTGTCTGGTAATATATCTCCAGTAAACTAAACTCTTTAAAATATAATCACAAACATCTATTTTAGGAAAAATATAAATTTAAATGTTTCAAAAGATTAAATCAGTACCATTTGCCAGTTTCAGCATCACAGGTAGTGTTCATGATCCAGTATTTTCCGCTTAAAACCCAATCACACTCCTCTCTAGAAAACGTCAAAAGATTCTAATTCAAAATATCCACTCACACATGCAATACATTAGCTAAAACAAAAATCAAAGCCACAGTCAAGGATGTTTGACCTTTGCAACACAGAGTGGTTTCTTTTGTTTTGGAGGAGGGAAGTGTTAGAGGTGAGAGACTGTCATGAAGACAAATTCTGAACATCCACTTAACTTTAATTTTAACTGACTAGATAAAGCAAATATTTGGGATACAGGAAACAAAACTTAGTACAAAGAAAGACATTCTAACATTTTCATTATTTAATTAATTCTAACAATGAAACCTAAACAATGACCACCCCTCCAATCTTTAGAGTAAGCTAACTCTACAGTGAAAAATATGAGAGCCCTAACAGCAGACTCTGGTATGTTTAAACAATTATAATGTAAAGCATGTTCATTCTCACAAGTGAAAGGAAATGACTGCCAAATGCTTCCTTTACAATCTCTCCAGAATAGAGCAGGTCTCTTTAATGTGAGCTTTTCCTGGCATTCCAATTGTAGCAGACATTGAACACAGACACATTAAAAGCTGACCTGGTTCTATTATCTTTTATTGAAGGCCTAGCAAAGATCAGACATGAGTCCACTGCTATTTACATTTTTTGGTGCATTAATCACTTTTATACTCAAGGGCTTTGAAAAATTCAATAGTTGTTTTTTTTTATGACAATAACCACGGGATGTAACCATAGCTGTATTGGTCTTTTTCTCAGGAAGGTCAGAAAAGCTGTAAAAACAGGAAGTCTGTGCTATAAGGTTGAGAAATGTTTGTTTTAACAGTCTAAGGCTTTCTGGTTGAAGTTTGCAGTCAGGTATTATGGAGAACTAGAGTTTATTCTTTCCAGCCAAGGATTAATGTCTGGGGAAAAGGCCAAAAAGGTGCCAAAACAACTTTAAAAAGCACATTACCCTAAAATAAGACTTCTTTAAAAATCTGAACTATCAATTTTCCTTGCTACCCTTCAACATTGAACACGAGCTGATTTAAAGTGTAAAAGAAGATACAGTTTATCTTTTGTAATTTATAAAAGCTAAAGGAATACCATAGTAATCAATACTAAGACAGCCACCTAGCAACAATTAACAGTTAGATTAAGAATTGATACTTGCCATTTTATACATGTTTTCTACGGATTATATCATTTATCATTATACTAAACTAGAGGCCCAGTGCACAAAAATTCATGCACTCAAGAGGGTCCCTCAGCCCAGCTCGTGCCCACTCACAGTCCGGGACCCCTTGGGGGATGTCCGACTACATCTTAGGCCCACTAACCCTGGGGAGCGAGCCTAAGCCATAGTCGGACATCCTTAGTGCTGCCAAGGAGATGGGAGAGCCTACCGTCAGCCCGGCTTGTGGCTAAGCAGAGCTCCCCCTATGGGAGCACACTGACCATCAGGGGGCAACTCCTGCATTGAGACTTGCCCCTTGGAGATCAGTGTGCGTCATAGCGACCAGTAGTTCCACCATTAGGGTCAATTTGCATATTACCCATTTGTTATGTGGGATTATTAAATAAGATTAATTATTTTAATCATATATTAGAATGACAATCATTCTTGAATGCAAATTCTTGCTAAGAAAACACACAAATCAATGCAGGTCCTGGCTGGATAGCTCAGTTGATTAGAGCCTCGGCCTAATAAACCAAGGTTGCAGGTTCGATCCCCAGTCAAGGCACATACAAGAATCAGCCAATAAATGCATGAATAAGTGAAACAACAAATAGATGTGTGCCTCTCTCTCTTTCTCTCTCCCACCCTCCCACTCAAATCAATTTAAAACACACACACACACACATCAATGCAGATTAAACTAAAAAAAAACTTTTATCCCCAATGAAATGGTTAGGTTCTGCTTTTAAAGATATTACTTAAACATTTTAGTTATACTAGAGTACAAAATAAATCTGTAACATATCCAACAAAGAGATTTGTTTCAAAATATCCAATTTCATAATTCTAGTCTTTAGTTAGCATTTGTTTATATAGGCTATCAAAAGGAATGGTAGCCCTAGCTGGTTTGGCTCAATGGATCGAGTGTCAGCCTGCAGACTGAGGGGTCCCGGGTTCGATTCCAGTCGAGGGCACATGCCCCAGTTGCAGGCTCAATCCCCAGTAGAGAGCGTGCAGAGGGCAGCCTATCAATGATTCTCTTTCATCATTGATGTTTCTATCTATATCTTCTCCCTTCCTCTCTCTGAAATCAATAAAGATATTTTTTTTAAAAAAAGAATGGCAATATCACTTGTGGACTCCAATTCATATGAAGTTAAAAGTTATATTATGAAAACTTTAAGGTAAGAAAAAATCCAAATGTCATAATATGTATCTTATCAATTAAAGTTCCATTTGGCTTCTAAAGGGCACTGATTGGAACATCACATCAAGATAAAGTGCTTTAAAATATGAACATGAAGGGCTATTACCACAACAGTCTGTCATTTACCACAAGGTGTGTCAAGAAGGGAAACAAATCAAAGTGATTTACTATTTGATAGTTTATACCTACTATACCTATCTTAAACTTTTTTAATGTTTACCTCCTACAAATTTCCTACAGGGAATTGAGCTACTTTCATATGAGAGTAAAATGACATTCCCTTAAACACTCAGCATCTTCCTTATCTTTCAAAGGCACCGTTCTAATAACAACTAACCCTAAAAAGGGCCCTACTGGTTTTTAGTTTAGTGTACACTGTATAATGGTGAGGTTTCTTTCCTGGGAATTGAAAAACAACAGAGCAATGGCTTCAAAATTTTGTAGAAAAACAGTATCCAACCTAAAATTCTATATCCAGCCAAAATATTAATCAAGTATAAATATAAAATAAAGACATTTAAAGATATACACAGCCTCAAAACATTCATTTCTCATGTACTATTTCTCAGGAAGTTAACTCCACAAACAAGAGAAGGAACCAAACAAAAATCTGTGAAAATGTATCTTTAAGGGGATGCCCAAAGTGGTAAGGTGGCAGATCTAGACATTAAATCAAGATGAGGGGTTCCAGTCCAGGAGGGATACCACCAAGAATGATTTATAGACTCCCTAATATCATTAATTATACTAAGAGGAGTTTTCTATAGTTCTGTTAGAATATGTGAAGCTGGTTTATATAGAAAAATACAAAACTAAGCAAAGAAATAATGAAAGACGAATTTTTAACTCCTGAAAAGAAAAAATACCTTATCAGTTTCTTTTGAAAAATTCGCTGACACATACCCATTAGCATTTTATGATGTGCTTCAGTCACCTGGTAAACAGAATTGTAAATATCAGAACTTCAAATTTAAAAAAAAGAAAAATCTAGAGAAAGAAGCAGTCAATCATTTTAAGTAAATGCAGGCACCAGAACTGAAATATCTTTTTCTTCATAGAGCAGTTGTACTATATTTTGCCACCTGCTGGCAAGACTCTTAAAATTTAGCCACTATATAATAATAACCTTAAGTGCTTTTTTTAAAAAGGAAAAACATGAAAATGATCACAAGAAATAAAAAAAAAACAAATCAATATATATATAAAAAAGCCTAAGCGACTGTTACAACTAGAACAACCGGTCGACCAGACGCTATGACACGCTCAATGCAGGAGCTGCCCCCTGGTGGTCAGTGCACTCCCAGAGCCGACCTCCCACAGTCCCTTACCCCTGCCAGCCAGCAGGCCTGATAAGCCCTGAGGGGGGGGGGGGGGTTCCTGGTGGGGGGAGGCCCCAGACAGCAGCTGGCAGCCGGGGAAGGAAGGCCCTGGCCAGCAGCCGGGAGGCCCCAATAGGCCCTGATCGTCAGCCAGGCCTAGGGACCCTACCCGTGCATGAATTTCATGCACCGGGCTTCTAGCGATATAAATTCAATCACTATAATTTTAGTATGCATAAATGAGAAAAAAGTCATCACTAAATAGCTTTTAAAAGATAAATAGTATAAAAGCAGAAATATAAATATATTATCTAGCTTCAAAGAACTTAAATTTTTAAGATAATACTTAGCATTCTATCCATTTGTTTATTCAAAGTTATGTTCCATAATCAGCTAAATGTTTTTTAAAAAGAGAATAAGGTGGATAAAATAAAGGAAAATTGAGGATATTTCCAAATACTAGTTAGAGGCGAAATTGTAAGCTTATCATTAGATTAACCGTGGTATTTTTCAGTATCTCCCAAACCCCATGCCTTGTCTTTGTTTGAGAATACTGCTGAATTTTAATGCCATTGTTTTGTCAATAAACACTTCGCAAGTTCATTAGTAATCCTCTAAGAAGACCGAAATTAAAGCTTGGCAAGCAGTTTCTCATAAAACAAAATTTGCTCTGGTTTGTTAGAACTAAATGTGCCAAGTGGCAAATTAAGATGTGAGAACACACTTTAAAGGTTATGCTTTAAAAGTATTCAATGACTCAAATAGAGGTATCATTAGGCAGCAGCAAAACAAATACTAGGATATCTATTTCATTTGCAATCTGTTAAGTTTCAGATGGACTATTTTATGATGACCACCAAGAGCTATTAAGATAAACTTTGACTGGAGACAGATATAACACTCCCTAGATTTTCCATTAAAGAACTGGTAGGACCAGAATGGACCCAACTCCAATATTAAAAGCAACAGAAAGAGTCCAGTAATTCACAGTGAAACTGCCATTGTGCCGACAAAACTGTGTGTTTAGCATCCATGGGAATGCTGACATGTGCACTGCAAGTGATGATTGAAGAGTCAATTAAGTAGTGGGAAAGGGCTTGCAGCAAAAATTTAAACTAAAAATAATCCATTTACAGGAGAGCAGTACAGGAAAAGCTGGCTAAACTATAATCAAAGTCTGTATTTCCAGTTTCAATAGTAAACACAGTTGTTAAGAGTGGTTAACACACAAGACCATAAGTGCATGCAATTTCAAAGTAAAAAAACATCTGTTTTATCAATAGTATCCTTGTTATATCCTCTATTATTTTGCTCAGAGACAATGTGAGCGTAAGAATAAGAGCAAGTATGACGCATGAAAGAAAGAACAATCAATTTAGCTTAGGAAATATGAGCTTTTCACATAAATTCCTAAAAGTATAAATTTTAAAGCTGTTAGATTTCTAGAACTTTACAGATCTTCTTAAGAAATAACATCAGGTGATAATGCAATCTCTCCCATTGCTGCTTTTCTGTCCCCACCAGCTGAGGCAGTGTGCCTGTTTCCACAAGGGAGAGTGGCAAATTCAGAAAATGAAGCAACTAGACAGGCCAAAGCAGAAATGTATTTTAGTTCCTGACAAAAAAAAGTAATGGTGCCGCCAATGAACTAGACACAGTTGAAATTTTTTTCAGTTCTGGGGATAAAACTTGTTTCATTTCACCAGTGCTGCAGTGTAGTCCTGTGTATTGTTCAAGGCGATTCTGAATTATGAGTGATGCTCTCCTCAGCTGGTGCTCCAAGAGCAGGCACACCTTTTCATCCCTAGCTCTTGAATGGCTTCCCAGTCTTCATGCAATTTTGCCAAGTGGTAAAGGGCACCAGCTCTGGAGTCATATGGCCAGGGTTGTCCCTGCTCTACAATTTACTAACAGGAATCTTGGGCAAGTCTCCATATGCTCATCTGTAAAATGTTGACTAATAATTATACCTACTACATAAGGTTTTCATGATGATGAAATGAAATTATTTGAGTAAAGCACTGAGTGCTGGGCCCACAAGAAATGCTCAATGAGCCATGGCCGATGTTTTTTAGTGGTTAGAGCATCGGCCTACACACTGACGTTCGATTTCCTATCAAGGACATGTAACTGGGTTGCAGGTTTGGATCCCTGGCTCTGGTCAGGGCGAGTGCAGGAGGCAACCATTCCAGGTGTCTCTCTCACATCTCTCTCTCTCAAAATGCAATGAAAAAAATATCCTCGGATGAGAACAAAAGGAAGGAAGGAAGGAGAGGAAGGGGAGGAAGGGGAGGAACTGGAGGGAGGGAGGGAGGGAGGGAGGGAGGGAGGGAGGGAGGGAGGGAGGGAAAGAAAGAAAGGCTCAATGAATGCTAGGTATTAGCATTGTGATCATGAGTTCCATCATGGACTCTCTAAAAACCTGATTAAAGCAATCAGCCTGGGCCTAAACTGCCCCATCAGCAAGGTTCCCAATTCATTATTTGTTTACAAAGCACATCACTCTATAAAAGTGGGGGGAGGGGAGGCAGGAAGATCAGTATTTTGCTTTTCATCCTTGTTACCAGCCACTGCTGCATTATTTATATGAAGGGAAGAGGAGTGTATCTGGACAGATGCTCAACTGGCTCCTGCAAGCAGAGCATCTATCACAACAGGCAATGCCCGTCTCAGCAGCAAACCCCTTCCCTTCCCCAGTCATGCCCCTGGACTGAGAGTGCAAGGGAGACACACAGAGGCCACACAATGTCAAAGTGCTATTGTCTAAGCATTCTGGCCATAGATTTTGATGAAATGAAATGATCCATCACTAAATTATTCTTTTTATTCCCAAATCATGTCCTTAAGGTATTATTAAATATCCAAAGAGACCCAAGGTGTATTAGAAACCAAAGGAGAAGGGGAGGGGTAGGAGGGAGGGAGAACAGACAGATTTCCAATAGGCATTCTACTATATATTTACCAAAGCAGAACTAATGAAATTATTGAAATAATACCAATTAACATAATACAGAGAGAAGAACAAATGATAGATACATGCCATCTGCTTAATTCAAGTTAGAGGGAAGATATGTCAAACAAAGAAAGGGTTCTATAAGGCCACAAGTACTGTATTCAAATAATTTTCCTCATTTCTATTTTCTCTGGACTAGTAAATGTAGGACTAACCACAGTTAATGGATTAAAAACTCACATTTTTCAAAACACTTAAATGACTTATTTAAATGATTACCAATGGGGAGGGGAGACATTTAATTGGCCAAGGAATAAGAGTTTGGGTTTTTTTTAAACAGATCATTGTGTTTCTAGTAAGCAATTTCCACCTCCACACATATTTTCATATAGAGATGCTGCTCTTTATTTACGTACAGTGCTAGGTACATAGTAAGTTTTAAGAAGTAAACACTTAGGGAATGATCAATTGGTTGAAGATAACCCAGACTTGCCTGAGGCATGGAAAGTACAGGGTGAAACAGGGGGAGAGAAACTAGGAATTGGTGATTTAAGCATGAAAAAGCACTTTTCTTTCTGGTTAATAGCTTGCAGGGACTGGAAAGAGGGGGCTGAATTTGAAAATGTCCAAAAAATCTTTCTCTAAGAGCAGACTATTATTAATCTAATTCTTTAAAACAAACAAAAAATAAATTAGTAATCTTGGTCAAAGTCCATTGTACATACAAGCATCCTATATAATAAAAGCCCAGTGACCGAAATGGCAAAGCAACCAGAACGTACATGCCCCGGCCGGCCCTGCCCACCAGCGGGGACCCCTACCCCAATCCGTGGCCCCCATCAGGACAGGCTGGCCGGCCCCCACCTGTGCACCAGGCCTCTATCCTCTATAATAAAAGGGTAATATGCAAATTGACCCTAGCGGCAAAACGACCAGAACGACTGCTCAACCAGTCACTATGAGGTGACTGACCACCTCTAGGTCCCTTTTCTCGGCCAGCAGGCTCCAATCGCCCAATGGTGAGTGGGGAACCGGGGGTGGGTGGCGGGGGACACAGGTGGCACAAGGCCAAAACCCCTGCCCCGCCGGTTGCCCCACACACAGAGGGTGACCCACAGCAGGGGCGGGGCAGGTGAGCGGGAGGGAACAGCCGACCTCTCGGTCCCTTCCCCTGGCCGTCAGGCTCTGGTTGCCCAATGGCGAACAGAGAACCAGAGGTGGGTGGTAGGGCTGGCTGCGGGCAGCCAGGGAAGATGGCCTGATCACAGGCCAGGCCTAGGGACCGTACCCCGTGCAGGAATTTCGTGCACCGGGCTTCTATTGTTAGATAAACAAATTCAGGTTTATGCAGGTTTCTACATGTTTAAAGCTTTTACATTTAGACCATCCCTTTCAGATGGGCTTTAGAGTGCCTCCACACTGAATTAATCCTACTCTTAATCCCACCTCTCTACTCCCCACATAATTCACTGCTGCAATTCTCACAGATTTAAAATTATTTTCTTATATATTGGTCTCCATTGTTACATGGAGCTATTTCAAGGCAGGAAACATGTTAGATATTTTTATATTTCCAATTTTCCTAAATAATTTATTCACTCATTAAGGGGAACTTACTGAGCCTACCATGTGCCAGATGCTTTATTCATTCAACGAAAAAATGTATTAAACAGGCACTGTTCTGAAGAATTTGGAACACATCCGTGAACAAAGTAGAAAGTCAGTCCTGGCCTCATAGATCTTATGTTCTGCAGGGGGAAACAAACAATCACCAACAGATATAATACATATTAACAGCATACAGCATATCCCAAAGCAGACCAGGGCTGATTGGGGAGTTGGGGCGCCGCCCCCTGTCATGCACAGAGCAGGGCGGATCAGGGGGTTGGGGTGCTGCACCCTGTCACACTCAGGGCAGGGCCAATGGGGAGGTTATGGCTCTACCCTGTCACACATAGAGCAAGGCCCGTGGATGGGGGTTGGGGCGCCATCCTCTATCACCCACAGAGCAGGGCCAATCAGGGGGCTGGGGCGCCACCGCTGTCACACTCTGAGGCTGTCTTTGACCTTTGACCTTTTTACTAGTACCACTTTTCTAATTGTCAGCCAAGATGGCAGCCGGCAGCCAGGCACTGAAGCGAGCATGAGGCTTGCTTGCTGCGGACTCCAACGTTCCCCGCCTCACTTGCAGGCCTCTCAGTTGCAACTCTAAGCAACTATGTACTATGTAAATGCTAAGACAAAGTAAAGCAAGATAAGGATGATTAAGAGTGTGTGAGGGAAGCCTTGGTCAGTGTTGCTCAGTGGTTAGGGTGTCAGCCCACACACCAAAGGGTCGTGAGTTCTCTTCCCAGTCAAGGGCACATACTTGGGTTGCAGATTTGATCCCCAGCCGATAGGGACACATGCAGGAGGCAACCAATTGATCTGTTTCTCTGACACAGATGTTTTTCTCTCTCTCTCTTCCACTCTCTCTAAAAATTTATGGAAAAAAAATATCCTCAGGTAAGGAATAAAAAAAAATTTTTTTAAGAGTGTGCAAGGGGCAAAGCACCAGCTGCAATACTGACATGGGTGGTCAAAGTAGGACTCATTGAGAAAACACATTTTAGCAAACCCTAAGGAGATGAGGTTAGCCAAGAGGGTAAAGTGGATCTCTGGAGAAGGGCATTCCAAGCAGAGGGAATCACCAGGGCACAGGCTGGTGCTCTGTAGCCTTTCAGGAAACAGCAAAAAGGCCAGAGGGGCAGAAATAGAATTTGGGAGTAGTAGGAAAAGTGGTACTAGTAAAAAGGTCAAAGGTCAAAGACAGCCTCAGAGACCACTTATAGGGATCTTCTACACTAATAAAAGAGAAACATGGTAATTAGCGTACGACCGCTACCCTTTTCATTGGCTAATCAGTGAGTATATGCAAATTAACTGTCAGCGAAGATGGCGGTCGGCAGCCAGGCACTGAAGCGAGCATGAGGCTTGCTTGCTGCGGACTCCAACGTTCCCCGCCTCACTTGCAGGCCTCTCAGTTGCAACTCTAAGCAACTATGTACTATGTTGCAAATAAGAAGGTAAACAAAACCCCAGAAACCAGCTGGACTGAAACCCAGCCGGACCGAAACTGTGTATCCATTTTTTCAGCAGCGAGGCCTCAGAGCTAAAGCTGGCCCAGAATAAAAAAAAGAAAACAAGGAGCGGTTGGGAGCTCCAGTCACTCGCCACCCGGAAAACAGCCCTCAGCCCCTCACCCAGACTGGCCAGGCACCCCAGTGGGGACCCCCACCCTGATCCAGGACACCTTTCAGGGCAAACCAGCCGGCCCCCACCCGTGCACCAGGCCTCTATCCTATATAGTAAAAGGGTAATATGCCTCCCAGCACCAGGATCAGCGTGACAGGGGGCAGCGCCCAAACCCCCTGATCGCCCTGCAGCTCTGTGTGTGATAGGGGGCGGGGCCACAACCTCCCTATCCGCCCTGCTCTGTTTGTGACAGGGAAAGGCGCCCCAACCCACCCCCCGCCACGGGCCCTGCTCTGTGCCTGATAGGGGGGAACTCCCCAATCCCGATTGCCCTGGGGCTCTGTGTTTGACAGGGTGCGGCGCCCCAACCCACCCCCCGCCACGGGACCTGCTCTGTGCCTGATAGGGGGGAGCTCCCCAATCCCCTGATCGGCCCTGCTCTGTGTGTGACAGGGTGCGGCGCCCCAACGCCCCCCCCCCCCACGGGCCCTGCTCTGTGTGTCACATGGTAGAGCCATAACCTCTCCATCGGCCCTGCCCCGAGTGTGACAGCAGTGGCGCCCCATCCCCCTGATTGGCCCTGCTCTGTGGGTGATAGAGGATGGCGCCCCAACCCCCATCCACGGGCCTTGCTCTATGTGTGACAGGGTAGAGCCATAACCTCCCCATTGGCCCTGCCCTGAGTGTGACAGGGTGCAGCACCCCAACCCCCTGATCCGCCCTGCTCTGTGCATGACAGGGGGCGGCGCCCCAACTCCCCAATCGGCCCTGGTCTGAGCCTGACCAGGGGCTGCACTTAGGAATTGGGCCTGCCCTCTGCCACCCGGGAGCAGGCCTAAGCCAGCAGGTCGTTATCTCCCGAGGGGTCCCAGACTGTGAGAGGGCACAGGCCGGGCTGGGCCACCCCCCCTCCCCCCGCCCCCCGAGTGCACAAATTTTTGTGCACCGGGCCTCTAGTATTCTTATAATTGTGTAATTCCAAGAGTAGACAAGAAGCACACATCCCAGCCAGCATGGCTCAGTGGTTGAGCGTCAACCTATGAACCAGGAAGTCACAGCTCAATTCCCAGTCAGGACACATGCTCAGGTAGCAGGCTTGATCCCCAGTGTAGGGTGTGCAGGAGGCAGCAGATCAATGATTCTCTCTCATCATTGATGTTTCTCTCTTTCCCTCTCCCTTCCTCTCTGAAATCAATAAAAATGTATTTTTTTTAAAAAAAAAGCAACACACGTCCCAAAATATGTATATTTGTACATGAAGTATACCCAGGCTACTAAAATTTAAAAACAAGAGTTTTAGTGTTTTTGGTTCTGGGAGTGAGAAGCGCTGAGTTTGAGTTACCTGTGTGGTGGTCAGCATGATGCCCCAGGCCAGTGATGGTGAACCTATGACACACGTGTCAGAGGTGACACGCAAACTCATTTTTTTTCTTGATTTTTCTTTGTTAAATGGCATTTAAATATATAAAATAAATATCGAAAATATAAGTCTTTGTTTTACAATGGTTGCAAATATCAAAAAATTTCTTTATGTGACACGGCACCAGAGTTAAGTTAGGGTTTTTCAAAATGCTGACACGCCGAGCTCAAAAGGTTCGCCATCACTGCCTCAGGCCAAGGGGGAAGACCCAGAGGCAGAAGTTCGGTTATTTCCTGAACCGAAATGCTTACGAAAAGGCAGCCCTGCAGATCGAGTGCTACCACATCCAACATGCCTGGGACCATACCAAATCCATGTGGCAGAACCTGGTGGAGATGGGGTTGGCTATGGACCCCAACAAAGCAGTGCCCTTCCATAAGAGAAAGATGAAGGCCAGGGAGGTGAACATAGAGGAGAGGCCTCAGGAGCTTGTGCAGAAGCCCTATGTGCTAAATGACCTGGAGGCAGAAGCCAGTCTCCCAGAAAAGAAAGGAAATACACTGTCTCGGGACCTCATAGCCTGGGTACGCTACATGGTGAAGAACCACGAGGAGGAATATAAGGTCATGGCCCAGGATTAGAAGAATTACTATCAAGATACCCCGAAACAAATTCAGAATAAGATCAATGTCTATAGGTGTTTTTACTCAGCAGAGTGGCAAGCCTTCGTTCATTCTTTGCAGAAGAATAAGATGGAGGTTGTGTGACTGGTTTACACCTGCCCCAGGTTGAAGCCTCCTCCTGGACCAGAGAGACTGGAGTCAGGTTTAAGGCAAGGAGGGGCATGTGGCTACAGATGAGGCTGGCCAAACCCCATTCTCGGGGCCAAGGCTGCCTGATTTGAGCGACAGGAGGAAGTGATGACTGCTCCATCGCAGGATCACAGACAGGGTGTGGGGTGGACACTGGGCATTTTCTTAGTTTGATACTTTATCCTCAGCTATTAATAATACAAAAATTCTTCTGTTCCTAAGGCTTCTCCTACAAGCACCTAAAATGTCTCTTCTCTGCTCTTAAAAAGAAGGGCTCAGTGTTTTTACATACATCATTTCACATTTTAAAAAAGGGAGCTCCAGTGGATCATCCTGTGCCCCAGTGGATCATCCTGCGCATGCGCTCTTGGAGAAGCACCCCCCCTTTGAAGACCACTGCTCTATGCAGTCATTGCTTAGAAGGTTAACACTGTATTCTCCTAACAGTGGGGAGCCGTGCAGAGGGTCTGCTTTCCTAAGCCCGTCAGCACAGCCTGAGACTTCGCTGCAGGACTTACAGAAGGTCCCAGGATGTGAGAGGACTGGCCTGGAAGGGTCCCCCTACCCACCCAACCAAGAGATTCTTAAAACCTCCTCGCTGGGATAGAAGAGAGGCACCTGACCTTAGTCAATGGTATTTGGCAACTTGTTCCCACACTTGCCTTCTTTCTGCTAGAAGAGCTGCTGACCTCTTCTGGGAATTTTAATTACATTCTGGCAAATACATTGTCCTTTCTGACTGCTTAAACAGTCAGAAATGGGTCTCTAGGTGCCACTTACTAGTAATATCAAAACTAAAAACTAAATCATCTTATTAATGCAGAAACCTCATTTCTGTCTTAATAGCATGACATGGAGCTGGATAGTCATGGCTAAATAATCATAAACAGCTCTATTTCTCACATGGAGTAATTTACTTGTATAAATACATTTTTATAAATGTACTAGAGGCCCAGTGCATAAAATCAGTGCACTGGGACGGGGGGGGGGGGGGGGGGGAATGGTTGGAGAGGGAGAGAATCACTCAGCGTGGCCTGTGCTCTCTCACAGTCTGGGACCCCCTCAGGGGATGTCCGCGTGTCCGCTTAGGCCCGTTCCCCATGGGGAGCAGACCTAAGCTGGCAGGCAGACGTCCCTCTCGCAGTCTGGGACCCCTCGCTCCTTACTGCTCACCTGCTCGCTGCTCTTTATTGCTCTGCTTGCTGCTCCTTAGCGCTGCCACGGAGGCGGGAGAGGTTTCCACCACCACCGCTGTGCTTGCTAGCTGTGAGCCCGGCTTCTGGTTGAGCAGCGCTCCCCCTGTGAAAGTGCACTGACCACCAGGGGGCAGCTCTGGCATTGAGTGTCTGTCCCTTGGTGGTCAGCATGCATCATAGTGACCGGTCGTTCTGCCATAACCGTCGCTTAGGCTTTTATTATATAGATTATTTTAAGTTTATTTCTGTTGTATTCATTTTTAGTTACCTTCTACTTATGGCTTTTTTTTTATTTTAATGGTGATATAAGATTGCATTTTAAAGCAAGTATGTTTCAGTGCAAAAAGTTAAGACTTTTAAAATACTAAACGACAGTGCCTGTGGTACACAACTAGCAAAAGCCATGAGGATGTACAGAGTGAATGACTGATGTTAAGAGAACAATGCTGTGATGGAAAGCTCTAAGGTGTGGAGGATGCAGTACAAGCCATACACCTTAGTTCCTGCCTATACCCCTAGCCACTGAGCCTGGCACAAAGTACTCCACAAATAGTTGAATAAATGGAAGTGGTGATGCCAGAATTTGAGCCTGTGTCTCTCTGGCTCTCAAGTGCACTCCTAGCCTTTCTTGGCTGCCAAGAGCTGTGAAGTGTTTTTAAAATTTAGAAAGCTCCTCAGGTGACTTTAATGTGTCACCAGGAGTGCACACGCCTACACTGGAAGCATTGCCTTCCTAATTGCACAAGCAATCACAGTCCAGAGTGGCCAGTGTTATGCTGGGCAAGTACAGTCCTGTAAGCTAGTCTGAAGGCCACTGGAACAATTAACTGAGACTTGAAAGAATGAAAATCAATTAGCTAAGTGTATATTCTAGGTAGAGGGGGTTGGGGTGCAAAGGCCCAGAGATAAGGGAATGCAGGATGCATTTAAAAATTCACATTCTTCCTAGCTCTCCCACTTACGGTGATCAACTGTCCTTATTTTCCAGGACTGAAATGGTTCCCAGGACATAGGAATTTCCATTTAAAAACCAAGAAAGTCCCAGGGACACATTGGTCACCCTACCACTCCACTCCTGCCAGTGGGGAACCGTATTTACTCGTTGGGTGGACGATCACTCTGCTTTAAAATGGCACGTGTTTTTCTAAGCTAGGATTCCTAAGACATGACACAATAAGGCTCCTATCATCCTGCATCCTCCCTTCTTCCCACATGTGTGCTGCAAGCACCATCAAAAGGCTTTAAGCAAAGCAGAGAGAATTGGACTTGATTTTATAAGGTCACCTTGCTATTAAGTGTGGACAACAGACTGGAGGAGAGCATAAGTGGAAGCAACTAAGGTGGTTTTGAATCTAAGGCAACATTTCCTTCCGTAACTGATTACGGGAGCCTGTTATCGGCTGCATGTAGCACTGAGGATGATAAGATCAAGAGAAATTGAGGAAGCAGAATCAACAGGACTAGGTGATGATGAAAGGGAGGGAGGGAAGAGAGGGTAAATCAGGAAAAGAAGAAAAAAATGACTACTTTTTAGCGGAATTATAAAAACACTGGCTCAATATGTTCCAAAAGTTCACTGTGGATTCATGGCTGAACATTCACATTTCCACACTGTGAGAGTAAACAAGTAATCTTTTCTGCCAAAGAACGGCGTTTAGGCAGCCACCATTTGGGCTCCAGTGACTCGGCAGCTCACCTGGGGGCTGCCATTTGGAAACAGCAAAGGTCAACCCCTTCCTTTAAATTAGCCAATCGTGCAAGAGTGTGAGCCTAAGTTCTGTGACCAATCAAGAGTGAAAGACAAAAACAATAAGTTACAGAGAAGAAAATATAAGTTCCAAACTTATGGATATTGGTCATAAAAAACATTTTATGAACTTGGCCCCAAAGGCAAAGGAAGTAAAGGTAAAAATAAGTGAATGGGACTATATCAAACTAAAAAGCTTCTGCACAGCAACAGAAACGGACAACAAAACAAAGAGGCAACCAACCATATGGGAGATGATATTTGAGAACAGTAGCTCCAACAAAGGCTTAATTTCCAAAATATATCAAGAACTCATAAAACTCAACACCAAACAAACAAACAACCCAATCCAAAAGTGGGCAGAGGACCTGAAAATACACCTCTCCCAAGAATACATACAACCAGCGAACAGATATATAGCCTCACTAGAAATTTCCAGCCTCACTAGAAATTAGGGAAATGCAAATAAAAACGACAATGAGATACAACCTCACACCTGTTGGAGTGGCCATTATCAACAAGATTAGCAATAACAAGTGTTGGAGAGGATGTGGAAAAAAGAGACCCTTCATTCACTCCTGGCGGGAATGTAGACTGGTACAACCACAATGGAAAGCAGTCTGGTGATTCCTCAAAAAATTAAGAATAGAGCTACCATATCACCTAGCAATCCTTCTCCTGGGTATATACCAGAAAAACTCAAAATCATGTATTTGCAAAGATATATGCACCCCTATGTTCACTGCATTGTTATTCATGGTGGCTGAGACATGGAAACAACCGAAGTGACCTGTGATGGAGGACTGGATAAAGAAGAAGTGGTACATTACACAATGGAATAGTACTCAACCATAAGAAAGGATAATATAGTGCCATTTGCAACAACATGGATGGACCTTGAGAACATTATTCTAAGTGAAATAAGTCAGTCAGAAAAAGCTAAGAACCATATGATTTCACTTATATGTGGGATTTAAAACTGAAACTCGTGAACACAAACAGCAGTGCAGTGGTTCGTGCATGTGCTCCCAGACCATGTGCGTGCGCGCCCTCCTGCAGAGTAAAGATATTGCCTTGTTGTTTGGCTCCCGAGTATGCTTTGTGTTCTACCAGGACCCCAGATTTTGGGGGCTCGCCTTATTTCTATCAACATTAACAATATAAAAACTAGTTATATTTCCAGGCTATGTCACTAACCTACTAAAATCCATTAAGTGGTTGACATACATTTTCCAATGAAAAGTTGTAGAAAATAATATTGCTGAATATCTATAAAAGTTTTTTTTCTTTTCTTTTTTAAAAATATATTTTATTGATTTTTTACAGAGAGGAAGGAAGAAGGAGAAGGATAGAGAGTTAGACACATCGATGAGAGAGAGACATCGATTCAGCTGCTTCCTGCACACTCCCTACCGGGGATGTGTCCACAACCAAAGTACATGCCTTGACCGGAATCGAACCTGGGACCCTTCAGTCCACAGGGCGACGCTCTATCCACTGAGCCAAACCGGTCAGGGCTCTATAAAAGTCTTGAAAGGAATTAAAAAGCATTTTCTATTTATTTTAAATGTTGGTATTTAAGGCAAAAAAACATTTAATTGATTAAGGATGAGATATTACAGAGGTTTAAATGGGTCTTCTGGGTATTTTCAAAGGCTGAGAAGAAGTTCATTCTGATATTTGCTTTTACTTTTAAAATATACAGCCGCTCTCTTCCTGAGTGCAGGTACTACTAGCTCCACTTTCTATACCTAACCAGCCAAATCAGGGTCAGTTTTGGAAAGAAATATTTTCCTGAGACAACCAAGGAGGAACTGAAAGAGAAAGCAGAAAAGATGGACATTAAGTCTAGCCTGAGGAGGAATGAGCTGGATAAGAAAAGAATGAGGGCAAGGGAGTTAGTGTGTCGAGCCCAGTGTGGGTCAGAGAAAGGGAGTAGGGGAAGCCAATTACCCCTGGCAGTGTGTTCTGAGACATAGCTGAGGACAGAGGGGACAGAGGAGCATGACCAAAGACATCATTAGTCAATTGTGCACAGCTCAGAGGGAAAGAATGAGAGACCAACAGAGACTAAGCCCCTTACTTAAGTCTCAACACCTTCATTTTCTGAAGTACATCCCATCCTCTGGACACTTTCCAACTTACTCCAACTGAGAACTGAGACTCGAAAAGTTCAACTGCTGCCGTTCAATGCTCCAATGGCCTCTGCTGACTCCGTACCCAGCAAAGGCCCACCACCTCTCAAATACTCACCAACACATTCCACTACCTCACCTCCTTATCTTTCTATGGTATTTCAGTCAGGTTTTTGCCTGGCTAAACTCCACCCACATGGGATGATTTTAAGGCTATCATAATTTTTGCTGCAAATGCCTAAAGAAAACAAGAAGAATTCTAATTGAGAAAGGTAGTCTTCTGGATATTTATAGTGTACTACGTTCCAAAGGACTTTTATATATTTTAACTGACTAAATGAATTGAATGATAACAAACAAGCCCACAATTCAAATACAAATCAAAAACATTTTTGAGGTACAACTTTCTCATCTACTCCTCTTGGAAGTTGCTGAAAGGAAACAAATTCCAAATTCAGTATGGAAATCATCAATTCTTTCAAAAGGCTATTTCATACTTCCTCACTTCAGAGACATGTCACTGCCAAAAATGCAAATAGCAAGTGTTTTCACACATTTGCCCATTATTTGTACACAGTAGTCTTTATTACAGTTGAACTATTTGAAACAAAAGAAAAAAACTTCCTACAATCAAAGGAAGTACTTTACAAGATAAAGTTTAGCAAATGGAAAACTTGATAAAATTTACTCTCTCTTCTCCTTCCTTCTTAAAGAGCCAACAAGCAAGTCTTCCTCATGAATGCATAACCAGATGCACATGGATGGGGACTGTGGGCCACAGAACTGAACCACCCAGTTCACCTTCAGCCACTACATACTTCATAAACGCCCCTGTACACTGCAGAATGTAGAATGAAATGAAACCTGGGGGAAGCAGGCATTTTGAGCTAACTGCTGCTCAGCATAGCCCAGGACAAGTAGCATCCCCTTCCTCCCCAAGCCTTCTAGGGCAGTGATGGCGAATCCATGACACGCGTGTCAGAGGTGACACGCAAACTCATTTTTTTGCTTGATTTTTCTTTGTTAAATGGCATTTAAATATATAAAATAAATATCAAAAATATAAGTCTTTGTTTTACTATGGTTGCAAATATCAAAAAATTTCTATATGTGACACGGCACCAGAGTTAAGTTAGGGTTTTTCAAAATGCTGACACGCCGAGCTCAAAAGGTTCGCCATCACTGTTCTAGGTAATGACCACACTGTCATCAGGCAAGACACAAAGACGGAGACTCTAGCCCATCAGTCGGTGGGTTCATGACACGAGTAGTACCGGAAACTCTTGATTATGTGTCACAGAGGTAGTCCTTGGTCCAGGAATTTGGCTAATTTTAGATATAAGACAATGATGTATCAGATATAGATGGGTTTAGCAAACTTCACCCAAATGAACTATTTTTGGAGAGTCATGATTTCCTCTTGGAGGCAAGACCATCCATCCTCTTGTCCGGATCATAACAAGATTTAGCATGAGCTTACCTTGCTATGAAACTAAATGACAAAGATGCAATAGTCAGAGAACTGGCTAATTGGGAACCTTTTCTTCAGGAAATCTTCAAAGTGCATCCTTATTTCAGTGAGAGCTCCACACAAGGGCAGAGGAAAAGATATTTCTGTTAACAGAGGCCTTGCCAAAAAGTCTCCATCAAAAAAATACCTCTTTGCCAAAACCGGTTTGGCTCAGTGGATAGAGCGTTGGCCTGCGGACTGAAAGGTCCCAGGTTCGATTCTGGTCAAGGGCATGTACCTGGGTTGTGGGCACATTCCCAGTGGGAGATGTGCATGCAGGAGACAGCTGATCGATGTTTCTCTCTCATCGATGTTTCTAACTCTCTATCCCTCTCCCTTCCTCTCTGTAAAAAATCAATAAAATATATTTTTTAAAAAATACCTCTTTAACATGATTTAAAAACTACATTTCAAGCAATATCCTTATTAATATGAAATATTACAGGAATCCTGAATAAAACAAGGATGTACACTATTACCACTTTTATTGAACATTATTTGGAAGTTCCAGTTAATTAAAGACAAGAAAAAGAAATGAGGTTTAAGCCCTAGCTGCTTTGGCTCAGTGGATAGAGCGTCGGCCTGTGGACTGAAGGGTCCCAAGTTCGATTCTGGTCAAGAGCACATGCCTGGGTTGTGGGCTCAATCCCCAGTGGGGGCATGTAGGAGGAGCCGATCAATGATTCTCTCTCATCATTGACATTTCTCTCTCTACCTCTCCCTTTCTCTCTGAAATCAATAAAAATGTATTTAAAAAGAAAGAAACGAGGTTTAAAACATGAAAAAGAGACTATTATATTTGTAGACAATTTGATTGCCTAACTGAGAATAACCTAAGAGAATAAACTGGGAAAGTATCAGAACTAATAGAAGTTTAATAATGTTATTAGCAATCAAGGAAAAGCAATTGTTTTTCTAGTACTAAAGGATATAAACAAATAAAACTTTGTCTTATAAAAATCATTTTTTTATTTCTTATATTTATTTTATTGAGGGCTTGAATAGAGTAATATAATGTTCCTACCAGGAAAAGTCTTATGTCTTATTCCTCAAGTTAATGAAAACTACTTCCATTAAAGTCTCAATAAGTTTTTGCTTCATTTGTTTTTGGAGATTGAGGGGGTTGGTATAGGAAAATGACAAAAGGACTGAGTTCTCAGGAATTCAGCCTTCGGCATCAGTAAGAGAAGGTCCGTATTCTCAGACCTCTCTCTTTCTGCCCAACTTTCCTGTCACCCTCTTGGCTTTCAATGAGCATTGCAGTCCATTGATCTGTTCCTTTTGTCCCAAACAATCACTCCTGATATAGTACTAAACATTCCTTTTTCCTTCCACTGCTCTTTCTAGCACCTCATCCCTCAATTTCCTTTGTTCCTGACTCGTATCTATCCAGAAAATGTTCAGCCCTGAATTTGGGTTAGGAGGCATCCTGGTACAGTAATTAAGAATTCAGGCTCAAATCCTGAATTCCACCTGGTTTCAAATCCTGACTTTACTGCCTATTCACCATGTATCTGAGTCAAGATACTTAACTTTTCCAAGCCTTAGTTTCCACGTCTGTAAGTAAATAATAGTACCTAACTTAGAGTTGTAATGAGAGTTAAATAAGCTAATGCATATAAGATCTTGACATAAAGCCTGACACTTAATAAGCACTAAAAATATGAGCACCTATATAAGGGCTGCTGGGCCCTGTGACAAAATCACCTCCACATGTAACCGGGAAATGCTACTGGCCTAGGTCTTCCAGTCTCGGCAGTCCTCAGCGTGTGTGTGTGTGCGTGTGTGCGTGTGTGTGTGTGTGTCTGGTCAGCTCCTCTTTTCTGTTCCACAACTACTCTCTTTTGCCGGCCACTTTTAAATATGAGTATTCGTCAGAGGACCTGCCTATGGGCTCCTAGTCACACACCACACACTCACTCTTTTTTTGTCTTCCAATGTTCTCAACTCCTGTTCACATAATTGATAATTAGTAATCTCTAGACCTGACATCCCTCCTGAGCTTCAGATCCATAATGTCCACCTCAAACTCAGCAGGTTCCACACACCGTTTCCTCTTCATGTATCTTCAGTATCAATTAGTGGCACCACCGCCCACTCAAGCAAAATAACCTTTACTCCTGCCTCCTCACAGCCAGCCATTACTAAGAATGACTGGCTCTGCATTCTAAACATCTCTCCTTTTCTTCAGTGCCACCACCATTGCTTCAGTTCTGAAACCCGTTATCTCCCTAGCTGTTTGTATTCGTTTCCTAGGGCTTCCCTAACCAAGTCTCACAAGCTGAGGGGCTTAAACTATAGAAATTTATTGTCTCACAGTTCTGGAGACTGAAAGTCTAAGATCAAGGTGTCCACAGGGTTGGTTCCTTCTGGGGGATGTAAAGCAAGGATCAGTTCCCATGTCTCTTTCCTCAGCTTGCTGATGGCCATTTTCTCCCTGTGCCTCTCCACATTGCTTCCCCCTCTGTGTGTGTCAATCTCTGTGTCTAAACTTCCCATTGCACCAGTTATGCTGGATTAGGGCCCATCCTAATGACCTCATCTTACTAATTACACTGCCAATGACCAGAATTCCAAATAAGGTCACAAAGCTGGGTTAGGTCTTCAACATAGGAATTTGGGGAAGACACAATTGAACCTGTAGCACAGGTCTTCTTGCCTCTACTTTTGCTCAACTGTGCCTAACCACATCTTCTCCTTGACTATGAAAGCAATCTTTCTGAAATTCAATTTCTATCTCCTTTTCATGCTTAAAACCCACATTAGCTGTTTTTCATCCAAAATGTGAATGACAACAATGACAATACATATATTTTCTGGGTGCTAACAATGTGCCTGGTACTGTTCTAAGTACTCTACATACAGGACACTATTCCTATAGAATGGGCACTACTATCATCTCCATTTTATAAATGAACAAACCAAGCAACAAAGGTATTAAGTACTATCTGTTTAATAAAGCCATGTAGTCAGTAAGTCTCAGGACGAGGAATTAAACTCGGGCTCTGCACACCAAAATAAAGAGTAGCTGACATGGAAAGTCAATTTATTAGTCAATTTGGTTTCCCATTTTGACCCTTTACCTACCTTTCACAGGCTAACCTCAGCACAATCCAATTAAAACTTTCATTAGAGCAAAGAGGAGGCTTAGAAGGTAATGCTGATCCTCACTCACACACCTATCAAATCCTGAATACCTCACAAATATCAAATCACCCAAGCATTGCCACAATAAGGAGGTGGAGAAGGAAATGGGGGTGAAAAGGCAGAGAAGGCTGAAACTGCAGAATGATAACAGAGAGTAAGAAAATCTAACAACTCAGCCAGAATATACCCTCAGGTTAGAAATAAAGAAATAAAGTGCTTTTCAGTGTCTGAGGGGGGCTTTTTACAAAGAAATTAGTAATTAGTTTGAATGGCTGTGGTTTAATGTAGAGCATACAAATATAGGGGGTTTTTTTTCCCTCTAAATATAACATAAGAGCAACCCCAGAAGTTACTAAGGGAGGCTTTAAAAAGGACGATCATAAACTGTGAAACAAAAGATATTTTAAGTGCTAACCATATTTTTCCTTGAATATGTTTTAGGATACTATCTGACAAGGTCTTTAAAGGGTTCACTGTTGAAACCATTTTCATGGCCTAATGAGTTTCAGCCCTATTAATTCAGACTGTGCTGTGTACATTGATTTTTGTCATAGTGAGGATCAACAGAAGTAACAGTTCTTCAAATTAACCAACTGCTCACAATGTGAAGTACAAAGAATGTCTGCTGTGAAATATATAGTGTCCAAATACTACTTCATGTCAACAAAAGCTAACAAACAAACTGTATTTTTACACTACAGCAGAAGAAAAGTAATCCCTACCTGTACAGAAGACAATTTGGCTCCTTCAGTATTTTAGATAAAGAACTGCAATGCTAAGAAAGAGACAACCTACTTTCCAGCTCTTAATTACCATTTTTAGACTGCACAAACCACCAGGTAGGGACAGAATACACAGAAATAAAAATCACAAGCTAAAAACCTCTTGAAGGCAGTTCTTTCCCTAAAACGAAACCTTTATACCAAACGAATCTATACAGTTTCTGTATGTTCTAACCTTTTTACAATGTGTATATTAAATATTTTTGTTCCATAGCCTTTGGCAATTTTCCAAATTTAGTATGTCATAAAGAAAACTAAATTTAATCTGCTATATGACTAGACTCAAATTTTAAACTTACCATTAGAAATGACATTTATATCTCCTATCATATTGACATTTATTTCATTTTTTATAGTAACAAAAGCAGCCCTGGATATGTGCATGTCCTGAAGTTGTCCATAAGTAACCATTTCTTCCTAGACCTCCTTCTTTAGGTCACTAGCTCAGGGCTTGGCAATATATGGGCTAATGGCCAAACACAGCCCACTGCCTGCTTCTGTAGGGCCCACAAGGGAAAGAATGGTTTCTATGTTGGTAAATGGTTTGGGTGGAAAATGAATCAAAAGAATAATACTCCATAACACATAAAAATTTTATGAAATTCAAATTTTAGTGCCCATAAAGTTTTATTGGAAACAGCCACACCCATTCACTTAAATATTAAGCTGCTTTTGTGCTACAAAGGTAAGGTTGAATAGTTGTTACAGAGACTACCAGACCCACAAAGCCCAAAATATTCACAAAGCCCTCTTCACAAAAAGCTTGTCCACTCATGTGCTATTGTCAGAGACTTACAGAACATGTTATTAAGGGGCACTGGACAGCAAAATGACCAGAAGGGGTGTAATTACTGAAAGGAAATATGTTCTGATGGGCAAATCTGGAGCTGAGAGTAAATTCCTGCTAGCATTGATCAGCTGACATCTCTGTTTATGAAATGCACCAGATCTGAAGTTGCCATAACATGCGGTACTCTCAAAGGTGTATATCCATATTAAAAAAGACATTTGGACAGACAATTCAAGACATTTTATCATCAGACTTAAGAAAATTCTTCTCTAGAGCAAAAGGAGCTACTACCATCAAAGAGGACAAATTGGAGAACAAAACAGGTAAGTTGGAGAAATCAAAACAATGAGTTTGTGTAGATTGGGATAAATTGGAGGGAAATAGCCCAGTTGATGTGGGCCAGTGGTTGAGCATGGACCCATGAACCAAGAGGTCCCTGGTTTGATTCCTGGTCAGGGTACATACCCAGGTTGGGGGCTCAATCCCCAGGAGGCGGTGTGCAGGAGGCAGCCAATCGATGTTTCTTCTAGCTCTCTATTCCTTTCCCTTCCCCTCTCTCTAAAAATCAATAAAAACTTATTTTTTTTAATTGGGGGTAAATAGTAACTAAAATTCTCTCTAAAGGTAGAAGGATTGTACATAGGGACATTTTCAAAAGTGTGTGAAAAAAATTGATATATATATATATATATATATATATGTACACACACACACATACATATATATATATATATATAATACAATAACTTAAATGGTATTTAAATCTTAGATTAAGGAATTCTCTTATATATTTCAAAATACCACAGACTGGCAGTTTACACTTAAAACAACAACAAAACCACTAATATTATCCATACCAAAGTTAACGTTCTGTCATTTGCTAGAATTTAAAAATTTTTAATTTTACAAGTCTATTAATTGCAAGTTTGAGAATTAGACAATGAATCTCAAATCCTTTGCAAAATAGCACGTTAGTTGCTTTCAGTACATATTATAGTTGCTTTAAAATGTTACCTTCTCTTTCTAGATACAGTATAAATGAATATTCAACCTCAAACCTTCTTCCCTCCAAAATATTCTCTGTAATAACTTCAGGTTGTTTTTGGGTTTTTTGTTGTTTGTTTGTTTGTTCTTAAAAATAAAATTCTGGCTTACCTACATACCATACCAATTCTTATAACATTTTAAAGCACACAATTTCAGGTGAAAGCTCTGATGTGCAATATATATTTTGTACACATGAGTAGATATTTTGTATTATACTCTGTGGTTAGGGTGGAAAAGAGATGGTACTAAAACACAGATAGTACTCACAGCCAATAATCAAAGCTAATAAACAATACTCATGCCTGTTTCCTAAATGCACTTCAGTTTTAACATTACTAAGAAATGTGGGAACACTATCATAAATATATATATATTAATACCAAAGTGTCCCCTCGTGAGTTCGACAGGGAGACCGGGAGTTTGATAGCTCGCTATGACGTGCGCTGACCACCAGGGGAAGCAAAGGCAGGAGCAAAGGCAGGCCCCAGCTGGCAGCTGGCAGCTGGGGAAGGGAGGTCCTGGCCAACAGCGGAAGGCCCCGATCCGCCCTGATCGCCAGCCAGGCCTAGGGACTCTACCTGTGCACAAATTTCATGTACCAGGCCTCTAATCCTATCTAATAAAGAGGGAATATGCAATTTGACCATCACACTGTCACAAAGATGGCGGCGCCCAGTCCCCTCAGCCCTGCCGGAGTCCCCCAGTCCTTTCAGCCCGGCCGGGGTGGGGGGAGGGGGTGGCAGGTGCGAGGTGTGGCCAGACCCACCCTCAGCCCCCCAGCTGCCCAGGGCCGGCTCGAGGAACAGACAAGCCTTGGATGGCGGCTGCCCAAGGCTCAGGTAACCAGGGCTGGGCGAGGCTTGCGCTGTCGGCAATGGCAGCAGGAGAGGTGTGATGGGGGCGTCGCCTTCCCCTGATCGCCAGGTCGCCTCCTGCCCCTGAGGGCTCCCGGACTGTGAGAGGGGGCAGGCCGGGCTGAGGGACCCCCTCCTTCCAGTGCATGAATTTTCATGCACCGGGCCTCTAGTTAAAAATAATTCCTAATCTGTTTCTGAAAAAAGAAGAAATACATCAAAGTAATTAATTTATACAACCTGAGATTGATAGCAATATGGAGATAAATCACTAGACAAAACCAAAGAAGCTACTTTGGTTGGTACCTATAAAGCAATGTACACACACGTATACACACACACACACACACACACACACACACACACTAAAAACAGGATCCCCATAATAGCCTGTTGCTTAATTTTGCACTATTTGCACTTGCACAAGGCCTTCCTCCAGGAATTTCAGAGTACTTTAACAAACACATTCATTTGAATTATTCTAGATTCAATAAAGAAAATAAAAACCTTTAAAAAGTACACTTTAGCTCTAGACGGTCTGGCTCAGTGGCTAGAGCATAGGCCCATGGACTGAAGGGTCCTGAGTGGGTTCAACTCCACTCAAGGACACATACCTCAGTTGAAGGCTCCATCCCAGACCTTGGAGCCTCAGGTCAGGGTACATGAGGGAGGCAACCAATCGATGTGTCTCTCTAGCATCGATATCTCTCTCTCTGTCTCTCCCCCTCCCTTCCACTCTCTCTGAAAATCAATGGGGGGAAAAATCTCCTTGGTGGGGATTAAAAAAAGAAAGAAAAAGAAAAGTACACATTATGTTATTCTAATACGTCAAAATTAAAATGAAATGTTCATAACCCCAAATGTCCATCTGTCACACAACAGTAGACACACCAATTTTCACACTGTAAGACCACCAGGAAACACAACCACGAGAATTGTTTCCTAAATTTAAAATCTCATACCAAAAATTCTAAGAGGTTTATTAGTTTGTCCTTTGTAATCCCTAGTATGTGCTTTTAAAGGAGAAAAAATTAAAGGACCCCAAAACTCCTCAGACTTCAAAACAGTTCTTTCCAAAACACATTTAATGATTTATGTGTAAATTGAGTCATAAACATACAGATTAGATTTCCCTGAAAATATAAAGCTCAAAAATCAGAAAAAGATTGGCATAATATGAATATACACATTTGAAAAGTTCTACACATACAGATATTCACCAAGCAAGCATATTGTTTCAACCTTTCCATTTTTAAAGAGATGTTTAAAAATGTGCCATGCCTTTTTGTCCAACATCTCATCAAGGCAGCAGTGGTGGCAGCAGCTTTTCAAGTTTTGCTCTGCTGCCCAGGGACGACAAGAAAAAGAAAGATGCCAGAAAGTCGGCCAAGACAGACAGAGACCAGTGACAAATCTGAGGGCAAGGGCCAAAAAATATAAAGACGTGGTTCAAAGGCAGAGTGCTGGACAAGCTCAATAAGCTAGTTTTGTTTGACAAAACTCAGTAAGGAAGTTCCCAACCATCAATTTATAACCCAGCTGCTGTCTCTGAGAGACTGAAGACCCCCACCCAGTTCCTTGGCCAGGGCAGCCCTTCAGAAACTCCTTAGTAAAGCACTTATTAAACCAGTTTCAAAGCACAGAGCTCAAGTAATTTACACCAGAAACACCAAAGGTGGTGATGCTCCAGCTGTAGGTGAAGATGCATGAACAACAGGTCCCACCAGTTGTACATTTTGAAAAATAAAACTTTATTAAATAAAGAAATTTTTAAGTGTCAGAGTAAGTCCAATCCCATTTGTCTGAATTCTCTAGTAAGGGTACATATACTTCAGACCCCAAAACATCTGAAAACACAAGCTATACTGTTCCTTTTTCTTAATGTTCCACAAATGCTTGAAAAGCAAACTCTATTCAACTTAGTAGAATCAATTAAAATATTTCAAATTTTCTAAGCCAATGTTTTAAACTAAGTATGAATATTCCCTAGGACCAATAATTATGATGTATTTCTAAGTACCTTTCTAAGCCAAACCAAAGCACTTCTTTCCAAAACTCATTCTAACAAATTGGGACACTCACTGTGAAGTGGGGAGAGTTCAGATCACATGAATTATTCTTCCAAAGCAAAACTTAAATGCCAGAAGCATGAACATACTGAGTTATGCTGCCCTCTAGAGTCACCTCCTGATATTCATTTTAGCTTGAAGTAATTAAATTCTAATCCTAAAACCCTTCTAATTAAGCAAGCTTTCAGCATTCTAATATTGTAGACAAACATTTTTTTAATGGCTTGGTAGTTGTTATTGAAATCTGAAATATTTCAAATACCTACCATTATGAAAGGTTAGCCATACTTCCCAAAAGTACCCAAAAGAGAATTTTATAATTTGCATTTTTTTAAAGTTTTAAATAATGCAAACTGCATAGATCTCTAAAACAAAGGTGACTTATAGCATATAATAATTAACCCACGTGGCCAGAATTCTCTCTAGTAAAACCCCAAGTTCATACATTTAACAGAACATACAAATATTGGCCCCATATCGCCAGGGCTTCCCAGAGCTACACCTCAGCCTGCATCTGTCCCCTCAGGTACTAGCCAGGCAGCCAGAGCCATAAAGGAATCTTAAGGAGCTAATGAGAAGCCATGGAAACCAAGACCTGTGGAAGGTGCAAAGCACAAACACCAGTACCCACTTTTCCTAAGCATGCACTCAAAGTAAACTAAAACCACCCCACTAACCTCATACCTACAGGCACCTGTACCACACCATAACTGGAGATTTTCTATTACTCTTACCCTTAAGAACTTATTAAAAGACATGTTTTACCGTGCATCACAGATAATGCAGCTTGCCTCAGCTGTTACAGTAAGTGACCAGGGTTTTTTCTCTTGTTGATTCACAATGAGACTATAAATAATGAACACTCTGGTCAAACTTTGTTGGGGGGGGGGGGGGGGGGGGGGAGGATCTATATCTCTTCAACACCAAGAAAGCACATGTCTCCAAAAAGAAACCAAAACTAAGATTCAATGTTCCACAGCAAAATAGCTATTTTTTTTTTTTTAAGCAATCTAAGAAAAGTGATGTTGGGGCACCAATTCATTAAATAAAAATAGCAGCATTTTTGGGGGCATAACAGTGAAAATAAAATTTCTACAGGCTCTAGGTCAGGGACTAGAAAAGTAGGGCCCATGGGTTAAAGGCATGCAGCCTGTTTTTGTAAATAAAAGTCTTATTGAAACAACCAATTCCATTCATTTACATATTACCTATGGTGGGCTGCTTTCTCCTACAAGAGCAGAGCAGAGCAGGTATAACAGGGACCACATGGCCTGCAGGAGCTAAAATATTTACTATCTGCCCTTTACAGAAAAAGTCTGCCAAATCTGCTCTAGAACAAAAGATTCCTCAGCCTTCTCCAGACAGAGAGTTAGAAGCATGTCATGGGCACAAGCGAGGGAAGAAGACTGGTTTGAAGAGACAAAAGGGGATTACAGATGCTTGTTGTGCCCAGATTACAAGATTCCCAAGAAACCACATCAGGGAGCCAATTCGATGTAAAAGCATAAGAATCTGTATTCAAGTTAACTTGAGGTCTCCATCCACCAGACTCACCGACACATCGGCTAGCCAAGTGGCCAAGAGAGAGAGAACCCCTCCCCGAGACCGGTTATATGGGGGGGGGTTGGAATAAGGGAGGAGAAAGGACTGTGCTTTGCCGATTGGCCAGGCACAAGTCGATGTCCCGTTCCTGGGTGTGGCTAGCAGAGGACGTAGCCCTTACCCTGGGGGAAGGTGGAGGGCGTAGCCTTCGCCCTTTCAATGCTCATATTAAGAAAATAAAATTATGGGAACACATGGGAAAGAAGAACTGACAGATGCAGCTGATTCATCCCATGTAATGGTTTGAGATAGTTATGACTATGACTTATGATTATAACCAGGTCCCAGAATGAATTTAAGGTAAATATTAAGAACTTAAGTTAGTGGACCATCAAAAATACAGATGTTTCCAGCCCTGGCCACTGTGGCGCAGTTAATTAGAGAGTTGTCCCATGCACCGGAAGGTGGTGCGATTCCTGGTCGGGGTACATGCCTGGGCTGCAGTTTCAACCCCAGTCAGGGGACATACAGGAGTCAACAGACTGATGGAGTTTTTTCACACTGATGTATTTCTCACATTGATATTTCTCTCTCACATTGATGTTTCTCTCTCTCTCTCCCCCCCCCCTCCCCTCCCCCTCCCTCTCTAAAAGCAATATATCACCACTCCTGCCCTTAGAGCTGTGGCAGATACCCAAGGAAGAGTTCCTCCAATCCTGCAGCTGAAAGCCAGACCTTGTTGGAGAGGGCTCCTATCTAGCACAACTTCTGTAAAACCACCCTGTGGAATTGTTAGGGGCAGAAATAGAATACTGGGGATTAGCCATGGTTATGGGAAATACTTATCATGCTCTGTTAACAATGGTTGCCTTGTGTTGGTTAAAGAAAGGACATTCTAATCTGGCTGGGAGTTGTACGCCCCAGGACCTGGGAATCAACCTTGCACCTGGGAGTCAACCTTGGAATGTGGTCCATTCTCATTCAAGAACTGCCTATTATCATGGAAAGATTAACAAACTTGTTGCCCAAACAATGGAGTCCCACCCCAGCCCACATTGCCTGCTTCCCCATGTAGTCTCTGTTCTACCCTATATAAACAGTGGGCTTATGGGGGGCTGCAGAGCAGATTTTGGTGGATGACCTGCTGCTCTCCCATACTGCCAGCTATCTATATACAGACAGTCCTCCAGTTACGCAGGACTCGACTTAAGTCGTTTCATAGTTACGTAGCCATCTCCCATTTATTTATATAAAAAAAAAGTTCCGTCATTTCAACGTATTTACATATGTGCTTTATGTTTTTTATTATTTATTTACCACAAGTAAAGGTCAGGAATTATTATCTCTCTTTTTAAATTTTTTTTTACTGTTTCACTTCATTACTGCTGTGTATGTGCTCCATGTGAGTTAACGTAGGTGCTTATGTAGGTGAGTTCCAACTTACGGCAAAAATAGCGTTACGTTATGTCGTGCCGTAGGACCGGATCTCCAACATAACCCAACGTACCCAAGGGTCTACTGTATATAAAACCCTAATATGCAAATACACTGAATGGCAGAACAACCAAACAACCATTCGCTATGATGTGCACTGACCACCAGGGGGCGCGCGGAACATGGCGGGCATTGGCAGCAGGTGGCAGAGCACGGAACATGGCAGAATGGTAGAGTAGGGGTGCCAGACCAAGGCGGGGCGCTGGTCACTGTCATTGGGGCGAGCCTCTTGGGGTTACTGAAAATTCTTTGCTCCTGCGTGCTGCGGTCCCGCCCGGCACTCACGCCTGCTGCTGGCACCGGCCCCGCTCACACCCACTGCCAGCGCCAGAGCCGCCGCTTGCACCCGCTGCCGGCACCCGGAGCCAGCCCCGATCGCTCAGCACTGTCAGCGGGTGCGAGCAGTGCCAGCGCCGTCAGCATGTGGGAGCAGCGGTGGCGGGAGCAGGGCTGCCAGCAGACAGGGGACCAGGGGCTGCAGCAGGAAGGGCTGGGCGGGGCGCAGAGGATGGGCCGAGATCCGCCCCTATGGCCACCGCAGCCTCTCGGCCCACAGTTCCTTTTAAGGTGCACGCGGCCCCTAGTATTGGAATAAACGCTCATATATGATTCAGCCCTGTCTCTGCTTAATTGGCTCAAGTAGTGACAGGCAGCACAGACAATTTGTCCGGTTACAGAATTTGACAGAAACCTATCCTCTAGAACAGTGGTCACCAAACGGTGGTCTGTGAGGTCCAAAAGGTTGGCGACCACTGCTCTAGAATGACAGAGAGTTGTTTGTGGGAAGTTGTCTCATTGTAGGCACTTTACTACAAAACTCCCCGAGGTGGAGTGACAGAGGGTGAAGGAGCTTCTTGGTTGCTGAGAGATGCTAGCTGGTTTGGCTTGGTGGATAGAGCATTGGCCTGCGGACTAAAAGGTCCCAGGTTCGATTCTGGTTAAGGCCACATGCCAGGGTTGCAGGCTTGGTCTCCAGTAGGGGGTGTGCAGGAGGCAGCTGATCAGTGGTTCTCTCTCATCATTGATGCAGGAGCCTGAACACTGAAGAATCCCCACTTGCTGCAGGAGACTGCCAGGCAAGCACACTAGAATCAGTAAGTAAAAATTTTTCCTCCTTAAATCTCTCTCTTAACATCCCGCCCACTGGCCAAGGGAAAGAATTTAAAGGGTCCACACTCACTTCACAGGGCAGGCATTGAAGGGTACACTTGGAGGTGAGAAGCAATAATTGTGTAAGCACCATCATCATCATCATTCTGACCCAAGCCAGAAACCTAAGGTGCAACCTTGATACTTCCTTTAATCCTTAAGTCCTATATAGTTTAATCTTCTAATATTTCTTGAATCCATCCATTTCTCTCCATTTCCACTGTGAATGCCCCCGTTCTGGCTCACAACAACGCTTACAGTATGGCCATCATAGCCCTAGGCCTCCTACCCATAGACCTGCCTTTTTCCTCTTTTTTCCTGCAACTGAAACCACTGTGATCTTTGTAAATGGCACATCCAATCCTGTCAATCCCCTGCTTAAAACCTCTGGGGCATTTCTAAAGTGTCCATAATTAGGGTCCAAAATAAGTGATCACTTTCCAAGTTCCTTGTATTGATTGCCCCACCTCACAATCTATGCTCCAGACAGTAGGAGCTTTAAGTTGTTTGCCATATGAGAAGATACCAGTTTTGTTTGCTTGTTTATTGTTGTTTTATTTGTTTTACCTCTGGGCTACTGCACATGGGTTTTCTCTCCCCAAAACAGCCTTCCTTTTTCTGCAATTGCCATATCCACTATTCAGTTATGTAACTCTTCATCGTTCTTCAGGTCTTAAACTTAAATATCTCTTGCTCCAAGTCAGGTGCCCCTGCTAAAGTACACCAATAGACCCCTCCACTTCCCCATTTAGAACCCATATCACGCATTACTGTGACTATTAACTATCTTATCTTCTATACTTTTACCTCTATAAAGGCAAGAAAAATGTCTTCCTCATCAGTGAATCCCAAAGAGATGTCTAGAAAAAGTAGGCACTCAGTAAGTATCAGTTCAGTTCATCAATGATGAATGAAGGAGGAAAGACTTTATGAAGTGAATAATAGCTTAAAAGAAAAAGACTTTGGTTTTGACATTATTCCTGACATGTTGATCAGTACACTGCGATAACATTACTCATACTTCATGCTAAAGATGAGAAGAAAATATCTTTGTTCCATACTTAACAACTAAGATAAAGTAAAATATAAAGTCTATTTCTCACAGGGGGGAAAACTAATTCAACCAGCTGATAATATAAATTTATGATTATATTGTATAAGATAAAGAAAAAGACTGTTATTTCCAAGGTGAACAGTGCCATTCTAAAAATATATATATATGCATATATATATATATATATATATATATATGATTCAGTTTATTTACACCCAATAATGAAAATCTATTACAAGATGACATTCCATAGTACGCCATGCTTCCACAGTAGAAAATCAATACATCATATTCAGTTTCAGTAACTTGTTTACCCAACCACAGTTCTAAAATCATTATGCAATGCAGTCTTCTCAAGCACTTTAAAGCCGTCTCAGATCAAAACTAGACTGTCTCTGACACCTAACTCCAATCTTGCTGACTCTCCAGGAATCTGCTCAGGGCTCTGGGGATTGGTATGTCAAGTTGTCCTGCCATATGGAAGGATATTTAGGATTGCTAGTCCAGTACTGCTGCCACTCAACCACACTGGTCTATTTTACTCTATCTACAGGGGACAGACTGGCCAATCTGACCAGAACATTATGTTTTCTTCTTTTCTATCTTCCCCAGTATTCAGCACGGTACTAATCTAACAGCAAAAGCATAATAAAACACTGCTGAACTCAAATGACCAATTACAACGTCCTCTACAAGAACATTCCACAATATAATTACTAGGGCCGCTTTGATAAAATCTTCACACACACACAGCCAGGGACACACATGCTGACACATTCCATACATAGCTTTAATAGTAGTCCAAATCAAGAAAATTTCAAGTACCAAATATGTTCGTGTGGTTATTATCCTTTAACTGTTTTTATTCCAACTGATGTACAGTTCATTTTCTATAAAGTTTCATTGTATATACATCCATAGTCTAATCAAGGAAAGCTAATCAATAAAATGAAACTCAAAAAAGGCCTAAGAGCTACTCACTCCACCAAGAATGATCTTTCCTCAGGTATCTGCATGACTCACTTCTAAGCTCAAATGCCACCGTCCCTAATCACTCTTTAAACCCATTACCACTCCCACAGCCTCCATTCCTTCCCACCTCCACCCGCCCCCCCCCCCGCACCTCCCCCGCACCCCCCTCCTGACTTATTTTTCTTCTTAGCACTTAGCACCATCAACATTGTTTGTTCTTTTTTTATTACCTGTTTTGTCAGACACACTGGAATGTTTCTCCATGAATAAAGGGATATTTTGGTTTGTTTTATTCAATGCCACTTCCTCAGCTCTCAGAACTGTATGTGAAAAACATACCTACGTGCTCAATATACTAGTATATTGGTTGAGTGAATGAAAATAGAGCCCCAGAAATTGATCTTAATACTGAGGCTATGAAATGAAAGCTCACCAAGTGGGAGTGGACATATATTTGAGAGGTGATTCTCTTTCATTTAACTTAAGCCCGAAGGAATTTATGAAATTAAATTGCTACTCAAGCTGCACCCAAAGATCACTGAGACTGCCCCTGAGTAACAAACTGCTCAAGTACATTAACAAAAAGCAAAGAATCCTATGTCCTGCTTCAGCACTGGAGAAAACTTTGCTATGGAAAATGTAGATTACTTAAGTTCCATACATGGCTAGTTAGGGATTTTACAGCATACCTCTCATAACATTATGAGGTCCAGACTATAGTTTTACAGAATCTTCCCCAGATATGATTTCTCTGAAACTACAACTCTTCACTAACATTATAGTAAGTCATGGTAGTTGCATTCTTAAATATTCTCACTACCTAAAAATCCTGTACATAGCAATATAACTGATGGATAAATTCTGAATCAAGGAACTCTGATGGAGAAAATTATACTATCAGGTGTGCCATTTGGCCTTTAAACCAGAATAGGGATTACAGAACTGATCAAATAGCTCACAATATTTATTTGGTCAAGAAGAGATCACCTTCAGATTTAATGAGGCAATAAAATAAGAAAAACATAGAAGTAGAGGTGTTAACAAATACTCAGTAAGCCAAATGCACAGTTTTATACTGAGTTTTGTAGTAAGAGACAAAAGAAATAAAACATACTAAAAGACTTTAAACTCTAGTTGTGACAAAATAAACAGGAATTGCAGCGTCATGGGGGAAAATGCCTATAGTCTAATGGAAAACTTCAAAATCATATAGACTGAGGAAAACAGACTCCACATATCACAGAAAAACAGGATTTTTCTTTGACATCAATAGCACTGTTGATGCAGTTTTCCCTACCTGCAGTCAAGTAGGTCAGTGGATAGAGACTCAGGTGTATGCTGCTCATGCTGGCCTCGTCACCCCAAGGCTATTTTCATTACCTCTGTGGTTATATTTTCCCATCTACTGATGGTTGGCATGTCCAGCTATTGTTAAATACTTTCATTTCTATGTCCCAAATGTTTTCCAATCTGTTCCCTTCTATATCACACTACCCTTGGCCTGGTTCAGCCCTCCTGGTCACCTGGCTAATTCACTATAAAGCAAAGTCTGATGATTTTGCTCCCCTACTCAAAAACTTCTACTAGATTTCAACAGCCACTGAATAAAGTCTAAACTCTTTAGCACTCTAATTTTAAGGATTAAGCTTCTGGTCTCAGCCCTTCATGTTCCAACCACCATGCCTTGGCTTACACACTTTTCTACCACCTAAAGCACGTTCCCTTTCTTTTATATATTTCAACATCCCTCTTAACTTCTCAAAGACCTAGTTTAAATGTCATCTGTGTGAAGATTCCTCTGATCCTCAAAATCAGGATTATCTGGTGCTTCCTGTGCATTATCAAAGTATTTTGTTTGTACCTCTATTAAAATGGATTTTATCCATGTTCATGTTAAGTTGAAGTCTGATACAGTTTTTATCTGCCTGCCCCCCTTCCTGCCTCTTTCTAGGGAAAGAACCCCTTCTTTTAGGGATCTAAGAACATGCAGGTGGGGTGAATCCAGGGCTGCACAATCAGTGTGCTAAGTCATCCTAGCCACCACAGTTGGTTCGAGAATGGGCCTATGTCCCAAGTACAGCCGGTTGGAACCCTCCCCGCCAGAACTTGTGCTAGAACCATTAGAAAAAGAAAAAAAAAGAATTTCTTTTTGCTGGATCCCCCAGTGGTCCGCAAACCGCGGCTCTTTGGCCCCTTCAAGTGTGGCTCTTCCACAAAATACCGACTTCTGAGCATGGGCCACAAAGTTTCAATCGCACTGTACATGCGTGCCCGCACGTGGTATTCTGTGGAAGAGCCACAATCAAGGCGCCAAAGAGCCGCATGTGGCTCGCGAGCCGCGGTTTGCCAACCACGGCCTAGCCAAAGGGATGAGGTCTAGAGCTGCATGAAGCCATGCAGCCATTTTTGCTACAACATGAGAAAAGCCTGATGACAATGATGCTAACACAAAGGAAAACAAAGACAAAGGAGGAAAAGAGATTCTCAGTGCTTCTATGAATTTCTGTATCTACCCAGGTTCACCCACAAAGCTTCCTAATTACAAAAACTCAAATTTCCCTTTCTGTTTGAACTGGATTTCTGCCAGTTCTCAACTAACAAAGTACTAATATAAGTTATGATCATGGTCTGTTTTATATTATAATTAAGAGTACGCAGGGCAGAAGGAAAAAGATCATACCTGGCAGGTAAGAGAAATAACAAAAAAGTCAATGTCGCTGGAGTGGCTGGGCAAGCATGGAGTGATGGAAATGGATAGCATTGTAAGAATTTTTACTTTTAATGAGTGACATATCAGGCCACTGCAAAGTCTCATGCAAAGGAAGGGTAGCATCTCACGTAAGTTTTAAAAGGATCACTGCCTTCAGTTTTAAAAGGATAACTTCCCATATTTGTTTAGGGAAGGGGGGAGAGGGTGGGGATCTTAGAAGCACTGGACCTGTTAAGAGACTAGCAGAGCAACCAGTCCAGAGATGATGGTGCTCAGACCATGGTTTGCTTATTTTTCAAATATCCTATTTTTTGGTTACCAATTACAACTTTGGAAAGAGAGTTAAATCAACACATGGTATTTATGCTGGATTTGCTGAGTATCTACTATGTGTAAGACACTCTCCTTTAATTATCACCACCTTGTCAGATCTAGTTATCTAGCCCCAGAAATCTTTCCTAAACTCAAGACCCATATAGAAACAGCCAAATGGAATTCTCTGATTAGATAGTCCATACACACTTTACCCCCAAAACCAACTGCTCCCTTGCCCCATAATCTGACTGCCTCATTAATAATAACCCAAATCATATTTGTTACTAAAGATAATAAGAAAGTATATTTACCAATTACTTTCAAATTACCATATAATTTACTACACACTAAATATCTCATTTAAACCTCGAGATAATTCTGAGACAAACACCATTATTTACCTCCTCCATTTTATAGACAATACAACTGAGCTCAGAAAAAATGAAGTAACTCGCCAAAGGTTACTCTGCTGGGAAGTGGTAGAGCTGAGATTCAAACCTGTGCCCACAGAGTCACATCAGTCAGAAACCTGGGAATAATTTTAGACTCTTAGACTCTCAGCCCCATTACTCACCAATTATGAACAACTAGCTTCCATTCCTCTCTATTCATTCTTACATCATCACTACCTTAATTCAGAGCTTCCTCATATCTAACCTATTACCTCAGTAGTCTCATAGGTAATGTTGCCTTTTCTTGTGTTGTCCTTCCATTCTTTCCCCATAGTGTCAGCAGATAATATTCTTCAATTCCAAAATCAAACTTTGTCCAATCCAAGCATAAGATTGGAAACCCTATGGATTAGGAAAATATAGCTAAAAACTCAAAAACTGAAGGCTACAGCTTTCATTAACAGTATGCATGTATTAATTCTAGTACCAGCAATTTACCAAACAATTTTCAGTAGTATTCCAACTTTGAGAATTGTTAATATTGCCAGGTAGAAAAAGTCTTCATCTTCCCAATCCCATAGGCTGGGACATTAAGCATTTCAAGAACTTCATCCCACCTTCCTAACTTATTCCTTCCTTCTCTTATCCAATCAAAATTTCCATTACCTAAAGTCCCAAATAGGCACTGACTTGATAAAAAGTATCTTATAATGAGGTATCAGGGCATATATATTTTAAAAGAGAAACTTATTAAACAAACTAGAGGCCCGGTAAACAAAATTCGTGCACTGGAGATGGGTCCCCCTCAGCCCGGCCTGTGCCCTCTCGCAGTCCGGGAGCCCTCGGGGGATGTCCGACTGCCACGGAGCCGCTGCCTCGCCAGCCGTGAGCCCGGCTCAGGGCTTCTGGCCGAGCAGCGCTCCCCCTGTGGGAGCGCACTGACCACCATGGGCATTGAGCATCTGCCCCCTCGTGGTCAGTGTGCATCACAGCAACCAGTCGTTCTGCCATTCGGTCGATTTGCATTATTAGCCTCTTATTATATAGAATGAGTCTCTATTCTGGCACATCACACACTTGAAAGACAGTGGTGGTGATAATAATAATGGCTGACAGTTACCAAGATCTAGCAAGCTGTGTGCCAGGCACTGTTTTACTTGCTTTACAAGTATTTAATCATCTACTCCTTTAATCATCACAACAACCTCATAAAGTGAGTACATTATATTATCATCATCATCATCACCATAATTTTTTGGGTAAAGAATTTGAGATTTGGAGGAGTTAAGAGACATGTCACATATGTCCAAGGTCACACAGAAAGTAAATGGTGTCAGGATTAAAATCCTAGACCCAGTGCTCCCAACTACCTCATTACTTACAACATGACTATAGTAGCTGACTCTAAAAGAGATATGTGGAGGAAATGGTTGTAAGCTTACTCATTCATTTTTAAAATGTTTCTGAAGAGCTTACTATGTTCTCAGAACTATTCCTGGTGCTGGGAATAGTCAGCGGAGGTCAAATAATATATAAGTAAATAAGCAAACAATGTAATTCAGATGATAAATGATTTAAAAGAACAAAACAGGACAAGGTGATGTAGCATGATGGGCTATTCTAGACTGGCCAGGGAAGCTTCCCTGAGGAGTAATATATTATACAGTGGAGCAAGCAAAGCAAACACCTGAGGGAAGCCCACTCCGGCTGGGGTCACCATAACTGCAATAGACCTCGGGTAAGAGTAGGCAGGCCTCCAAACAATAAAACAGACAGGAGGCCACTATAACTGAAGCTAATGGAGCAAAGTACAGAGTGGTCAGAGGTTACATCAGAGGCTTGGAAGAGCCAGACTATGCTGGCATATGGTCATGGGAAGAAATCTCTATTTTATTCCTAGTGGAATGAGGAACTCCTACATGGTTTTATTAGTAAGTAGGAGAATGATGTGATCTGTGTTTCTGGAAAAACCACTTCCACTGTGTTAAAAATGGATTTTAGAGGGACAAAAGTGGAAGGCTACAGAAGGATTAGGAGGTCATCTCTCTTAGAACCATGCCTGGCACAGTCATTAGTCAATAAAAATTTGCTGAATGAATGAATGCTGCAATAGTCTAGTGAGAGACAATGAGAGCAAAGGCTAGGGAGGGACAGCGCTGCATGTGTACACGCAGTTCAGCCTCTATGCAATAAATACCAGGTGAGTGACAGAAACCTTGCAGTCTTCTAAGAACCAATAGGCATTCTTTTATTGAGCAGGGTTCAGGCTCTTTCAGTGGCTTCTAGCTCTTTCAGTCCTGGTTAAGGGCTTGGACTCTTGAATCAAATTGCCTAGATTCAGACCTTGGTTCCATCCTTTATCGGCAAGTTATTTCCCTTCTCTGCGCATCATCATCATCAGTTGTCCTACTACAAGCCCCAACTCCTCTCCCATCTCAGCCTTTTCAACAGTCTTCTCCTTCCTCTACTGAATGCTACTAATATCCAAAAGAACCTAATAATTGTGGACAATAAATTCACTTAGTGTGCAACACTCCCTTCTACAAAGAGCTTAACTAAAGCAGTTCATTCTTACACACACTGCCAGTTTGTTTAGTCTTAACATTTGATATTCTATAATGTTCCTATGGCAGTTTATTAATAAAAGTAGTCTACCAAGCCTAAGATGTATTGTCAAGGAAGGTACATGTTGAATTTTATTCAGAATAATAATGACTGCCAACTTAAATCATTGTTTTGTGTTTTGTTTTTTAGGTTCCCATGCTAACCAACTCCAGTATTTTTCAGAACTACGAAATTAAACTCTAAAATGTTGTATTATTTTGTGCCTTCAATACATTTACTCTCAAAATAAGGTTCCCTCCTCACAAAAGCCAGGGGTTAAGAAAAGTATTTTTCTATTGAGCATCATAAGGGGTTATACCGGTCATCTACAAATAGCTATGGTGCCCTAGCAGGCTGTGCCTCTGATTTGTACTATTCCACAGTTTCCCTTTTGCCATAAAACTTTATAATTTTAGCCACCAATACAATCATACTCTGGCCACCGACTAGCTCATATTAAATATCACAGACTTTTAAAGTGCCTTTAAAAATAGAGTTAGAGCCCTAACCGGTTTGGCTCAGTGGATAGAGAGCATTGGCCTGCAGACTCAAGGGTCCCGGGTTCAATTCCGGTCAAGGGCATGTACCTTGGTTGCGGGCACATCCCCAGTGGGGAGTGTGCAGGAGGCAGCTGATGGATGTTTCTCTCACATCGATGTTTCTAACTCTCTATCCCTCTCCCTTCCTCTCTGTAAAAAATCAATAAAAAATATATTATTTTTAAAAATAGAGTTAGAACAAAGACATCTTTTACCTATTGCTGAAATCACATAATTTATTTCTATCAAATGCCTTAAGTTGTTACAAACAAATACTGTTGTTAGGCACAGAATCTTAGGATACTGTTTTCCTCTCCAGTGACAGCTGAAGCTATGTAGCAACCAAATAGACAATAAATGTAGCAAATATGCCTTTGAATAAACTGCCAAGAAAAAGAGCAGAGAAATGCTTCAAGCTGAGGATATAGAACCCTCCAGGCTCTGTGGGCAGCTCGTTCTAGCACACAGATTGATGTGACTGCACAACCAGGATCCATCAAAGGCAGTCACCCAGGGAATTTCCTGGGAGGATTGGATGCTGTGGACAGCTTCTGTAACTGTCAAAAGCTACACAAAATAGACAGAAAGAAAAAATACTAAGAAAATGTCATGCCAAGCCAATTACCAACAAGATTTTCCCACTGTAGGAACATTTTTTTGAAAAAGTGAATGATAATTTAATCAGTTTTTTAAATTAATTTAAATACTTCTGATTAATATATGAATAAACACATTTCCATTCCTTAATATATGCATAATAAAACAAATGCTATATTAAAATCTTTTGGCTCTTGAAAACTGTGTGTGAAAAGATCTTTACATTGAAAGATAGTGTAGTTAAAATAGTAAAAGAAATGAGAAAGATAGCAATTAAGGAAAGACTAAACATTTAAAATGGGAGTAGGATCTGTGAACTGAATTATAGAAAAGATATACTCAGTCTGTCTTTTTTAGATAATTCCTCCCACACACCTTTTCTATAGTGTCTGCCATGGTTTATGAGTCTCCGTCCTTTCAGAGTTAATGGTTATATTAAACGGAGAATATCAGAGATTTTCATTGTCAAAGAAAAAACTTAGAAATGCTTTAGAATTGGGAAAAATTAGGCATTTAAGGTCTCATTTAATTTTGGAAGTTTCTTTTTAAATATCACCTTTACTTTTAAATAGAAAAAAAAGTCACAAATATTAACTCCAATATTAACACAGCCTAAGAGCTTAAAGCTTGTTTACAAACCCCTTTTTAATTAGAAGAAATCATTTTAAGTGCCTAGTAGTAAGGTAAGATCAAGACAAGTGTTTTCTCACTTATCTGTAAGATTGGGAAACTGCTATTTTAGGGTTTCTGAAAAAGGCAAACTTTATATCTTATTTAACTGGAGATTGGGGAAATGGGTACTATCACCACATAAAAATCATTTTTTAGCCGAAGCCGGTTTGGCTCAGTGGATGGAGCGTCGGCCTGCGGACTGGAGGGTCCCGGGTTCGATTCTGGTTGGGGGCATGTGCCTGGGTTGCAGGCACATCCCCAGTGGGGGACGTGCGGGAGGCAGCTGATGGATGTTTCTCTCTCATCGATGTTTCTGGCTCTCTGTCTCTCTCCTTTCCTCTCTGTAGAAAGTCAATAGAATATATATTTTTTTAATCATTTTTTATATTCTGAATTCCTTCCTCTAGATATGTTTTAATATTTTTTCTAATAATTTTTTTATTGATTTTAGAGAGGAAGGGAGAGGGAGAGATAGAAACATCAATGAAGAGAATCCTTGATTGGCTGCCTTCAGCACACCTCCTACTGGGGACTGAGCCAGAAACTCAGGTATGTGCCCTGACAGGAATCAAACCTCAAACTGTGACCTCCTGGTTCATAGGTCGATGCTCAACCACTGAACCACACTGGCCAGGCTCTATTTATTTTTTTAATCCTCACCCAAGGACATGCTTTTCATTTATTCTAGCGAGGAAAACATCGATCAGTTGCCTCATATATGTGCCCCAATAGGGACCGAACCTGCAACCTGGGTATGTGCCCTGATCAGGAATTAAACCCGCGACCCTTCGATGCACAGGACAACGCTCTAACCAACTGCGCCACGCTAGCCAAGGAAAATATATATATTCCTATATGCAAAATCCATCTGCCTTTTTTTTTCTATTGTCTCTGGAATTAATCTCTACTATTTATCATCTATGGAAAGCTCTTAGGTTAGTAAGATTTTCAGTCACAGTTTGCCTTTCATCCCTTCAAACAACTACAGTTCTGAACATATCATTTCAAAAGCTATTACTGTCTGTCTCCAATAGGAAGTGCTACAAAGTACTTGAAACACCCAAACACACTTCCTGAACAAGTGTCTGGTTGCTCAACATGACCATCTCTCATTAACCCTGGAAGGTATTATCCAGGCAGTCCCTGTTTACACACACTCACCAACCCCATCTCTGCCCACCCTGTCACTGAAAAAAAAAATCACTTAGGATGCTCCAGGAATTAGACCACACACGTTGCATCCATTTTCTCATTTATTCTTTACTACACTCTAAGAGTAGGTATTAGTGTTATACCCATTTTAATTAAAGAAAGCTCTGGTTTGAAGTGATTAAGTATCTTGCTCAAATTTACACAAAGTCCGGATTTAAATGCAGCACTTTCTCTAGAATTGATACTCCAAACACTTGGAAGAATAGGAAGGAAAGAATTGGGACAAGCAGATAAATTGTGGGAAATCTGATTTTCAGGCACCTCTAGCCAGCCTGAATAAAATGAAGGGACAGAGAAAGTAAAAATGTCTTGCACCTCTCTTCCCACCCCTCCCCGCACAGTTAACGCACACCTACGCAGGCATTTCACCTACGTTACTTGGAACTCTATCAATTGGAAATCCATACACATTGACAGAGAGTTAGTTCAGCCTAGTGATGCAGCACTTGTGCTGTAGATCCTGATTGCCAGGTCTGAATCCCTACTCTCACTTATCACCTGTGCAACCTTGTTTAAATTGTTCTCTCTGCTTTGGTTTCCTCATCTTTAAAACGGAAAAACAACAGTATCTCCTACATAGTACTGCTACGATGATAAATTTCCTTAACACGCTGTCAAGAAGCTTGGGACAGTGTGTGGCACACAGTAAGCACGCAATAAAGGCTTCTTATTATTTATCTTCTTTTAATACAAATAATTCTGGGTGAGTTATGAGTAAAACATCTTAATTTGTAATAGTTTAATCAGATGGCTGAGAGCAGGGACACCAAGTACCAGAAGCTGGGGAAGGCCAAGCTGCTGCTTGGAGCACCTGAGGGGGAAGAAAGCTCAGGCAACAGCTACCTGCCTCCGAGGGAAGGGTGTTTTAAATGGTGGAGGAAGTAAGAAGGTCACAAAAAAGGAAGTGGGAGAATAAGGATCCCCAAACGAACTGTCCATTTCCTAATTTGTTTATGGTCAACACTGGTTCCCAAGGAGAAGAAACGATTTCTCTGTAATACTTCTTCAGACAAAAGGTCACCAGACAAGACTGGTAAGGGATTGGGAAAGGATTAATAAAATATGGACTCAACTATAATTATATTATTTGATTTTCTATAGCATCCTCTCCTTCAGTCACGATGAAAAGATAAAACAGTAAGAACAAATAATTCTCCCGCCCAAGATTATCTAGGGAACCACACACCCCTGCTGGTCTCGGAGTAGCAGCGAGCCTTCTCTGAGCAAGCTGGATCTCAACATGCGACTCCACCAGGGTCATCACAAATTAGCAGCCTGGCATTTCAGGAACAATCAGCCTGACCACATGTAACTTAATATTTGTTTAAATTAAAAAAAAGAAAACACAAGGGAGTCATTTGATCTCCAAATAAACAGCAATGTATGGCAATGAAGGCAAAATTCTGATAGGAACCATGTTTTCATACCTGGCACCTACCTGCAAACCTCTCTGACAGAACTTGAAGGACAGAGTAAAGATGGGCAAATTCCATGTTTCTGCCAGGGTTCCTGAACTATACCAAAGTTAAACTTATACTAGTCTGGTTAGTTTTGCTCTGCTGATTCCCTCTACAAAATCAAGTGAAACAATGTGTAGAATATGTATGGTTTTTATTCTGAAGAGCCCCAAATACTGTGCTTATTTCTATAGCAACAAGTCCCAGAGACCAAGAGTTAACTCCATAGACAACCTCCGAGAGGCCCTTCCTTTGCACTTTTATATTATGATAATAAATCTTTAGCAGAGGATCATTCATTTTAAAAAGAAAAAAGGTAACTAACTAGGTAACTAAAACTACACTATCAGTATCATCACCTGATAATATACAAGGTATTAAAGAGATATAAGGCAAGTTGGGGGTAAAACCTGATTCCAAGAGTTATAACAGAATTTCTCCCACTTAATTATATTTATAAGAACATTCCTCAAATAATTATTTTCCTTAGCCACTGCAAAAAAAAGTAAAAAAGACAAAATCAATAATACAATAATAGCTAAAACTTACTAGAGTAAACCATTTAATCCTCACAACAGCTCTTGAAGGGCCACTATTATTACCCCCGTTTTACAGAAAACAGATACTGAGGCTAAATAGTGTGCCCAATGTCACACAGCTAATGCGTGCTAGAGACAGGAGTTGAGCCCAGGCACACTGCCTCCTACATCTGTGCTCTTAATCACTACATTGTGCCACTTTTCAAGTGGAAAGAAATCAAACTGGCTGTCACCCAAAACACTTGTCATATAATGCTGAATTTTGACTTTGCTTTATATTTTTAATCCTTCTACCTAAGAGAAGCACTTCCTTTGCACTTTTATATTCTTGTACTAAATCTTTACCTTAGGAACATTTTCACTATAAAAAAAAAACACAAACAACACAGCTACACTATCAGCAGCAGCAACCAGTTAAGTCAGACATAGAAAGGAGTGAACTACATGATTCCTACTGACCCTTGTTCACAGAAGAGTCTTCAAAATGATACACAACTGGAAAGTGCTAATTCAGACAATTTCATGGTAACTTCACACATATTTCATCTCACTGAGCGACATATTTCAAAAGTAAGAACACTGACTACTGACACATAATATGACTCGCTCTCTGGTATAAGGGTGTAAGTGAACCAAGGTTTCTTGAAACCTAGCCAGTCCCCTTTCCTATGCTACATTAAATGTTTCAAGTAATAAACCCATTTCCTCTGTAGGAAACTGATGTGATCAAAAGAAATAAAGAAAAACAAAAGAAACGTATCACAGATAGTTTATGTTGAAAATAATTTAAAATGTCAAACTTTAAACCATCTCATAATTTTAATTTCGCTTTCACAGCTATTACTAAACATAGAGAAATATTTTCCTAAAACATTTTAATTGAAGTCCTATTTAAAGAAATTTCTGACTAAAAATTATTAAGCTGTGAATGTACCGTTTAAAATATTAATATGTCCTAAGCTATTAGAAAGAGATGTATAGCATGCTATTTTAATAGGCCTAAATGAGGAAGGATCAATATTATTTTAATTTTTAAAGGTCTGTTTATGAAACGCAATCATCCTTCATTAAAAATGCAAGCTGTGCTTCAGCAAGAGGTTAACGTAAATGATTCATAGAGAGATCTCTCTCTCTCCAGTATAATCTTCCTCTCCTGGGAGTTCCCTTCAGATGCTTTATCAAACCACTCAAGCTATTATTAAAAATGCTTCCCTGCGATAAGAGAAAAAAAATACATCTTCCCATTCCCATCCACCATCCTTTCTTCCATTTGAGTGATTCATATCTTTTCCATTTACAGGAAAATTAATTCTTTATTTCCACAAACGTTTGCAATCATTTTAAGATTAGTTTATAATACACAAAAAATGAAATCAGTATTTTTTAAAATTAGAGGCTTTAATTCGCTTATGTATCCTGCTATATCAGTGTGTGTGTTGCTGTCTTTCAATAAAATTAAAGGGCATTTACCTTTTATTTGATGGATTTTTAAAGATTATAAAATGTTAACTCATCAAAGTCAACGCACTCCAAATTTACATTCAATTCTCTTCGATTTCAAAATGCTAATGAAAATGGCTGTTTCAATGCAACAGCAGCATCTGGCTCATTATAACTTTCCGTTTTAACTAATATATCGTTAATTATTAAATTCTGGTGTTCAATTCCTTTCACACAGATAAGCCAAACACATATTGCTACAACTATAAATACCTGGGATAAATTAGTTACAACAGCATATCATGAAAAAGCCTTTATTTTGCTTCTCTGGCTGTTAAATAATTTCCCAAGTATCTTATGAGGGTCACACATTTGAAAGGCCACTGTTAAACATTTGGGCTCTGGTGTATGTAGGTGCCGCATTTATTGGCTAGCAAATATTAACTCTGCTAGATATTCAAGCATAATGCATAGAGCAATTTGTCTGCCTGTGCAAATGGGCCAGGTTTTTTTCCAAGTGCTTTTTCACGTAAATGTGTCAAAACTGAATGCAATCGTATGTCCTAATTCTGGCTTTACAAAGCCGACTCTGCCTCCCCCCAACTGGATGTTTTTATTAAGGTGCTCCTGAATGTGCTTAAGCACATCATGATGTCTGGTAAAGGCTGAAATCCCTGAGAGAATATGTTTGGTTTTAAGCCTCAGTGTATGTTAGGGAGTTTTTCTCTCCTACCCCCAACTCTTTTTTCTTCTTCTTTTTTTAATCAGCAACACTGACAGGACTGACTGAATATTTTACAATAGAGTTGCAGAGTATGTGTGTTCAATCGTTTGGCTTCCCAGAAGATTCATTACAGTTACATTAGAAAGTCAAATCAGGCAATTCTGCAGCCTGGTGAAAGCTAGCATATGAAAGGAGGTTAATACAAAAGAATTCATTTTAAATAGAGGACATTTAGGACTTTAAAAAGCAGCATTATAATAAAATTTCTAAGGTATTTGTTCTAGCGTTAGCATGCTTTAAAGGTCTAATTTCAGAGATATCTAAATGCTTTTCCAGGAAACAGTGAGAGGAAATTGTCTGATCTGCAAGGTCTGCCATCTTAATGATCCTCATGCTCACAACACTGCAGATGTTTGTTCTACCCTCACTCATGGGGAAAAAATCCATGCATTCTCCGATTACATTGATGGAGGAGGAATCAAGTAACGTCAAAGTGTATTCATTTAAATCCTTATAAAGGTTCTGAGAGATTTTAATACTTGTTATTCTGAGTGTAATTAAAACTAAGAATTTTCAGATCTTAATATGCATTTATATGACAAAATCAGTAAATTAATTTTTCCCTGATTAGAAGCAGGTATAGAAAAATCTTCCCAGGCGTACATATGTTTAACTGGCACTTGTATATAATGGTTTCCCTCTCACTAAACCTCAGACCTCAATGAACTCCTACTAATGTTATTTATTTCATTTATTTCCACTGGTTTATAGATAAGGAAAAATTAAAAACGACTACCTACTGAAATGAACAGAAAAATGCAAGCATCTTCATTCAGTACAGCAGATTTACAGAATACAAATTTCAAATACAAAGGCTCACCTACTGCATGAGCAATTCGAAGCCTAAATATCGGCAAGAGGGAAAGAGCAGCTAGCAGTGGTAAAGACAGGACAGGAGCTGTTTTCAGTGCTACCTTTGGCAGGCGTACAGATGGGCTCTGGAGGCCACTAGCTATGCTTAATTTAATATGAAGCTAAATACAGTCAGAACATCTGGGGCACTGCTGATGGTTATCATGATAAATTAAACCTGACACACACACAAACCATTCAAATATTCCATTTATATCCTTTTTACCTAAAACACAAAGCTAACCATCTACATTAATTTTGTTTTTCATCTCCTCTAACAGTCTTCTATTTTAGAAAAGGCAGGTTTTGTCTGAAGTTTATACAATTTTGGAGGCTTCTTTAAGAAAAATACTACTTCTTTAAAGAAAAAAAATTCATATAAAATGCCAAGGGTCTCATACAAGTGAGGGTCCCTTTGGTTTAAGCTCTATTAGCTCCATGGACAATCTGCCTCTGGGGAGGATTTAAAGACAGTGTAAGATAAAGACTAAATGGTACCCCAAGTGGCACATGGAATTGGTACAAAGAATTAACACATCTAAAAAGCAGATGATTTAACTGACAACCTGCAAAAAGAGCAAAACAGACTTTCTAGATAGGCACATCAGCAAAAATAAACTACATTCTTAGAATGGGTTTATAACATGTTCATAAAATGCAGAATCCCAAATCTGTGACAGACTACTGGGACAAGAGTACTCGAGGAAAAGTTTATGGAGGGAAAAACAAATGATCAATTTTATGACAGCTACAGGACAAGAAATAAGTATGAGTTTAATGAACTAATACCTATTTCATAAAACAATTAGATAATCTCTAACAATTTGCTATTTTTAAAATACAGACCACTTGTAAATGAAATTAACTACTGCTATAATACTGTATTCAAATTATTTCATTGTTATTACAATGCTTTGAATGATACATGGTGAAGAGGATTTTTAATTCCCCTGCTATATCAAATTAGCCTTACCCACACTCTTAAACAAAAAGGACCTAAACCCTGATTCTGCATCTAAAGGGAGGATAATATTTCATATAATAAAGTTAGTACAATCAAAATGAGAACCATATTTCTGTTTAACATTTCTCATCTTGACTCAAGAGCTGCAGGGGGAGAGTTATTAAAATTAATGCATCAAACTATCAGAATTCTGCCCTTTTTATTACGGGTAATATTCTTTCTAAAATATTAGTCTGCTTTGCTATACTAGTGTATCTTTTTGAAAATTCCCTTTCACTATCAGGATCACTTTAACATTATGAGAAAAATGTGCACTGAAAATAATCTGTTTAGTTTTAGTGGATTTGAAATTTTGAAAATGATTTTTCTTCACTGCTTCCAATGGTGAAAAATAGCTACTTTGCCATTCAACATTAAAAAAAAAAGCATACACAAAAAAAGTGTCAACTGGCAAATGTCACAAAAGAAACATATTCATTTTCTGGTTATAAAGAAGTTGCTTCTAATAACCACCATCCTAGGTTAGCAAGGTATTGCTCCATTTCTTCTTCACTAGGTAACCAATTTTTTCTGAAATTAACAGTGAAGAAATATCACTGGAAACTGTGATTCTCTACCCACGAGTAAGTGAATTAACTTCATAGACTGCCAAAATCAAATTCTCTCTGCATCATTAATCCACTCCCAAATATGATGCTCTACCAAATAAGACCAAGGTTTTACAGAACTCCCATAAGCTTAACAAAGCAACAAATATACAACACTGAGGGGGGAAATGGGATAATGCTGGTTTGTATTTTCTTGTTATGCTCAACTCTCCCGACAGCTGATCAAACTTTGCAATTGGATTAAGAGAACTAGAAAAAAGTACTGACACTTTTTATGTAGTTGGACTGTAGCTTTTCTTTTTTCCATTCTAAGATATTAAAGTTCGGCCAAAATATCATTCTATTTACTAAAGACACTCATCTTCCTCATCATAAAGATGTAGAATATTTAATATTTATATAAGGATACAAAAAAAGTGTCAACTGGAAAATATCACAAAGGAAATCAAGGTATCATCTAAGAAGTTGTTTAGTACAGACTGTCAAAAAAAAAACAAAGAAAACTATTAAATCACTAAAAGATTATCATTTCCCCTCAGAAAGACTAAAAAATTATTTTTTTACTTTCAATTATTACCTCTTTCTCACACATTAAATGTCAAAATCCTTTTATGTGAGAAAATTATTAAAGCAGGCTCCACACCTCAGAATTTAGTAGATGTAACATGAAAAGGAGCATCATCCTTTCAGAAGGCAAGGATGAAGAGCCTCAATAATTAGACAGAAAAAGACCAAAGGCACACAAAACAAACCAGGGCAGCCTTAGGCCTTTTTTTGGTACAGGCTCAAACTGTAGCAAAAACAGAAGTGGCAGACTTCTGTAGTTACTTTACAAAAATTAAAAATTTTCATATTATTCCTAAGGAAAGGAAAGTGGTAACAGAATAAAGACTACAAAATTATTTACCCTTTTCTCTAGAGAATACAGTTTAGTATAGTTTTTTGTTGTTTTTCTTTAATCAAAATCAAGTGATTTGGGTTCCAATTTGATCCCAATAACTAACTTACTCTACTGTTTTGATTGCAGCTTGTGCACTATTATACACCCACCAGGCTCAATTGCAAAAGAACTTAGAACATTAGCAAATTCAATATACAGGAGGGGGGGAAACCTACAAAATTCCAATGTGAGAGAGAAGCTTTCTGCTAACATCTGGATGGTAATTCCTTACTCTTATTACATATCTAAGATATACTGATGATCAATGCATTGTTACGCTGTGCAACTCTAATTGATCAAGGCCAATTCCCCATAGGGGAAAAGGAAAATTTATCTGAGAAATATTTCCAAATAAATTCCCCACAAGTAAATAGTCTTAGGTCTATAATTTATATTTCACAGGACAAACATTTATAAAAATTAATCGCCACAGTCCACTAAAGTCAGCCTTGGACTAAGATGTCAAACAAAATCTGAGTTACACAACAAGTGCTGGTGAGGATGTGGAGAAAAAGGAACCCGAACACACTGCTGGTGGGAAAGGAGACTGGTACAGCCACTGTGGAAATTAGTGTGGAGTCTCAAAAAATAAAAAATAGAACTGCCATTTGACCCAGTGATCCCACTTCTAGGACTATATCCTAAGAAGCCTGAAACACCAATCAGAAAGAACATATGCACCCCTATGTTCATAGCACCGGTATTTACAATAACTAAGATCTGGAAACAGCTTAAGTGCCCATCAGTAGATGAGTGGATAAAAAAGCTTTGGTACATCTACGCCATGGAATACTATGCAGCAGTGAAAAAGAGGGATCTCTTACCCTTCGAGACAGCATGGAGGGGCCTGGAGAATATTATGCTAAACCAAATAAACCTTTGGAAAAGAAAGAATTTGAAATATAGGCATGTAAGAGCCGGGGCAGTCAGAACTTAGTAAACTGAGGAAAGAAAACATGAATTCTGGCCCTGGCCAGGTAGCTCAGTTGATTAGAGCATCATCCAATATGCCAAGGTTGCAGGTTCAATCACCTGTCAGGGCACATACAGGAATCAACCAATGAATGCATGAGTGGAACAAATCGATGTTTCTCTCTCCCTTCCTCTCTCTAAAAATACATACATTCATACATATTTACATGAAAACCATGAATTCTGTGAAATTTCTTATCTGAAAACTATAACACTGGAGTACAAAAATTAAAATGGAAAGTCACAGCCACAGAAACAAACCAGATTGTTTGTTTTGTACAAGCCTGTAAAAGCACAGGATGTAATCTACTTTTTCAGTTAAAAGGCAGAGGTCCTTCATAAAAACTAAAAGGGAAAAAACTATTCCCATGATCAGAATTTCCATGCAGTATTAAAAATGAATGTCTGCTCTATAATTCAAGAACTAAAGGCAGAAGCAGGGCACCAGTTGACTGAATATATTTATTCCCAAAAATCTAACTCGGGGTCAGACCTCCGCCCCCTGCTGCAGAGTACCAGTTCTAGGAAGCAGTCATTCAGCCCCGACATCTGACCAACTGTTTCCCATCCTCCCACTTTCTTTCCCTTATCTCTGCCTCCTCCAAGTCAAAGAGCACCTCCAGGGCAGGTAGGAGGGGGCCACTGAGGAGCAGAGTGCACAGGTTCACAGAGCAAAAGGCCTATAGCACTCTCTATATATCAGGGGTCCTCAAACTACGGCCCGCGGGCCACATGCAAATACAAATATTGTATTTGTTCCTGTTTTGTTTTTTTACTTCAAAATAAGATATGTGCAGTGTGCATAGGAATTTGTTCATAGTTTTTTTTTAAACTATAGTCCGACCCTCCAACGGTCTGAGGGACAGTGAACTGGCCCCCTGTTTAAAAAGTTTGAGGACCCCTGCTATATATGATCCTCCGCCACGGTCATCTGTCAAAATGAGGGGAAACAAGGCAATTAAAAGAAGTGTTAAAAAAAAAAAGAAACTACACTCATCCAACCATGTGCCAAACACAATCCCTCCTGACTGAGCAACTGGTTGGGAATCACATGGGGGTCAGAAAAGTCCTGAAGGGAATTAAATCTAAACTGAAGCCCAAATAAGAGTTGATTTGGTGAAAAAGAAGGGAAGAATACCACATGAGGGCTTTGCCTAGGTAACTAATACAATCAGATTTGTATTTTTAAAAGATCAAAACATTGCTGGGGGGATTGTAACATGGTATAGACACTTTGGAAAACTTGGCAATTCCTCAAAATTTTAAAATAGAGGGACCATATGACCCAACAATTCCACTCCTAGTAATATAGTCCCAAGAGAAATGACAAAACATATTCACACAAAAATCTGTATATGAATGTTCATAGAAGCATTTTAATCCTCAACCGAGGACATACTCATTGATTTTTAGAGAGGGGAAGGGAGAGACAGTGAGAGAGAGTAACACTGATGTGAGAAAGAGACTTTGATGGGTCGCCTCCTGTATGTGCCCCAATCAGGGATCAAACCCACAACCCAGGTATGTGCCCTGTACTGGAACTGAACCCAAGACCTTTCGGTGTACAGGAAAACACTCTCACCCACTGAGTCAGACTGGCCAGGGCAGAGCAGCATTTTTTTTTTCTTTTTTTTTAAATATATTTTTATTGACTTCAGAAAGGAAAGGAGAGGGAGAGAGAGATAGAAACACCAATGATGACAGAGAATCATCAATCGGCTGCCTCCTGCACGCCCCCCAACAGGGGTTGAGCCAGCAATCCAGGCATGTGCCCTTGACCAGAAATTGAACCCAGGACCCTTCAGTCAGCGGGCCACAATGCTCCATCCACAGAGCCAAACCAGCTAGGGCCAAGAAGCACTTTAAAATGATGTTTGCAAAAGACTATAATATTGTAAGAAATTGTTTATGCTGCAGATACTGTTTTAGGAAAAGCTATAAAATTTTTTCTAATACATATGATTAGAAAAAGATATTGAAGGGAGTCGACCAAGATGGCGGCGTAGGTAAACACCGGAGACCGCTGCCGCAAACAACCATTTCAAAAATACAACTAAAAGACTGAACGGACATCACCCAGAACCACAGGAAGGCTGGCTGAAGAGAGACTCTACAACTAGAAGGAAAGAGAACAGCAAATCGACGCTCAGAGGCGGCGCAGTGTGGAAAATACAAAGGTACCGAGGTGCGCGCGAAAGCGGGCTGGTGGCTGAGGGCGCGGTTGTCGTTTTCTGTCGGGACTGAGTCTCAGACTCTGGGCTCCAGACCCGGGCGAGTCTCTAGGGACCCAGACTCAAACGGGAGAAGCGGGATTACCCGGCATCAGTTGGAACCTGAGGGCAGCTTTCTCTCCGAGGTTTGCAGCGGCTGCCGGGGTTCTGAGAAGCAGAGCCTCTGGGAACGGGACTGAGCGTGGCCATAACTGCTCCCTCCGCCCGCCCTGTTGATCCCGCCCCGCCCAAAGCCTGCGCACAGCCATTTGCTGATCGCCTCAGGCAAAGGCTGGATTAGCGCCTCCCCAGAAGACAGAGTTTTCCGCACAGCTGATTCCTATAGCCAGCCGGCCTGAGGGTCAAATCCCCCTAGTGTTAACTACAACAATTAAGGCTTGGCTAGAACAAGACTGCGCACAGAGACCACAAGGGGGTGCACCAAGAAAGCATAAAAGATGCGGAGACAAAAAAACATGACAGAAATGGAGGATATGGAGCTAAGAATCGCAATTTTGAGGGCTTGCCATAAATTTGTGCAGAACCTCACGAAAACTAATGAGACCCTCGATGCTACGATAAAGAAATTAGAAAGTAAGCATACACGGACTGAAATAAAGAATATTATACCCAATAGCAGACCAGAGGAGTACAATAATCAAACCAAAGATTCGACAAAAAACACCCAATTGGAAAAGCAAAATGAAAAAAGAATCCGAAAGTGTGAAGATAGTGTAAGGAGCCTCTGGGACAGCTTTAAGCGGTCTAATATCAGAGTCATTGGAGTGCCAGAAGATGAGAGACAGCAAGATATTGAAAACGTATTTCAAGAAATAATGGCAGAAAACTTCCCCCACCTGGTGAAAGAAATGGACTTACAGGTCCAAGAAGCGCAGAGAACCCCAAACAAAAGGAATCCAAAGAGGACCACACCAAGACACATCATCATTAAAATGCCAAGAGCAAAAGACAAAGAGAAAATCTTAAAAGCAGCAAGAGAAAGAGGCTCAATTACCTACAAGGGAATACCCATACGACTGTCAGCTGATTTCTCAACAGAAACCTTGCAGGCCAGAAGGGAATGGCAAGAAATTTTCAAAGTGCTGAATACCAAGAACCTACAACCAAGATTACTTTATCCAGCAAAGCTATCATTCAGAATTGAAGGTCAGATAAAGAGCTTCACAGATAAGGAAAAGCTAAAGGAGTTCATCACCGCCAAACCAGTATTATATGAAATGCTGAAAGGTATCCTTTAAGAAGAGGAAGAAGAAGAAAAAGGTAAAGATACAAATTATGAACAACAAACATGCATCTATCAACAAATGAATCTAAGAATCAAGTGAATAAATAACCTGATGTACAGAATGAACTGGTGATTATAATAGAATCAGGGACATAGAAAGGGAATGGACTGACTATTCTTGGGGGAAAAAGGGGTGTGGGAGATGCGGGAAGTGACTGGACAAAAATCATGCACCTATGGATGAACACAGTGGGTGGGGAGTGAGGGTGGAGGGTGGGGTGGGAGCTGGAAGGAGGGGAGTTATGGGGGGAAAAAAGAGGAACAAATGTAATAATCTGAACAATAAAGATTTAATTTAAAAAAAAAAAAAAAAAAAAAAAAAAAAAAAAAAAAAAAAAAAAGATATTGAAAGAAAAGACACCAAAAGGCAAACAGCTATTAACCCTATAAATTTCATGAAGGCAGAGAGAGGTTTCCATTGTTTTATATTGAAATATGTACTCATTATGAAATAAATATTTGTCCAATGAAAAAATACTTCTACAAATGCATAACAATGTAACCATAGTTAACAACACTTTATTGTATATCTGAAATTTGCCAAGAGGATTATATCCTAAGTGTTCTCACCCCACCCCCCCACAAAAGTATAACTATCTGAGGTGATAAATATGTTCATTAGCTTCAATGTGGTGATTATTTCACAATGTGTATGTATACAAAATCATCAAATTATACATCCTAAATATATATAATTCCTAATTATATCCCCATTTAAACCATTTCTACACTGGACTGAAACTACTACTTCAAATATTTTGTCCCCAATGTATGATACTGTTTTACCTTGTCTATTCAAAATATCGTAACAAAATTTTACAAAGTACACTAGAGATTCTATCAAGGAATCGCATACATATCCAGGCCTATTTCTACTGACTAAATGAACATCTGATCTGCACCTTTAACCCAAAATCAAATTTTTTAAAAAATTTTTTTGACTAAATTATTTCTTTTAAGTTTTTAAATAAGTCAAACGCCAAAAATGTCACTACTACTTGACATCTCAGTTTAAAGACCTACAAGTCAAACATCTGTCTAAATAGAGATGTCTAAGAAATATTACATTCTTTGAAATGTTATAACTATAATGTGAAATTACATTAAATCGTATCCAGATGGTCTATCTTTTATAACAAGTCTCATCCAAAGAAAGCAGTTATTGAAAGTAAGTTACCATTTTTCTGCAACTCACTAGTCATTGGAGACAAAAGAAGGAATATGGTCACTATGTAAAAGAACAAGCACATCATTTCCAGACTTTATAGCACATCAAATAATGTTCTCATTCACATTTTAACTTTAATGAATCCAGTTTTTTACATCTTTACATTTTTTAAAAATATATTTTATTGATCTTTTACAGAGAGGAAGGGAGGGAGATAGAGAGTTAGAAACATCGATGAGAGAGAAACATCCATCAGCTGCCTCCTGCACACCCGCTACTGGGATGTGCCTGCAACCCAGGTACATGCCCTTGACCGGAATCGAACCTGGGACCCTTCAGTCCACTTGCTGACGCTCGATCCACCAAGCCAAACCAGCTAGGGCCATCTTTACATTTTTTCATAAAATATAACATACAGGCAAGTATTAGAGAAGATAAGGGACACCATGTATTTACCACCCAGAATAACAAAAGTTAACCTTTTGCCATATATGCTTCAAATCTTTTCCCCGAAAGCAACTAATAAAATTACAGATATAGTTAGATCCTTTCTACCCCCTTTTTTAAATATTTAAAAAGGAGAGAATAGAAGTAACCAAGATTCAGGGTTGCTGGATTTTTTAAAAATCTATAACACATTTTTATTATCCTGGTTAAACTCTTCACCAATTCAATGTATAAATTCAGCCTGTAGCAAAAACTACTGTTGTATGAACTTATCTGTCCAAATAACCTTAAAGAAAAGAAAACTATTAAAGCTATCCTCAGAAAGACTAAATGGATTATCTTTGCCATCACATACATTATTGGTGTTTTGGTTCACAGTTTTGTTTTTAAATGACTCTTAGACCTTCAGTGTCCTATACAGTAAACACTAGCCACATGTGGCTACTGAGCACTTGCAACGTGCTAATCCAAACTGACATATCAGTGTAAAATGCACAATGGATTTCAAATGTTTAAAGTAAAAAAAATTTTAAATTAATTTTTATATTAGTCACATGTTAAAATCATGTTTCGGACATATTGAGCTAAATAAAATATTGTTAAAATTAATTCCACCCTTTGTTTTTTTTTCATGTGGCTACTATAAAATGTGGCTTGTAGTTAAAGCTTACCTTATAATTTCTATTACACAGTGCTGCCCTAAATTCTTCAAAGTAGCACCAGAATAAGAACTACTATTTCTGAATCAAAACTTAGAAAAATATGCAAAGGTTGCAATGGTCAAAGTGGCAGAGTTATGGCTGTTACCTAGGTGATTTAGAAGGAAGAATACTATTAGGTAAAAGCAGGAGTCCCAGATTATCCTTCTCTATCACCAGAACACCGAAGACAAACCCTTTGCTTCCTTTCATCTTACTCATGTGTATCTGGAAAATGACTCTTCTTAAAGAAGTCAATAATCTATTTAGTAACTTAAATGTATTGAAAACAGATCCAATACAATTGATTCATTCATTTAACAATCTTTATTAACTGGGACTAGAGACACAGTGGTAAATATAACTGTAGCTTGCTTTCTGGTGTATGTGGGGAAGTCACAGGCAAATAATAAACAAGTTAACAAATAAGTAAAAACTCATTACAGACTAGTGCTTTGAAGAAGTCATGTGAAAAAGTCAGTAATCAGTCTTTCCAGTCCAATCCTACCTTTAGAATCAGATTTATTTTGAGCAATAAATTAGTTATTTCAATGTGTTCATTTTAAGTAAATGTTTTCAATCAAAGCACTCTGCAAAACACATGTACTGTTCCCAAGGACATCGTACACAAAAATGCAAGGAACCCTAGCCGATTTGGCGCAGTCTGAAGGATCCCGGGTTTGATGTGTCTCTCTCACATCAATGTTTTTTTCTCTCTCTGTCTCTCCCCCTCCTTTCAACTCTCTCTAAAAATCAATGGAAAAATATCGGGTAAGGATTAACAACAACAACAAAAAAGCCCAGCTAGTGAGGCTCAATGGTTGAGCGCTGACCTATAAACCAGGAGGTCACGGTTCAATTCCCTGTCAGGGCACATGCCTCAGTTGAGGGCTCGATCCCCAGTGAGGTGTGTGCAGGAGGCAGCTGGTCAATGATTCTCTCTCATCACTGAAGTTTCTCTCTTTCCTTCTCCCTTCCTCTCTGAAGTCAATAAAAAAATATATATTTAAAAGAAAAAAGAAAACACAAGGCAATTTATGTAATTGCCATGACTCTACATGCCCAATTTGGCTTTTAATGCTTAATTAAGAAAAAAAAGTCAACAACTATCCTTTTTCCTGAAAGAAAGGCAAATGAGAATATCTGGCTGTAAACATGGCAAAATAAATTCCAAATTGTTAAGCATCCGGCATTTTTAATATAAATCTTCTGGTCCAGGCTGACATGGTCAACTTCCTCTCCTGCAAAAATATCAATTCCAAGAACCCTGGAAAGTTCACACTACAGGTAAAATGTTCATGTGTGTGGCCTTAACTACACAGTTGAATTGGCCTCCATCATTTATGTGTCAAATCAGGTTCTTAAAAACAACCATTCAGTCATTCAGTACTGTCAACTCTCAGTGCATCCATCCACCCACCAAAAATATCCATCCATCCATCCGTCCAACCATTATAAACCACAATAATTTAAAGACACAATACACAACTCGGTAAAAAAAAATAGCAGATGTTAGAAATGCTTAATAATAATTAGATTTAGTCAGTAAATTATAGCAAATTCATATAACATGTGACTTCCCCACATACACCATATAGCTGTCCCTCTAACAGCCAGATATAAAAATAATCCTGAAAGTATGTTCACTGACATGAATTACATGAAAATACTCATGTTTTACTGAATGTGCAGTAATTGTAAAATATATAAATGTGATACTTTTTTTGTTTGTTTGTTTGGTTAATCCTCACCCAAGGATATTTTTCCATTGATTTTTAGAGAGAGTGGAAGAGAGAGGGAAAGACAAAGAAAAACATCGATGTGAGAGAAACACATCGATTGGTTGCCTCCTGCGTGTGCCCCAACCAGTGCTTGGGCCGGGGAGGAGCCTCCAACAAAGGTACGTGCCCTTGACCAGAATCAGACCCAGTACACTTTGGTCCCCAGGCCAACGCTCTATCCACTGAGCCGAACCAGCTAGAGTAGTGGTTCTCAACCTTCCTAATGCCGCGACCCTTTAATACAGTTCCTCATGTTGTGGTGACCCCCAACCATAAAATTATTTTTTTTAAATTTTGTTTTATCGCTTAAAGTATTACAAAGAGTATTACATATGTCTCCTTTCCCCCCCCCCTTGACGTTCCCCCGGCCTCCCCTACCCACCAGCATAAAATTATTTTCGCTGATACTTCATAACTGTAATTTTGCTACTGTTATGAATCGTAATGTAAATATCTGATATGCAGGATGTATTTTCATTGTTACAAATTTAACATAATTAGAGCATAGTGATTAATCACAAAAACAATATGTAATTATATATGTGTTTTCCGACTGTCTTAGGCGACCCCTGTAAAAGGGTCGTTCGACCCCCAAAGGGGTCGCGACCCGCAGGTTGAGAACCGCTCAGCTAGAGCAATGTGATACCATTTTTAAAATGTATTTATACAGCCTCTGTAGAAAAAAAACGTCTGGAAGAGTATGTCACAAATAGCTAACATTATATATGGATGCTTTTTTATTTTCTTCTTTTTAACCCTGTTTTCTGACTTTTATGCAATGAACATCTACTACCACTTTATAGAGTAAGAAAAACATGCCCTGGCTGGTGTGGCTCAGTTGGCTGAGCGACATAGTATGCACGGAAAGGTTGCTGGTTTAATTCCAGGGCACATACCCAGATTGTAGGTTCAATCCCCAGTGGGGATGCATACAGGAGGCAGCTGATCAATGTTTCTCTCTCCCTCTCCCTTCCTTTCTCTCTAAAAATTAATAAACATTTTCTAAAGAAAAACATAAAAATTGTTTAAAGCCAGTTATAAAATACTATATCCATTTTTCAATGATATTCAAAGACAATGAGATAAAAAGAAAGAAATTACACAAAAGAAATACCACAGAGTGTTAACAGAACGATCTCTGGTGGTCCTTTCCCCCATTTCTGGAAGTCTTTAACATCTGCTCAATATCTTCCTTCTCACCTGGGTCCTACCAAAATCAAGAGAGCAACAAGAAGATATGCCCCTCTAACAGCCAGATATCTGGTTCCTAGGTATGCTCATCGCCAATGATTTTTACCGTCACTCCATGAAGCCATCCATTTGCACAGCCACAACATGCTCCATATATGAAACTAGCAATTTAGGGCATTCCGTTCTATCAAACACAGGCCCCAGCAATCTGAATACTCAAATACATATGTCCTCCAGCCTCAACAGAACCTTTGGTCCTTTGATCCTGTTTTCTTCCCGTCAGCATCTTTTAGATTTCAGTTCTACTTACTCTGACTTATACACTCACTAACTGTAGGAACCTCATGTTTCCCCCTTCGTTTTAATAAACTACCTAAAGATTATACCCAACCTACATTACTTCAATGACTTAAAAAAAGAATCAAACCAGAATTACTATCACCCAGCCAATGTGGCTCAGTGCTTCAGCATCAATCAATGAACCAGGACAGCACAGTTCCATTCCCAGTCAAGACACATGCCTGACTTGTGGGCTTGATCCCCATTATGAGGCATTCAGGAGGTAGGTGATCGATGCTTCTCTCTCATTGCTATTTCTATCTATCCCTCTCCCTGCCTCTCTCTCTAAAATCAATAAAAAAATTATTTTTAAAAAACATTTCTCAGCCATGCCAAAAATTACAAGACCTGCCCTAACTGGTTTGGCTCAGTGGATAGAGCGTCGGCCTGCGGACTGAAGGGTCCCAGGTTCGATTCTAGTCAAGGGCATGTACCTTGGTTGCGGGCACATCCCCAGTAGGGGGTGTTGCAGGATGCAGCTGATCGATGTTTCTCTCTCATCGATGTTTCTAACTCTCTATCCCTCTCCCTTCCTCTCTGTAAAAAATCAATAAAATATTTTTTAAAAATTACAAGACCTATTTGTACTTTTTACCTGATTGATGAAAAAAAGCAATTAACCAAGTTCTCTAATTATAAAAAATGGATGATACTTAAAACACTTCCTTTTAGAGGTCCCTATTTATTTTAATTTTTGATAGCACTTGTGTGGTAAGGGAGCAAACACCATACATTTTAATAAAAGAAAATAAATACTGTAAAAAGACTTCATTTATTTACCATTTAAAAGAAAATTTGTTCTAATATTTAGAAATGCAGTTACTGAACAATTTTATTTGTAATATCAGAACTCACTTATACTTTTTCCTAAGGAAATAACTATGAGAAGATACTTATCTGTTATAAGCTCATTGAGAGCAAAAATTTTTTTTCTATTTATTCATTACCATATCTTCAGTGCCTAGAACAATGACACTTGATATTTATTGGGGGGGGAGGGTGAGTGGGGAGATCCATACAGTGTTACCAACAATAGTAAAAAATAAAAAACATGCATGAAACATTATACATTCGTTGTAATGATGAAAAGTATATAATTGCACAACAGTACTTATACTGTTTAAAATAACTTTTTTTTTAGACATTAAAAGAAAACTGGGTTCCAATATCATCTCACTCATTAATGTGACTTGTGCCCTGGAATTCTCTAGCCTCCTGTGTACTAACTACCCCCCTACTTCTTGGCTCTGGCTGGTCCATTGTGGGGTAGAGATTACAGGGAGAAGAATATGCTTGAGTTACCTCAGAAAACAAAGACTGATTGCATGGTAAAAAAAAAAAAGGGGGGGGGGGGGGGTTACACAACCTACACCAAAAGCAAGTGGAGTCTGCACTACCCAACTGGACTAGGAGACCCTTACTAACATGCTCTTCAAGCCACACTGACTCAGAAACATCCATTTTAACTCTAGATCCCCAAAGGCATACTTGAACCACTCTATAATAAACAGTGAGTAATTTAGGTCATCTGATTCAAGAGAAGAGTGGCATCCAGGGTACACCAAAATATCAAGCTTCATTGTCAAAGGACCCCAAAAAAATAAAGTAGAGGTGAAGAGGGAGCAATTTCACCTGCTGGAAATAAAAAATGTAGATCTCTGTGCCAGTCAACAACTTTTATACAATGGGAAAGGATGCTTGCCAATATGCTGGGGGAAAAGCAGCTATTCTCAAGTGCTTGGGATAAAAACTATTATAATCCTATATAATAAAAGCCCAGCAACCGGATGGCGGAACCACCAGAATGACCGGTCAACCAGTCGCTATGATGCACACTGACCACGGGGGGCAGACACTCAATGCAGGAGCTGTCCCCTGGTGGTCAGTGCACTACCACAGTGAGAGCACTGCTCGGCTGACCAAGGATGAGCAGCTGCTCCCACTGCAACCCTGGGCCGAAGGGGAGGGACCCGGGCTGCGATCATCGCCTCCTCGCCCCAGGCTCCTCCTCCTCCTCGCTCCCTGCCACCTCCTCCGGATGCCTACAGGCCACACAGCGCCACCACTGCCACCAGGCTCACAGAGTTGACCCCGGAGGATGGGAGGCGGGTTCGTGGCCACCAAGGGACTGAGGCCTACTCCGCCTCTCAGTGCTATTATCCGTGGGCCCGGCCGGGCACCAACCTGGGTCCCCTGGAGAGGCAAGTGCTCTGGCTCCACGGAAGATGCCGGACCAGGGAGCAGCAGCTCAGAGGGCAGGTCCACAGCGACTCAGAACCCTGCCGGCCACGCCCCCCACCAGTGCAAGAATCCTGTGCTCGGGGCCTCTAGACTTACTATATTCATTACATATCACCTGGGACGAATCCATGAAGCATACTGCAGTGGTTAGGAGACCAGACTCTGGAATGAGACTATCCGAGTTCAAAATTTGGCTCTGCCACTTCCTAGCTAAGTGCCTTTGGGTCAGTTACTGAACCTTTCTGTGCCTCCAATTCCCTACCACCGTAAAATGGGGATAACACCCCATAGGATTACTATAAAGATTAAATTCACATAGAATTAGTGCCTGAGCAAGTACTACATCTAAAATAATCTTTTTTTTTAAGTGTAAGATAATAAAACTGCACAAAGGCCTACTCCTTATTAGAAAAATTGAAGACATTTAGAAATTTTCATTCCTTGTGGTCTAATTACCAGACCATGCAAACTTTTTTTTTAATGTATTTTATTAATTTTTTACAGAGAGGAAGGGAGAGGGATAGAGAGTTAGAAACATCGACGAGAGAGAAACATCAATCAGCTGCTTCCTGCACACCCCCTACTGGGGATGTGCCCGCAACTAAGGTACATGCCCTTGACCAGAATCGAACCTGGGACCCTTCAGACCGCAGGCTGACGCTCTCTCCACTGAGCCAAACCCGTTAGGGCTGACCATGCAAACTCTTAATATGAAAAGAGAAATCTTAAGGGAATAAGTGAAGTTGCTGCCCCATGGTTGTACTGACAAGTTACAGGCCAAGAGTTCTAAACTGCAGGTTCACAATCAGATTCAGGGGACTTATTACTCCTCTGAAATTATACAAAATTTTTAGGTGGTAAGGTACTTCTATTATTTCTTATTTCTCCTGTCTTAAAAAAATTATCTTCACTAAATTTCCACTCATACAGCCCTTTCTCTATTCTCCTTTACAACAAATATCCTCCCAAAAGGTGCTATATTCACTTTCTCAAATTATCCTTTCATTCTCTCTTAAACCCACCCAAACACTCCACTGAAACTAATCTTGTCAAGATCACCTCTGACCCCACAGTGCTAAATACAATAATCAACTCCCAGTACTACTGTGACCTGGTTTAGGAGATTTTTGACACATTCATTTTCCCCCTCGTGCTTGATACATTTTTCTCACTTGGACCAACTACAATCATTCACTGTCTCGGGTTTTCTTTTTGCGCTGATCTCTTCTCAGCAGTTTTTGTGGCTGACTGTTCTTCTCTCAGACTTTTTAATACCCTAGGGTGGGCCCTAAATCCAATGGCAGCCAGAAGAGGTAAGACAGAGAAGGAGATGTGAAGACAGAAGCAGAGATTCAAGTGACGTGTCTACAAGCCAAGGAAAGCCAAGGATTGCTGGCAGCCACCAGAAGCTTAGAGAGAAGCAAGGAATGGGTTCTCCCTCAGAGCCTCCAGAAGGAAACAACCCTGCCAACACCTTCACCTTCTGGCCTCCAGACTATGAAAGCATAAATGTCTGTTGTTTTAAATCACCCCGTCCGTGGTGCTTTGTTAAGGCAGCCCCAAGAAATGAACACACCACTCTTCCCCTTGCTTGTCCTGCTCTGACCACGTCTTCCTTGCCCCCGCCTTTGTGCTGGATATTCCTCTCTGCCTGAAATGCTCAAACCCCAGAACTCCACATGCCTAATTTTATCACCCCCTCTATGAAACTATCCTGACTCCCCTATTTAAATCACAACCACCGCCATCCTTCCCTTCCATATTCTCTTTTTTCCATAACACTTATCACATCCTATATCAGGGGTCCTCAAACTTTTTAAACAGGGGGCCAGTTCACTGTCCCTCAGACCGTTGGAGGGTCGGACTATAGTTTAAAAAAAAACTATGAACAAATTCCTATGCACACTGCACATATCTTATTTTGAAGTCAAAAAACAAAACAGGAACAAATACAATATTTGTATTTGCATGTGGCCCGCAGGCCATAGTTTGAGGACCCCTGTCCTATATAATAAAAGCCTAATATGCTAAGTGCCCAGTCGTCCGGTTGGCCATTCAACCTATCAAAGCGTAATATGCTAATGATATGCTAAGGCTGCTCAACTGCTCACTATGACATGCACTGACCACCAGGGGGCAGATAGTCGCCTGGTCGACCAGTCGCTATGACGTGCATTGACTACCAGGGGACAGACGCTCTGACCAGTAAGTTAGCTTGCTGCTGGCACCCAGGCGATCAGGACTGAGGAAGATGGGCTGGACACACCCTGGAGCCCTCCTGCAGCCCCTCCCCGGCTAGCCAACCTCTCTCGTCCCTCCCTGGCCCCGATCCTGCACCAGTGAGGTCCCTTGGCCTAGCCTGCATCCTCTCGCAATCCAGGCTGAGGGACCCATCCCCCAGAGTACACTAATTTTGTGCACCAGGCCTCTAGTACTAATATAATGCATACTGTTCTTATTTATTATGTTTCTTGCTTGCTGGCTATACTAGAATATAAGTTTCCGAAGGACAGGGTACTTAGGTTTTCTTTTTTTCTTTTTTCTATTTTGTTCACTGATATATCCTAAACATCTACGAGTATAAATGTACCTGGCAGAAAATAGCTAGTCAATAAACATATGCTGAATAAATTTGTTGAATGAATATGTTCGTGTCTTTTTCTGGAAAGAGTCCACAGTTCTCCTCAGATTAATAAAGTGATCTGCTACATAAAAAAGGTTTCTAAATCCTTATTCTAAATTTTTAAGTAGCTAAAGAAAACTAGATTCTAAAATACTATCTTAAAAGACCCCCAACCCTAGCCTGGCCAGTGTGCTCAGTGATTGAGCATCAACCTATGAACCAGGAGGCCACAGTTCAATTCCTGGTCATGGAACATGCCTGGGTTGTGGGCTCTATCCCCACCCCAGTAGGGGGCATGTAAGAAGCAGGATTCTCTCATCACTGATGCTTCTATCGCTTTCTCCCTCTCCCTTCCTCTCTAAAATTCAATTTAAAAAATATTTTTTAAGACCCCAACCCTAAAAAGCAAACGAAAACCAATAAACACTCAACACTATGACTTAGTATCTTACATCTTGTGAACAGCATATAGCATTAATTTTAAATTTCATACACCCAAAACCAAATTTTGAAAAAAATGACACTCCATTTCAATTTAGTAGCTTGAGAAGTACCTTCACCCATTTTTCACAGGATCTCCTACACTAAAGGATGTCCCTGGGCTAAGCTAATGTCTTTCTTTTTTAAGAAAAATATCTTTTCTGGCCCCGTCTGCATGGCTCAGTAGAGCGTTGACCTTGAACTAGGAGGTTACAGTTCAATTCCCTGTCAGGCCATATGCCTGGGTTGTGGGATCGATCCTTAGTGTGGGACATGCAGGAGGTAGCCGATCAATGATTCCCTCTCATTACTGATGTTTCTATCCCCCTCACCCTTCCTCTCTGAAATCAATAAAAATATTTTTAATATATATTTTTTTCTTTAATTGATTTTACAGAGAGAGAGAGAAAGAGGAAGGGAGGGAGAGAGAAACATTGATCAGCTGACTCCTGCACAACCCCTACTGGGGATCTAACCCTCAACCTAAGCATGTGCCCTAACTGGGAATCAAACCGGCACCTCTTGGTGCATGGATGGTGCTTAAGCAACTGAGCCACACCAGCCAGGGCTAAGCTAATGTCTTTCTAGAGCTAAAACAATAAAGAAAAGTGGGCATCTGTGTGAAGCATTCACATAAGCCAATGTAAGTTTCACAAAGCTCAAGAACGTTGTCAAATACTTTTCTCTACCTGGCTAAAACCCTTATACAGGGCAGAACCAAAGCAAACCATAACCTGTCTGGCATCTATCATTATTATGGAGTAAACAGATGTTTACTCAAAATACAACCTCATTGTTCGTAAAGCCTTGAGAAAGCACTGGAAAATGGATGTCATCTACATCTACAGCTTTAATGTAAACCATAAAGTGTAACAATGAAAAGCAGTCAAGCACAGCAAAACTTGTTAGTGGATTTTGATAACAGCAGAAAGGTACTGACTGCGTTCCTTATTATTGCTGCAATATACGTATTTCACAGTTAATACTAAACAGGTATAGAATACAATCACACTAAGCATCAGAATTCAGTATATAATTTATCCAAGCATACATTCCTCAGACATACCCTGTATATTAAATAAATGACCATTACAGATGAAAATTTGCACATCTGCTGCTATGGAATCTTTCTTGTTCCATCAGCAAATGGATTACCAACACAATCAAGCCCCAGCCCATACCTTTCCCGGTTCCTTTCCCCACTTCACCAATTTAGTAATGTCAAGGATACAAAATACTCTGAAGAAAATGGCATTTTGAACACTACTAACTGATATTCTCAACAAGAGGTTTGCCTTAAGCTGTTTTCTTTTTTTAACTAGTGGTAAAAATTTCTTCTCAGGATACAGCATTTTACCAAATCCCAAACCTGACCACTCATCACCTGAACCACCCCCACCCTACCCAAGCCCCCACCATGTCTCACCTGTATTACTGCAATAAATAGCCTCCCCACCAGACTCCCTGCTTTCACTCTGACTGGCAGCAGCCTAACTTTTACACAGCAGCCAGTGGGTTAGAGAAAATGAGAATCTGTCAGACCCCTGACCCAGTGGCATCCCATTATACTTAGAGTAACAGCCAGAGGCCTTACTGTGCTCTCTGTAAGACCTGGCCCTTGACTCTCATTCTGATCTCACCTCCCACCACTCTGCAGGGTTCCACTGTTCCTTGACCACGCCAGCAGGCTCCCACCCCAGGACTTTGGTACTGGGCAGAAAGTTCCCTCCGTCTGGAATGCTCTATCCCCATATCTCCGCACGGTTCCTTACCAAGGCCTTACTCAAATGTCACCTCTTCAGAGAAGCTGTCCCTAAATGCCCTACTTAAAACCCCCAACAGTGTCTCTTCTCTCCCCTAAGTAACACAGTGGCTTCACTTTATAATTTGTTTAATTTGAGTAAGAATAGAGGCATACTTTCTTTGAAAAAATGAAATCTGGACAAAAACAAATGCTATTTTATAGGCTACTCACTATGAAGTCAAACACAATATATCTTAAGAATAAAATGTGCTTTGTGTATAATTTTCCTTTATCTTTTTTAATTTACAGTATTAAAAATAAGTGCTGGCCCTGGCCAGGTGGACAACTGAGTGTTGTCCCATTCACCAAAGGTTTGGGTTCAATTCCCAGGGTTGCAGGTTTGATCCCAGGTCAGGGCTCATACAGGAGGCAACGGATTGATGTTTCTCTCTCTCTCTCCCCCCTTCCCTTCCTTCCTCTCTCTCTAAAATCAATAAAAAACATATCCTCGGGTGAGGCCTGAAAAAAAGAAAAAAGAAGTGCTATATGTACAAGGAAGTTTATGGTACCAGTACTAAATATGTAGGAAAAATAATCATGGGAAGAATTTTAATGCCCAATTACAGGAAAATACTTAAGGAATATATACATTAGAAACGTAATAAGAGATGTTAAGTTTTAAAAAGAAAATGGCCAAAGCCGGTTTGGCTCAGTGGATGGAGCGTCGGCCTGCGGACTGAAGGGTCCCAGGTTCGATTCCGGTCAAGGGCATGTACCTGGGTTGCGGGCACATCCCCAGTGGGAGATGTGCGGGAGGCAGGTGATCGATGTTTCTCTCTCATCGATGTTTCTGACTCTCTGTCTCTCTCCCTTCCTCTCTGTAAAAAATCAATAAAATATATTTTAAAAAAATAAAAATAAAATAAAATAAAATAAAAAAGAAAAAGAAAATGAATTACAATGACAAATGAGCCCTTTACATTGCTCAAATATTTACTAGCCATGTGACATGTGCCTGACCCGCCCTGGCAGATGAGGATTCAATGGCAAACAAGACTAAGTCCCTGAGCTCTCGGAGCTCCAGGGCTGAGCGAGCAACGACAGTGCAGTGTGAAGTGATGTCTCAGGACAGTACAGGAGCCCTGGGAGGGAGAGCACAGCTGGGTACGACCCTGCCTGAGGAAAGGTTTTCCAGAGAAATAATGCCTAAACCAGGCGTGGGCAAACTATGGCCTGCTGGCCGGATCCGCCCGTTTGAAATGAATAAAACTAAAAGAAAAAAACACCGTACCCTTTTATGTAATGATGTTTACTTTGAGTTTATATTAGTTCACACAAACACTCCATCCATGCTTTTGTTCCGGCCCTCCGGTCCAGTTTAAGAACCCATTGTGGCCCTCGAGTCAAAAAGTTTGCCCACCCCTGGCCTAAACTAATACCCGAAGAATAAATAGGTGATAGTAAATTTAAAAAAAGAAAAAAGAGGAGGAAATAAGTTTGAAACCTCTACAGTGAGTGTTTGGGGTGAGAGGCAAGAGAAGAGATGAAACTGAATCATACATGAACTTAATAATTTATAATTTTTAACTAAAATTACTTCGATTTGGCCGAAACCAGTTTGGCTCAGTGGATAGAGCGTCGGCCTGCGGACTGAAAGGTCCCAGGTTCGATTCCGGTCAAGGGCACGTACCTGGGTTGCTGGCACATCCCCAGTGGGAGATGTGCAGGGGGCAGCTGATCGATGTTTCTCTCTCATCGATGTTTCTAACTCTCTATCTATCTCTCTCCCTTCCTCTCTGTAAAAAAATCAATAAAATATATTTAATAAATAAATAATAAATAAATAAAATTACTTCGATTTGGCGATAGGGCTTTTGAAATATGTATCATAAAAAGCTAACAGTGATATGTCAATCACTTCATTTCTAAAAGCCTATTTTGTCCTGCAGCTATGTCTCTTTCCTTCTGTCTGTCCTACGTCTGACCAAATACAGAAGGGACAAGAAGCAATTTTTACACACCACACAAGTGCACATACATGTCTTTCCCAGGGCTAGCCAACACATCTCCTATCCTTATATTACAAATTGGGGGCCCAAAACACTCAGACCTCCACATCTCTGGCTGCCCTGCTACTTTATTACTTCTCTCCCCATTCTTTTAGGTGCCAATAGGAATTCTGTGCTTAGCATCCCAAGCCTTTATCGTTTGGTCCACCTAACTTACCTCACCTCATTCCTCCCCACAGATTCTTCACTCCAACTAGACTCTTTATTTGACCTTGCACATACCATACTCATTCTTGCCTCAGGCTGACCCTTGCTTGGACTCTCCTAACTCACTCTCCCAGTTCCTAATCAAACAGTACCGATTCCTCAGGGCCTACCCTTAGTTTCTCAATGAATCCTTAGTCAATTTCTCTAATCCACAATAAGCTCTAGTTAACCTGAATGTGATCTATATTCGTTATGCTAAAAAATGAGTAGTTACATTGTTTAGTTACAGTCCACTTTTGTTCTAGAAATCTCTAAATGTTGTATTCTTGCAAGGTTTGCCTCCCAGTTGTAAAACCAAATGTAATAATTTTTATTTCTTTTTTATCCCACTTACATCAATATTAAACTTGGAAAACACACATCCAAACCTGTTTGCCATCTGACAGATCCTGGGTGGAAGTTTAAGTCAGTAGAATTCAGTGCCAGCTGGTTCTCTCTGAAACTACGGGTTTAAGCACCATGATCAGGACTGAATTTAAATGCTGTTTTGGGACAGGCAACAGAGCATATACACTGATAATGCAACATACTTAAAGGCACAAAAACAAACAAACAAAAAACACCCTAAACAAAAGACTCATTCATTTATTTATTCCAAATGCAGGCAAACACCCCAACATTGCAAGACTCCCCATCATCCTGTACACTATCTAACAAATAATAAAAATACAAATAAATAACAAATCTATTTGACACCACAAATGAATAAACTTAATACCAGTAAGAGAAAAATGAAGGTAATAGTTATGACTAACAGCTTGAATTTTAATTAATAAAGCCCCAAGGTGATCCTTGTGTTGTTGTTTTGTGTGTGTGTGTGTGTGTGTGTACACTGATTTCAAAGAGGAAAGGAGAGGGAGAGAGAAACAGAAACATCAATGACGAGAGAGAATCAGTGATTGGCTGCCTCCTGCATGCCCCACACTGGGAATCAAGTCTACAAACCGGGCATGTGCCCTGACCAGAAATTAAACCAGGGCCTCCTGGTTCTTAGGTCAACGCTCAACCACTGAGCCAAACCAGCTGGGCTGTTCCCATCTTTTGGTCATGAACTCTGATAGCAGGGACCCACCTTACTCATTTTTATGTTCCCAGTGCCTAGTATAGTGCCCTGCAAGAGACACTAAAAAAAAAAAGTTACTCCAAATGAATGGACAAGCCCCTTGTATCACTCAGATGCTCCCTTATTAATAGCCACTGCCCAGAGAAAAGGAGGCTTTGATGAGAGCAGCCTCAAGAAGCTATGGCCTGAAATTACAGATCATTTCTATAATTATGTTTCACTTATTAATCACCTGCCTATTCCTTTAAAAATATAAAATAAATAAGATTGAGACCTGGCCAGTGTATCTCAGTTGGTTGGGTGTCATCACAGGCACTAAAAGGTTGCTGGTTCAATTCCTGATCAGGGCACATGCCCAGGCTGTGGGTTTGATCCCTGGTCAGGGTGCATGCAGAAGGCAACAGATGGATGTTTCTCTCTCACATCGATGTTTCTCTATCTCTCTCCCTTTATGTTCCTCTCTAAAATCAATAAAAACATCTTAAAAATAAAGATTGAGTTTTCCTTTTCATAATTAGTTCAGGTACATGAAAAGTATGCTTCTGAATCTGCTTCAAATTAAACTCATCACTCCTAGGCACCCATAGGAACTAGAGAAGAAAAGGGAGCATACCATATTTGAGAAGGAAAAGACATGAGTTTCAACCTATAATTCTCTAAAAAATCAAGCAAATCAGAAAATATGAAGAAAAAAAACTTTGTCAGAAACGTTTTAAGGATAAATAAAGTACATCATCATTATAAACTTAGAATAATCCTCTCAGAATTTATCATCAGCAGAACAGGTTAAGTATCACAGAAAAAGATAAATTAAAAGGACCCTTTTTCACTTAATAGTCAACTCTTATCTTTCCATAACCCATAAGTTTATAATTGAAAGAGTCCCAAGTGTATAACTTTTCCTCTGCATCTAAAAATAAACATCAACCCTAACCGGTTTGGCTCAGTGGATAGAGCGTCGGCCTGCAGACTGAAGGGTCCCAGGTTTGATTCTGGTCAAGGGCATGTACCTTGGTTGCGGGCACAACCCCAGTAAGGGGTGTGCAGGAGACAACTGATCGATGTTTCTCTTTCATCGATGTTTCTAAGTCTCTATCCCTCTCCCTTCCTCTCTGTAAAAAATCAATAAAATATATTTTTAAAAATAAAATAAAAATAAACATCAGTAATTGATAGCAGAAACAGGTAGCCACAAGCACAACAGGTATACCTCATCTCTGAAATACACTTTGAACTACACATCTGGCTAATTTCACAGTCATCCATTACTCTGGACCTTCTTAAATATCCACTGAAACAGAAAAATTAGAGGTCAAATACTGACCTCTAACTCAGTGTAATACAAACAACAGGTCTCTGTCCAGAACCACATCAAATGGCCAGTTTCTTTTTCAGTTAACACCATGAGCAGGAGCCTCAAGCCCTTCTCAAATCATCTCTGTAAGTGACTGTGAGGCGGTGCCACGGGTGCACATACAGTTACTCTGAGACAGACAACTATCACTGCATCTAAAATAAAGTCAAACCTCAAAAATGCAGTTATGCCAACTCAGTGTCATCGGAGTTTTTAGGTGTCACATATGAGCTCAAAACAGGTCAAACTCCTCCCTCCTCGGTGCTTTAGCAACATTCAATTCTCTAGCACTTCCCCCAGATGTTAGATTCTTTTTAGTGGTGTCTTGCACCAAGTGTTTTTCCTCAATTTCACGGTTTAAAGAAGCTGTGAGGGGTGGGGAAAGAGCACATCAGAGAAGCACAGGCCTATTTTTATGGCTGAATCATCTGAGGGCAATGCACAGACTGGGCCGGAGGCCCACCTTGATGACAGCTGTATCAAAGACCTAAATTTCCAAAGATCATAAATCACTATAGCAAGCATATCAACAGCATGCGGTATTCTGTAAGCACTTTGCAACCTTAACATTTGCCTCCTCTTCAGTCCTTTGATATCCTCAAAAGATGCTTGGATTTCAAAACCAGCCCTACATCAGCAAGGCTGGCAATCAAGCATCCTAGGAAATTGCAAGAAGGCAGGCAAGACCCAAGCAAAATGGACCTGGGGGATGCAAGGACTTTGTACACTGTACTCTCCTAAGATAGGGGTGGGCAAAGTATAAGGCCTGAGAAATCATTTGGTCTGACCCTGCCAAGGCATTAGGGGTGAGTTAATTAAATGCTTGGCCAAATATAGCAGGCTAATTTTTAAGTTAATAATTTTGTATGGCCCGAGAATAATGTTATAAATATCCAAATGGCCCTTGGCAGAAAAAAGGTTCCCCACCCCTGTATTCTAAGAGAATAAATACAAATATGGCCACTTCTTAATTTTTAAGAGGAGAAATGACCCCAAATATCCAAACCAAATGCACTTCATCGGAAGAGGCACTTACTTACCCAGATAACTGCCCCCTGATTCAAGATAGTTTAAAAAAAAAAAAAAAAGACCCATATTGAAATTACAGATTAACCTTTGACTCCCAGAAAACAAAAAAGCTTCAGAGATTCATTCCTGAATAAGCAACCTGAGAGAGAGAAATGGCCTGAAATCTAGCTCCCTCCATATCTTTCTGTGAAGAGTTTCTGGGCCCATGATTGAGGTGGCAGGAAAAACTGCTACCTGCTCTTCTTCCTAACTCATACGAAGACATATTGATGTCAACCCCATTGTATTTTTCCACACACAAAGATTATATTTACAGATTTTGAGATTTAAAAATTGCTGAATTTGTTCAAATAAAAAGGCTGTGCATTATCACTGCTATAAAAATGCCTCTTCAATGTCTCGTGTCATAAAATGAAAACAAAAGTCTATTTTATGACAAAACACCAAAGAACAAAACAGTTCTCTACCATAGCTGAACACTTACTGAGCATTTAGTAGTATCTGCATCAAAATATCTGGAACATATACATCTGCATGTAGTGTTGGTGTAAGAAACACATCAAGAAAACAGTGGAGTCCTGGCTGGGTAGCTCAGTTGGTTAGAGCACTGTCCCAATATGCCAAGGTTGCAGGTTCGAACTCCAGTCAAGGCACATACAAGAAGCAACCAATAATGTAAAAGTTAAGTGGGACAACAAATCCATGTTTCTCTCTGTTTCTCTCTTCTCTCTCTTTCTAACTCAGTAAATAAAAATTTAAAAAGAAAACAGTGGGTTTCTCTAGGTAATGTTACAGAGCATAAATATGGCTAGATTAAGGGTTGTTGACTACAATAGCCCTTAGTTCCTGAGAAAAAGATAGCTAAAACACTTCCAATTTAAATACAAAGTATTTCCATATCTTTTTTTTTTTTTTTTCATTTCAGTATATGTACTACAGTTGCCATCTGACAGCTAAGGAAGCAGGGCACTTCATCATACTTCAAACCCACAGGCAATCAGGGTCCAGGTCTTCTCATGCTAACTAGGAGACATATATTGAGTTTATTTGTAATCCTCATATGCTATCATGGTTCAGGACATCTTGGTGAAGCAGAAAAAAAACATGAATTACATTCCACATACATAGTATGCTTAAAAGACCCTGCTATCCTATCAAATCAACATCACATTTCTTAGCAATACATTGTTTCTAGATTTATACTGTCCCCCATAAGTTACCCTATTCTCATATTTAACCTTGATTCAAATGCATATATATGCAAGAATTTTATTTTGGTACTTTTTTAGGACAATATCTCTAAGCCAGGAAACAGCCCTCAAGTGGAAATGGAAATATCCACAAGCTGATCTAAATGCTATCAAGCCACTCAATGTTCACATTAGTCTCACCCTAAGTATTCATGCCACTGACCCAATCTCCCTATGAGGAACTAAAGGGAACGAAAATCTAATTAAAAGCCCGAGGAAAAATTCACTTTAATAAAAATTACAGCCCAAAAGCCAAGAGACTTTACAGTAGTAAAAAACAAACAAACAAAAACCCTAAAACAGGGGAAAAAAATTGTTAACAAGAGATGTCAAGGGGGTAAAAAAGAGGAGACACTAATTTACCGAGCTGAAACCAAACCAATCCAAAAAAAAGGGAGAAGCATAAAAAGATGAAGAAATAATGGAAGATGGGGGGGGGGGGGGGGGGTTAAAAGACAGAAAATCACAATTGTAAGGATATCTTACTAAGAAGAACAGGAAACTAAATGTTTAAAGCATTACTTTACAAAATCAAAGAAAAAGAATGAAACATTTGGTTCTATCAAAAGCAAAAGAAAACCATCTACTGTGAGCCTCGGCCAACATCTCTTCCCAAGTGGAACCACCATACAGATGAGGGTCCCAGACTTGGCCAGGAGCTGCTGGGGACCCTGTTAGATGGGAGCAATGCTAGAGGACTGTAAGAGCCTCAGTATAACAAATTACCGTATGCTTTTCTCCACACGAAAATATCTGTGAATCCTAAGTGAACTACGTGCAGACCAGATCATTACTGTTCGTAAAGTTAAGCAATGTAATCATCACACACACACACACACACACACACACACACACACACACACACTTAGTAGACATTAAGAAATCTCTGAAATAAAAAATGTCCAGAGTAACTAACAAAGGAGTTGAATATCCCATCTTTTAAAAAAAAAACTACTTTTAAACCCTTATCACATTTTAAAAACTTCTTTACCTCAGAAGCCTTTTTCGTAATTAAATTTTTTCAGAAAAAGTCGAAAAGTTTGCATCACCTCTAGCAGTTGGAAATCAGTTTCAACTACAAATTATTTATAAGAAATCACTCCCCAACAGTACCAAAGCACTGAGATTCCAAAGCAGTTGTCATGCATAATTCCATTTTAGAACCCAGCTAGCCTGCCTGAGTGGGACTGGTAAGAGAGGCCTACAGACCGGAAAACTAACAGGAAAAGTTGCATTTCATATCATGGATCTAATAGGCCGATGAGCTTGGAAAAAAAGTGAGGACCTACAGTTCAGCTTGATAGTTTCACTACAAATAATAAAGCATGTGGCCAGTGTGGCTTAGTGGTTGAGTGTCGACCCATGAACCAGGAGGTCACGGTTTGATTCCAGGTCAGGGCACAAGCTGGTTTCGGACTCAATCCCCAGTGTGAGGGGGGATGGCGTGGGGGGGGTTGGGGACGTGCAGGAGACAGTCAATCAATGATTCTCTCACCACTGATGTTTCTTCTATCCCTCTCTCCAGGGGAAAAAAAAAGTAACAATGGTTAGCACTCAATTTTAAAATAAAAGACTAAAACCCACAAATTATATACTTTACAAAGGTAAATTGTATGGTGAAGCTATATCTCAATAAAGCTGTCTTTTTAATAAATAAACTTAGAAAGAAGTACTACATATAACATATAAACCACCTGGCTCTATTACTGAGAGATCACAAAATGTGTATTTTAAAATTCTGATATATAAAAAGAACATCAACTTCACTCATGGTCAAAGAAATGCAAATTAAGATAAGATACTGTACATTCATCATCTGTCAGTCAGGTCAGCAAATATTAAGAACTTTCATAATATCCAAGCCTGGTCATGGCTCAGTTAGTTGAGCATCATCCTGTACACTGAAAGGTTGCCAGTTCAATTCCCGGTCAGGACACATGCCCAGGTTTCATGTTTGGGGTGCATACAGGAGGCAACCGATCAATGTTTCTCTCTCACATCGATGTTTCTCTCTCTTCTTCTCTAAAATCAATAAAAACATATTTTTTTTAAAAAAAAGACTTAATGCCGAAACCGGTTTGGCTCAGTGGATAGAGCGTCTGCCTGCGGACTCAAGGGTCCCGGGTTCGATTCCGGTCAAGGGCATGTGCCTTGGATGCGGGCACATCCCCAGTGGGAGGTGTGCAGGAGGCAGCTGATCGATGTTTCTCTCTCATCGATGTTTCTAACTCTATATCTCTCCCTTCCTCTCTGTGGAAAATTAATCAAATATATTTTTTTAAAAAAAAGACTTAAAATACCCAGAATTGATGAGGAAACATGGAAATTTAAACCCTAAAACACTCTTTGTACATTGGCACATCTTGGAGGGTAAGTTATTAACAGTTTCAAAATTAAAAATGTACATGCCTATTAGTTCAGCAATTCCACTCCTAAGAATTTACTGTACAGATAAACCTATACAATTGTACAGGTTCAAGGGATTAAAAAAAAAAAAAAAGAATCAAAACCAATTTAATTGTCCATCAACAGGAAATTCAAGTATATATCGACACATTGTCCTACAATGCAGTAGTTAAAAAAAATATTTTTAGTTTTCTTAAAAGCCCTGAAGTATAACTACAGGTATTGGCTTGAAAAATATGGACTTGAAATATTAAGTAAAAAGCAAAATTCAAGATAGTATGTACAGTGTGTACATATGTGCTTATAAGTTCATAGAAAATGCCTGGAAGAATATTGGGAAGTGGGCATTATTCTTTTTAGAGAGTATAAATCTATAATAATAAAAGTGTAATATGCTAATTAGACCAGAGGACCTTCTGGACTAAGCCGGCGGCCCGAGGAAAGCCAGAGTCCCGGGTGCCGAAGAGAAGCCGGGGTCCCGGGTGCCAGAGGGAAGCCGGGGCCGGCAGCCAGGGGAAGAAAGGCCTACTCTTACACGAATTTTGTGCATTGGGCCTCTAGTGTGATTATAATGAGTATAAATTTTATAATTATAATTTATATGTAATTTGAATGCATCAGTCTCTCAAAGTCATACCCCAGTGTCAAAACTCCCCATACTATGACACCACCTGTCGTTCCAATGCTGTATGGTTCCAGCCAAACCAGTCTTCTTCCTTTGAGATAACAGCCCAAAGGACTCCTCTTCAAAATGTTCTTGACTTCAATACATTTAAATTTGATCAGCTATCAAATATAAATGACCTAAGTTTAAAGAACTATGTCTGCCTGCATCTGTTACAGAACATTTTAAAAGAACTTTTTTGAAAAAAGGAAATTGGCCAAAACCGGTTTGGCTCGGTGGATAGAGCGTCGGCCTGCGGACTGAAGGGTCCCGGGTTCGATTCCGGTCAAGGGCATGTACCTGGGTTGCGGGGCACATCCCCAGTAGGAGATGTGCAGGAGGCGGCTGATCGATGTTTCTCTCTCATCGATATTTCTAACTCTCTATCTCTCTCCCTTCCTCTCTGTAAAAAAATCAATAAAATATATTTTTTAAAAAAAAAAAGAAAAAAGAAAAAAGGAAATTGAAACACAATTTAATAATCCTCATCATAAAAGCAGCAAAAGCACTGTACTCACCATTTCCCATGCTTTCCAACCTCTGTGCCTTTGCTCCAATTTCCTGCCTGAAATCCTCTTAGCCGTTTATCACATGTCCAATCCTGCCAATCCTTCAAGACATAGGTTAAACACCTTCTCCTACACCAAATCTAATGCCCCAGCCAGAGTTAATTCTTTCTTTTTTTTTTTAAGGGAGAGAGAAAGAAATATCAATGTGAGAAGGAAACATCGATCAGTTGCCTCCCATATGCACCCCAACTGGTTGATCACACACACAACCTAGGCATGTGCCCTGACTGGGAATCTTCTTGGTATGTGAGACAACACTCCAACAGAGCCACGTGGAGAGGGCAAACTCTCTTTCTTAAACCACAGTATCATCCTCATCTCTTGAGGCACTTTCCTCTACCTATCACTCAACTGGGTTCATGTCTCTGTCCCATTAGTGAAAAAATTCATCAAGTGCACAATCTGTCTTGGTGGTTTTGTATGCCCCATTTCATACATAAATTTAACAGATATTTCACTAAAACCTATGAGGAAAAAATGGCAAGAATCTAAAAATTTTTTTTAAATGGGCTTTTCTTATGCATTTATTTTAATTAGGTAATATTTACGTAAGACAAATAGTAGGAGAATGAAAGGTAAGACTCCCTCTCCACCTTTCTCCCCAGTGCCCTAGTATGTATGCCTCCTGAAAAGGAAATCACTAATCAATTTTTTAAATATATTTTTATTGATTTCAGAGAGGAAGGGAGAGGGAGAGAGAGACAGAAACATCAACGATGTGAGAGAATCATTGATCAGCTGCCTCCTGCATGCCCCCTACTGGGGATCCAGTCTGCAACCCAGGCATGTGCCCTTGACCAGAATCAAACCAGAGACCCTTCAGTCCACAGGCCAACGCTCTAGCCACTGAGCCAAACCAGCTAGGGCACTAATCAATTTCTTAACACAAGGTTTTAAGAAGTCCTGAGACACCAGAACTGTATAACACATTCATAACTTTGGGTCTAAGTTGATAGAAACAATTTGTGGCATTTAAGAGTAAATTTATTTCTGACAATTATAGTTGCATGCAGTATACTTGTGCAATTGAAGTGATCAAAGCTGATGTGGTCTCTACACTTCTGGAGTTTACAAAACAGCAATAAAACAGAAGTTGCAGAATCTGAGTGCAACAGTCCAGATGCTTCTTTTCTAGTATCCCTGTCCTGTCATCATATTCTTGGGCTTCAGCTTTGCTCTGCTAACTTAATCATATATAATCATAGTCCTCAAAGATTACACTCCCGTTACCAAAATGAGAATCAGCATATTACCAAAATGCCACAGCAGTTATTATTAATGGTGGGCCACTTTTCTGAATGGCAAATCGTATTTATCACATGGTATTTCTCCTTAATTTCATCTCAAAGATCCTGAAATTTGAAAAATGCTTTGCAGGTCCCTTGCCCCTCCACCCATCCTCCAAGTCCCAGACTGTCATAAATAAAGTCAGGCTGTGGGGCTGCTGGACAGATGGCCAACTGTTTTTAGTTATTCCTCACAGACCATTAAACCAAGCTACTAGAGAGCTGAATATCTCTCTCTCTCTCTCTCTCTCTCTCTCTCTCTCTCTCTCTCATAAACACTGAGTGGCCAGGTTATTATGACTACCTGACATTTGTAGGCAAATTAGCTATAATTTCGCGCTGAAGTTGCTAGAGAGCCAGACCATTATAAATACGGAAACAGGTTGTTTACCACGACAGTAGAAGTGATGTTTTTCTGAAGATATGGGTAAACAATGCGATTTAACAGCCTTTGAACGTGGGATACACACACACAGACAGACACACACACACACACACACACACACACACACAGTGGCCAGATTATTATGACCACCCCATCAGTACTTCGTTGGGCCACCTTTTGCCTTCAATACTGCGGCGATTCTTCTTGGCACTGACTCTACAAGATGTTGAAAGGTGATGTGAGGAATCTGACACCATGCCTGATGAATAGCACTGTCCAGTTCTGTGAGATTTGATGGTTGTGGAACCAGCTGCCTGATGGCTCTTTTAACTTCGTCCCACAAATGCTCAATTGGATTGAGATCTGGTGATTGTGGGGGCCACCTAAGCAAGGTAAAGTCTCCCTCATGTTCTTGAAACCACTCCTGCACAATACGAGCACCGTGGCATGGCGCATTGTCTTGTTGGAAGAAGCCATCTCCATTGGGATACGCCATCAACATGATAGGATGAACCTGATCAGCAACGATACTTAGGTATGTTGTGCTATTCAGACGTTATTCCACACGAATTAAAGGGCCCAAATTATGCCAGGAAAACATGCCCCAAACCATAACACTGCCCCCACCAGCTTGAAGAGTTGTACTCATGCATGTGGGCTGCATGCTTTCATGCTGTTTCCACCAAATTCTCACTCTGCCATCTGCATGATGCAACTGGAAACATGATTCATCAGACCACATGACTTTTTTCCAATGCTCGACTGTCCAATCCTTGTGTTCCTGTGCAAATTGGAGACGTTTTATCTTGGTAACTGCAGACAGCAAAGGTGTTCAAACAGGCCTTCGGCTTCCATATCCCATACGATGCAGTGTACGGCTAATTTGCCTACAAATGTCAGGTGGTCATAATAATCTGGCCACTCATAATAATATATATCCCATGTTTAAAGGCTGTTAAATTGCTCTGTTTACCCATATCTTCAGAAAAAAATCACTTCTACTGTCATGGTAAACAACCTGCTTCCCTATTTATAATGGTCTGGCCCTCTAGCAACTTCAGCACGAAATTATAGCTAATTTGCCTACAAATGTCAGGTGGTCATAAGAATCTGGCCATTCAGTGTATATATCCATTCTCTACCATCTAGACCAGTGGTTCTCAACCTGTGGGTTGCAAACAATGAAAATACATCCTGCATATCAGATATTTACATTATGATTCATAACAGGAGCAAAATTGCAGTTATGAAGTAGCAACGAAAATGATTTTATGGTTGGGGGTCACCACAACATGAGGAACGTATTAAAGGGCCGCGGCGTTAGGAAGGTTGAGAACCACTGAAGACCCTCTCTAAGAGGGAATATTAATGTTATTGATTGGGCTTTCTTTGTTTAAGTCAAAACATTGATTGGACCTTTTTTAAAACATATATTTTTATTGATTTCAGAGAGAAAGCAACAGGGAGAGAAAGATAGAAACATCAATGATGAGAGGGAATCATCAGTCAACTGCCTCCTGCACACCCCCTACTGAGGATCGAGCCCACAACCCAGGCATGTGCCCTGACAGGGAATCAAATCAGTGACCTCTTGGTTCCTGGGTTGATGTTTGGCTCAACCACTGAGCCACACCTGGCTGGGCATGGATCTTCTTTGTAAGTATGAAGATTAAATGCAGATTGAAAGCTACATATATGTGAGGGTCTTCTGCTATCTTGCTCTTGTTCATTTCTCTCAAACATGCTCTGAAACAGCGGTCACCAACCGGTGGTCTGCAGAGCACTGGTGGCCTATGAGGTCCGAAAGGTTGGCGACCGCTGGTTTAAGGAAACCTTTGGAGCAGCGGTCACCAACCAGTGGGCTGTGGACCACTGGTGATCTGTGAGGTCCGAAAGGTTGGCGGCCGCTACTCTAAAAGACTGTAGTAAATTAGTGAGATTTAGGAGGAAGGGAAATCCCTTGCCTAGGCCTTAAGCTTAAGCAACATACTCCAAGCAGTTTACTAGACAGCTCTACATTGGTATTTTAGCCAAGAGCCCCATCTATATATATAAAAGGCTAATATGCAAAGTGTCCCCTCAGGAGTTCGACCAGGAGACCAAGAGTTCGATCGCTCGCTATGACATGCGCTGATCACCAGGGGGTGGCATAGAACGAAGGAAGGCCCTGGCAGTTGGCAACCAGAGAAGGCCCCGATTGGCCCTGATCGCCAGCCAGGCCTATGGACCTACCCGTGCACGAATTTCGTGCACCAGGCCTCTGGTTAATAATAAAATAATACTTTGAATTTCCAATTTGCCATTGTTCTACATATATATATATCTTCAGGAACATCATAAGGAAGAGGAACAGCAGAGCTATGATATGCTAATTATTTATCAACACCCCAAAACTCATCATTACTCCATTTACTTGGAATTTAATCATGCACTGTTTTGTATTTCCTATATTCAAGGAATAGTAAAAATTTTACAGTTGGTTACTTAAAGAGAATTTATGCAAACCCTCTAGAGTTGACCCATTGCTCCTACATATCTCCTGGTTGTTGAGTGTTGCATAAACAACAACAACAAAAAGGAACACAGTGGACAGCTAGATCTCTGGATGATAACTATAATAATAACAAATATAGGCCAATGTTGAGTATGTACTTTTGCCGGAGACAATTTAAGCACTTTACATGTATTAATTACTTTGGTCCTCACAACAAACTTGTGAGATGGTACTATTATTATCCCCATTTTACAGATGAGGAAACTGTGACAAAGAAACACCACAGAGTTAACAAGAAACAAGTTAGGGATTGAGACTAGAGCTCTTAAATACTTTGCTACAATAATAAAAATTAGGTTAAGAGTGGACAAATACAGATTGGTAAATTTTGAGGCTCAGTGCCCAAAAGATATCCAAGGAGACAGAGGACAACATGGATCTGGACTGCAGGAGAGAGAGAAGGGCTGCATTCATAAACTTGCAGGCTAGAAGCATTAGGAGAAATGAGGTCACTCTGGAAGACAATGCCGACGGAGAAGTTAATGGACAGAATCAGGAGGAACACCAATATTTAACACAAAGTTAACATGGTGTCAGATGGGTACCAGACTTATCCAGATGATCACTTCATAAGTGGTATAAATGCCTAATCCTATGTTGTACACCTAAAATTAATATAATATTGTAGGTCGAATGTAATTGAAAAATAAAACATTTTTTAAAAAAATAATAAAATACAGTTAACACATTTTTAATATGTTTTTATTGATTTGAGAGAGAGAGAGAAAGGGAGAGGAAAAAAACATTGATGAGAGAGAACCATCAATCTTCTGCAAGCCCCCTACTGGGGATCGAGCCTACAACCAGAACAAGTGCCCTGACTGTGAATCTACCCGGTGAACTCTGGGTGCACAGGATGACACTCAACCAACTGAGCCACACCAGCCTGGGCTGCGGTTAACACATTTTAGGTGAAACTGATGACACAGCAGGGTAGTATTTTAGCACATTATAAATATAAAACACATTGTTTCAAATCAAAATATATAATGGTTATACCTAATCTATGGAAGCTATACCATAATTTAACTAAATGGCTATAGGTTTATGGCAGCATCTGTTTTTTTTAATCTTTATTGTTGAAAGTATTACATATGTCCCCTTTTTTCCCCCCATTGACCTCTTCTAGTCCACTCCCCCCACCCCCTGCCCAATGCCTTCACCACCCTATTGTCCGTGTCCATGGGTTATGCATAAATGCATACAAGCTCTTTGGTTGATCTCTTCCCACCCACCCGCCTTCCCTCTGAGATTCCACAGTCTGGCAGCATCTGTTTTTATTGTTCATTGGTCATAGCTTAGGTTTTCATGTCTTTAGGCAAGAATGCCACATATAACACTGTTCCTAAAAAGAAAATAATCTGCTTTAAGTTCTATCTTCAGACATGCTTTTCATGGAATATACAGTTGTAAAAAGAAACATGACCTAAATGACCATATTTCAATGATTCTAAGATGCACGATGTTTTACATTTGTATAGCATTGGAACTACGAACGAGTCTTACAGTTTAATTGCAGCATATTTTTTCATTTTTATGGTACATAAGATAATGGTGCATCTTACTACCGATGGCCTTAGATTCAATGAACTGTGACTTTCAGAATACATCTAATTCCGTGTATAAAAATACACATTAGTGGCCAAAACTGGTTTGGCTCAGTGGATAGAGCGTCGGCCTGCGGACTGAAGGGTCCCAGGTTCGATTCCGGTCAAGGGCATGTGCCTGGGTTGCGGGCACATCCCCAGTGGGAGATGTGCAGGAGGCGGCTGGTCGATGTTCCTCTCTCATCGATGTTTCTAACTCTCTGTCTCTCTCCCTTCCTCTCTGTAAAAAATCAATAAAAATATATTTTTTTAAAAAATACACATTAGTGTAGTTAAAGAAAAACTTTCTGCCTTCAAGAGGTTTACAATTTAACAAAAAGAATAAGATTAATACTAAGATACAAATGCAAGTAACAAACATTTACACAGATATAAAGTGACAAAATGAGTGAGAAGGTTAAAGAACCAAAGAAAATGTACTGAATTGGTAGAAAATAAGAGTGGCCAAAAAACTAAGGCAGTATGTTCGAAGTATAGTTTTCATTGATGTTTCTCTCTCACTTCAATGTTTCTCTTTTTCTTCCCGTCCCCCTTCTTCTCCTCTCTAAGCATGTCCACAGGTGAGGATAAAAAAAAAAAAAGATAGTGCACAGCAGCAAAGCATAAGACTAACATTTGGAACTTCATTATTAAGAAAAGGACAAACCACTGGATAAAGAAAGGATTAATTTTACATGTTTCACAAACTGTTGTACAAAATATTAGTTTATATAAGAAGGTCACAGTATTCTTTGGGGAAGGAAAAAACCAAGCAACACAAATAAAATATCCTCAGAACACTTAAAATACTTGTACCATATCAGTATGCTATGAATATAGTTTGGGAACCAATGACTTGGATAAACAGGTAGACAAGTAGGTGGATAGATTCACAGAAAATAAAAGGAAAACATCACTGGTCTGATCCGAGGTCAGGGCACATGCCCAGGTTTTGGGTTCGGTCGGGGTGTATATGGGCGGCAACTTATCAATGTTTCTTTCTCTCCCTTCTTCCTCTCTCTCTCTCTCTCTCTCTCTCAAATCAATAAAAACTTTTTTTTAAGTCCATGGAAGTGGAAACAGAAGCATAAAGACACAAAGAAACCTTAGGAGATAAAACAGTGGAGTGAAAAATAAGAGGATTAGGTGGGCCAGCCCATCAGGGAAAAGTGTAAGTTAGTATATTCTTGCCCAATCTGAACAGCCTTAGCTGGTGGCCCTGCCAGAGAGAGCAGGATCGCAGACTGACGATGCCCCTCCAGTCGCACCAGTGACCCACACATAAAGGAGAGGGGAGGGAAAGAGGGATGAGGGGACAGTGAGGACATTGGCTCTGCATTTAATAAGGAGCATTCAGTTTAAATTCACCCAAATGATGTTTTTATATATCAAACATTTTTTTAAGTCAGTGGCCAGAGCCTATGTGTCCCTTAAGAATCAAATTCCGCCGAAACCGGTTTGACTCAGTGGATAGAGCGTTGGCCTGCGGACTGAAAGGTCCCAGGTTCGATTCCGGTCATGCCCTGGGTTGCGGGCACATCCCCAGTAGGAGGTGTGCAGGAGGCAGCTGATCGATGTTTCTCTCTCATCGATGTTTCTAACTCTCTATCTATCTCTCTCCCTTCCTCTCTGTAAAAAATCAATAAAATATTAAAAAAAAAAAAAAAAGAATCAAATTCCGCCCTAGCCGGTTTGGCTCAGTGGATAGAGCGTCAGCCTGCGGACTGAAGGGTCCCGGATTCGATTCCACTTAAGGGCATGTACCTCGGTTGCAGGCTTCTCCCCAGCCTGGAACCTGGTCGGGGTGTGTGCAGGAGGCAACCAATCGATGTATTTCTCTCGCATCGATATTTCTCTCTGCCACTCTCTCTAAAAATCAATGGAAAAATATCTTCAGGTGAGGATTTAAAATAAATAAAAATAAAGTGGATGTACCATTTAAGAAAATAAAATAGTGGTAATTAAAAAAAAAAAAAAGAATCAAACTCCCAAGAGGCTACAGCTCCCAAGGATAGCCAGATTCTGCTCAGGGAGCGAGAGGTTTCCAGAGCCTCCCCAGGCAGCTTCTCTGAATTCAGACATGCAGACACTTGCCTACATCCTCACCTGTTCACACTCCCCGTGAACTGTGTTCACCTCACACACGTTAAGTACCACCACCACTACCCCACCCCCACCTCCAGAAGAAGTAACAGGGTCAGGAATCAGCCCTCTGGGAGCCTGGTGGACATGCATAGGTCCATGAATGTGCATGTGCACGCTCTGCTTTGCTGAGTGTGCGAGTGGCCGTGGCTGGATGGGGATTTTGTAGGAATGGCCCCTGCTGTTCCAGGACTCTAGAGATGCTGCATGGCCATGCTTGCTCACAAGCTCTCTTTCAGTAGCCAGGTCCTTAATGTAAATACTGTCCCCTTTAGAGTGGCATCCTTATGCTACACACAGGCTAACAACCATGCACAGCCCTGGCACGAGGGTATGGCTCAACAAAGTCTTCCTGTTAAGGAGGAAACAAGGTAATCTGGGCACTAGAGCTGGGGGGGGGGGGGGGGGGGGGGAACCCCTAACAGTACTGCAGTATCTGTAAGTCTCCACTGAACCTGGGATTCTTGTCTTGCTGTGAGGCCTGACTCTCAAGGTTCACATTTCTGTTTCATTTTTCTCCAACACCTGAGATGACTTGGGAGACTTTCTATTCTTGGTAACCAAGAAGCCTAACCAAAACCCTTACAAATCTCATGTATGATTAGCTTAAAATTAGGGCCTGACTGGTGGCTTCACCTGCTGATGCAAAGGCCCAAAGACAAATAGGTTGTGAGGTTCCTCAAACACCACGTGCTCTACGAATTAGAGGTCATATTGATGTGTAATTTAACCACATAAGGAAAATTTTCACAGTTAAATATATTGCTTATGGTTAATGATATACTGGTAAATTTTACCAAATAAAAATAATAATTTTACAGTGACACAAATAGTTCATTTATAAACATAGTTCTTATATGAGCCATCCTATCCAACCTAATTACCTAATATACAGATACGTGTTACACCTTACATTGTTTGGCATACCAAGTTAGTTATACCAATCACAATTCCAACCAAAACTCCAAGCTAGTAAATATATTTAGTATTTGAAAACGTTTTAGTTATTAGTAATCAAATATTCATTAAAATGGCTTAAGCAATCTTAACAATTTTCTAACACATAAATGCTTTCTTCTCATTATTTAAGAAACACTAGAACTCTGTTAGATAAGAAACCAAGCCCAAGCCAACAGGCTCACCAAAATCACGCTTAAAAAGGACAAGCAAAACTATAAATTTGGAATAATTACCAAGATACTAATAATTAACAACCACTTAAATATGATTCAAGAGGAATTCCTGGTTATTGAAAACCCCTATGATCAACCAGAGCACAGCATTATCAGAAACTGATTATGTAAGACAATAGTGCATTGTTTCAGGGTGTATGCATATGTGTAATGAAGTTCACAGCTATGTTATACTAATGACAAACATCTGAATTTTCTGCTATCTTAACCTTTAAATCAACTGCAAAAGAAGCTGCCAGAAGCAGTCAGTAGGAAAGCACACAATTCCCAAAAGAATTTTGTATATACAACTCATTTTAATACTTAAATGTTTTTTTTAATTAAAGAAATTTGAACAAGATGTTAAAGATTCAAAACTAATTTGAAAAGTAATGGGTGCTTACTAAGTCCCTAATAATACTCAACATACACTGGTTTTTAGAAAAGCGCAGGTCATATTCTTTTTTTTCCCCATATTCTTGTATGTATATATTTTCAGCACCTGGCATATTTCTGTTATTACATACAATATTCTGTTATTACATTCAATATTACATACAATTATGACAGGACCTGACAGTGGTTACTGTCCCACTTTTTTTAATTTTTTTTTTATTATTATTGATTTTAGGGAGAGAGGGAGGGAGAGAGGGAGAGAGAGATAGAAACATCAATGATGAGAAAGAATCATTGATCGGCTGACTCCTGCATGCCGCCTACTGGGGATCAAGCCTGCAATCCAGGCATGTGCCCTTGACCTGGAATTGAACCCGGGACCCTTCAGTATGCAGGCCTACGGTCTATCCACTGAGCCAAACCAGTTAGGACCTGTCCCACTTTTTAAAAATATTTGACTGAACAGTAAGTCAAGGTTGAAAAAAAAAAACAACTGGTGCACATATTTCTTGATTTGGATTACCTTTTTGTTGTGAATTGGTTCTAGTTACTCTAGTTACCTTGAAACAAACACTGGCAAAGACTATATGGGATTGAAATTACATGACTCTATTTCTACTGAATAAATAATACATTTCAACTGTTCATATTTCATTGTAAAAGACATACAACTTTAGAGATTTGCTCTAAATTTTGAAAGCAAAGTGAATCAGAAATCACATTTCACGAGGAGACAGCCCGGAAGGGAGATATTTATGCTATACTGAGTTCCCGTTGCCACTACAAACCTCTCAACAGTTTACTACATTAGAACAATTGAGATGGGAAAAGATGTGTGATAATAAAACCCTTTGAGGCATTTGTCAAGCAGATTCTCTCTCAAACTACACCTTGGTTTAGAAACCTTTGACCAGGAATTTGGCGTGTTAATCTATGTGCACACTCATTTCACATTTTCTCTTACCTCTGACTTTTTAAATCTAAACCATACAGTAAGTCATTCTATCAGACGACTATATCTGTTTGCATGACTACTGAAAACACTGTTGCAGTGCAATGATATTACACATGCAAAATTGCTGATTTTGGTGAGCTTCTCCCCTATCCCTCCGCCTTCTACCTGCCTCACTCCACTCTCACACCCCCACACACACATCCTCCCCCTATTAAATCCCAAAGGAAACTCTGAGTCCAGTGCTAGGATTTTTCTTTTCTATAGGGTAGGTCTATTTGACTTTTTAATAATGATATTGAAAACTTTTTAAACCCATGATGCAGACAGTGGGGTGGTGAGGGCCTGGGGCGGAGGGCAGGGGTGGGCTGGAGGGAGTCGATGGGGGCAAAAAGGGGACATATGTAAATACTTCCAACAATAAAGATTTAAAAATAAAGTAAATAAATAAAAGAAAACTTTTTAAAGACTGCTAATGTATATATAGATTCCCACACCAAAACCACAAATAAACACCCTACTTTGTTTAATATTTCAAGACAAACTAAAGTTTTCATATGTGACAGAAGAATATCAGTTCAAAGGAGTCCTTAGAAGTCACCATGTGTAAATACTTCTGATAATAGAACAAATTAATGGCAAGACACAGCCAATAACATAAAAAGCCTCCATGCAACGTTGCCTGGCAAAGGGCATCCGTACAGCAGCTCGGAGAAGTGGCATTGGTGGAGGAGCACTACGACTGCCATCCAAGAAAATCATTAGGCCTCAACTGTTACTCCCCTCCCCCATCCTCATCTTCCCGTCCTTCAAAGCAATCAACCAGCAGAAGGCGCTATTCTGCAACCTGCCATGACACACGCCAGCCTCCATGCCTGGCCCAGGGCCGGGTTCACCCCAGGTGGACCCTCTCCGCCTATTATTCCCTGTCCACTGTTGAAGAAAGCCGCTACACTAGCATCCAAAGCAGAAAACCAGATCTCGTCTGATAACCCCTATTCATAAAACAGAACAAAACGCAGTGACAGCCCAAGAGCCAGCAAACCTATCGAACCATCAGACCACTAATCTGTCAAAACACCCACACACACTTTGCTAAATATTAACCTCAAACGCGATCTTAACCATAACTGAGACCATCTACTTCTACCCAGAAAAGACGACCCTGGTCACAGTCGATCAATACAATAAATGAGAGTCCACGGAACAAATCTCTGTCCCCAACAAAGTCAGGGGCCAGGGGGAAGGCGAGCACTGCCGGTCAGGCCGCCACACATGAGGAGGGGTTTCATCGTGACGTGCACAAAAAAGGAAGAGCAGCAGAAACCAGGTTTGCAAAGGGAAGACACGAAGGTGGAGGCGTCTGAACATGTTTCTGGGTGTCCTTTAGCTTCCAGTGTACTCTTCTGCCTCTTACAAGGTCGCCAAAAAGGCCAGGCATGAGATGGGCGGAAAGAAAGCTGAAAAAGCAATGCACCCACCCTTCCCCCATCTGCTCTCTCTCCTCTGTCCCCAGAAGAGCTGTGTTTGTCTGTGCAAACCTAGTCCCAAATAGGGGAGAGAGAGAATGAATGTGTGTATGAAGAACAATGAGCCCTCAGCCTGGGGGAGAGAGAGAGAGAGAGAGAGAGAGAGAGAGATCGCGCTGCTGCCTCTTTTCCCTGCGACCTCAACAACAGGGAGAGCTGGAAGCCAGCTTTCCATCCAGCCTAGGCCATCAGAACCAGAACTGGTTTATAATTTACGGTGGAATCAACTCCCCAAGCAAACCCGGGGAAGGCAACAGCCACCCGAAGGTGATTTTATTATTGCATAGACCCAGCCTCTCTCCCCTCCCCCAACAGGCTGAGGCTAAAGAATCCGGGGGACTCCGGACAAAAAGCTCGCTCTTGACACGGAAAGCAACTATCAAAACTGTTTCCAACCTAAGCACGGGATGCATTCATTTGTGTTGCATTAAAATGTGTGTTTTATTACAATTCCCCAAGTGCCCCTTTTACTAGATACCTTTTTGGGGGTTTTTAAAAAAAAAAACATTTTTTTTTTTTGCTTTGGAGAAAGCTATTTCAGGATCCACACAAAACTACTTTCTAAATGTACCTTAAAATAGTAACACACACTGAAACATTTAAGACACCCAGTTTCTCAAGGACACATTCTGCTTAAATCAATGTTTGAAGTCTGTGATCCAGAAGAAAAAAAAAAAAAACTGTAAGCAAACCCTTGGAAAAGAGGCAGAGGGAAATGACAATTCCACAATGAATCATGTTGTGTTCCTTTCAACAACTTCTCCAGCAACCGGTTTCAAAGGAAACCCAAAACATAAACCACTCCCCGCCCCCCAACACACACCATCTATGCAAAACGGCTTCTTTCGTTCCCAAAACCTTTAAACATTTTAGAATAGGAGCCGCTCTCTTTCCGAGAGCAGAACTAAGACGTGAGCATAAGAATCCTTATTCCGCTGCAAGTTGAGTTTGGTTTCGTAATTCAGTCATCGGAGAACTAGAGATTGAGAACAAAAACAAAAACAAACAAAAAACCAACAAACAAACAAAAAAGAGAGCGCGTCTTGGCCAACGTGGGAACGAAGACTTGCAGGAAAGTCCTCCCCCAGGACCCCGAGTCCACAAACGCGCCGGGGACGCTGCGCTCCGCCCGGGCCGCCTCGCCGCTCCCGGTGCCGCCGGGGACGGAGCCCCCGGGGCAGCTCAGCCTCCGCGGACGAGCCCGGCGGGCGCAGGAACCAGCCGCCGGGAGCCGGTCGGACGGCCCGCGGGACGGTCACCCGGACGGCCAGCGGACGGTCACCCGGACGGCCAGCGGGACGGTCACCCGGCCGCCCGGGCCGCGTCCCCCGCCCTTTATTCCCGGACGTGCGCGGCGCCACACCGGCCTCCGCTCGCGGGCTCGCAGCGGACCGGGATCCACGCCCACCCCGGGCCCCACGCCCCGCGCCCCGGACCGGGGGCCAGAGAAGCGAGCAGCCGCCACGCGCGGGCAAGTTGGACACTTACCTTCCCCGGATGCGCTACACCATCAATGGAGGTGTGTTCGGCCGGCTCCCGGGAAAGTGGGGGGACGGGGCGGGAGGCCCACGGGGCTGGGGGCCGCCGGGCTCGGGCCGAGAGGGGCCGGCCGCGGGGGCGGAGGCGGGGCGGCGGGGCTTCCCTCCCGTGACCTTCCGTGCGGGGTCCACCCGCTCCCAGCTCCGCGCTCGGCCGGCCCTTCAGGAGCGGGAGCCCGGGACCATGTCTGGTTTTGTTTGCTGAGGGCGAGGGGCTCCCTGAGGATGCTGGTGATTTTTTTTCCCCTCAACTCGGAGAGAAAACGAGGCAGAGACAATGTGGGAGGCGAGCGAGCGGGGGGAGGCGGAGGCGGGGACGGGACCGAGCCGGGCGAGCGTCTCGGGCGTGCGGGAGGAAGACGAAGCGGGGAGCGCAGGGGGCGGCTCGCGAACGTCTGTGGGAGCAGCGGCGCCTCAGCGATGGAGGCCGAGCCGCGGCGGGGTTGCTGCACCGACCCGCCGCCCACTCCGCGCTCGGGCCCGGCCCACCTCGCAGTATCGCGCCTCTCTATTGGCCCCTCGCGGCGTGACGCGCGCGGAGGAAGGACCAATGGGAGACGGAGACCGGGCGGAGGGGGCGGGACCTCTCCTTTTTTTTTCTGTTTTTTTTTTTCTTTCTAATAAAATGGGCAGAAGAGAAGGTGGGGAGCGGCCGGCTTCTGGCGACGCCGCGGCCGGGGTTGGAGCGCGCGCCCCGGGACGCGGCCGGGCGGTGGGCTGGGCTCCGCGCGGGGCGCGTGTGTGTGCGGGGCGGAGGCCGCGGCGTCGCGGGCAGGTCCGGGTGCAGGATGGGCCGCGCAGCCCTGTTGCTCCGGTTACTACCAGGGTCACGATCTGCCTTTTGAGCCGCGTAAGACGCGGATTCAGGGCCCTGGGGGGCGCGGAATGGGTTCCAACAATTCGCTAAGGACTCTCGAAATCCTGATGAGCATTAACGTTTTCAAAATAAGCCTATGGCAAAAGATTAAGAAAGAGGAAAAGGAAATTGGCGGATCGCGCTGCCTTTTCGAAAAGAGTCAGAAGAAAAGCCTGCAAAGTCTCATCAGGGAATAAAGAAGGGACTGTACCCGCCGACAGAGGGGATTTTAGAAAGAGAGAGCAGTGTACACAACTCTGTGCCGTAAGTTTGGGGGGTGGAGGGAATAAAAAAAAAAAATCGAAACACAGTATCACCTTGTTGTCTTTGAGAAACATTGTTTTCTCCCATTCCCCCGAAGACTGAGAAGTCACAGGGTCTCCGATGCCATTAAGGGAAGTGAGGGGCAGGCCAAATGCTCATATTCTATTTAATGTAAGTTATAGGATTGAAGGGTCTTGGAGATTTTAATTATGATTAGCAGTTTTTGAAATGCATAGCATGTTTATTGAGTTCTTTCACAGACCCCAGCACGAACCCAGGGTGAACCATCAACCTATTGTTTGTTTGTTAATATACTTTCAATGCTTTTTGGTGTCCTTATGCCACACACTTCTCCTGAAGGAGTTCAGATTTCTATATAAAAGAATAATTAAGGGATAGAGCATAGCACAAAATAACTAACTCATTTTTTCATATAAAGTGATCATTGTTCTCTTTAGAATGTCATTCAGATTATAATTTCACATCCAACACTTTTTGTAATGTTTTATTTTCAGAGAGAGGAAGGAAGAGGGATTGAAACATCAGTGAGAGAATCATGGATCCGCTGCCTCCTACACACCCTCTACTGGGGATCGCATGTGCCCTGACCAGGAATCCAAATGTGACCTCCCACAACCACTGAACCACACTGGCTGGAGCAACATTTTCTTTTAGGAAAAATTTAAATAGCAGATATTATTGGACTGTGACCCGCGAGACCTAAAAACAAATAGAACTTAGCCATTACCTTTCCAAGTAATTTTTTAAATGTTTTAATTGAATGTATTGGGGGTGACGTTGGTTAATAAAATTATATAGGTTTCAGGTATACAATTCTATAATACATCATCTGCATATTGTATTTAGTGTGTTCACTGCCCAAAGTCAAGTCTCCTTCCATCATCATTTATCCTTCTATACCCTCTTCTACCTCCGCTCCACCCCACCCCAGGAACTTTGAGGAAGAGAAATCCTGTCTGCTGCAATTCCTTCAGCTGTGAAACGGGAAAACTGGTTAATACTGCCTTATATACCTAATAACGTGAGAACTGAATTCTCACAGCATAATAGATTCAATAAACAACTCTCCACATCCCAGATATGGATGAAACTATTCAACATCAGTTTGGAAATAGGGGTGAAGTGTATTAGATGGCTTTGGTTTCATTCAAAATCCACATTTACAGGAGCACGATTTCTAACCAAGGTTCAGCGGGTGGTGGGCAAATGGACATCGCTTCCCAGATGATGCCTGTGGACCCTGTGGGTCATGCAGCAGTGACGAGAGGGGCTCCGGAGATCAGGAAACTACATTTACTGTGGTACGAGGGAGGGGCATCCTTTTCATTTGTTTATAACAATGTAGATTTAGAAATCTCAAAGTTCCACATAGTTGTAAAGCATAATAGTATGGTATCGGGCCATAAAATTAGCAAACTAGACCTGTTTAACAATCCCACACAAGAGCTGTGGTCCAGCCATACAGCCAGAGAGTACATACTAGTACAGCCTTCCTTCTGAGGATCTGAGAGACTGATAAGGTCATAATAATACATTTTAATAAGAACATCTATGAAACCGTGGATCAAAAGCTTATGCGTCCCAAGCATCAGGCCATGCATGTTGCATCCTTAGCCCATTTAGTCTTGACAACAGTCCATGAAGTGTCATTATTATTATCTCCATTTTAAAGGTCAAGAAACTGGTCTTAGAGGAGTTAAATAACTTGCTTAAGGTAAAAGAGGTCAGATGGGTTGTTTTCCCATTATGAAATTAGAGTTTCCTGACCTAGCTGGTTTGGCTCAGTGGGTAGAGCATCAGCCTGCAAACTGAAGGGTCCTGGATCCTTACCCAGACCCTGGTAAGGGTACACGCAGGAGGCAACCAATTGATGTGTTTCTCTCATATCGTTATTTCTCTCTTTCCCTCTCTTCTACTCTCTCTAAAAATCAATGGAAAAATATCCTCAAGTGAGGATTTTTTAAAAATGTTTCCTAATCTCTTTCCAGCAAGCTTTAGAAAATGGGGATGACTTTGGTTACTGAATCTGAAAATATCAAGGACTTTGGTTAGTTGTTTTATGTATCTTACTACAGGTAGAAGTGGTCTTATTTTGTATTCAGAGGTATCAGAAATGCAATACCAGCCGAGCCAGTGTGGCTCAGCGGTTGAGTGTCGACCTGTAGACCAGGAGGTCATGGTCCGATTCCCAGTCAGGGCACATGCCCAGATTGTGGGCGCGATCCCCATTGGGGGACGTGCAGGAAGCAGCCGATCGATCAATGATTCTCTCTCATCATTGATGTTTCTATCTCTCTTTCCCTCTCCCTTCCTCTCTGAAATCAATAAAAATATGTTTAAAAAAGAAAAGAAATGCAATACCATTATTTAAAAGAAGCCAGGAGGAAAGTTTAATAAATGATATGACAACCAAATAGCTATATAGAAAAACACAGTCAATGCAGAACATTTTTTAAACTACATTCTTATTATTCCTAAACTCTCCCCAAAATTACAGATGGATATTTTTAAATGTAAAAACTGAATCACTAAACCACTATTTCTTAGGCTGAGTTTACTGGTGTTTACATTATTATTGTCCTCTATAACCTACATATAGATTATGCTTATTCTTCTGTATATGTCAGATATTTTATGATTTTTTAAAAATCAAACCATAAAAGTATTAAAGGAATACTAAAACTTTTTCAAATCATGATTGAGGAAGTTCTGTCTAAGCATGACAGGAAACCCAGAAGCCATAAAGGGAAAACACCAATAAATTTTACTGCGTAAATATTTTACATCTCTGTAAGGCATAAAAAACACCAAAGCAATGAATGGAAGAAGCAGAGGGAAAATATTTTTAACACCTAAAATAAAGAGCTAACTTCCTTAACACAATATAATCATAATGAAATAAATGCAAATTAAAATCATCTCTTAGATTAGAACTCCTTTTTACTTCATAATATCCAGTATTGATGGGGATGTGGGAAAACAGGCACTCTGATGCATTGTTGGTGAAAAAATATAACCATACCATTTTTTCAGAACACAATTTGGCACTATCTATGAAGATATTAAATAGCTATACCCTTTGGCCCAGCAATTCTAGAAAGCCATTCTACAAATAATTTTGCATAACTATACACAAATATATACAAGAAGCTTGCAACATTATTTATAATAGTGAAAGCCTGGAAAAACCTGAACATCCACCAATGAATAATGTTTAAACATACAATGGCATACTTGACAGGGTTCAAAGAGAATTAGGTAAATCTGAATTGATATGGAATGATAACCAGGATTCAGAGTTAAATGAAAAAAGCAAGTCACACAACAGTTATGTAAAGTATAATTCTATTTGTAATTTTAAAAGGACAAATTTGTATAAGCTTCAGAAATGTCTAGAAACATAGCCACCGGGAGAATGTAGTCCACTGGGCACGGAACGGAGAGTGAGGAGGGAACCGGAGACTGACTTTTACTTCAGTCTACTGATTTGTTTGATTTTTTTTCTCTTTACATCAAGCATGTATAATTTTTAAAATAAAAAAGAAATTTGCCCTAGCTGGTTTGGCTCAGTAGATAGAGCATCGATTAGTTCCATTCAGGTCAAGGGCACATGCCCAAGTTGCGGGCTCAATCCCCAGTAGGGGGCGTGCAGGAGGCAGCCGATCAATGGTTCTCTCTCATCATTGATGTTTCTCTCTTTTTCTCCTCCCTTCCTCTCTGAAATCAATAAAAATATATTTTTAAAATAAATAAATAATAACTCTCTCTCTCTCTCTCTCTCTCTCTCACACACACACACACACACACACACACACACAATTTAAGTTCTATGAACATTTCACTGGCAACCAGTCTTCATAATTCACCAGAAGTACTCAAGCTTTAGAACGAGTAAATTATTTTCGTCTAAAATGTCTTACAATGCCCTGGCCCGGTGGCTCAGTTGGTTGGAACATCATCCCATTCACCAAAAAGGTTCCAGGTTTGATTCCTGGTCAATGCACATCCTAGGTTGTGGGTTCGATACCTGGTCCGGGTGCATGCAGGAGGCAGCGGATTGATGTTTCTCTCTCGCATCAATGTTTTTCTCTATCTCTTTCCCTTCCTCTCTCTCTAAAAATCAGCAAAACATATCCTCGAGTGAGGATTCTAGAAAATGTCTTAAGGACAACTGGAGTGCTTTATCAAGTCTGGTAACAAATTGAAGCTTGTTTCTAGGCATTGTCTTTGAAATTGCCTTCCAAGTTGATGTAGTGCAAACACAAGCCAATAATGAGCTTCAGTTGCCTACCATTGCACTGAGCAAGGCGGGGACTGGCTACTCCCTCCTCACAGGGGTCCTGCTGCAGGCGCTCACCACTCACTCACCTTGCATTTACCCACAGTGGGTTTTTGCTTTACAATTTGTTGTAAATCAGAATTGTTCCCTCTCCCGTCTTTTCCCTCAGGCCGCGTAAGTACCCTTGACAGCCTTTCTCAAAGTCCCTGCACTGAGTTGGAATGGAGAATGGGTGACTATTGGGCTTGTCGCAGGAGGCCGTGTGATGCATGCAGATACATACAAAAGTGAAACAGCTTTTCCCAAAAAGAAGGATCACAAATCAGAAGCCTTCTTCCGTTGTTTGGACGTGACTGCGGGTGGCTAGCAATTAAGGTTCTTGATTCAACTCCAGACTCCAGTGACTTTTCTTTCCACCAAAGCAGAAGTGGGTCTGGTTACCAACACACTGACAGATGCATTTGAAGGAAACTGCGCTCCACTGAACCACATCAGACGCAGTGGAGTGACGCCTTCTCTGAGTCACATGGAGCCAGCCAGTGCCCCAGCATGCTGCCCAAGGACACTGAGCCGTTTTCTGGACGAGGTCTAAATCCAGCATCTGACTTCTGACCACTAGTGGTTACCGAAAAGTCTCCTAGGGCTTTGTGGGAGAATTAAGGGAAGGAGACGCTGAGTTTCATTGTCCTGGCCCAGTTCCAAGTCTGATCATTACATTAGCAGGCCTCCTCCTTTGTCTGCGATCTCGCCGAGACGTGCTAGTCCACAGCCCCTTATAAACAGCTGTCCACTGTGAGCCGAGTGAGCCAAGGAGCCAGCAAGTTCTACCCCGGGGGACGCTGCGTTTCAAGGTAAACACTTCCTCCACACCTATCCGTAAATTACTTAGGTTTACGTTGGAGGAAAATAAAGGCATAATTATGGGGAGTTAAAAATTATCCACAAACGCGATTTTGTCTAAATGGTGAACAAAGAAAACTGGCGTTGGTCACAAAGGGGCCCTCGGGAGGAGTCCAGGAGAAATGATGCATGGTAGAGCCTCACGGGTCATTTGGGGGATCCAGAATTTAACCATACAGCATTGATGTGGCAGGTGCTGTTGCCACCAACATTCACTTATTTTTTTAAATATATTTTATTGATTTTTTACAGAGAGGAAGGGAGAGGATAGAGAGTTAGAAACATCAATGAGAGAGAAACATCGATCAGCTGCCTCCTGCATACCCCCTACTGGGATGTGCCTGCAACCAAGATACATGCCCTTGACCAGAATCGAACCTGCCCTTCAGTCCGCAAGGCGACGCTCTATCCACCGAGCCAAACCGGTCAGGGCAATATTCACTTCTTTAGTCCAAGCATATTATACACACAGAGCAAACAGGCAGATAACTCTAACCCAGAGAAATTTCAGCCCCTGCATCCACACCTCGGTGTCTGTGTTGGGCATGTCTGGGCACTCACTTGAATGCCTCCCTAACCCATTCAACATGTGAGGCATGTTAATTTTACAATACCCCCACTCCCAGCCCTCTCAACTCCTAACACAACTGCCAGAATAGATTCTGCTATGTCATTTTTTTTTCTTAAAAAGAGCATTTTAACTTGGAAGCATCCAGAATTCCCTTGGTTCATCCATTCTATGGAATATTATTCAGCACCAAAAATAAATGAGCCGCCAAGCCATGGAAAGGCATGGAAGAACCTGAAAGGCATTACTACGCGAAAGAAACCAGTCTGACAAGGCTGCATGCATACAGTGTGGTTCCAACTACATGACATTCTGGGAAACGCAGAACTATGTCTGGGAAAGACATCGTGAGAAAGGAAGGAAAGGCAGTGGTTGGCAGGGATGGGGGGTGGCGGATGAACAGGTGGAATACAGGGGGTTTTAGGGCAGTGAAACTGATCTGTATACTATAAAGCAGCGGTTCTCAACCTGTGGGTCGCGACCCCTTTGGCGGTCGAACGACCCTTTCACAGGGGTCGCCTAAGACCATCCTGCATATTAGATATTTACATGACGATTCATAACAGTAGCAACATGACAGTTATGAAGTAGCAATGAAAATAATTTTATGGTTGGGTCACAACATGAGGAACTGTATTTAAAGGGTCAGAAGGTTGAGAACCACTGCTAAAGGTAGATCCATGTCATTATACATTTGTCAAAGTCCACAGGACGTACAATGCACACACAGTGAACCCTATTGTAAACTATGGACTTTAGTTAATAATGTATCAATATTGGTTTATGGATTGTAATAAATGGACCACACTAATGTAAAATGTTAATAATAGAGGAAACTAGGGGTGAGGTGAAGGAGTATAGGGCAACTCTACTTTCTGCTCAATTTTCCTGTGAACCTAAAACTGCTCTAAAAAATAAAGTCCATTGATTACAAAAAGAAAGAACATTTTCGTTCTGTTCTTTGTGTTGTAAGGAATGGAGACATATCTCAAGTAACAGGAGATTATGTGAGAACGTTTCTACTAGGAAAACCAGGCAAAGCTGAACCATGTGACAGAAGGAAAAGAAGGGACTAGAAGGAGAGAGGAGGCCACAGGAAGGACGGGACCCAAGTCCCACCCGCTGGCCTCCTCACCCTTTATATGTAGCTTTTCCCCACTTCTAAGTGTCTGCTTTCTCATAACTTCAACTCCCTCGTCATTGTGGCTTGCCTGTGGCCTCTCACGGCCTCTCTGGCTTTTCCGTGGCTTATGACTTACCAGCAGAGCTGCTTCTGCTGCCTGCCTCGTGGCTTGAGTGTTTCCTACTCAACGTTGCTGAGAGGGAGAAGCCTGATGGCCCCGCTCATCATTTTCGGCCCGACCCTGTCCTGGTCCCGGGCCCTGTGGGGTGCTAGTAGCCGTGGAGGGACAAGGGTGTCCTGGGCCAAGCCCAGTGCTGAGGGCGGCCTCCCTCTAGAAGGATCGGTGGGTGTGGCAGCATTCTCCACGTGCTTTTAGAATGGCTTGTGTCCAAAAAAATGACGAGTAAAACTGAATTTTAGCAACTAAGTATTTCAATACATATTTTAAAATACATTTTTTATTGATTTCAGAGAGGAAAGGGAAAGGGAGAGAGACATAGAAACACCAATGATGAGAGGGAATCATCGATCGGCTGCCTCCTGCACGCCCCCTACTGGGGATCAAGCCTGCAACCCAGGCATGTGCCCTTGACTGGAATCGAACCCAGGACCCTTCAGTCCTTAGGCCGACGCTCTATCCACTGAGTCACTGAGCCAAACCGGCTAGGGCTCAATACATTTTTTAATAGCCCTGGCTGGTTTGGCTCAGTAGATAGAGCGAAGGGTCCCTGGTTTGATACAGGTCAAGGACACATGCCTTGATTGCAGGCTCCTCCCCAACCTGGGCCCTGGTTGGGGTGCATGCAGGAGGCAACTAATCGATGTGTTTCTCTCACATCGATATTTCTGTCTTTCCCTCTCTCTTCCACTCTCTCTAAAAATCAATGGAAAAATATCTTCGGGTGAGGATTTAAAAAATAATAATAATTACCTTTACAAAGGATATTTGGTCTCCTAAAGAGAAGACCCCCCCCCCAAAAAAAAAATGCAGTCCACAAGTTACAGAGTGTTCATGTTCTCTTGATCAATAAAAATTCTGCAAGATGCCCGACTGGCATGGCTCAGTGGTTGAGCATTGACCTATGAACCAGGAGGTCATGGTTCGATTCCCAGTCAGGGCACATGCCTGGGTTGCGGGCTTGATCCCCAGTAGGGGGAGTGCAGGAGACAGCCAATCAATGTTTCTCTCTCATCATTAATGTTTCTATCTCTCTCTACCTCCCACTCTGAAATCAATAAAAATATATATTTTTAAAAATTCTGTAAGGCCCTAACCGGTTTGGCTCAGTGGCTAGAGCGTCGGCCTGCAGACTCAAGGGTCCCAGGTTCGATTCCGGTCAAGGGCATGTACCTTGGTTGCGGGCACATCCTCAGTAGGGGGTGTGCGGGAGGCAGCTGATCGGTGTTTCTCTCTCATCAATGTTTCTAACTCTCTATCCCTCTCCCTTCCTCTCTGTAAAAAATCAATAAAATATATTTTTAACAAAATTCTGTAAGAATGAGCCCTAAAACTCCTCCCCCAAAAGGCCTTCCAACCAACGTCCAGAAGAGCCCCCTTGCCTTCAATCTAACAGCAGCTTCTCACTAACCTCCAGGAGAGGCGAGAGAAAGGCACAGAGAGGATCTTGGCGGCCCACTGACACGCGCCCTCCACCCTCTCACCTGGCAACAGGTGACTCATTGTAATCCCAGGGCGAAGGGAGAAATAGTCTGGGATCAGGGAGGTGACTAGAGTGACTTTCTCCCAGGACATAAAAACTTCAGGTGAGTTGATTACCACAAAGAAAGGAAATGAATTTCAGTCTCTATTATTAAGAATAAAATAGAGGAACAAAGAAACTAGGGAGAGCAACAGGCTCCCAGGTCACGGCCAAGAGAGGTTAAGACATACAGACTAACCTACCACAGAGCGAGATGCTCTGATAGAGAAAAGCAAAGCTGATAGTCACCCGGTTGTGTTTTACAAAATCTTATACAAAATATAATCTCAATTAAAAAAATAATAACTTGTTAAAAGTTTACATGTTTTAAAACACGCCTTTAAGGCACTTGTGATAATGTATTAATGAAAATGCACTCCCAAACCCAGGATAGAAATTAAGAAGTGTTGATTAAAGACAGAAAATGTGAAATGCAAAGCTAAAGAAATTGTAGAACAAGATATAGGAGAAGCTGTTGGATAAGACCCCAAAGCACAAACTGTTCAGAGACACACTTGACTAATATGAAAGACTTCCTAGAAGTTATATCAAAATAAGTGAAAGTCACAAATTGGGAGAAGATCATTGCAATTTCCATAACCATGAAAGGATTAGTGATCAGGATATAGAAAGACAGCAGGCAAGCCTATGTGAAAAAGACAAGCCAATAAAAAAGTGGGCAAGGAATAAAGAATAGGCATGCATACAATAATCTTGTGTCCAGGAAACATAAAAAGATGCTCCGTTTTGTGCCGGCAGGCGTGGCTCAGTAGTTGAGCTTGGACCCATGAACCCGGAGGTCACAGTTCGATTTTCGGTCAGGGCACATGCCCGGATTGCAGGCTTGATCCCCAGTGTGGGGTGTGCAGGAGGCAGCCGATCCATGATTCTCTCTCATCATTGATGTTTCTATCTCTCTCTCCCTCTCCCTTCCTCTCTCTGAAATGAATAAAATCATAATTTTTTTTAAAAAAAGATGCTCAGTCTCTTGCCCTAACCGGTTTGGCTCAGTGGATAGAGCGTCAGCCTGCGGACTGAAGGGTCCCAGGTTCGATTCTGGTCAAGGGCATGTACTTGGGTTGCGGGCACATCCCCAGTAGGGAGTGTGCAGGAGGCAGCTGATCGATGTTTCTCTCTCATCGATGTTTCTAACTCTCTATCCCTCTCCCTTCCTCTCTGTGAAAAATCAATTAAAAAATATATTTAAAAAAAAGATGCTCAGTCTCTCATGTCTTCATTCTAGACAATTTCAATATACACATAGATGATCCTTCTAACAACTTAATAGTAGCTGTGTGTGTGTGTGTGTGTGTGTGTGTGTGTGTGAGCTGTGGTAAAGCACACATAAAATTTACCATCCTAACCATTTTTATGTGCACAGCTCAGTAGTTGAGCAACCAATCTTCAGAACTTTTCATCTTGCAAAACTCTATACCCATTCAATAACAACTCCTCATTCCCGCTCCTCCCCCTGCCTCTGGCAACTACCATTCTCTCTGTCTCTATGAGTTTGACTACTTTAGATGCCTCAAATATGTGAAATTAAACAGTATTTGTCTTTTTGGGACTGACTTATTTCACTTCACGTAATGTCTTTATAATCATTTCCTATGGCTGTCATAACAAATACCACAGACTGATGGTTTAACAACAGAAATGTATCTCCTCTCCGCTCGGAGGCTGCGAGTCTGAGATCGGGGCGCCAGCAGGGCTGGTTCCCCTGAGGGCCCCGGCCTGGGTTTAAGACAGGCTTCTTCTCACTGTGGCCTCACACAGCCTTTTCTGTGAGCGGCGTCCCGAGTGTCGCTTCCTCTCCTTACAAGGACACCAGTCCTATTGGGCTAGGGCTCATGTGAAGGAAGTGATTAGGTTATCCCATCTCCAAACAGTCACACTGGGCTTAGGGCTTCAACGTGTGAATTTTATAACAGCCTTCAGTTTATAACAGCCTTCAAGGTTCATCCATGTGGTCACGTGTATTAGAATGTATTTCTTTTTTAAGTCTACATCAGTGATGGCGAACCTTTTGAGCTCGGCGTGTCAGCATTTTGAAAAACCCTAACTTAACTCTGGTGCCGTGTCACATATAGAAATTTTTTTATATTGGCAACCATAGTAAAACAAAGATATATATTTTTGATATTTATTTTATATATTTAAATGCCATTTAACAAAGAAAAATCAACCCAAAAAATGAGTTCGCGTGTCACCTCTGACACGCGTGTCATAGGTTCGCCATCACTGGTCTACATAGTACTCCGTTGTGTGTATATATACCTCATTTCCTTTATCCATTCATCTGTTGGTGGATGTTTGGGTTGCTTCCCATGCGCAACTATTATGAATAATGCTGTTATGAACATGATATACAAACATCTCTTTGAGACCCTGCTTTCAATTCTTTTTTTTTTTTTTTTTTCGCTTAAAGTATTACAAAGGGTATTACATAAGTGTCCTTTTTTTCCCCCCCGCCCTTGACAAGCCCCTGCCCTCCCCTACTGCTTTCAATTCTTTTGGGTATAATTCCAGAGGTGGAATTGCTGGATTATATGGTAGGGTTTTTGGTTTTTTTTCCCCCAATTACAGTTTACATTCAATATTAATTTGTATTAGTGTCAGCTATACAATTTTTAATGTTTTGAGGAAATTCCATACTGTTTTCCTCAGCAGCTGCACCATTTTACATTCCCATCAACAGCGCACAAGGGTTCCAACTTCTCCACATTCTTATTTTTTGTTTATTTCTTTTATAGCCATCATCCTAATGCATGTGAGATAACATCAACAACTTAGCTTTTTGAATTTGAAATTCTCTCCTCCAGTGATCTTAGTTTCTACCTTGACCCCAAAGTTTGTATTTCCCAAATCTTCCACCCTCCTAACTTCAATGGCAGGCACCCCATCCTCCCAGCACGGCCCTCTAGCTGTGGGTCATTCCTACATTACACCGGTTGCTAGAATACGTTCGCCCCAGCACAACATCTAATCCATTGATCTTTCTACCTTTTCACTTTTAAGGTCCGGTCCTTAAATTTGGAGGGACTGGCCTGAATGTAAAGAGATAAACAGTCTGTGCTCGCTTGGGTTTCCACTTGCCCATTTCTTTTGCCTTAACAACACTTTCAACTGCTTGAGTTAATATGGCAGAACAAAAAATAACTATTTAGCTTAAAGTCACTAAAATACACCAAATCAATTTCTCTTTTCACATGTAAAACAAGTGGTTTGTCCTATCATGCTTACATTAATTAACGTTAATACAGATTAAAATAGACAAATAAATATTAAGTGTGTAAAGCTTCAGGCATTGTTTTAAATTTAAATATTTTCTGAAAACATGCGGTTGGACGGTATATACATAATGGTGTGTGTGTGTTTGAGAAGAATTCAGATTCTTGTCTTCCTAAGAAAATCTGAATCAGTCCTAATAGCCCATCCTGAGGGACTCAATGCCCTCTCTCCCCTCTAGCCCTGTAGAGTCACTGCACCCTCTCCCTGCTTAAATCTCAGCCACGTTCCCCCCCCGCCCCCCCCCCCCCCCCGCCTCCGAATGGTCCCTGGGCAAAAGCACACCCTGGTGATGATTCCGACTTGCTGTCCCACCCGAGGTTTCCCCATCTCAGTCAATGGCAATCCCATCCTTCCAGGGGCTCAGATGAAAAGCTTCAAGTCTCTCCCACCCCTACTGGCCTTCCCTTCAGTGTCCAGAAGCTGCCAGCTTCTCACCACCACCACCACGCCCACCCTCCTCTAAGCCACGGTCACCTCTTGCCTGGATTATTGCAACTGCCGGCCTCCCTGCTTCCACCTTGTCCCCCTGAGGGCTCTCCTCTCAACAGGACAAGCAGGGATCCTGTTCAAGTACAGGTTAGATCGCGTCACTCTTCATTAAAACCTGACAAGGACTCTGTCAGTTGAGATGACCTAGGCCAGTGGTTGGCAAACTCATTAGTCAACAGAGCCCAATATCAACAGTACAACGACTGAAATTTCTTTTGAGAGCCAAATTTTTTAAACTTAAACTATATAGGTAGGTACATTGTTATTAACTTAATGAGGGTCCTCCTAAGGCTTAGGAAGAGCCACACTCAAGGGGCCAAAGAGCCGCATGTGGCTCGTGAGCCGCAGTTTGCCGACCACAGACCTAGGCTATGCTGCGGTGATAAATAACCCCAGCATTTCAGTCACTTGAAGGGGCGGTCATTTCCTTCTCGTGTGCCATGTCCATCTCGGGCAGGCAGTGGGCCTGCTCAGCACCGTCACTGCTCAGGGGCGTGTCTCAGCTCAGGACACCTGCTGGTCACCTTGGCAGAGGGGTAAAAAGGTCTGGAAGATCGTCACTGGGTAATTAAATGCCCCTCAAGGGAATTCTCAAAACTCAGTGGCCAGAACCAGTCACATGGCCTGGTACATCCCTGAGAAAGCCAAGGAATGCAATCCTGCTCGGTGCTCAGTGGGCAGAGAGCCAGGGGCATCTGGGGAGCTGCACACATGACCACTCCAGGCTCCCAGCGGGACTCACAGCAGGAGCAAAGTCCTTACAATGGCCTGGGAGGCTCTGTATTAGCAGCCCCCACCCTCACCTCTCTGGCCTCCCCTCCTGCTCTCTCTTAAGTGCAATCACGCCGAGAGCCTGGTCCTCTGCCTGCTCAGCTCTATCCCTTCAAATATCTGCATGATTAATCCCTCACTTCCTACACTGACCACTGTCTTTAAAATCGCCACCTATTCCCTAGCCGGTGTGGCTCAGTGGATAGAGCGTTGGCCTGCGATTCCAGTCAAGGGCATATGCCTGGTTGTGGGCTTGATCCCCAGTAGGGGGCATGTAGGAGGCAGCTGATCAATGAGTCTCTCTCATTATTGATGTTTCCATCTCTCTTTCCCCTTCCCTTCTTCTCTGAAATTAAAAAAATTAAAAAGTGAAATTGCCACCTACCCCTCCCCCCTCCCAATCCTCACCCCTTCCCTCCTCTCCACACTCACCCCTGAATGAAAACTTCACGAGGGTGGGGATGGCAGGTGCTTTTTCTTGTTTTTGTTCACTGTATACCCCATGAGCCCAGATCAGGACCTGGCACAAGGCAGGGGCTTGGGAAGTATTTGTGAAATGAATGAACCTCAGTAGCAGTCAGGAAAATGCAAGCTAAACCCACAGAATACCATTGCACAGCCATCAGATGGCACAATGTACAATCCGACAACAGCAAGCCCTGGTGAGGACTTAGGGCAGCGGAATTCTCCCGCATGCGGGAGAGAGAGCCTGAATTGGTACGGCCTCTACGGAGAGCTGCTGGCACTCAGGAGTCAAGTCCCAGGTGAGCATAAACTATTAATGCAATCCAGCAATTTCATTTCCCAGTATTTATTCTTGGAGAAACTCTTCCACATATGCTCAAGGAGACAGACACAAAGATGTTCATAACAGCATTGTTTATAATAGAAAACGACTGAAATTTCCATCATCAGGACCATTGATAAATCATTGTCATATACAAGGGAATTTCACAGAGCGGTTCAAGTGAGTTTAATTTACATGTATTCACTTTCAGTCTCCAGTCTGGCATGTAAGGAGTTTGGAACGTGCTCTCGTTCACACAAGAAAAAAGCTGAACTGAAAATCAGCAGCTATTCTTAGATCCACCAGAAAACTGAGGTCACAGGGAGGCAGGCAAATAGGTACAGAAAAGCACAACTTACCTGAGCAGAAATCTCCATGGGAACCAGTACCAGCCATGGAAACCTAAACTGTAATTGATGAATTGCTAGAGGCTCAGTGTGAACAGGTTTAGAGGTACAAACTCTAGGGGGACCCACTCATGAGGGGCCCCACACTTTGTGAGTTTCAGCTCTAGGAGTCCTACCATCTTCTCACAGTAAAGATGAAAAAAATCCCCTTATGCTTCCAGCAGGGGGAGGCCAAGGAGCCCTTTAGCGCACTAGTTCTTTTCAACATGCCTGGCACTCAGGAGAAAGTATTTCTTTCTTTCTTTTTTAAAAAATATATCTTATTGATTTTTTACAGAGAGGAAGGGAGAGGAATAGAGAGTTAGAAACATCGAGAGAGAAACATCGACCAGTTGCCTCCTGCACATCCCCTACTGGGGATGTGCCCGCAACCAAGTACATGCCCTTGACCAGAATCGAACCTGGGACCCTTCAGTCCACAGGCCGATGCTCTATCCACTGAGCCAAACCGGTTAGGGCTCAGGAGAAAGTATTTCACCAGAGTCTGAGGACCCGGGGAAGGGAAATACCCACCTGCAGCCCCTCCAGCCTTCCTGACCCACCTAAGGGCACCGGGAAGGTCACAGCCCACAGGCACAAGCTCACAAGAGAACCGAGACCTAATCGTCCACACTACACAGATTGTATACTAACTGCAGGAAATCAAAGAAAAGTCTCGAAAAAAGCCAAAGGGAAGAAACTTCACGGGTAGTGGAGCAAGGGGAGAATTACATGGAACTTCTCTTTGGAGACCATGCAGGCAAGAAGAGAACAGAGTGAAATATTAAAAGGGTTGAGAGAAAAGCCCACCAACTGAGAATTCTGTGTCCAGTGAAATTCTCCTTCAGGAGTCTAGGAGAAATAAAGACTTTCCTAGACAAACAAATATTGAGGGAATGTGGAGCCAGTAGACCTGCCTTGCAAGAAATGTTAGAAGAAATTCTCAACCGGGAAGAGGTCAATGGGGAAAAAGGAGACTTATGTAATACTTTAAACAATAAAGAATTTAAATTAAAAAAAAAAAAAGAAATTCTTCAGAGGATAGGAAAATTATACTGGTCAGAAACAAGTCTACAAAGAAAGCAAGAGGATTAGGGAAGACATAAGCGAAGGTAAAATAATTTACATGTAGTGATGCCCCCGCCAAAAATTAAGGAGCTTAAAAGAAAATTTCAAAATGACATTTATATGAATTAAAAAAAAATACTAAACAGTACCCTACATATTATATAGAGAGATCATAAAAATATAAAAACATTCAGGTGTTCCCAAAGGCCTGGTGGCAGGCAACACATGGAAAGCCGTGAAGACGCCCCACGGCCAACAGAGGGACAGAGCCGGAGTCCTCGGGGGCGATTCCAGGAGCAGACACGGAGAGCTCAGCGGAGCGAGGACCCTTTAGTACTGCAAACCAACGGGTGGTCGACTTTCTCTTACCGGGAAATGGTTCCTAATACTATGCATGATGCTTTGAGTGTCAAGTTCTGTGGGAAAAGGTAGTAAGCAAACCCTCCTACAAGTGTTGCCAGGAAGAGAGGGGGGGTGAGGGAGGAGTGGGAAAAGTCCTGACAGAGAAAAGATAAGGTAGGAGCTAGTCTGCACCAACTGCCAGCTCCGCCTTCCCTTTGACAAATGCAGCTGCTCTGCGTGGGCTCCTGGGTGACAGACATTGGTTTGTTTTTGGCAAGAACTGCATCTGGGACCTTAAGTGTTATCTGGTGACAGCCGCCCCCCACCCCCACCCCACCCCACCCCACCCCACCCCACCCCACCGCGCCCTCCCAGCTGGCTCCTGAGTGACTCTGCTCTCCAAGCTCCTGTGCCACAACCCCAGGAGCCCCACCCCAACGCGCCTGTGCCTGGGACGGAGGGTGTGGCTGACTCGGCTGTTTTGCAGGCATCAGGATGAAGGACACCCGGCGGGCGGGGCCGTGCTTCTTTTAGGCTCTGATGCTTGAGGTCAGTGGCTCGTTTCTAGTCTAGGTCCCTACTCTCTGGAGGCGGCTGGACTTGACGCTGGTGAAGAAGACGAGGCCCAACATTCCGTAAAATGAAGGGCAAGGCCCGGACAGCACAGGATGCCCCAGAGGAGAGACCAGCAGCGGCTCACTCCCACCCGCCCTTCCGCAGGCCAGGCGTCCAGGGGCCCAGCCTTCCCTGGACTTGCTGCTGCTCCCTGAGTGGAGCCAGGTGAGAACAGGGCAGACAGGGGACTGTGGGGCCGGAACCCGACCAGAGCAGCCCTGGACGCTGGTGCTGTCACGCGGGTGACCGAGCGCCTGTGGGAATTCTCTAGTGGAGGTCTGGCCACCCAGGCCTGCAGGCAGCCATGTGCCCCGCACCTGTGTCCTCGGAGCAGGTGACGGGCTTGGGCACTGCCCTGCGGCTGCCTGGGCGCGGCTCCCTCCCCGGGAAGTGCCACTCCTGGCGATGCCAACACAGCTGTGCCGCAGGGCCCCCCTGCCCCCGCTCAGCACCTGCCACCTGGCTTTGTGTCCTGGGGGTGCTGGGGCCAGTGAGACCCGCTGCTTGAGCCCCCAGGGGCTGGTTTTCGGGGCAGCACAGCGAGGGTGGAAGGCACGTCCTACTGCTTCTCTGCCTCTGTTTCCTTCTCGGACCCCTCCTCCCTTGAAAGACTGAACAGAAGTCCTCAACAGGCAAGAAATGGGAGGGAGGGAGGTGCTCCCTCGCAGGTCCCGCAGCCACGGCAGGCAGCCCGGGAAGAGCGCGCTCTGACCCGTCTCCATGGCGCTGCGGTGGCCAGTCCCTCTGAGCCTCGCACAGCATCTGCGGTGACGGGAGAGAGGTGCTGACAAGGACTTGCTGTCCAGGAATTTCCCTTCATCCAGTGACAACTCCATTCATGTCACCGAGCTTTGCCCAGAGCTCTGGGCTGGCTTTGTCCTGGCCCTGAGCCCCAGTGCACCACAGGGTACAGTCAGCTGGGAAGGGCAAGCCGGTGCCAGCCAGCTGGGGCTGGAGAGAAGGGCCCAGAGGGCAGGGCGAGGCCAGGAGGCCCAGGGGCTCAGGGCAGCTCCCACAGTGCCCCCTGGCGGCCGAGGGAAGCCCTAGGCCCCCAACCTCCACTCCAGCCAGGATGAGCAGGGCCTAGCTCCTGGGTGACAGACATCGGTTTGTTTTTGGCAAGAACTGCATCTGGGACCTTAAGTGTTATCTGGTGCCTGCCTGCTGCCTGCCGCCCAGTGAAGGAGTGGGGAGGATGAGCCCAGAGAAAGGGCCAGGACTACCCGGACGGGGCGCCTCCTTACCTGGTGTGCCCTGCAGGCCGCTCTTGCCCCTCCCTGACCCTGGCCCTGACTTTCACCCTAGGGTGGTGGAAAGAGGGGCACCTCGCTCTCATGCGGGGTTGGTGTAGGTGGGAGTAGGGGTAGCTGGAGCCGCACCAGCAGAAGCGGGAGGAGGCTTGGGGTCCTTCCCGTGGCCGCATGCATCACACACACACACACACACACACACACACACACACACACACATCTGGGGTCCTGGCTCCACAGGGGCAGACCGATTTCATGCTGACTTGGAGGTTTTCCGGTTCTGGCAGGTTTAAGCTCAGTGAAGGCAGCGGTTTGACAGCCCTCACTGCCCCCTAAGGGCTCTTTTCTTAAGGACAAGAGAGGCACAGGAGGTGAGGCGGGTGGGGGGCTCATTCTCTATAAACATCACCTTTCCAGTAGGTTTTTTAAAAATATATTTTTATTGATTTCAGAGAGGAAGGGAGAGAGAGAGAGAGATAGAAACATCTGTGATGAGAGAGAATCATTGATCGGCTGCCTCCTGCACACTGCCTACTGGGGTCAAGCCCACAACCCCGGCATGTGCCCTTGACCAGAATCAAACCCGGGACCCATCAGTTCACAGGCCGAAGCTCTATCCACTGAGTCAAACTGGCTAGTGTTTTCCAAGTGTTTAAGGTGACCTATTGACAGGGTTTATGACTTAGGTAAAAATGACATCTTTTCAACAAATAGTGCTAGGACCACGCTATGCACGTGCAACAGCTTACACAAAAGTGAACTCAAATAGCTCACAGACCTAAATGTAAGAGCCAAACCATCGAACTCTTAAAAAGAAATTCGCGTATAAATCTTCAAGACTTTGGATTAGACAATAGTTTCTTAAAAATTGGATCAAGCCCTAACCGGTTTGGCTCAGTGGATAAAGTGTCGGCCTGTGGACTGAAAGGTCCCAGGTTCGATTCCGGTCAAGGGCATGTACCTTGGTTGTGGGCACATCCTCAATGGGAGCTGTGCAGGAGGCAGCTGATTGATGTTTCCAACTCTCTATCCCTCTCCCTTCCTCTCTAAAAAAAATCAATAAAATATATTTTAAAAAATTGGATCAAAAGCATAAGCAACAGAAGAAAAAATTAATCGGGTTTCATAAAAATTAGAAACTTTTGTGCATCAAAAGACATCATCAACAAAGTGAAAAAGCAGCCCGGTCCATGTGGCTTAGTGCTTGAGCATCGACCACTAAGAGTTCACGGTTCGATTCCCAGTCAGGGCACATGCTCGAATTGCGGGCTCAATCCCCAGTATGGGAAGTGCAAGAGGCAGCCAATCAATGATTCTCTCTCATCATTGATGTTTCTATCTCTCTCCCTTTCCCTTCCTCTCTGAAATAAAAAAATTTTTAAGTGAAAAAACAAATGATAGAATGGGAGAAAATATTTGCAAATAATATATTTTGCATATATTTCTGATAGTAGCCAGAAAATATAAAGAACTCTATAACTCAGCAACAAGACAAACAACCTAATTTAAAAAATGGCCAATTAGCCCTAGCTGGTCTGGCTCAGTGGATAGAGTGTCGACCTGTGGACTTAAGGGTCCCAGGTTCGATTCCGGTCAAGAGCACATGCCCAGGTTGCAGGCTCCATCCCCAGTAAGGGATGTGCAGGAGGCCGCCATTCAATGATTCTCTCTCATCATTATTGTTTCTATCTCATTCTCCCTCTCCGTTCCTCTCTGAAATCAATGCAAAAAAATATTTAAAGAAATAATAAATAAATGAATTAAAAATGGCCAAATGACTTGACAGTTCATCAAAGATAAACAATAGCCAATGAGCACATGAAGAGATTTAACCTCATTAGTCCTTACGGATGCATATCAAAACCACGGTGAGATACCACTTCATCCCTACTGCAATGCCATCATGAAAACATGGAAAATAACAAATGTTGATAAGGATGTAGAGAAACCGCAACCTTCATACATTACGGGAGGGAATGTAGAATATGCAGCCACCGTGGAAACAGTTTGGTGACTCCTGCAAAAGTTAAACATAGAAGGTACCTTACGAACAGCAATTCCACCGCTAAGCGCATATCCAAAAGAATCGAAAGCAGGGACTGGAACACATATCTGTACACGGATGTTCATGGGAGTATAACTCATAGTAGTCAGAAGGTAGAAATCCAAGTGTCTGTCAACAGATGAATGGGTAAGCAAATGTGGTATATCCACTAAATGGAATATTAGTCAGCCATAAAAGGAATTAAGTATTGACACATGTATAACCTTGAAAACATCATGCTAAGTAAAATAAACCAGACCCCCCCAAAAAAAGATAAATATTGTACAAGAGCCTTATATAAAACTAGAGGCCCAGCGCACACGAAATCGTGCGCGGTTATGGTCCCTAGGACTAGCTTGGCCTCCGTCGCATGGCCTCTGCCGCCCTGTGACGCAATGTGAAGCTCCCTGCCCCGGGATGCTCTGCGAAACTGCCCCCGCACCGCCACTGCTCTGTGAGGCTCCCCCCAACCTGCCACTGCTCTGAGAAACTCCTCTGCCCCTGGACTGCTTCGCTAAGCTCACGACCACCCCACGAAGCAGCCCGCCACCGCCGCTCAACAGTCCCCAGTCCCACCCCGCCGCCAGCCCCACGTCATGGTGAGCAGCTCGGGGCCCAGGGGAGGGGAGGAACCGAGAGGTGCTCCATGCACTTCAGGGTGACTGGTCGCCTGTTTGGTCGTGACGGCACCTAGCTCTTTATATATATTAGGCTACCTACAGTGGGCAAATTCATAGAAAAAAGAATAAAAGTTACAAGAGGTCGGGGGAAGCAGGAAATGGGGAGTTACTGCCTAATTGTGTGCCGGGTTTCTGTTTGGGATAATAAAGTTCTGGAAATAGTTATTGTGATGATTATACGACACTTTGGATGTACTTAATGCTGGTAGAATTATACACTTGAAAATGGTTAACAGGGTAAATGATGCTATGTGTATGTTGCCACAATGAAAAACAAAAAGACTGGGGCATTGTCTTGTACAGTAACTTCTCCATAATGGGGTCAGGGGCCCTAGAGAAGCCTGAGCCGGGAAGCTGCCCCCACCCACGCCCACGCACGCCCCCCTAAAATATGTGCAGTCACGGCCGCGGTCTGGTTGCTAAAAGAGGTTGCAGGAGGTGACTGTCAGAAGCAAGAGCCAGCCTCAGACTGGTGGCTCTGTGAGGGTGATGTTGGAGGGTTTTAATTGCTCCTGAATTAATGTGCTTACTTCTCACCCCTGGGGCGCCTGGGTTTAATTACTGTCTTAGGTCACATATGCAAATGAGTCTGCAAGCAATCCTGGTCCCCGTGGACAGCAAGCAGCCTGATTACCAAGCCCTCGCACTTCCCAGGAAGAAGCAGGGATGCCACTGGCCAGATGGCCTCCCATTAAGAACTGAGGGGAGTAATTAGATGAAGGTGGCGCCTGCCTGCCCCGTTTCTGGGCCTTAGATGAGCTGGAGAGCTCGAGGCTGTGTCTGGGAGCCCTTGCTGCCTGGGCAGAGAAGCCTGGAGTGCCTGAACTCTCGGAACCCTTTGGGACAGAGGATTTTATAGAAAAGGAGAGAAGCGGGCAGGTAGCTTGCAGGGGAGACTGTGGACCAAGGGCTGCAGGTTCAAAAGCTGAGAACGGGCCACACGTGTCAGGGGAATGCAAGCCCAGTGTCATCAATCTTCCAATCCGTTATAACCCAGAAATTGTAATTTTTACAAGAAATCTGTGTTTTAGATTTTGACAATTAGAATTTTTTAAAAACACTGGGTCTGGGGGTTGGGTTGGAGTTGACTGGGAAGGGGCTCAAGGCACTCTTGGGGGTGCTGGAAACGCTGCCGTGACCGATGCTGGCTGCTCGCTGTCTTTGTGAGAACACACCAAACTGTACTAAGTGGGTGCCTGTTGGTGCATGTAAATTACACCCCAAGGCTGTTAAACACACTGAGTCAGTGGGTCCTAGTGCTTCCCCGGTTGCTGCGAACATCCCACTCCACACTGGCTCCCTATCCTTTTTAATCGCGACCACGGGTCCTTTACATGCTCTGAAGGCCGCCCTCCCCGTCCCCCGGCTCCCGCTTCCCTGTACCTCGTACGTGTCGGCACCTGATCGCTGAATTCACGTGCTCATGTACAGCACTCACCCTGTCGTAACCCGGGGCTGGCAAACGAAGCACTGGTTCAGAGGAGGGCTCCACCGGGGCTCAGCCGCTGCGCTGCCCGCACTGTGGCTGCTGGCAGGGACGGGGGGAGGGGGGCGATGTTGGCATTCCCACTGCTTGAAGGAGAGCGGACTCCGCTGCTTCCACAGGCCTCAGCACAGGACTCCAGGAGGCAGGCCACTGCCGAGCCCCCACCCCGCAACATGGCGCAGCTCGAGGACTGGCCTCAGCTGCTTTCATTTAGAAAGCACCAGGGCTGGGGGGTTCAGGGGAGGCCTGGCCCCGTGGGAGCAGCTGGGGAACTCTAACGGCTGCTTTCTTTGTACCTCCCTGAGGCGGAGGTACTTGGTCTGGGCAGTGAGGGCTTGGGAGCCTCCCAGGTGATGGTAGTGCAGGCCGAATTAGACCCACATTTCCAATCAGCTTTTGTTTGAATGGCAGAGATGTAGTCATTTGGAAGTTGGAGGACACGAGATACTCATTTTCTAAACTTTCTGCTTTTTAAAAATTGTATGGATTTTAGAGAGGGAGGGAAAGAAACACCGAATTGTTGTTCCACTTAATTTATACATTCATCGGTTGATTCTTGTATGTGTCCTGCCTGGATCAAACGTGCAACCAACCCAGCAGTCCCTGGACCACTGGTGGTCCGTGAGGTCCGAAAGGTTGGCGACCACTGCTCTAACCAACGGTCACCCAATTAGGGCTGGACCTGCTTTGCTTTTTATTTTTTTGGTTAATCCCCACCTGAGGATATTTTCTCCACTGATTAGAGTGGAAAGGAGGGGGGGAAGGGAGACACATGGCTGTTTCCGCAGCATGCACCCTGATGGGGGCTGGGGATCTAACCTGAGACCCTGTGGTGCACGGACCAATGCTCTAACCACTGAGCACCAGCCAGGGTTCTATGTCATTTTATTTTCCTCAAAACATGTGTATTGCCCTGGCCAGGCATTTCAGTTGGTTAGAGCGTTGTCCTAATACATCCAGGTTGCGGTTCAATGCCTGGTCATGGATAAGTGGAACAACAAATCGATGTTTCTGTTTAAAAGTCAATTAAAAAAACAAACAAACAAGCCCAGAGACTGCAAACATCTGCTAACAAAGATGTTTACTTAAAAACGAAGTTCCTGTAAACTCACGTGGTCCAGAGATATGTCCAACACCCCAGGCCACTATAGAGCCCAAACACAGCTTCCTGGAAAATGGGTCAACAGTGCCTGTCCTGCTTCAGACAGGGCCCCAGGAACAGGTCCCTTGGTCGGGAATTCTGCCAATCAATGCAAGGAACGGCTTCATTTCTGCTGCATCAGTTGTCAGTCACCAGTACTTACCGGGGCCTCACCATCAACCCCATTCGCCGCAGTCTTTCAGAGAGGAGCGTACCTGAAAGGTTCCTACCTACACTTGCCCTTGAACCCAAGAGTGATCAATGCCTTTACCTGCCAGTCACTGTTTTAAAAACCAGAGTCAAATTGTTGACATTACAGCAAACTGAAAAATACTCATGCCTATTTGCCGCTTTGGAGTTGGATAAACCCGCCAGTAAGACTGTCCCGCCCAGTTCGATAACTCACTTTCCTCAGAATCAGTTCTCAGGTAGAAAGCAGTCATGAAAGCCTGGAAGGCTAGTGCGTGAGGCTGTGAGTTACGCCATGAGTGGTGGAAGCAGGGTTTTGTATGGTCATAGTTTGGAGATCATGGTTTAAGATGTGAATGGGTGCAGACTAAACAAGGGCTGGACTGTGATGGCTTTGTGAGGTCACCTTAACCGGAGTCCTGTTATCCAGGTACTAATCTAGGTATTTCCCAGACATAACTGTAAACACTAATCAGCTAACTTTAAGTAAGAAATCACCCTGGGTGATCTGCACAGGCCTGACAGAATCAGATATGTCTTAAATCAGGGCTTCAGGTCCCCATACCCACCCCCTCCACCCCCCTCCGGAAATTCCACCTGTGAACTGGCACTTCACCTGGACAGTGGAGGTGTCCTGGTCACCGCCCTTCTGATTAACTGCCCTATGGATTTTGGATTTGCTCAGACAAACCCTACAATCACAGAAGCTAATTCCTTGTGATAAATCTCTTAATAGAGATATCTTCACCTACAGGTGCTTCTGTGGGTTAAATCCTGAGAGGAAAGCAATGATTAAGAATGTCTGTCCACCAGGGGGCCTCCTCGTCTCAACTGAATATTAAAGCACAACTCAATAGGCTGATCAAGTTATATTAGGGGAAGAAACATAAACACTAAACTTCAAGGGGCAGATGTCAATAAACTCGTCCTTTTTTTCACAACGCACAGCCTCTAACTCTTGCAGGCCTATGGCAATGCCCCGTGAACATTCACCACACAAGGACAGAGAGAGACTCACACACGCACAGAGTGTTCCTAAGGACACTGAAGACTTTATTTTGCACACAAAACCACTGGGGATCTTGCCTGTGGACACCTCGGAGATTACAATGTAGATGCACTTGGCTCCAGACACTTGAGAAGCGAGGTGAGAAGAACAATGATTTGGACCAGTCACATGACTACAGGGCTAGGGTTTCCACCAGGGTTCCGATGTCAGGCTTGGCTTTGTAGCAGTTCTAAGAAGCAGTGAGAACACCACAGGGAGGGGAGAGGCAGAGGCCCCTGCAGGTATCGGCTGGGGGCCTTGGGCTGCCCGTGCAGATGTCAGGAGCAGAGGTCTAATTAGCCGACTGGTGACCGTGGGGCTCGGGCTCGCCCAGAGCTTACTTGGCCAGGGGGTTTCTGAAGTTCCTGCCGGCAAACTTGGCCTTGCTGCCCAGCTCCTCCTCGATTCTTGGGAAGCAGATGGACAGAGGGGGAGGGAAACACAGAAGTCAAATCTCAACTCAGTACGTTTTCTCACCCAGAGAAGTCGAGACAACTTATTCTTGAATCCTCTAAAATTGAGTGTTTCTGAGATGCTGAGTAGAACATTCAGCTCCCTTCCACCCAATCCACTCGGCAGATTGTCATCCATCTGCAGCCCCATCTCCTCCTCTCCACCCCCTCAATGTTTCAATTGTTATTTCTTTAAAAATGAAAGGCAAATCCAGTTTCTCCAACAAGTAAGCAGCATGGGAAGGAAGTAGGGGAACTTAGTGTGAACACGGGACACCGAACAGATGAAAACACGGCGCTGACATTATAGACTTTACTAATTTGGGGCGCTATAATGATAGAGCAGTTTTCTCATCCCGATCTGAGAAAGAGACACACTGAAGTACATGAAATCCTAAGTCATTTGGAATTTGCTTTAAAATCACAAGTAGGGGGTAGAGACAAGCATGGAGGAACAGTGACAGCTGTCGAGTCTGGGTGATGTTTCTTTTATGCTTAAAATTTTCCAGGATTGAGGTAGAAGCCAGTTATAAAATCATTAAGGCTTTTATAATTTTACATGTGCAACGGGGAGTGTTCCCTCTACCACCAGCAGATGGCAGCACTGTACCGACCAGGGCCTGCTTTGGGGCAATGCTACAGGCCACCTTGGGTTCTGCAGCCACCTCTGCTCTAGTCTAGCACTGCTCAGGCCCCCAGAGCCAGGAGCTCCTAGTGGAGGGCAATACCCACATACCCAGGGCAGGCAGCCTCTTTACCTGAGGATCTGGTTGTACTTGGCCAAGCGCTCCGATCGGCAAGGAGCACCAGTCTTGATCTGGAGGAGAAAAGACAGGTCATGCTTGCTTACAGTGGGCCTCGAGTCTTGGGAGACATTTTGGGCAAGGGGAGTGTGTTATGGCGAGAAAACCATTTCTTAAGGAGGATCTCTGACCCTAGGAAGAAGGGGATAAAGGGACCTACACAGACACACACACATGAAAAAGGGGCCTCCAGGACCCCATTTGTGGGAGCTCCTTACCTGCCCAGTGCAGAGCCCCACCACCAGGTCGGCGATGAAGGTGTCTTCAGTCTCCCCGGAGCGATGGGACACCATGACACCCCACCCATTGGACTGGGCCAGCTTGCACCTAGAAGCAGGAAACAACCCAGATGCCGCTGACTCCATTTCCACCAGAGCCCCTGGCCCTCCTGATGGCGTGACTCACCAGCCCTGGCAGGAGACCAGGGAGGGATCTGGACCCAGGAGCAGGTGGCCTGGGGAGATGATGACCCTCGCCCTCTGCACTCACACAACCCTGGACCTCATCAGCCCTCTAGTCACATTTAAACACCTGGGTTCAGCCTTCCTGAGGGGAGCGAGACTTGTCCTCCCCTGACGTTCTCCGGGAGAAACGAAATTACAAGTCTGGGGTCATGAAGTGGATCAGGATTAGGCAACAACTGCCTAAGGCCCTAGTGCCCTTGGTGACATTGCTCACTTCACAAACCACTCCAAGTTCAAGTGTGAAACCCCGTTACAGCTCCAGGCAGGAGGGCCCCCTACACACAGAGGAGCTCCCAAAAGCTCGGACCCCTGCCGCGTGAGGCTGCTCCCGGGGACACTCACGCCTGAATAGACTCGGTCACGGAGCCGATCTGGTTCACTTTGAGCAGGAGGCAGTTGCACGACTTCTCGCTCACGGCCTTGGCAATCCGCTTCGGGTTGGTCACTGTGAGGTCGTCCCCCACCACCTGGATCTCCGTGCTAGCAGTGAACTTGCGCCACGCTTCCCAGTCGTCCTGGTCAAAGGGGTCTTCGATCGACACCACTGAGGAGAGGAGGGCCACGCCTCATCAGTGTGAGCCCCCGCCTGCGGACAGCGGCCCAACCTCACTTCCCTCCCGCCGAGCAGCCCGCCTGGCCTCACACCCCTCACCTGCAGGGCAGGAACGGCTCCGGCTCATGTGTTAGAACACTCTGCTCCCCTCACTCCTGGAAAGGCCGCCCACAACCCGGGACTCGCAGTTACTAGTGAGCGGGCCCTTACCTGCCCGTGGTGGGTTGCATCTGGGCTCTGCCCTGACCAGGTTATCTAGCTCCGTGGTTACACGCAGGGGCTTAACGGCAGCCTTTCTGGTCTGAAATCTCACCCCACCATATGCTGAGTGCCCTTGGGCAACTTACTGACTGCTGTGCCCAGTTCCTCTCTTATAAAACAGTATGGAGAGTCCCTACCTATCCCATGTACTCTAAGTGAGCCCAGGGCCAGAGGAGTGCCCGGCCCAGGCTGCCTACCAAGGCTCTCTCCTCACGGGTATGACGAACTATTTGCTCGGGAGGTTGCTGGGACAGTGACAGAAAGCAGCCCTACTGTGTAAACTGGCACTTAGAACCACCTGAGTCCTCTGCTGCACCAGGCACCTGCAAGGCCCCCTGCGCTGTGTGCACTGGAACCGGAAGAGCCCCAGCGGGGGCGCTGCAGCCCGGCCGCCCACCCACTCTCACACTGGCGCCGGCACTGCAGGCTTTGGCGGCTGCCTTGCTGCACGGCAGTGGCTGGAGAAGGGGGACGGTGCTCGGAAGCACTCACCTGGGTAGTCCTTGATGAAGGACTTGTACAGGTTGGCCAGCTCGTCGTGGGTGATGTACCTGTTGGGGTCATCGGGTGACTTGAAGTCCAGGTCGTACTTCCCAGACTTGAAGAACTCGGAGGCAGCCACGTCCATGCCGATGACCACCTTATCGGTGTAGCCGGCCTTCCCGATGGCATTCTTCAGCAGCTCCAGGGCTGGAAAGAGATGGCGGTGACAAGTTTGGAAACCAGTCAGATAGAGAGAAAGTTTCCTTTAATAGCTGCCAAATGGGAACTGTAACAGAGGGGCTCTGGCCCCAACCACCAGTTTCAAGGATTCTGGTTCCCCTTTTCTGCTTTGGTCAGCACCCCTAGCGCACCACTAAGTGGGAAATCCAATCCTGACTCAGAAAAGAGGCGCTCACTGACAGCCACTCCCGAACTTAGCACCAGGAACGCTGTGCTGGCCAAGGTACAGTTACAGTGACCAGCGAGACCAGCTGTCCGGGGGCACAGGGCTTTAAATAGAGCAAGGCTGGGATCCGAGAGGGAGGCTGGTTAGGGGGGCCCAGGACGGGGCCGTCTCCAGAGCCCAGGCTCAGGCTCTGCCTCACGTGGCAGCACTACCTGTAGGGAAACTGACAAACACGTGGCCTCTGTTCCACAGCAAAACCCCCCAAGCAGTCGGTTAGGTTAAGCCACGGAAGGGCCACTTTACAGGGCAAATGGCCGATACCATCACTGTCCTATGTGACCCGAAGAGCAGGTGGATGCTCTCTCTCACCAGGTGCCCTTGAAGGTAACCAAGGAAGCTTGAGCCCCACTTTCCTTCCAAAACAAAAACACTCAGCCGTGACTTCTTGTCTAAGACTTCCTGTACCTCCACTCAATTCTCACACTGAATTCTGTGCCTACGGATTCACAGCAAAACAGCTTGTGTGAGCATCCCTGTGGTTAAAGGAACGACATATTATTGATCACAGTTCTGAACAGACGGTGTCTCCTTGAATAGAGATTTTAAATTCCTGCCATCGCCAGAGAGAACAAGAGAATAAACTGCCTCTACCCCATTAGCCCAATTTAAGCAAACCACCAGGCTATTCAGAAGTCCAACTAATAGAAAATTCCTGTTTTTCTAAAATGAAGTACTTGTTCCTACATCCCTCCCCAAACCCTGCCGTTTCCCACTTCGATGCTTGCTGAAGGCAGGCGGAAAGAGCTGCTCCCGGGTGGCAGGTGTGGAAGACTGGCGGACGGGGGGGGGGTAAGACGGGGACGTGGGGCAGAACTCGGGACGGGCCCTCCAGAGCCTCACCTTCCTTATTCTCCAGGATGTTGGGAGCAAAGCCACCTTCGTCCCCCACGTTGGTGGCGTCTTTCCCGTACTTCTCCTTGATGACGTTCTTCAGGTTGTGGTAAACCTCGGCCCCAATGCGCATGGCTTCCCTGAAGTTGGCGGCGCCGACAGGGAGGATCATGAACTCCTGCATGGCCAGCTTGTTGCCAGCGTGAGAACCACCGTTGATGACATTCAAAGCCTGGGAGAGGCAGAGAGAAGTACAGGCTCAGTCCAGAGAAGCCTGCCAGATGGCAAGCCACCGACATCCAACTGCGTGGCCACGTGTGGCTGATAGCTCCCTGGTCACCCTGATAACCCCAATGGACACCATCAGAGGCGCTCACCCTTCCAGCACTGGCTATACCTCAGTGAATGCACACAGCTCAGCAAATACAATTTTCACCCTCTATCCTTTATAATAAAGAGCTAATATACTAATTGAACTGAACAGCAGAAAGAATGTCCAGAAGGTCATCCAGACGAAACTGGGGCTGTGAGGGCTGAGCCCCTTGCATGAATTTCGTGCACCGGGCCTCTAGTCAGTAATAAAGGACCCAGGGACAGGGAAGCCGAGTCACCAGCTCCAGCTCACACTAGGCAAGTGGCAGAGGAGTTGCCTGCCGCTGAGACCACCAGAGCCTGCTCCCACCACCATGTTGGGAGCCACAGGTGGACAAGTTCATGACGTGGTGGTCTCGGGTCCCAGGAGGAAGCCGATGCTCAACTCCCCAAGCAACCACTCACCGGAACTGGCAGGATGACCTCGGTGTTGCCAGCCAGGTCGGCAATGTGGCGGTACAGGGGCACCCCCTTCTCAACAGCCCCAGCCTTGCAGACGGCCAGGGATACTCCCAGAATGGCGTTGGCACCGAATTTAGCTGGAACAGAACAGAGTTAAATGGAGGGATCCTTACTCATTAGCCTTTCTCCTGCTGCCTCCCCGCCTGTGAGTGCACCTTGGGTTGATCCTGAATCTCATTTACTCCCCTTGTTCAAGCTAAAATGCAAACTGCATCCCAGGGGGCCTCACCTGCCTTTTCCTGAGAAATCCCCCTTTCAGCATATGGACCTGCGTATAAAGGGCTCCTCCTTGAGAAACCCTCAGACGTGCTGCTGTCACCTGGTTATGCTCCTGACATTTGAAGCTGTGATTGACTAAGGCAAGGCAGGGAAATTCGGAGCGACCACAGATGTTCTTGTAGTTCCCTGTTAGGGACTATGTAATCTCTCCCCAAAGGGTTGCACGATCCCAGGAGATGCCACGACCTTCCCGGCAAGGACCACTTACACTTATTTTCCGTCCCGTCCATCTCGATCATCAGCTTGTCGATCTTCTCCTGCTCCACGACGTTCAGCTTCTACAGGGAGAGGAAGTGAGGTCACCCCATTTGCACGGCCTTTGCACCATCACGGGAGCGATGTAAGTTTGGAACTGTGCGAAGTCCACATCAGTTCTGTTATACATTAGTTTGGCAGGCAAAAGGGGGAGCCGCACAAAACTTCCTTTCATCCCAGAGAAAACAGGAGACACAGACTGCCCTTCGTCTGTTTTAATACCATCAGGCATTTCTCCAAGCACCAGGAATGCCTAACGTCTGGTGTCCTTGTGGCAAAGGTTAGTCTGCTCAGGGAGTCCGAAGTCACATTTTACACGACAGAATCAACTTGAGATGCTAAGTTAGGTGTTATGACTACAAGTAGTGTGACTTCCCAGGCAATAATGAGCAATTCACTGTTCAAACAAGCCAAGCTACTCAAAGGCAGTTCCACCCCAGTGGTGCCTCATGGCCATCTGCAACGACGCAAAATGCAGCAGCTGATGGGAGACAAGATTCTTGCAAAATTATCTAGCAAAACAGCTGATAAATGATCAAGGTGAATACTTTTGGAGAGATTATGAATAAAATTGGTATCTTGAAAACTGGCTCAATGTCAATTTTTAATAAAAATTGATTACTGCCCTAACCGGTTTGGCTCAGTGGATAGAGCGTCGGCCTACGGATTGAAAGGTCCCAGGTTCGATTCCGGCCAAGGGCATGTACCTTGGTTGCAGGCACATCCCCAGTATGGGGTATGCAGGAGGCAGCTGATGTTTCTCACTCATCAATGTTTCTAACTCTCTATCCCTCTCTGTCAAAAAATCAATTATATATATATATATATATATAAATAAAATTATTACTTTAAAAACTTCATAATTGAATCATAACAATATATCATTTTATTTATAGTTCCTTCTAGAAAACTCTAACATAAAACTGTATGTAACTCCATCATGCCATGTTAACAACTTGGTATCTTTTGCTTTTTGACAAGGCATCTGTGGGAAAAGTCAAGTTACTTAAGCAGCTGGCTTCAGGGACCAACCCTCACTACGAGTTAGATTGACGTATGTCCTCCCCAAGGGAAAAAATGCCCAGGAAAGCCCCGCGCACTGCTAGCCATGCCAGGTAAGGGCACAAAGAACAGGGCTGTTCGCCGGCAGGGCAGTAACGAGAAACTGGGACCAGTTACAGAGTGCATGAAGGCCAGGCCAAAATAAGTCACCAGCATACAGGCTGCATTCTGAGGGGCGGGACCACACCCGAGAACAGACGAGGCGGCTGTGGAGGGTTTGGGCCGTGAGAACTTCTCCAGCCAGGGGCTTTCAAATCACCCCCTTGTGCAAGGGCCACGGGAGCTATGGAGGGAGGAATAAACCTGCTGAGGAGGTCGGGACTTTGGTCCCAGCCCTACTTCACCAACAGCAGCTCTACTTCTAATATGTTTACGTATTGAGGTCCCAAGTAAGACTGAACAAGAGCTCAACTGTTAAGTCAGTAGAAATATAATAAATAATTCCACAGCTCACGAAAAATGAGTCAGTCACCATGGACACTACGCCCAACACCCCTGGATGTTAACTCCCCAAAGGGCAAGATAGTTGGAGGGACGTCAGGGCTGTAAGGCAGCCTCCCCCGCTTCCCCCCAATTCCATGCACTGTTAGTTGTGGACACACAGGGAGTTGGTTAAAATGGCAAAATTTTTCTCCTGCTGACAGGGAGTCCAACCGGCTTCTTCAGCGCTCAGAATGAGCTCCTCCATAAACAGGGGCCCGCTGGCCCGGGAGAGCTCTGATAGCATTAATATTCATTCGTTACCAGGAGGCAGGTCCTACCTTGCTAACCAGGGCAGGCGCAATAGTTTTATTGATGTGCTCAACAGCCTTGGAGACACCTAGAAGGAGCAATCAAATCAAATTACTGACATTAACGAAAAAACAGGCTTGAGCAGCATTGTTGAGAGAACCAGAGGCGAACCCAGCTAGTCCGAAGCCCACCAAAGACCTTCAATGGCACCTCCTTCAAATCCCCATCTCTCTCTCCCCTTGAAATCAAAGGACTTTCCAGCCCAGGCTCAGCGCTCACCGAGGAGCCGGGGTTAGAGCCGCACACAGAGCAGACACCTCAGTGTCCGAGGGGCGGTTAGTTGGCAAGACCATGCACTGGAAACACCAGCTGCAGAACTCCAGGGCGTGCCATGCATTACCTGCGTGCACAAGGCAGGCGCCAGGAACTCATTAATATACTTAACGGGTCTGGAGACACCTGACCAGTGGAGATCGACAGAGAAGGAGAAAAGAAAGAACAGAAGAGAAAGGCTGTGAAGGACAGTGAGGGAGAGAGGAAACAGAGGCGGGAGAATACTGCAGGGCCTGAGCTCACCCTCATTACAATCAAGGCACAGCACTGTCCTGGTTCAGACAAGGACAGGCCTGGGCCCCGAGCCACCGTAACCCGTGGGAGGGCCCTTTGCAGACAGACCACGGGGCAGACTGAGAACACTGCCTGCCTACAGTGCCGTGGCCAGGCCTGGGCCCAGCGTTTCAATGCTGCCCCGCCCCCACAGCCTTCTTAGACTTTTTCATATTTGTCCTCTTCCAGGGCAAATGGAGAATGCATGGTTCGGGCCTTCTCTGGTTTTCCGTAACTTGGTTCTATCCACAGAGCAGTGACTAGCCCCCAGAGGCCAGTCCTGCCGAGTGATGCTTGTGGATCAGTCAACAAAGATCAAGCTGCACACTGACCTGCAGGCCACCATTAGCCAGACCTTCCAGATACTTCCCTCCCAGACCCCGCAGGGGGGCGATGGTCAGTGCTCAGAATGAGCCCTCAGAGCCCTCCCGGGAGACGGGCAAGGCTTTTTGTTAGTATTAATAACATGACTTCTTATCCAGAGGTTCCTGGCCTACCCAGGAGTTTCACAGACTGGAGACAAGCCACAATAGAAACAGACTGTAAGGCTTGCCCCAGCCCTGGCCGATGTGGCTCAGTGGTTGGAGAGTCAGCCCAAGCACCAAAGGGTCAGGGGGTCGATGCCCAGTCAGGGTGTATACGGGAGGCAATTGCTGATGTCTGTCCCTTACACTGATGTTCCCCCCCCCCCCCCCCACCTTCCTCTCTCTAAAATAAGAGAAGGCTACGAGCAGCCACGCTCGAGGCAAGTTGTGGCGCCGACGCTTACCCTTCCCCAGATAGCGCGTCTTGTCATTGTCGCGAAGCTCTAGAGCCTCGTAGATACCAGTTGAGGCACCACTGGGCACAGCAGCTCTGAAGAGACCTGGGTGGTGAGGAAGAGGGAATAAACGTTAGTTAACAGTTACAGCCCTCACCCAGGCGCCACCCACCGATGACGATGATGATGAAGTGGGTCATTAGGAAACACTGTTACTTCCTTCCCCCAACTGGGAGACTCAGACTGTCTGTTCTTCCTGCCTTCAGTTTGCATGATTCTGCAACGTAGACCCTACAGCAAAGCTGATGAAGTTCTCGAGTATAAGAAAAAGCTCTAGAGCAGAGCTTCTCAAACTGTAATGTGCACGTCTTCCCTGGGGATCTTGCAAAAATGCAGACCGCCAACCCAGAGCTCTGTGGTCTGGGTCTCCAAGGAGCTCGCCTAGCTGGTGCCCACAGCTGGTCTGAGGCCCCCGCCAGCAGCACTGCCCAATAGAACACGCGAGGCACTTACGGGGACTTACGATTTTCGAGCAGCTGTGTTCAAGTTGAAAATTAAAAACAGCGAGTAAATTTAACACATCTTTTTTAGCCCAATATCTCCAAGACAGTATCATTTCAACTCATAATCAACAGCAACACTGTGAGGTATTCCAGCCAGTCCAGCTGCAGGGCCCTGTTGCTAAGCCACCCTTGGACAACCTTGAGATCCGGCCGCCAGCTTTCAAGCCCTGAAAGTATTGGCTTAAGAGGAATCCCTACAGCTCGGCCGCTCCAGTTTAAGCAGTTATAGTGCCACTTGGGGTTCTCTGCAGAACAGGAAGCCAGAAAGCAGGATAGACTTGGGCAAGAGGAATCCAGATAACAAAGTGCAGAGTTTAACACCAGAACACGGTCAAGCACGGAACCACCGTCTGCAGATACAGAAACCAGCCACCCAGCGAAGCCTGCACTGTGGAGTGAAAAATGCAAAGCTTGGGAGACAGTGTCAAGGTCGGTACTGAGGAGATCGGACCACACAGGGCGGACAGCCTCCTCAATCTTCTTGAAAGTGCGAGGCATTTCCCCACGGGAGGTCTGTGAAGAACTGGTGGGTATGTGGGGATGTGAAGGCAAATAAACAGAAAAATATCAGCTGGGCATTGTAATCAAATGGTCTGTTCGAATGCCTGTCGCTGCCATGACTGTGTGAGCAGGACACACATTCTTCTTGACGCAGGCCTGGCTCTCTATCCATCAAGCACTGGACCAGGTGAAGAAGGGGCGAAAGCAAGATGGCCCTAATGTGATCCAGGGAGTTGGGGCAGGTCTGACCAGAAGCAATGGACCACTCAGGTGGGGGAAGTGGGTTGGCTACACGGGAACTCTATACCTTCCACTCAACTCTGCTGTGACCGTAAAACTGCTCTAGGAAATACATTCTAAGGAAGGAAGAAGTGATGAAAGGCTAACAAATCTACTATTTCCTGTTTTATCTGAAAAGGGTTAAGGCACACAAGAGGGAAAGTTCCATTGATTTAAATTAAAAAAAAATTAATTTTAGTCATAAAATGTTTCAAAGAATATGGCCCCACTCCCAACATTCTTCTAGTGTCTTGGATCTTTTTTGGTTGTTTTTTTCAAGCCCATTAATTTCCCAGTGGAAAGTTCCACCAGCTGACTAAGCAAGCCAACCCCGTAAGAGGAAAGGAAATCCTGGGCATCCTGGGGAGCGCCCATGCACGCGCCCTACGACCCAGCTCAGAGGGAACCCCACTCTGAGAGCGCCCACCACAGTGGGTAACCAGAGGCAGAACACAGGCGGACTTTTGCCCAATGACATCCAGACTCAAGGGCTTTCTCTTCCTGGACAAGGTGGAGAGGAGAGGCGGCCAGGGCGGGAAGGGAAGGGCTGGCGGTTCCTCAGCCTGGCCGGTGAGTCACAGGCGTGACTCAGCTCTGACTGGCAGGTGTTCACCTGCTCAGCACACTGAGCGATTCTACCCAACCTCCTGTTCCAACCTCACCCACAATGCCCACTTAGAAGCTAGCTGAGGCGCTGGAGGAGGTCACAGGCTACAGAGGAACTTTAAGAGTCCCCATCTTATTTTTTCCATGTGAGCAAATTCTCCCTAGGGATCACTAAGGGCCTTTGGAACAGCCCAACACCCAAAGTGAAACCTGTCCCCGATCCCTGGTTAGAGCGATTTCTGGAAACAAGCTGACAGTGCTATATTCCCACGTGCATTTGCTGATCTGGTCACATCAAGCTTAGAAGCAAACCACTGATGGGCCTATTTAGGGTCAAGGGACACAGCAAGACCAGGACTGCTGCCTTACAACCCCCACCCCCAGCCAGTAATCACAACCTACCAGCACGTGGGCAAGACAGGCGTTATTTCAGCAATAGGCTGTTTCCTGCCTCAGACTCTGGCACTTTAAGGAAGTTTTCAAAAGTGGAGTGTGGTGGGAGGAACTAGAGAAACAGGTGGCCCATACATACCTTTTGCGGTGTAGAGATCCACCTCAACAGTGGGGTTCCCGCGGGAGTCGAAGATCTCTCTGGCGTGCACCTTCAGAATAGACATGGTGAATGTCTGTGGGGAAAGAGTGCACACATGAGCCATAACGCAGCCTTGGGATCATTCATTCAAGAGGTCACTTCCGAGGACTCCTAGACTAGACAGAACCTGGGCTGAATACTGGATGCATTCAGAAGGCCCAGAAACTGGATGTGGGGAGAAGCCTGCTGGGAAGCAGTGGGAATTGCTCCTAAGAAAGCAGGGTAGGCCAGCTCTGCAAGGCCTCGGGCCCCAGCAGCTCAGGCCTTGCCTGTAAGCAAAGCCTGAAGAGGTGTGTGCCAGGGAAAACACAAAGCCAGCAGGAAAGATTCATGTGCTGAGGGAGAATGGCTGAAGAGGGGGCAGTTGGAAACTGATCATTGCCATTCGTTAACAACGAGGGTTGGCATTGCCCATGGAGAGGCAGCAAGGGGACAGGAAGGTCAGAGGCAAAACCATTTAGCACTAAATATGGGTGGGGCGGGGGTGGAGGCAGGAGGAAAATCTGATTTGTAGTGGAAAAGAGGATTTAAAGTTTGGGCCAGATTTCATCCAGTTAAACCGGAGGCGGCAGCAGGCTGTCCCACTGGGGGTATTAGATAACCAGGGAGCTCCTTGGCCTCTGCACTGTGACCTTTGTCCTCCAGCTCTGGGCTTCCAAAACTCACAGGACTTGGGTCTTTAGTAAGATAAGGACACGTCAATAATGACACCAATTAGCAGTTCTTTCAAAGGGCATTTTACCCCATTTAAAAAGTAATTATGAGCTGTTATGATTTCAAGTAGAGGGAAGATACCATCTTTGAGCACCAGGGCACTCAAGGGAAGGGCCTTCCTTTAAAGGCCCTTAACAACATCACCGCAGCTCCAAGAGCAACAGCACATCCTAGAGGAAGCCTTTCTCCTCGCTGCCTCTCTGAGGAAGACACCCGGGGGCTGGTGTGGGAGAGGAACTGAGTGTGCAGAAGCCATCACCCAGCCGGCTCCCTCCAATACACGCTCCGGGATGTTCTGAAGCAGCAAAGGGCATCTTTTCTTCTTTAAAGTCTCAAAATTAGGCCCTGAAGTCACTTCCGTGTAACAACGGAGCTTTACTCATGAGCGGATGGAAGGGTTCTTATCTAACGTGCAGAAAAGCCATTGGTTTGTGCGCAGGTTTTAGCCTGGATGCACTTTTAAGCACGTCTTCCCTTCGCCTCAGCATCCCGTGCTGAGAGCTCATTTTCCGCTTCATTTTAGGGACATGAGACGAAGTAATCAACTTGTTCCATGACGTGGGAATAAAATTCACTGCGTGCTTGAACGATGTGGGAAAGTCACTTGGGCTCAGGGCGCACAGGCAGGAAGGAAGATGGGTCTCATCGGGGTCCTCACGGCTTTTCACCTGCTGGGCCCGAGCCCCGGGGCAGCGTGGGCGGAGCGCGTGGTCGCGGCCCATAAGCCCGGGGGCGACTCAACCCGCGGCCCGCGCCCGCCGGAGCCAAGACCACGGAGCGGAGAGAGCAGCGCGCCGGCGGCTTCCTTACGGCCACACCCTCCGTCGGTGCGACCGGGGCCGGCAGCGGGGGCCGCGGGGGCCGCCAGGGCCGGGCCGGGCGAGGTCGCCGGGAGGGCTCCCAACTCCACGGCTCGGCCGCCGCCGCCCCGAGATTAACCCCCTCGGAGGGCACATCATCGCCGCTCATTCCGGGGCAGCGACGGGCGGACACCCAGCCGCCGCCTGCGGGCCCAGGGCGGCCGGTGGGGGAGGGGCAGGCGGCTCCCGCGCATCGCCCTCCCGGCCCCTCGCTCCATTTTAGGGCGGGCCCGGCTGGGACGAGCACCCAGGGCTAGGCCTGCATCTCCCCCGAACCTGCCCCTCCCAGCGCCCGGTCCCGAGCGGCCTGCACGCTGGACTCCTGACCTCCCAGTGCAGGTCTGTGGCCTCGTCCCTCCGGAACCACAGGAGGTCCCTCCGGGGAGAGGCGGCGCCGCGCCCCCGCCTCGACCTCGCCGATCCCCCGGCACCGTGTCCGAAGGGCCGGAGCCCCCCGAGGACCCCGCGCCGCCCGCCTGGGCGCCTGCTGGGGGCCCCTCGCGAGCCCTTACCTGGCCGCCGGACGTCGCCCGAGGAAGAAAGGAGCAGCGGACACACGGGGCGAGCGCTTAGTCACAATGTGCGGCGCGGAGGGGACTGAGCCTGTGCCTGCGCCGGCGGCCGGGACTTCCCGCCCGGCCCGGGAGGCCCCGCCCACGCCACGCCCCTTCCGTGCCGCCTCGCCATTGGCCCGGCGCGCTGTCACTCGGACCCTCCCCTCCGGGAAACGGGGGCGACTGAGGCCCCCGCGGCTGCGGGGAAGAGGGGGGCGACGACCCGCGGGGGTGGGGCGCTGCAGGGCTGGGGGGCCCTGGCTCCCCGGCGGCTGGGTGGGGGTGCGGGCGAGGCCCCGCCCCACTTTAGTCCCTCCCCCCGTTGGGACCCCCGGATCCGTGGCGCGGTACCCCAGGGGAGGGGCGTGGTGCGCGGCCGGCATGAGGCTCCCGGGATCCGTCACGTACTCCGAGTCCCGCACGCACGCAGCGTCGCTCCGGCGCCGCACGTCGGGTCCCCGACCTTGGTGACGACCTTCGCGGCCCCGCCCTTCTCTCCGCTGCTCCCCTACCGCCCCGCAGCGGGGTGTCGGAGACCCCGTCGCCTAGAGACGCGCGGGGCCGCAGGGGGGGCCTGGGAGCCGCGTCCTCCCGTCCCCTCCCCGGGGCCTGGTGCCCCCGCCGGCGCCTGTGCGCTGGGCTCCCCGCCCCGGGCCTAGGTGACCCCGTCCTTTTGTCCTTGTGCGAGGGTCAGACTCGAGTGCCAGGCCCGATGGCCGAAAGGAAGTTCGCTTTGGTTTGATCACAGCCAGTCCTGTTCGAGCGCTTCGCTTCCTGCGTGTCACGCACAGCTCCGTGAGCATCAACAGTTAGTTCATTCATTCACCCTCCTTAATGTTGCATCTCGAAAGGAGACGTCCTCTCCCTCCCTCCCCGCCGCGGTGGAGCCGATCTACCTGGCTTCCTGCGAAGCACGCCTGGAAGGATTTGAACCGGATTTGCACACAGATGCGGGGGTTTTCTCAAAGTTGGAAGCAGGACACACTCTACGGTAGTCTGGAGAATGAAGCAGGAAGGTGTGAGCGCAGTGATTTTCCATTTCTGATTTAAAAAGAACGGAACATTTCAGATCTGTTCTGCAGCACACGCCCCCGCTCCACGCGGGTGCTAGGCCATCACTTAGCTTACTAGTAGAGTCATTGTTGTATTTCTCAGCATTCCTCTTGGTCTGTAAGTCTGAAGGCTAAAACAATGCCATTCATAGCCGTATTTCCCAATTGCCTTGCATAGAGACATTCTAATATGTATTTGGATTTAATTATTATTTCTTCTGGTCAGCAGCAAAAACTGCCTTTCTTCCTTAATTCCTAGCATTAAAAAAAAAAATCTCCCAATGCTACTGGCTTAGATTTCCAAGACACCCAGTAAAGGTGAAGGTGAAGAAGACCTTTTGAATCCATGGTATTTGTTTTCCACTAAGAAGCAAGAACTTTAGGATTAAATTAAGCAAAAAACACACAAAAAAAACAAGGAAATTGTAAAATGTTTCCTAAAGCATCGGATGAACTTTGCCAGCAGAATTTGTGATTTCACCAGCAATAAACTGACGTTTCAGACTGCTGAAAACCAAGATCCCAGCCCTATGACTCAGCAGCTAAATCAACAGCCAACATCTCTTAAATCGTCTCTATAGAAATCAGCTCTTACTTTCAGAGCAATTTTAGGGTGTGGCCCTGAACAGGCTCCAAAACAATCTTTTATTTTACCTTAAAAGTGGTTAGAGAGAGAAACTGTTCTCTGGCCAGAACCAGTGATTCCTCACAGGAAATCAAATGTGGAACATGATCACAGATAGCTGCTGTTGCAAGATTCTTGGGACCACAGCACAGAATCCTGAGCCAGCACTTGGACCTCAAATTGTAGCTCACATGTTAACGATTAATGATGCCCTCAGATCTTTCCCAAAATCCACAGGCTGCCAAATGCCCTCCTCGTCCCCATGGCTCCTGAGGCTTTGTGAGCAGCCCGTGCAGGGACGTTGGCCTTGTTACAGGCATTAGGTTGGTAGTCAGCACTGACGCATGTGCTTGTTGAGCAATTTCATTGAGTGGCATACCAATGGCACTCACCTTGCTGGTGGGCCGGGAGGGGAAATGAGTGCCCGAAGCTGTTGTCAGAAGACTCCCCCTGGAGGCACTGGAGGTAGCACCTGTGAGACCATTGCAGCTGGACACTGAGGTTGAGAGAAGGTGAATTTGCAGTAGCCTGTGATCCACCTGTGGCTTGTGTCTCCCTGGTTGAACACTGCCTGTTGGCCGAAAAAGTGGCAGGTCTCCGGCCAGATGGGAAACTTCAGGGTTGCATACGTGGCCCAAGGGAGGTAAGAGATCAGAGGAGTTAGGAAGGCCTTCAGGGGATCTAGATCAGTGATGGCGAACCTATGACACGCGTGTCAGAGGTGACACGCGAACTCATTTTTTTGGTTGATTTTTCTTTGTTAAATAGCATTTAAATATATAAAATAAATATCAAAAATATAAGTCTTTGTTTTACTATGGTTGCAAAGATCAAAAAATTTCTATATGTGACACAGCACCGGAGTTACGTTAGGGTTTTTCAAAATGCTGACACGCCGAGCTCAAAAAGTTCGCCATCACTGGCCTAGATGGACGGTCCCTCCACATAACATACCATGAAGATTTGTGTGTTTGTCACTATTTCGCATGCACCAAAGACTGCATGAGCCCCAGAGGGAAAAGCCTTCAGGAGGACGTGGGGCCTTTTGATTCACTGACTGAGACCAGGGTTTCCACGGAGGCTCCACATGGACCACAAGATAATGAGAACCCCCCCTCCCCCAAACCTATCACCAATTACAACAGTGCGAGGCCTGTTTTCTGCCAGCTGTCAGTCCTTTAACCCTGGCGACAAGGTCGGGACTGGGTTGCATGGATCATCTCCACTTCTCAGTGGCCTCGCTGACCTGCCCACCCCTAGTGAATGGAGGCACCGGGGACCGACCCCAACCACTGAGCCTCTCGCTCCTCACAGTGAACTTCACCCCAGCCTTGAGTTTGGGTGAGAGGCCGCAACCCTGAACTTTTCCCCAGGGGCCTTCCCATCCTTTGCATGTCCAGACCATGGCTATAACCACAGACACAGTTGAACTGTAGCAGCTTCGGATTTGAGACACGTGGCTCAGGGTTTGCTGGGGACCGTATTCTCTCTAGAACAGTGGTTCTCAACCTTCCTAATGCCGCGACCCTTTAATACAGTTCCTCATGTTGTGGTGACCCCCAATTTCATTGTTACAAATGGAACATAATTAAAGCATAGTGATTCATCACAAAAACAATATGTAATTATATATGTGTTTTCCGATGGTCTTAGGCGACCCCTGTGAAAGGGTCGCTCGACTCCCAAAGGGGTCGCAACCCACAGGTTGAGAACCGCTGAGCTAGAACAACTGCGAGGAGAGAACAGCTCTGAGTGGGAGGGGCAGTTACATTGCATCACAATTCCAGTTCCAGTTACAAAATGCCCCCCACCCCACACTTGGAATGGCGTTGTCTGGCATCTCCTAACCCGTGGTTGGCAAACTGCGGCTCGCGAGCCACATGCAGCTCTTTGGCCCCTTGAGTGTGGCTCTTCCTAAGCCTTAGGAGTACCCTAGTTAAGTTAATAACAATGTACCTACCTATATAGTTTAAGTTTAAAAAATTTGGCTCAAAAGAAATTTCAATCGTTGTACTGTTGATATTTGGCTCTGTTGACGAATGAGTTTGCTGACCACTGTGACCTAAACAGGAGGGTAGAAAGTCTCTGATTTTCCAGGAACCCCGAACAGTTCTCTTGAAGCGAGGTTCCTGCCCTCCTGCGTTGGAAGTCCTGACTGATCTCGGTTTTGTTTGTTCCCTGACGGTCAGGATGCTAAGGGGAGAATGAAGTCCAGCTCAGCATTCGTCATAGCCTGTCCGCATCCTCTGTGGCAGTGGTTCTCAACCTTCTGGCCCTTTAAATACAGTTCCTCATGTTGTGACCCAACCATATAATTATTTTCGTTGCTACTTCATAACTATAATGTTGCTACTGTTATGAATTGTAATGTTAATATCTGATATGCAGGATGGTCTTAGGCGACCCTTGTGAAAGGGTCGTTCGAACGCCAAAGGGGTCGCGACCCCCAGGTTGAGAACCGCTGCTCTATGGCGCGAGGAACAATGCAGACCGGGTAGATTTATACCCGGCCGAGTGGGTCTCCTAGGGAGCTGGTCCCTGGTGGCTTAAAAGGACGGAAATGTATTCTCAGTTCTGGAGTCCAGAGGTCTGAGGCAGCGTCTGTTCCTGGCCTCTGTCCAGCTTCTGGTGGTTGCTGGCCCTCCGTGGCTTATAGATGTATCGCTTTAAACTGGCTGTGGCCACATGCCTCCCCCCGTGTCTCTGTCTCCAAATCCTCTTCTCTCCTCTCCTCTCCTCTCCTCTCCTCTCCTCTCCTCTCCTCTTCTCTTTCTCTCTCTCTGTCTCTCTCTCTCTGTCTCTCTCTCTCTTTCTCTCTCTCTCTCTCTCAATATCTCCATTGGCTATTTTTTTTAAACTGAAAAAAAAGGCCTCACCCAACTCCTGGCTCAGGGTGATGGAGCAGCTGGCACTTAAGCAGCATTAACAGATTCCCAGCCCCCGGGCAGGTCACGCTCGGAGGAAGGGAGCTCAGTTCTGCGTTAGGAGCCCGCGGAGGGCCCTTCTGGGAGGCAGGATGGTGGGGGCGCAGGACCATACCCCCCCACCCCCAGGAGAAGAGCAGACTTCAGGGGACCTGAGAGCTGAACTCAGGTTGTTGAAGATCATGCAGCAAAAGGAATAGGTTTGATCTTGGTGGCTCCAGAAATGAGTACAATGACTGCAGAGAGAAGGTTCCACGGAGGCCGAAGCAGCTCAATTTAAGAGAAAAACAGAAGGAACCGTTTGCAAAATGATTCTCGGTTCCTGCCACTGGGCCCACAGTTGTTCCCTCTGTCGAAAGGGTTTTGCGATGTGTAAATACAAGGCGAGTTAAAGTGAGTTACCTCTCCATCCTTCAGAGAGCTTTAGAACATCTTTAAAAAAACATTTTTAAAACTATACTTTTATTGATTTCATAGATGAAGGGAGAGGGAGAGAGAGAAACATCAATGATGAGAGAGAATCATTGATTGGCTGCCTCCGGCACACCCCCCACCAGGGATCGAGCCCACAACCTGGGCATGTGCCCTTGACCTGAATTGAACTTGGGACCTTTCAGTCCGCAGGCCGACGCTCTATCCATTGAGCCAAACCGGCTAGGGCTAGAACATCTCTATGATCACTTGAGAAACCTTGAGATTAAAATAAAGAAAAGGAAATAAAAGCCCCAAGGTTGGGCATCAACACCCACATCCTGGGCTTCTGCCTCTTACTCCATTCATCACAAGTAGATTTCTGCATCCTGGGAAGACAAAGATGCTTCTGTTAGTTCCCAGGGGAAGTCACCCTGTTTGGACACGGCCCCAGCCTCGCTGGTGTGGTGCTGAGGGCAGAGGGGCCGTCTGTGGCCAGTGCCAAGGTCTCTCCCTCGGTCCCATCCTAACGGTGCCCTTGGGTTCCCGCCAGCTCCACCGGTGCCAGCTCCCCACGGCAGGCGCTTCTTCTAGGAGTTTAATTTATTCTCGTCTGTCAGAGGAGTGGCCACCCCTGGTCCCATTTACTGAGAAGCACAGTTTCTTCATCTGGGCAGGAGCCTGCGCATGGATATTCAGAGGCGCAAGGAGCGCCGGAACTTCCCCCAGTCAGCATTCTGTCTCCAGGATTCATCTATGTTACTTTATGCAATGGATTTTCCAAATGTATTTTGATTGATTTCAGAGAGGAAGGGAGAGGGGGAGAGAGAAACATCAATGATGAGAGAGAATCATCCATCGGCTGCTTCCTGAACAACCCCCACTGGGGATGGAGCCTACAACTGAGGCATGTGTCCTGACTGGGAATCGAACCACGACCTCTTGGTTCATAGGTCAATGCTCAACCACTGAGCCACGCCAGTTAGTCTGGGGTTCTCCCCCAATAGTGGGTAGATTCACATGGAGTTTTGGGATGTTCTTAGACATAGGTAAGGGAGAGGGCACCCCCTCCTTGTTTGCTTTACGTCTGAGCTCTTCTGAAGAGTTCTGTGCACAGTGACGACTACGAAATACTTTCCACCGACAGATAACAGCCCCCGCCGTCCAGGCGCCTGGCTGGCGGATGCAGAAGCACACGCAGCCATGATGCCACATTAAACATTCTCAAGCCCCTGCGCATGAGAATCCGTCTGCGCCGAAGGTATTTGAGAGCAGGGTTTCCCCCTGAACTGCTTTTTCTGTCCAAAAGCAGAACCTCTCAACAGGACTCAGCTGTCATTAGCCCCCTCCCTGGCAGCAACCAGGGAAGACTGCCAGGCATTGTCACAAAGTGGTCCCCTCTCCCATCTCTCCCTCAAGGCCCTCCCTCCGCTCCCCCCCCTGTGAAGATGGCATATAAACCCCGACTCTAATCACCTCCTTGAGCTGAAGCATAGGAACCTCCATCCTGTATGAAGCTGCTGTTTGAAACTCTCTGCTATTGTTAGATAGTCCCTAGTCCTGTAAACTCTGTCATTATAAATTCTGTCACTTTAACACAGTCTGTTATTCTGTAAAATGACTTTGTTTTTTAGTTCAAATACAGTGGGGCCTTGACTTACGAGTTTAATTCTTTCCGTGATGGAGCTCGTAAACCAAATTACTCGTATGTCAAATCTTAAAGTGAATGAGTGAGACACGTCATGCTGGGCTGATGTTGTGGCGTTCACTGTGACATTCGCTGCGCCAACTAGCGGTGGGGTATCTGAAGCTGGCTCGTAACCCGAATTTTAGCTCGCAGCTCAAAGCAAAAAATCGGCCGAGAGATGGCTCGTATCTCGAAAAACTTGTTAGTCGGGACACTCATAACTCAAGGCCCCACTGTAATAAAAAAAGATAAACTTAACTGCAAGCTAGCCATCTAATGTAATAGACTAAAATAGACTAATACGATAATAATTCCAAGTGCTAACTCATTACGTATCCAAGGTCACAACTGTCTGTAACAATAACTCCCACAGAGCCCTTTGTAATATCTGCAAACAGGCTCGAAGAGTATAAATACGGAGACTTCCTGAATGTGGGGTTCAGAATTTGACAGAGGTAATCTGCTCTGAACCTGCGCGCAATAGAGATGGCTCCTAACTAATTGGCTCATTAGGCGTCTTGTCCAGCTCGCTGATTTGCAATACAACAGAGTCACGTTTTTATGTGGGCTCCCCCGCATAATCGGTCCTTTCGCAGCTTAATTTGCAGGCCCCACAGCCTGAACACAAGAGAGTAGAGGGAAAGGACTTTCTCTGACAATGTCTTGCCCGGGGGAGCAACACCTCTGGTTTCCGAGTTGTGTTGAAAGATCACTCGTGTTACACATTCCAGAGTACCCTGGCTCTCCCTCCGCTGGTCAAGGTTCATCCAACAAATATTTATCCAAGTCCTGCTCGGGCCAGGTGCCGCTGGGGGCCACGAGGCAAAGCTCTTGCAGTCACGGCAGCTACACTGGGTGCAGGAAGCAGGCAGGAAGCAAGGACGTGCAGTCGTTGGCAGCCGCCGCGGCGGTTCTCACGGTGGGGCGTGCGTGGATAATATGGCCTTTATTCCATATCGAACAATTTCTCAATATAAAATTCCAGCAGCTGATATCTTTACAGCATCTCCCGTTTGTTTGTTTTTAAATAGGACAGGAAAGAAGCAGTTGTGTGTTTTTACTGTTTGCTTTAAAAATTATGAAAGTACTCTATGCTGGTTATAAAAACTTCGAAAGAAACAGAAACATACTCCTGCTCTATTCCTCTGTATTTTGCTTCCCACTGTTAACAGGCTGGCGTGTGACTCTCCGAGAGTTTTCCTGTCTATGCCAAGAAACATACACACTCATACAGAGATGGAGACATACTTCAAAACCCCCAACATGGAACGATGCTAGATGTATTGGTCTGCGATTTTCTCTTGTCCCCACCCCACTGTATCACGTGCATCTTTCTGAGTACACCAAGGGGTTTATCTGTCTTTGCTCTTCCTAAGGCTGCATTGAGTGTCATAGTTTAAATATCACACCTGATGTAATTAGTGTCCTGCTAATGGACATTTAAGTTGTTCCAAAACCCTCACTCTTTTTTATTTACTTACTAGAGGCCTGGTGCATGAAATTCGTGTATGGTGGGGGTCCCCTCAGCCCAGCCTGCACCCTCTCCAATTCAGGACCCCTTAGGGGATGTCTGACTGCCCGTTTAGGCCTGATCCCGGGGATTGGGCCTAAACCGGCAGTTGGACATCCCTCTCACAATCCTGGACTGCTGGTTCCTAATCGCTCACCTGCCTGCCTGCCTGGAAGCCCCTAACTGCCACCCCCCGCCACCCGCCAGCTTGGTTGCCCTTAACTGCCCCCGCTGCCAGCCAGGTCACCCCCACCTGCCCCCTCCCTGCCAGCCTGGTCGTTCCTAACTGCCCCCCTGCCGGCCTGGTCACCCCTTACTGCCCCCCTGCCGGCTTGGTCACCCCTAACTGCCCCCCCCCCCCCGCCACCGGCCTGGTCGCCCCTCACTGCCCCCCTTGCCAGCCTGGTCGCCCCACGCAGCCTGCTGTTCAGTCATTTGGTTGTCCCTCACTAACCCCCCTGCCAGCCTGGTCATAGGCAGCCATTTTGTGAGGGCATGAGGGTTAATTTGCATATTACCTCTTTATTATATAGGATTGTTGACAGTATTGCAGATGACCCCATTCCTCCTCTCCCCCTTTGCTCTCCTCCACCCATACCCTTCACCTCCCTAGGCCTTCACCACACTCTTGTCTGTGTCCACGGACTGTGCATATATGCATAGACTAGGGCCCAGTGCACAAATTCATGCACCTTGAAAGGAACTGTGGGCTGCGAGGCTGCAGTAGGCACAGGGGCGGGTCTTGGCCCATCTTCCATGCCCCTGCCTGGCCCCTCCCGCCGCGGCCCTGGTCTCCTGTCTGCCGGCAGCCCTGCTCCTGCTGCCGCTCCCACGTGCTGATGCCGCGGGGCCCCCGCTCACACCTGCTGAAGGTGCAGAGCAATTGGGGCTGGCGCTATCAGTGGGTGTGAGCTGCAGCTGCTGCCCCATTTGCCCCTCAGGAGCAGGGGGAGGTGGAGAAGCCCTCAGGAGCGAACAGGGCCAGCAGCTGCCACTCGCATCCACTGATGGCGCCAAGCTATTGGGACCGGCGCCGGGCACCGGCAGCGGGTGCAAGAGGCAGCTCTGGTGCTGGCTACGGGTGCGAGTGGGGCCAACACTGGCAGCGGGTGCAAGAGGCAACTGCCAGCCCTGATATCCCCTCAGGAGCAGGGGGAGGTGGAGAGGCCCTGAGGTGCAATTGGGGCTGGTGCTGGGTGCCAGCAGCAGGTGCGAGCGCTGGGTGGGACCGCTGTGTGCGGGAGCAAAGAATTTTCAGTAACCACCAGAGGCTCCCCCCGATGATAGCCACCAGTGCCCCGCCTTGGTCTGGCGCCCCTGCTCACCTGCACCACCATCCCGCTGTGGCCGACGCCCGCCATGTTCCGCACATGACCCCTGGTGGTCAGCGCACGTCATAGCGACCGGTTGTTTGGTTTTCCGCTGTTTGGTCTATTTGCACATTAGCCTTTTATTATATAGGATGTTCTTTGGTTAATATCTTCCGTCTCCCCCGCCCCTGCCCCTCTGAGGTCTGTCAGTCTGTTCCATGCATCCATGCCTCGGGACCTATTTTGTTTATTAGATTCCACAAATAAGTGAGATCACATGATACTTGTCTTCCTCTGTCTGGCTTATTTCATTCAGCATATATTCTCCAGGTCCAGCCATGCTGTCGGAAAGGGTGACAGATCCTTCTTTTTTATAGCCACACAGTATCCCATGGTGTAAATGTGTCACAGCTTCCAACACGTTCACTCTTGTGTGTAGGGATGCAACAACCATCCTGCGCGTGCAGGTGTTTCTGTGGGACAGAGTTCTAGAACTTGCACCGCTGTGTCCAAGGGCCTGAGGGTCATATTGTCAGAGATATGGCTAAAGCTGGCCAGCAGAGGAGAGCCCCGTCCCTGCATCTCTCCCAGCATGTGATAACACCAGCATTTTCATTTTACTAGTCTCTGAGGCAGAAAACATTATCTTGCTTTAATTTGCATTTTATGAGTGTCGGTTAAATTGAGCTTCTTTTCATGTTTATTCCTCAGCTCCTCTAGTCCTCTCAACAGGAGTGGGGGAGGGAGGTAAAGAAATCTGAGATGTGCTCTCCTGTGGCTTCACTTCGGCTCTTCATGGCAGCCTTCCCTCCACGGGGCATTTCCTGGGGGATTCCTTTGCATGTTAATTGAGATGCCCTTCAAAATGGAAACAAACTCGGTAAGAAGCAGAGGTCTTCAAATATAAAAATAAAAAGATCCCACCCCCTAAATTTAAAAAACACACACAAGGACCACTAAATCACCAGGTCATCATCAGCTGACACTGTTAAGCATGCTCACATTTTTAGAATCGGCTAGAATAATAATATGTAAATTTTATTCTTTTAAAAAACAACAAAACCACACCATCAAGCCATCCGTTTAAGTCTTTATGGGACATTTGTAATGGTAGCTACAGATGGGGGCGGAGGTTTCCCTCTCCAGTGAGCCTTGTGACAAGTGGAAACGGGAATTAGAGGCAAGTAAGACCCAACAGGACCTTAATAAATGCTTATCGGTCGTATTAAATGATTCCCTTGTCTTCTGAAAGCAGCCTGAAGTTTGTGAACCGAGGTCAGAACAAAAGGAATAAAGCAGTAATATTAATATGCATAGTCCACTGGGAAACATAATGTGTGTGCGCATGTGCATGTGTGTATCGTACACGTGCATGCTTGCAGCTGTGTGTGTGTGTGTGTGTATGTGTGTGTATGCATGTGTATGTGTGCATCCATGGACTGGCTAGGAGGACACGTACCACATGGTCAACTCAGGGGATGGACTAAGGGGAAGAAGGGAAATGGAAGGGTTTACTTTTGTTCCTCAGCCCACTGCTTGGATACTTTATTATTTTATTCATTTCATTTCTTTTTTTTCCCCAAGCATGGATTACTTGTATTGTATATTTTTTTGGAGCCCATTGCATGTTTGTCTCTTTTTTTTTTTTTTTTTTTTTTTAAATATATTTTATTGATTTTTCACAGAGAGGAAGGGAGAGAGATAGAGAGATAGAAACATCGATGAGAGAGAAACATCGATCAGCTGCCTCCTGCACATCTCCCACTGGGGATGTGCCTGCAACCCAGGTACATGCCCTTGACCGGAATCGAACCTGGGACCTTTCAGTCCGCAGGCCGACGCTCCATCCACTGAGCCAAACCGGCTTCGGCTGCATGTTTGTCTCTGACTGGGACTCAGGCCGGGTATATAAAGGTGGCCAGGGCAGGAGGGGGTAGCATCCTGTGTGCCCCGAGGGCAGCTTCCAGAAGGGGAAGGGCCAGGGAGAGGGAGGTGGGGTGGGCAGCAGGAAGGTGGGGGCAGCAGCGGGTGGTTAGGTCCTGCTGGGTCTTCATCTTCACTTTCTCACCCGCACTGGGTTTTGAGCCACAAGCGAGGTGGACCTCTTGGTGGGGCCTGGGCCATGCACTCGGGCCCTGGTCATTTCCTCTTTCCTGGGAAGGACTGGTTTTCTTGCTGTGCAGCGTTGCCCCAGGCCCCCAGAGGAAAATAACAGCGACCCACTTCCTTCAGTCTGTTTTTGCTTTGTCTTCCCTGTCAGGTGTTAAGGACGTGCCAGGGCATGTTTCTGTTAACGTAAAAAAAAACCATTGAAACCGGTAAAGAATTTTTGTGAGTTTATTTGAGCCAAACTGTTGACATATGCCGGGAAGCAGAACCTCAACGAATTGAGGTAATGCACCGGAGAATGGCGGGGTTACATTTGTATTTATACATTGCAATCAAAGGAGGAACATAGGTGGGTTACATGAAATTCATTGGTGACAGATTAAGGAGGAGGGATAAAGCAAAGCAGGGAAACCCCTGGGATTGGATAAAAAGTAAAATGATGGACACATGCTTAGGTGGGTGCAGGAACAATTAACATGATGATGAAGGAATTTGTGGTATCTGTCCTGGGGCCCAGCACATTTGGTTGTGCCCCAGGGGCTCCAGATACAGGGAAGTCACAAGTTACCCAGACATTTCAAGGGTATGTTATCATAGATGCAAAAAGACAGACAGGCTCAGTTAAGGTAAAGGTTGACCTTGTCAGTGAAGATACTGGCCCAGGACGTAACTGCCCACCATAACTGCTTTTAGTTAAAGTTTAATTTCAGACCATCCTTTGTGGTTACTTTAGGTTTCTGAGTTTGCAAGACCGGCATGCAGGCCTCTCCTGAGCTTGTCAGGTCAGCATGTGGCCCCTTTCGTCCACATTTCCAAAAAGTCCCTCTGATTACTTAGAGGAAGCCTTGCATAATTTAAGCAGAGGGACCCCAGGCATTAGATGCACAGTTGCTGCAGGATAACCCCACCGAATAGGAAGTTCACATTTAGGACTAGGCTGGTCTTGGTTAATTAACCGCCTCATCTCCCACTAAGGGGTCCCTACGACTGTGATGTCTCCTCTGGTCCTGGAGGGCCCCTCAGGTGAGCTTCTCCGTGAACACGGCGTCTTGGGGAGTTCACGCTCTAGGGCACTGGCAGTGCCACCCAGCGGCTATGGTGGACTAGTCACTGTGTTCGGGGTGACTCCTGGGTGACCCTGGCCCTCCGGCTGGTCAATATGAGAATCTCCCTATTGTGATCTGTGATCTTGGAGGTTGAGCTGATTGAAAGTGACACAAAGCCAGGGTGACCAAGGCCTCTTGAATATTCTTGACTGACTTACTTTCTTTCTTTCTTTCTTTCTTTCTTTCTTTCTTTCTTTCTTTCTTTCTTTCTTCCTTCCTTCCTTCCTTCCTTCCTTCCTTCCTTCCTTCCTTCCTTCCTTTCTTTCTTTCTTTCTTTCTTTTTTCCTTCTGAAATATATTTTTATTGATTTCAGAGAGGAAGGGAGAAGGAGAGAGAGAGAGAATCATCAATGATGAGAGAGAATCATTGATTAGCTGCCTCCTGCGATCCCCAGCATGGGGATCAAGCCCGCAACCTAGGCATGTGCCCTGACTGGGAATCGAACCTTGCCCTCCTGGTTCATAGGTCAATGCTCAACCACTGAGCCATGACAGCTGGGCGATTCTTGACATTTTCAATGAGTCTTTTAAAGATACATTTGTATTGCCTGGCCAGTGTGGCTCAATGTTTGAGCATTGACCTATGAACCAGGAGGGCACGGGTTCAATTCCCAGCCAGGACACATGCCCAGGTTGCAGGCTCCATCCCCAGTGGGAGGCTCGCAGGAGGCAGGTGATCAGTGTTTCTCTCTCTCTCTGAAGTCAATAAAAATATATTTTAAAAAAAGATCAAAGCCCAAACTTTATTTTTAAATGTGTTTTTATTGATTTCTTTTAGAGAGTGAAGGGAGAGGGCGAGAGAGATAGAAATATCGATGAGAGAGAAACATCGATTGGCTGAATCCTGCACGCAGCCTTACCAGGGATGGAGCCCACAATCCAGGCATGTGCCCTGACTGAGAATGGACCGGGCAACCTCCTGGCACACGGGAGGACACTCAACCACCTGAGCCACAACTGGGCCAAAGTGAGCTTTCGATGTCTTTCAAATGCAGGTTCTAACTCCCGGTGGAGCTTGCATTTCCAATTTAGCAGAGCTCACCTCCTCTGCCTCTCAGAAGTAGATTGAAACTAAGTCAATGTGCAGATCAGGCTGAAGGATTTAAAAGCCATTGCAGGACCTCTGACGCCCTTGCCGAGCCCTTTGCTCGTGAGAAGACGTCTGTGTTGAAGCTCAAACATGGTCCGACAAAGGTTCATAGTCAAGGTTCAGCATCTTCTGTTTAAGGAGACAGGATACCGAGTGCTCGTTTTAGGAAGCATTTCATCCAAAATGGTTAACATATTTTCGATGGATGCTTAGAGGGACCATTCACTTAAGCCCGTGGTCGGCAAACCGCGGCTCGAGAGCCACACGCGGCTCTTTGGCCCCTTGAGTGTGGCTCTTCCACAAAATACCACGTGCGGGCGCACACGTACAGTGCGATTGAAACTTCGTGGCCCATGCGCAGAAGTCGGTATTTTGTGGAAGAGCCGGTATTTTGTGGAAGAGCCACACTCAAGGGGCCAAAGAGCCGCATGTGGCTCGCGAGCCATGGTTTGCCAAGATGCAGTTTGCTGACCACTGACTTAGGCCAAGCGGCTCCTTCTCCAGGGATGTTAAATCAACATATTTTACCGTAGCGGGCACCAAAATCCGCCCCTCCCCCTCCCCAACATTGTTTTCTCCTTTTAAAGAAAACCTGACAAATTAGTGACCTGGAAAGCTTGAATAAAAACCACATCAGGGAAAACATTGTTTTGAGAACTCTTTTCAGCCTAATTAATTCACTTTGGCTGTCCAAATTCATCCCAGGTCCGCCAGCGAATTTCAAGCGCAGTGTTATGACAGAGCGCATACCAAAGGACTGGGTGAGGATTTCTGCTTGCTGAGCTGTCCTCTCAAGCTAAACCAATGTCAACACAGGATTCTTAGGCAATGAACTTCCCCTGAGTGGGTGCTTTGCTCTCATCCATCTGCATTCATTCCCACGGGCACTGGGCTGAGGAGTTAGCTACACATGAATGAAGGGGGGAAAATCGGGTCACAGGGGAAACGTTGGTCTGGGTCCAAATAAACTTCTTCTCTATCCATTTCAGGAGTCTAAAATCTTCCAGCCCTGGCCGGTTTGGCTCAGTGGACAGAGCGTCAGCCTGCGGACTGAAGGGTCCTGGGTTCGATTCCGATCAAGGGCATATGCCTGGGTTGTGGGCTTGATCCCCAGTAGGGGGCGTGTGGGAGGCAGCAAATCAATGATTCCCTCTCATCATTGATGTTTCTCTCTCTCTCTCTCCCTCTCTGAAATTAATTTAAAAAAATATTAAAAAAGCAAAAATCTTTCCATTTCTTCTATTATATTTTAAGGAATCTAAAATTTTTTTCTTGAAAAAGCTAAGCAGAATCACCATGTGACCTAGCAACGCCATGCTTAACAAGGGAATTGGGCATTCATACACTAATGTTCATAGCAGCACCATTAACAACCAAATGATGGACACCACCAAGATGTCCATCAACAGATGAATGGATTAACACACACACACACACACACACACACACACAATGGAATATTACCAGCCGTAAAAAGGAATAAAGTACTAATACAATGCTACAACATGGGCGAACCTCAGGAAATTGTGCTAAGTGAAAGTAGCCAGACATAAAAGTGGCACATACACTGATTCCATTCACATGCAGTACCCAGGACAGAGGAGTCCGCGGACACAGCTGCCAGGGACAGGAGGAAGGAAGGAGTAGGGGGTGATTGCTGAAGGGATACGGAATTGTTTGGGGTGTGTGTGTGTGTGGGGGGGTGGTGGTGAAAATGTTTTGGAACTAGATAGAGGGTGGTTGCACAACATTGTGAATATAAATGCTACTAAATTGTACTCTATAGAAAAAGTTAATTTTTCATTTTGTGAATTTCACCTCAATTAAGAAAAATTCACCATTTTTTCTATGCCCTGGGAAATGGGATTTTCTGAATATCCAAACGACGTTTTATGGGCCTCTTCTCCTCTTCACACAGGTCTCCCAGGCCAGCCGGGACTGTCCTTGACGTTCTAGAAGGGAGACACCGGATTCGTGCCTGTCTCCCTGCGGATCCTTCATACAGACTAGCTGTTTGCCTTGGATTGTGTACAGAACTGAAAACAAAAACAATTCTGCGCGATATTCTTCTGGCCACTAGATGTCACGCGTGCACAGTCTATGCTTCGGCGGGAAAAACTGCATCCTTCCTCCTCAGAGATGTGCCCTTGCAGAGTGCTTCTGTTTCCGCAAGCAGAGCACTGAGAAGCTCACAACATGCGGGCCATTGAAGATGAGCGAAACGACAGACAACACTGGCTTCTTTGTGTTTCCCAGAATATTTCTTTGTTTTGTTAACCCTTGCCAGAGGATATTTTTCCATTGATTTTTTTGGTCTTTTTTTTTCTTTCTTTCTATTTATTTTATTTTATCTTATTTTTTTTTTAGAGAGAGTGGAAGAGAGAGGGAAAGACAGAGAAAAACATCAATGTATCAATTGGTTGGAGTCTGATCAGGGCCTGGGCCAGGAAGGAGCTTGCAACCAAGGAATGTGCCATTGAGCGGAATCGAACCTGGGACCCTTTTAAAAATATATATTTTATTGATTTTTTACAGAGAGGAAGGGAGAGGAATAGAGGGTCAGAAAAATCGATGAGAGAGAAACATCGATCAGCTGCCTCCTGCACACTCCCCACTGGGGACGTGCCCGAAACCAAGGTACATGCCCTTGACTGTAATCGAACCCGAGACCCTTCAGTCAGCAGGGTGACACTCTATCCACTGAGCCAAACCGGCTAGGGCTTTTCCAGGATGTTTCAATGGGTCACCAGTGATAGGAGGAAACTCAAAAGCTAACATAAGGCATATTTGGGGCCCCTGCTCAAGTATTCTGACCGAGAAAGGTGAGTGCCCGGGAGCCTCTGGCTTAGACAGGACGGGGATTCGCTCATTTAGCAAATTAAAGGAAGGACGGGTAGGCGCTCACCGTCACCACCTGACTTCCCCACGACTGGTCTTTTCGTTAGAGAGTGACTCGCTCCGAGATCGTCCCGACTCCAGCCTGACTGTGGAATGCCGTCCATGCCCAGTGATGGCACCAGGACCCTCCCTGATGAAATCACTCCTGGCTCCCTCTCCTGGTTGGGGTTGTTAGTTCAGGAGGCCTGCATGCCAACAGCACCTTCCATTATTCCTCTTGGTTGTGGGAAGCCACCTGGAATGATAACATCATTAACCTCTTTTCACACGAATGGCTATCTGGGTTGTTTCCAGTTTGGGGCCATAATGAATAGGGCTGTTATGATTATTCCTGCCCGTGTCTTTTGGTGCCTAATGAGCAATGGACGAGCGTTCGCATTGTTTTGTGATCTTGGTGACAATTGGTGTGCTCAGCTTTAAATGTGTGCCATCAGGGTAAGGATGACTCTGCAGTGGTACCTCACTGTGGTTTTAATGTTCATTTGTTTTGTCACTAAAGAGGTTGACCTTCTCAGATGTTAATGGGCCATCTGGATATTTTTTCTTGTGAGTGCCTATTTGGCTGTCAATAAGCAGTTGAATGTTTTTCTTAGTCATTTGCAGGAACTCTTTATATATTCTGGACATGAGTCCTTTGTTGGTTATGTGTATTGAAAGTATCTTCTTCCATTCTGTGGCTTGACTCTTCACTCGGTATGGGGTGTCTTCATAAACTGAAGTTTCTAATTTTAATGATGTGCAAGTAATCTTTTTCTTTGTCTTATTTAAGATATTCTTGCATATCTTCCTATTTATTGATGTCTGTCATTTCTCTAAATAATCTCTTATTAGAATTATTTGAGGTTATTTGATGTTTTCTGATGCCATTCTAAGTGATATAATCTTTTTTAAAAAATATATTTCTTTTTATTGATTTCAGAGAAGAAGGGAGAAGGAGAGAGAGAGATAGAAACATCAATGATGAGAGACAATCATTGATCGGCTTCCTCCTGCACACCCCCTACTGGGGATGGAGCCTGCAACCCAGGCATATGCCCTTGGCTGGAATCGAACCTGGGACCCCTCAGTCTGCAGGCTGACGCTCTATCCACCCAGCCAAGCCAGCCAGGGCGTGATATAATCTTTTAAACATACTTTTTATTTTAGAATAGTTTCAAGTTTACATAAAAGTTACAAACATACTGCAGAGAGTTCCTGTGGTAGTATAGTTTTTTAAATTAAAAATTTTTTTTTTCACTTTTATAATTGTTGCTGTTACATAGAAACATAATTGTATTTTGTTTATTGTCCTTGTATATATCAACTTTGTATATGTACTTATTAATTGTAATAATTTATCTGTTGATCTTTTTGGATTTTCTGTTTATCCAATTATGTCATCTGTGAACAAGACAGTTTTATTTCTTCCTTCCTAGTCCCTAAAACTTCCCGCCTTTTTTATACTGGCTTGAACCTCCAGGAAAATGTTAATGTATATCATGGTATCAAGCATCTGAATCTCTTTCCCAAACTCAGGGGGAAACTCCCAATAGTTCACCATTGATGTTTATTATAGAATTTTTGGTACATATTCTTTATCAGATTAATACAAATTTCCACCCCTTTTCTTAGGAATTTTCTTTAAAAATAATAATTGGATTTTGATTTTCTCTTGGGTGTTACAGTTTATTAATTGTGTTTTTTGCCCCTGCCTACGTCAAAGCATCTTTTTCTCCTTTATTTTTGTTACATTAAATTTTAAATGTTAAGCCAACCTTGCATTCCAGGGGTAAAACCAACCTCTGGTGATACAGTATTCTGTTTATATTGCCCTGCTTTGCTGCTTTCTTATGCTTTCAAGGAAATTCTCAGGGGAAAAAAAATTTGTCTAGCATTTCTAGTTTTCTCAGTGAAAGGTTTGGTATAAAATAAGCTAGACTGCCTGTGCTGAAGTGGGAAAACTTTACGTATTTTTAATTTCGGTGTGTTTATGTTTTCCTTTTCACTTTAGATCAATATTGCCGAGTGTGTGTGGCCACAAAGCTAAGGATTCTCTTTGTGCGGCAGAAGCTCCCCCTGCCTGCCGGGCTGTGACTCAGGCCACATTCACGGGGTGCAGGTCCCACCCATCCAGGCAGATTGAACGCATTGGGTCTTTGACCCCTTTCCTGGTGCGATTGACGCTTTTTCAGGTCACTAGGTTGCTGTTCCAGTCCAACCAGTTGACTTTGGTTACCATCGGGGCCACGGAGAGCTCAGAGGAGAGCCTGACAACTGTGCGTTCTGCCGTAGACCAGCGGTTGTCCACCTCCTTTCTCTGCAGTCCCCTCCATTCCTGGTGTTTCATGACATGGCTGACCTGTTACTCTGTTTTTTTAAAATCGAAGTCCAAATTTCAGCAACCCATGCTTTAATTTAGCTTGGTGGCTCCCTGTGTCCTTGTGATAGGCTGGATAAATAATGCCCCACCATCCCCACAATCCACTCCTAATCCCCAGAACCTGTGAATGTCACAAAAGTGACTTGCTCTGATGTAAATTAAAGTTAAGGATCTCGAGCTGGAGAGGTTATTCTGGATTATCTGCGTGGGCCCTAATTGTAATCACAGGGATCCTTACAAGAGGGAGGCAAGAAGATCAATGGATGCGGTAGAGGTGATGACAAGCACGAGACCGGAGCGATTCGAGGAGGAGGAGGTTGTGAGCCAAGGAGTGTAGGCGGCAGCAGGAGCTGAAAGGAAGGGGGCGGATTCTCCCTCAGAGCTTCCTGAAGGAGCCAGCCCTGCCCACACCTTGCCTGGAGCCAAGGGAGACGGAATTGGATTTCTGACTTCCAGATGCGTAAGGAAGTCCATTTGTGTTGTGTGAAGCCATGAGTTCGTGGCAATTTGTTCCAGTGGCGACAGGAAATTAATACAGTTCTCCACTTGCATAACCAGGGAAGAGTTAGGACTCAATACAGACTTGGGATTGCTTATTGACCAAGTGAGGGTGGAGCCCGATACATAACTTGTCCTACAAAAGCAAACCAGGGGTGGAGTCCCCAAGAGGGACATAAGCAGGACTCTGTCTATGCCAAGAGGGAGCAGGTGCAGCAGCAGGAGACACACATGCCAGGTCCGATGCCAACGGCAGGTCCTGCGGTGAGTTGGCACAGAGAAGGGGCATGGGATGCTGATGGCGGTCTGAGCTGTATATATTGTTAGGTACTGGGTCCTTATTTTGCTAATGAATAAACTAATAATAGAGAATTTCCACCAGGGTATTGAACGGGGTGTTTTTGATGTGGGTTACTGGAAGAAGGGTAGATATGATGGAGGCACCCTATGAGATTGGGGAACTCATCACCAGGGAGGCTGGGGAGAGAAGGCATGGCCGTCCCTGGTGAATTGTGCCTGGATAATATGACTGAAGTTCTGCAAGTAAGTTATTTGATATTATTAGTTACTTACATGGACATAACAGGAAGTCAGAAAGGACATAAAAATTTTGAGTAGTCAAAAAGATGTTTGGTTTTATTAATAATTTTTTTATTTAATTACATTTATTGGGGCAACAGTGGTTAACAACATTACAGTGGGGCCTTGACTTACGTTTAATTCGTTCCGAGACTGAGCTCGTTAAGGAACTCGTTAACTCAAATTACTCTATCAACTCAATGCAAAAAATCGGCCGAGAGACAGCTGGTATCTCAAAAAACTCGTTAGTCGGGACACTCGTAAGTCAAGGCCCCACTGTATATAAATTTCAGGTGCAACATCTGTATACTGCACTGAATGCTCACCACCAGAGTCTAGTCTCCTTCTGTCATCATGTACTTGACTCCTTTTATCCTCTCCCACTGCCTCCCCCTCTGGTAACTACTGTACTATTGTCTGTGTCTATGAGTTCGTTTGTTACGTAGCTTGTTGCTTTTTGTTTTATTGCTCACATATGAGTAAAGTCATGTGGTTCTTATCCTTTTCCACCTGACATTTCATTTAGCACGATACTCTCAAGATCCATCTATGCTGATCAAATGGCAATATTTCATCATGTTTATGGCTGAGTAGCATTCTGTTATATATATGTACCACTTTATCCAATCATCCATTGGTTACTGTGCATCATGCTGCAATGAACATAGGGGGGTATATATCTTTACTAATACATTTTTTAAGAAGAGGGATTGCTGAGTCCTATGGTAGCTCTATTCTTAATTTTTTGAAGAACCTCCATACTGTTTTCCAAAGAGGCTGCACCAATTTACATTCCCACTAGCAAAGTAGGAGGGTTCCCTTTTCTCCACATCCTCTCCAACCCTCGTGATTTCTTGTCTTCTTTATAGTTGGTGTTCTAACAGGTGTGAGGCGGTGTCTCATTTTGGTTTTGATTCGCATTTTTCTAATAGCTGGTGAAATCAAGCACCTTTCCATATGTCTGTTGCCATCTGTGTGTCCTCCTGGGAGAAGTGCCAGTCCAGGGCCTCTGCCCATTTTTAATTGGACTGTTTGTTGCTTTTGTTGTTGAGTTGTGCGAGTTCTTTATTTTATTTATTTTATTTTTTAAATATATTTTATTGATTTTTTTTTTACAGAGAGGAAGGGAGAGAGATAGAGAGTTAGAAACATCCATGAGAGAGAAACATCCATCAGCTGCCTCCTGCACATCTCCTACTGGGCATGTGCCCGCAACCCAGGTACATGCCCTTGACCGGAATTGAACCTGGGACCTTTCAGTCCGCAGGCCGACGCTCTATCCACTGAGCCAAACCGGTTTCAGCAGCGAGTTCTTTATATATTTTGGATATTAGCCCCTCATCGGAGGTATTGTTTGCAAATATCTTCTCCCATTCGGTTGGTTGCCTTTTTGTTTTGTTGATGGTTTCTTGTGCTTTTCAGTTTGGTGCAGCCCATTCATTTATTTTTGCTTTTACTTCCCTTGCGTTAGGGGTCAAGTTCCCCTAAACTCTCTGAGACAAAGATCCATAAGTTTAGTGCCTATGTTTTCTTGTATGTATTTGATGATTTCAGGTCTGATTGTCAAGTCTTTAATCCATTTTGAGTTAATTTTTGTGTGTGGTGTCATTCTTTTGCATGACCTTCCAATTGTCCTAACACCATTTATTGAAGAGGCTTTCCTTTCTTCAATATATTTTTTGATTACTTTGTAAAAAAGTAGTTGCCCCTATATGTGTGGGTTTATTTCTGGGCTCTCAGTTCTATGCCATTGGTCTGTGTGTCTATTTTTCTACCAATACTCTATTTTTTTAAAATTATTGTAGCTTTGCAGTATAATTTGAAGTCAGGAAGTGTGATACCTCCCGCTTTGTTCTTTTTTCTCAGGATTGTTTTGGCTATTTGGGGTCTTTTGCAGAAGTTCCATACAAATTTGATGATTTTTGGGGTTGTATTTCTTTGAAAAATGCCACTGGGATTTTGATGGGGATTGCATTAAATCTGTATAATGTTTTCGTTAATACGGCCATTTTAACTATGTTAATTCTTCCAATCCATGAACATGGCATATCTCTCCATTTCTTTGTGTCTTCAATTTCTTTTAACAATGTCGTATAGTTTTCAGTGTACAGGCCTTTCACTTTCTTCGCTGAATTTATTCCTAGGTATTTTATTCTTTTTGTTGCAATTGCAAATGGGATTCTTTTCTTCATTTACTTCTCCATTTTATTGTTAGTATATAGGAACACAACAGATTTTTGTACATTGATTTTATGTCTTGCTGCTTTACCATATTTGTTTTTTTGTTTCTAATAGTCTTTTGGTGGAGTCTTTAGGGTTTTCTAGATATAGAATTATGTTATCTGCAAATGGTGACAGTTTTACTTCTTCATTCCCAATTTGGATGCTTTTTATTTCTTTCTCTTGACTGCTTGCTTTGGCTAGGAATCCCAGAACTATGTTGCATAACATTTCTTGTTCCTGATCTTAGAAAAAAAAACTTATAGTTTTTCATCATTGAGTATAATATTAGCTGAGGGCTTGTCATATATGGCCTTTATTATGTTGAGGTACTTTCCTTCTATACCCATTTTATTGAGTGTTTTAATAATACATGGATGTTGTATCTTGTCAAATGCTTTATCTGCATCTATTGATACAATCATATGGCTTTTATCTTTTATTTTGTTACTGTGGTATATCACATTAATTAATTTGCTTATGTTGAACCACCCTTGTGTCCCTGGAATGAATCCAGTTGACGATGCATTCATTATCTTTTGAATATATTGCTGTATTCAATTTGCTAGTATTTTGTTGAGGATTTTTGCATCTATCTTCATCAGAGATATAGGCCTGTAATTTTCTTTTTTGTGTGTTGTCCTTGCCTGGTTATGGTATTAGGGTAATGTTGGCCTTGTAAAATGAGTTAGGAAGTATTCCCTCTTCTTGAATTTCTTGGAAGAGTTTGTGGAGGATAGATATTACATATTCTTTGAATGTTTGGTAGAATTCACTAGTGAAGCCATTTGGTCTTGGACTTTTACTTTTTGGGAAGTTTTTTTTTTAAGTATATATATATATATATATTTTAAATATATTTTATTCATTTTTTACAGAGAGGAAGGGAGAGAGATAGAGAGTTAGAAACATCGATGAGAGAGAAACATCGACCAGCTGCCTCCCGCACATCTCCCACTGGGGATGTGCCTGCAACCCAGGTACATGCCCTTGTCCGGAATCGAACCTGGGACCTTTCAGTCCACAGGCCGACGCTCTATCCACTGAGCCAAACCGGTTTCGGCTTAAATATATTTCTTTATTGATTTCAGAGAGGAAGGGAGAAGGAGAGAGAGATAGAAACATCAATGATGAGAGAGAATCACTGATTGGCCGCCTCCTGCACACCCCGCACCGGGGAACGAGCCCGCAACCCAGGCATGTGCCCTCGGCCGAAATCGAACCCGGGACCCTTCAGTCTGCAGGCCGACGCTCCATCCACGGAGCCAAGCCGGCTAGGGCGGGAAGTTTTTGATGACTATTTTAATTTCCTTATTGCTGATCTATTTAGGGTTTCCAGTTCTTCATGGTTCAGTCTAGAAACAAGACTGAAATTTCTAAGAATTTGTCCTGTCTTCTAGGTTATCAAATTTGGTGGAGTATAGCCCTTCATAGTATTCTTGTATAGTCTTTTGTATTTCTGTGGTGTCCACTGCAACTTCTCTTTCATTTCTGATATTTATTTTCTCTTTTTTTCTTTCCTAGACAGAGGTTTTTTAATCTTATCTTTTCGAGGAACCAGCTCTTTGTTTCATTAACTTTTTCTATTGTCTTTTTGTTCTCTATTTCATTTAATTCTGCTGTAATTTTTGTTGTTGTTAATCTTCACCAAAGGATATTTTTCAATTGATTTTTAGAAAGAGTGGAAGAAAAAGACAGAGAAACATCGGTGTGAGAGAAACACATCAATGGTTGCCTCCTGCATGAGCCCCGACCAGGGCCCGGGCTGGGGAGGAGCCTGCAACCAAGGCACATGCCGTTGACCGGAATCGAACCCAGGACTCTGGTCCGCATGCCGACATTCTATCCACTGAGCCAAACTGGTTAGGGCTCTGCTGTAATTTTTATTTTCCTTTTTTCTTCTGACTTTGGGCTTTATCTGTTGTTCTTTTTCTAGTTCTTTAAGGTGAAATGTTAGATTGTTTATTTGGGATTTCCCCCCCCCCCCCCCCCATAGTTCATTATAATACATTTACTTTAAAAATATATCCCATAGCATGGAATAGAATGCAGAATCTCAGAGGGAAGGTGGGGGAGGGAAGGTGGGTGGGTGGTAATCAACCAAAGACCTTGTATGCATATATGCAGAACCCATGGACGCAGACAGTGGGGTAGGAGGACCTAGGGTAGGGGGCAGGAGTGGGCTGGAGGGGGTCGATGGGGGATAAAAGGGGACATATGTAATATTTTCAACAATAAATATTTAAAAAATAAAAAAATCCTTCTAAACAGAAAAAAATATACATATGTTCTTTTATAAAAGGTTCACAGAACATTGGCATGTTAACATGTGACAGGCTCTCACAGCATGTCACCAGTTCTGTGATAGCAAGAATGCTTCCAAGTGTTGTCAACTTCACAACCACAAGTCACCATCTGAGTTTTAAATATATACAAGTTTTAAAATAAAAAGTGAATGAAACAGTGGAAAGTTCCTGTAGCAATGCTTATTAGTGAATTAACATTAGTTAATTTGTTAAATGTAGATGGTTCATAATCATTTACAATATCAACTTATCTGCCAAAAAACCCGCAAAAAAAGCAAAAGACCTTTCAATAAGTTTCATAACCAAAATTGCTTGCTATTTGCTGTCTTCTACTTTTTCTTTTTGTTGGCTCTCCTGATTCTACTCTGTGCTCTTTATTGTTTATTATTATTATTACTAGAGGCCTGGTAATAAGAGGTCCCTAGGCCTGGCCTGCGGGGATCGGGCTGAAACCGGCTCTCTGACATCCCCCAAGGGGTCCAGGATTGTGAGAGGGCGGTTCTCGGGTGACGCATCCCAAAATCGGGGTCCCTCCTCTCTGGTTCCGGGTGCATCACCCGAGAACCGCAGTTGCCAAGTCACCACAGCTTGGCAGCTCCTGTGTTGAGCATCTGCCCCCCAGTGGTCAGTGCGCCTCATAGCTACCGGTTGGCTGGTCAAACAGTTGGCAGGTACGCCCGTCACTTAGACTTTTATATATAGAGATTTTTAATATTTTTATTGATTTCAGAGAGGAAGGGAGAGGGAGAGAGAGAGATATAGAAACATCAATGATGAGAGAGAATCATTGATCGGCTGCCTCCTGCATGCCTCCCACTGGGAATCGAGCCCACAACCGGTATGTGCCCTGACCAGGAATCAAACCGTGACCTCCTGGTTCATAGGTCGACACTCAGCCACTGAGCCACACCAGCAGGCTCCTCTGTGGTTCTTTAGAAATATGATCATCTTTTTCTTTCTTTCTTTTTTTAAAAAATATTTTATTGATCTTAGAGAGGAAGGAAGAAGGAGGGAGAAATAGAAACATCAATGATGGGAGAGAATCATTGATGGGCTGCCTCCTGCACGCCCCCTACTGGGGATGGAGCCCACAACCCAGGCATGTGCCCTTGACCGAATGGAAACGGGTGTCTTTCGATCTGCAGTCTGACGCTCTATCCACTGAGCCACACCGGCGAGGGCCATGCTCATCTTTTTTTTTTTTTCCCATCTTTGCATGTTTTTTTAAAATTTTGTTTTATTGCTTAAAGTATTACAAAGAATATTACATATGTCTCTCTTTTTTTCCCCCCTTGACAATCCCCTGGCCTCCCCTACCCCCAGTGTCTTGTGTCCATTGGTTATGCTTATATGCATGCATACAAGTCCTTCGGTTGATCTCTTACCCCGCCCTCCCGCCCCCCAATCCTCCCCGGCCTTCCCGCTGTAGTTTGACAATCTGTTTGAGGCTGCTCTGCCTCTGTATCTATTTTTATTCATCAGTTTATAATGGTCTTTATTATCCATAAATGAGTGAGATCATGTGGTATTTTTCTTTCATTGACTGGCTTATTTCACTTAGCATATGCTCTCCAGGTCCATCCATGCTGTTGCAAATGGTAAGAATTCCTTCTTTTTTACTGCAGCATAGTATTCCATCGTGTAGATGTGCCACAGTTTTCTAATCCACTCATCTGCTGATGGGCACTTAGGCTGTTTCTAGATCTTCGCTATGGTAAATTGTGCTGCTATGAATATAGGGGTGCATATATCCTTTCTGATTGGTGTTTCTGATTTCTTGGGATATATTCCTAGAAGTGGGATCACCGGGTCAAATGGGAGTTCCATTTTTAACTTTTTGAGGAAACTCCATACTGCCTTCCATAGTGGCTGCACCAGTCTGCATTCCCACCAGCAGTGAACTAGTGTTCCCCTTTCTCCGCATCCTCTCCAGCACTTGTCGTTGGTTGATTTGTTGATGATGGCCATTGTGGCAGGTGTGAATGCTCATCTTTTTCATCATCTGATTCTACTGTTTCTCCTCAGCGGTCTGAGCCGAGTCACCTCCACTGTCCTCCTGCCTGTTAGACCAGTTACGCCACAGCCAGCCCCCGACGGAGGCTTCTGCTCCGTGTGCAGGTGTCCGGAGGGGTGGAGGGTTTGACTACCAGGTTTTGAATTCCTTCGGAGGCTCCTCGGGAATTTTTATTTCTGAGGCCACGTGCCTCTTCCAGGCTACCTGCTTGTTGAGCGGATTGTAGAGAAGGGAGGGCGGTCCCTGCCTGGCCCACCCTTGGTTTCCCCGCAATGGGTGCGCGGGGGAGGCGGGTTCTCGCATCTGCCACTGCGTCTGTTCCACTGGGTTTAGCCGAAATGTGTACTGGTCACTCAGGCTAGAGCGGTGCTTCTGCCCCCTGCAACCCGCTGAGAGCGGGCAATAGTCCAACACCCCCGCCCGCCGCCTGCCCCCATCACCCGCCCCCCTGCCCCTCTGCCCCCATCACCCGCCGCCCTGCCCCTCTGCCCCCATCACCTGCCCCCATCACCTGCCCCCATCACCTGCCCCCCTGCCCCTCTGCCGCCATCACCCGCCTGCCGCCTGCCCCCATCACCCGCCCCCCTGCCCCCATCACCTGCCCTGCCGCCTGCCGCCTGCCGCCCTGCCGCCTGCCCCCATCACCTGCCCCCCTGCCCCCATCACCCGCCGCCCTGCCCCTCTGCCCCCATCACCTGCCCTGCCGCCTGCCCCCATCACCTGCCCTGCCGCCTGCCCCCATCACCCGCCGCCCTGCCCCTCTGCCCCCATCACCTGCCCTGCCGCCTGCCGCCCTGCCCCTCTGCCCCCATCACCTGCCCCTCTGCCCCCATCACCTGCCGCCCTGCCGCCTGCCGCCTCTCACCTGCCGCCCTGCCCCTCTGCCCCCATCACCCGCCCTGCCGCCTGCCCCCATCACCTGCCCTGCCGCCTGCCCCCATCACCCGCCGCCCTGCCCCTCTGCCCCCATCACCTGCCCTGCCGCCTGCCCCCATCACCCGCCGCCCTGCCCCTCTGCCCCCATCACCTGCCCTGCCGCCTGCCGCCCTGCCCCTCTGCCCCCATCACCTGCCCCTCTGCCCCCATCACCTGCCGCCCTGCCGCCTGCCGCCTCTCACCTGCCGCCCTGCCCCTCTGCCCCCATCACCCGCCCTGCCGCCTGCTCCCATCACCTGCCCCCCTGCCCCTCTGCCCCCATCACCCGCCCCCCTGCCGCCTGCCGCCTCTCACCTGCCGCCCTGCCCCTCTGCCCCCATCACCCGCCCTGCCGCCTGCCGCCCTGCCCCTCTGCCCCCATCACCCGCCCTGCCGCCTGCCCCCATCACCTGCCCCCCTGCCCCCCTGCCGCCCTGCCGCCTGCCCCCATCACCTGCCCTGCCCCTCTGCCCCCATCACCTGCCCTGCCGCCTGCCGCCTGCCGCCTCTCACCTGCCGCCCTGCCACCCTGCCGCCCTGCCGCCTGCCCCCATCACCCGCCCTGCCGCCTGCCCCCATCACCTGCCCCCCTGCCCCCCTGCCGCCCTGCCGCCTGCCCCCATCACCTGCCCTGCCGCCTGCCCCCATCACCCGCCCTGCCGCCTGCCCCCATCACCTGCCCTGCCGCCTGCCCCCATCACCCGCCCTGCCGCCTGCCCCCATCACCTGCCCCCCTGCCCCCCTGCCGCCCTGCCCCCCTGCCGCCCTGCCGCCTGCCACCTGCTGCCTGCTGCCTGCCGCCTCTCACCTGCCGCCCTGCCGCCTGCCGTGACGTGTGCTAGCCATTCAGGCTGCTGCTGCCTCGGGCCCAGTGCGGCTGGTTGCTGAGCGGGTGCTGCAATCCCACCCTCCTCTGCTGGGGCGTCTGCCAGGGCTGGGCTGTGTCTGTCTCTGTCCGTCCACCCCCCTCCCCCCGCCCCCGACTCCCATACACCCACCTCCAGGTGTCCCGGAGCACTGATCTCTCGGACATGCTTGTGTGTCGCGCAGGGAATTCTTGTGGGATTATAGTTGCCCAACTTGTTGTAACTCTTAGGGGAGAGACCAGGGAGTCTCCTCACGTCGCCGAGCTGCTAAGGTCACCCTTGTGCTTTGGTTTTAGTACAGCCGCCGGGCCCTCAGTCTCCCCTCTGTCCACTCTCCTTGTGCATGTAGCTCTAGTCTAAGAAGTAGAGTCATTGGATTTCTGGACAAACAGATAAAAATACAGCAAATAAGAAGCCAGGAGGTGAAGAGAGGCAGACAGACAACCCTAAGAGACCGCAGCCGGCAGCCGACGTTGCAATGCTGACTGTAAAAAATGCGCTGAGGGAGGAAACCAAGATGGCGGCATAGGTAAGCACCGGAAATTGCTGCCTCGCACAACAACTTCAAAAATACAACTAAAAGACAAAACGGACATCATCCAGAACCACAGGAAGGCTGGCTGAGTGGAAATTCTACAACTAGAAGGAAAGAGAAAAGCACACTAAGACTCAGAGGAGGAGCAGTACGGAAGTAAAGTGCAGAGGTACGGAGGTGCACTTGGAAAGGGCTGGCAATTGAGGACACGGTTGTTGTTTTCAATCAGGAGGGAGACACACGCTCCTGACTGCTCTGAACTCCAGTTCCGGGCGAGTCTCTGGGGACCCAGACTCATTCGGGGAGAAACTGGACTGTCTGGCATCGGTCGGAACTCGAGGGTGGCTTTCTCTCAGAGGTGCTTGCAGGGATTACCGGGACACTGAGACGCGGGACCTCTTAGGGTAGGACTGAGGAGCAGCCATAGCTGTTTGCTCCGCCCTGTTGATCCCCTGAGACCCCGCCCCACCCAAGCTGTGCACAGAGGCTTTTGCATATGAAAGGCTTGGCCCTTTGCAATCTGGAAATTACCTAACAAACTGCAGCTGGGTCAGAGAGACCCAGAACGTCCAAAAGAAGGCCCAAGGCCCAATAGCAGCTTGCATTGCTTCACAGCTGGGCCTCATCTGGGCACCTCCAAACCCCAAACAAAGAAGAGGAATCTGCAGATCTCTCCATAGCTCCTGCTGGGTAGCCTCAGGCAGAGGCTAAAGTAGCACCTCCTTAGAGATCCAAGAGCTAGTGTACCCAGTGGTCAGAGTGGGACCATCCAGATCACAACTCCTCAGGTCCATAAGGGACACTCAGGGGGCAGACTCAGTGAGCACCAAAGCCCCACTGAAGCAAGTCTTGCCCCAGAGGGGTGTCTCCAGCACAGAAGTTCTCCCACTGCAGACACAGCTGATTCTCACAGCCAATTGGCCTGGAGGTCAATTCCTCCCAGTGATACCTACAACAATCAAGGCTTAACTACAACAAGACTGTGCACACAGCCCACAAAGGGGTGCACCAAGAGTGTCCACCTCAGGTAATTGCGGAGGCTGAGCCACTGGGCCCTAGAGGACACCTAGCACAGAAAGTCACTCTATCAAAACAGGGAAGCATAAAAAATGCAGAGACAAAGAAACAGGTCACAAATGAAAGAAATGGAGGAAAGCAAACTACTGGATATAGAGTTCAAAACCACACTTATAAGGTTTTTCAAGAATTTTCTAGAAACCACCGATAAATTTAGTGAGACCCTCGAGGTTATGAAAAAGGACCAACTAGAAATTAAGCATACACTGACTGAAATAAAGAATATTATACAGAGTTCCAACAGCAGACTAGAGGATCACAAGAATCAAGTCAAAGATTTGAAATACGAAGAAGCAAAAAACACCCAACCGGAAAAACAAAAAGAGAAAAGAATCCAAAAATGTGAAGATAGAGTAAGGAGCCTCTGGGACAACTTCAAGCGTACCAACATCCGAATTATAGGGGTGCCAGAAGAAGAGAGAGAGCAAGATATTGAAAACCTATTTGAAGAAATAATGACAGAAAACTTCCCCTACCTGGTGAAAGAAATAGACTTACAAGTCTAGGAAGTGCAGAGAACCCCAAACAAAAGGAATCCAAAGAGGACCACACCAAGACACATCATAATTAAAATGCCAAGAGCAAAAGACAAAGAGAGAATCTTAAAAGCAGCAAGAGAAAGACAGTCAGTTACCTACAAGAGAATACCCATACGACTGTCAGCTGATTTCTCAACAGAAATGTTGCAGGCCAGAAGGGAGTGGCAAGAAATATTCAAAGTGATGAATAGCAAGAACCTACAACCAAGATTACTTTATCCAGCAAAGCTATCATTCAGAATTGAAGGTCAGATAAAGAGCTTCACAGATAAGAAAAAGCTAAAGGAGTTCATCACCACCAAACCAGTATTATATGAAATGCTGAAAGGTACCCTTTAAGAAGAGGAAGAAGAAAAAGGTAAAGATGCAAATTATGAACAACAAATACACATCTATCAACAAGTGAATCTAAAAATCAAGTGTATAAATAATCTGATGAACAGAATAAACTTGTGAATATAATAGAATCAGGGGCATGGAAAGGGAGTGGACTGACTATTCTCGGTGGGGAAAGGGGTGTGGGGTGTGCAGGAAGAGACTGGACAAAAATCGTACATCTATGGATGAGGACAATGGGGGGGCGGTGAGGGCGGAGGGTGGGGTGGGAACCGGGTAGAGGGGAGCTATGGGGGGGAAAAAGAGGAACAACTGTAATAATCTGAACAATAAAGATTTAATTTTAAAAAAATAAAATAAAATAAATGTGCTGAACACGTTGGTCCCTCCAGGTGCCCCTGCGGCCCAGCCCTGCCCGGGTCCCTCAATCTGCCCCCAGCCTCCCAACTACAGGGCTGACTTCTGGCAGGCTGGGGCTCGAGGACCTGCCCCGGCACCGAGTCCCATTTCCCATCTGATGGGCCATGGAGGTTAATAGTGTGAATATCACCTAGAGTAGACTGGTCGGCAAAATGCGGCTTGCGAGCCACATGCGGCTCTTTGGCCCCTTGAGTGTGGCTCTTCCTAAGCCTTAGGAGTACCCTAATTAAGTTAATAACAATGTACCTACCTATATAGTTTGACTTTAAAAAATTTGGCTCTCAAAAGAAATTTCAATTGTTGTACTGTTGATATTTGGCTCTGTTGACTAATGAGTTTGCCACCCACTGCCCTAGGAGCGTAGGTGTGCATTGCTTTAACACCTGAGTAAGCTAGCTGACTGCCCCCCCTCGATATCAGATATAGGAAATAAAAACCAATAAGTTAGGGGTCCTTTCATGTGGGGAGAACAGCCATATACAGCTATAGGCCCTGTGGGCATCTAGATATTACAATGCAGGGTAATAATTTTCATACTAATGGGGCCTCAGCCATTAAGTTTAATTACATTTATCTTTTGAAGAAAAGCAGGGAAGAGTGTGATATGTTTTAGAAGTTTTAATCCAAAATGGACGAAACGTCTTGCTGCTCAGGTAGAACTGAGCCTTTAACCATCCAGAGAAGCCGCCTGTCCAGGATGACTTGTTTTTACGATTCCAGAGCCGAAACTCCTGAATGAAACAGAACAATGTCCCATCTGTGTTGCTTATAGACCAAATGTACACAGTCCTCTGGAGCCAGACTCATCCTCCAGGCCAGGCCTGTACCAACCGGGGCCCCGAGCACCTGGGCTGGTCCCCCTCCCTGTCCCTGGGGCTTCCGTTTACCTTGGCTGACAGTACCTCCCTGCTCACCTGGGCTCACCACGTCCCCCTGCTCCCTCTCTTCCTTTGCCTCCACGGGCCTTCGTCATGGCGCTGTGGCGGCACCAGGAAGAACAAAAGCTCCTTTCTCGTGTTGACACACTTTTGTGCTGGAAATGGCATGCCTGTCAGCCCATCTCCCGGATAGGGTTCAGACTAAGTCACGACCTTGATGCCCTGGAGACGTGGTTGGATGAAGGCAGAGTCTAGCGTGACACTAAAACAACAAGACCCAAACCCCCAACCGAACAGATGACGTGCCTCACAAATACAAGGAAACTCCAGTTCATGGAAAGTTTTAGGGCCAAAGACGACAGTGAGTTAGAAAGAAGGTGACAAGGGTGACGCTGCCTGACTGTGGCGGATGTCCTTGCGAGTATGTGACACAGGAGACGAGGGGACCCTCTTCCTTTAGTCATGTTCCCTCATCAGCGGTGGGCCTGGCTGGTCCGATTGCTTAATGAACTTAATTACTGACCCTCACCACCCATGAGCCAGATGGCCGGCCACTCAGGCTCGTACTGAGGACCGGAGACCCCAGGGCAAAGCCTCAGGCCCGATGGACGAATAGGTTGCCGTAGGCTCCACGGCGGGGCTGCTACAATAACAGAATCACACAGGGAACTGTGCGGACTTGGGGGGGCGGTGAAGGCACCAGGGCTCCCCGGGCTTCCCGGAGTGTGACCCGCAGGACGGCGGTCTCTGTGGGGAACGGAGGCAGGAGCCATGGGCAATGGACACTCGCCCTCTCCCCAGCGCAGGCCTGCGTGGGGCCCGCCCGCTCCTGGAGCCCTCCTCTCTCGGACCATCTGCTCCTGGGTCCTCCCCCTCCCGCCTGTGCAGCATCCCGACCCCATCCTGCGCTAGTGAGCTCCACCGTGCTTCCTGCCAGTGGGACCCTTGGCCTGCCTGAAGGTCAAGGCCGTCCATCCCGTCCTCAGCAGAGACGGGATCTCACGGGATCTGCGAGGCGGCCCTTCGGCAGGGCCGGGCCCAGCCGGCAGGGTGTGACTCATCACTAAGACTGCAGAGTGGGGTTCTCACCCCGGCAAACGGGGACAAGAGCTCCGTGGGCTGGAGGAGTCCTTCATTTTTGCCTCTGGTTCCCTCACTAACAGACTGGGCGACAATGATAAACCACATCCTTTCTCCGTGGGATGAGGGGTCTGAGTGGATGAAAATGCCATTTGTCCCAGCTGCCGCTCTGAGAACAGCACACACATGCGTGTTAATCCCCGGGAGGGAGGTACATCCCCAGATCCTGGGAAACTCAGACACAGGGGGGTTGAGTAACTTGCCACAAGTCCCACAGCTGGTGCGCGGCGGGCAGGAATCCAAGCACCGTCTGCCTGGCTTCAGAGCCCTTGCCCTTCTCCCTGCCCTTCACCTGGCTGAGCTCACATGCCATGTGGCCCTCTGGGCATCCCTGGACGGGGGGTGGGGGGGTGGGGGAGAGTTGGCGGTGAGATGGACGAGGCTGGGGCCTCGCTCTGTGCTCTGGAATAGGCGGTCTGTTGTATGGGCCAGGGCACAAGCACCCCACAGGAGCGCTGCCCGTGGCCTGTGTCCTCTCTGACGGTCAGCAGGTACCAATCAAAAGGCTCCCCTGGGCTCAGTGCAAGGGCTGTTGACCCCCGCGGACGCAGGAGGTGAGGCCACGCTTCGCTGACGCTTGGCCAGACGTTGCTTTGACATTTTCCGTTGTTTCGGTTGAGACGGAACTCACCCCAGTTGACGGAACAAAGGCATTTCATGGGGACACATGCGCCCCAGCAGCTCGGTGGCCCGGAGGCCCGCCCGGGGACGTGCTCCTGAGCGGGGGGGATTCAGGGTTCGCCGCTGAATTCAGAGGGAGGCGAAGACACGACGGCCTCCATTGCCAGTCTCTATCCCAGGCCCACGCGTGGGGGCAGATCGTGTCCCGAGGTACCTGGCTGAGGGCAGCTGAGGGGAGCAGCGGTGGCTGGTGACAATTGGCGAGACACAGGAAATGCCAGGCGGGACCTGGCAAGGGTGTGCAGGCCCTGGTGATGGCCCTGCCAGGCCCCTGGCCGGGCCCCAGAGTGCTGCTGGCCGGGAGCGAGGCGCGGAAGCAGCTCTGTTCCTGGGAAGCCCCTCCCTGCCCTGGGCCTCCCCTCCCAGGTGTCCCCGTCCACAAAGGCCGCCCTGTGTGGCCTTCACGTGAGTTTTCCCAAGTCAGGACACGGAACAGCCAGACCTATAGGCTGCCTGGCCATGGCAGCGCGCGATGGAGGCCAGGCGCACGCCGCCCGCCACGTGAGCGCGTCAGAGGGGCCATTGTGGGAGGCGCCCCCGAGGCTGGACCAACCAGCCGGACGTGGAAAATTGTGACTTACAGCGGGTCTCTGAGCTTTAAAAAGGAGAGCGTCCCTGAACCGGCCCTGATTCCGGACCTGCTGCGCCATGAGGACTCTGATCACCCTGCCCCTGCTCCTCCTGGGAGCCCTGGCCCATCAAGACTGGACGTACACAGGTGAGCCCCACCCCAGGGCTCGGGGGCCCCGTGACCCTCTTGAGGACCCCGGGGAAGCCTGGCACTTCAGGCGTGGGCGCTCCCCACACGCGATCGTGTGTGCCCTCTGCTGGGGCCCGCCCCGCGCCGGCTGCAGGGCTCAGGGTGAGGAGGACGCACCGCCCTGAAGCCGAGATGCAGGGAAAGGGACCTGCTCGCCCTTTCCAGGCCCCGGCTCACCTGCCACCCTTGGGCTCGGACACGCTCCTGCCCCCGGGCTGGCCTGGGAGCCTGGGCCCTGTCCTTTGCTTTCTTGGTCTGTGAGTGGGAAACAAAGTTGTCACAAAGGGCTGCCCGCTGGCCTGGCCGGGTGGCTCAGGGGGTTGGAGCATCGTCCCGTACACCAAACGCTGTGGGTTCGATGGCTGGTCAGGGCACACACCTAGGTTGCGGGTTCGACCCCCAGCTGGGATGTGTATGGAAGGCGACCAATAGCTGTTTCTCTCTTACATCAATGTTCTTTCCTTCCTCCTTCCCTCCCTCCCTCCCTTCCTTCCTCCCTCCCTCTCTCTCTAAAACCAATAAAAACATATCCTCCGATGAGGATTTAAAAAAACACACAAGAAACCAAGGGCTGCCTGCCCGCAGCCTCCAGGGCCCGGGAGCGCTCTTCTCGGCTGTCTCATGAGACGAGGCCGCCCCAGAACGTCCCGACGGCCGAGGACCCGGGCACCCAGGCCTCTGGGGGCCCCCAGCTGCCCGCCCTCGGTCGCCAGGACCCTGCTGACACTGAAATCTACACTGAACCCCGACTGTTACCTGTGAAAGGGAAGCCCCTGGCACTTAGCCCCGTGGGAGCCAAGGAGAGGGAGACCGTGTCTGTGGGGCTTGGATGCGAAACACCCCTGCCCGTGGCAGCGCCCAGAGCGCCTGCCTCCCGCCCCATCTTCTCTGAGCTGCCCCGAGGCACGGGCCCCGACAGGACGCCGGCGGCCACTGGCCGACGCAGGACCAGGAGCAGACACGGTGTGGGGCCCCCTCTGCACAGCCGACCCCCCGACACGGGAGGCACCCATTCGGGCAGACCTATGTCCCGTTAGGCCAAGGGCAGCGGGACTAGGGATGCTACAGGGAGACACGGGGGGTCCAGCTTCGGGGCGACCGGCCAGCCCTGGCCGCTGGGTGCTGGGCTAAGGAACCCATGAGGCCGTGGCCCTGCTGGGAGGGCGAGGAAGAGAGGGAATGCCAACAGCCCGGCCCAGACAGCCACCAAGGGCCCGGAGGACTGGGGCAGCTACTGCAAGGGCCTCCCGAATACTGAGCCCTGCACCCCCCCCCCCCCCCCCGCTCCCTCCCCTCCCCTCCCTGCTAGCAGGGGCCTGGGCCAGGGCCTTGCATCTTGAGCTGTGCATCCGCCTCCCGGAGAGAATTGTTTAAACCTGGTCTGGACATCACGTAGAGAAGCGCAGAATGGACTTTCTGTTGCAAAGCCAAGAAGCTGCTCAAGGCCCCGGTCAAAGTCCCCCTTAACACAAGCTGTGCCCTTTTCACGCAGCTGGGCCCCCGGGGGCGGGGGGGGCGAGCTTGGACCCACAGGCACAGGGGGTGAGACCAGGACCCACAGCTGTTCTGAGGTCATCGCTCTCCCCACTGTGGCTGGGAGAGATACATTTCCTTACTTTGATATATATATAAATATATTTATTGATTTCAGAGAGGAAGGAAGAGAGAGATAGAAACATCAATCCTGAGAGAGAATCATTGATCGGCTGCCTCCTTCACGCCCCACACTGGGGATGGAGCCCACAACCCAGGCATGTGCCCTGATGGGGAATTGAACTGTGACCTCCTGGTTCAGAGGTCGGTGCTCAGCCACTGAGCCACGTGGGCTGGGCTGCTCTGATATGTTTTAACCAATTATTTGCTCATCTTGGAATCTGGTGCTTCCTTTCTTGCCCCGAGTCCATACCTGGTCTTTAGGGACCGGGAACTAGGTGAAAGGCCTGGGGCCAGGAAGCAGGTGGAAGGTCCTGCCAGCGGGCATGGGGGCTGTATCACTCTCAGGGGTGGGGGTTGGGTAGGACACGGTGGCATCCAAGGAAACAAGGAAAATCCATGCTCTCCGTTCGCAGAAGGTCCTGGGCTCAGTGATGCCCAAGCCCAAGGAGCCCCTAACGCATTTATCAGCTGCCCGTCCTTCAAAGGGAAACTGAGGCTGAATAGTCACCACTGTTTTCAAAACACCAAGTTGTGCCCTAACCGGTTTGGCTCAGTGGATAGAGCACCGACCTGCGGACAGAAGGGTCCCATGTTTGATTCTGTCCAAGGGCATGTACCTGGGTTGTGGGCTTGATCCCCAGTAGGGGTCATGCAGGAGGCAGCTGATCGATGCTTCTCTCTCATTGATGTTTCTAACTCTCTATCCTTCTCCCTTCCCTTCTGTAAAAATCAATTAAAAAATATATTAAACACACATACACACACACCAAGTCGTATCTACAGGGCTGGGGTCCCTGGAGTGGATTCAGATGCCCCTCCCACCCCCTTCTGAGGCCCTGGGTCTGCTTTCTACAAGGCAGCCTGGCCTTGACCCCGGCATCCTGCTGGCCAATGGGGGCCCCGGCTGGGCAGGCTCTGCTGTGAGTGGCAGGCTCTGACCTTTGCCCTAAGTGGGGCGCCCCAGGGAGGGCCCTGACCTGTGCTCCCCTTTGCTCTCTCCCGCCTCAGAGGGGCCACACGATGAGACACACTGGCCCGAGGAGTACCCCACCTGCGGGGGGGACAGACAGTCGCCCATCGACGTGCAGAGGAAGAAGGTGCGGTACAACCCCTCCTTCAAGGCGCTGAACCTGACCGGCTATGAGGCGCAGAGCGGCGACTTCTTCATGACCAACAACGGCCACACAGGTGAGGGCAGGGCGAGGCTCCTGACCAGGGTGGTCGCAGGGCATCTAGAGCAGCGGTCGCCAACCTTTCGAACGTCACGGACCCTCCGTGGCGCGGACCACCTGGCGACCGCTGTTCTAGAGCACAGCCTGGAGGGGGACGGTGTTGGGCCCTGAAATGAGGAGGCTCTTCCAAAGGTGTGCGGCCTCCGTCCCTGCTGCTCCCTCAGCCCCTGCCAGCCGCTCCTGTGCCCACTCAGACCAGCCAGAGGCAAACCGAGGTGACAGAGGCAAACCCAGGTGACAGAGGAAAACCCAGGTGACAGAGGCAAACCCAGGTGACAGAGGCAAACCCAGGTGACTGACAGAGGCAGACCCAGGTGACAGAGGCAGACCCAGGTGACAGAGGCAGACCCAGGTGACAGAGGCAGACGCAGGTGACAGAGGCAAACCCAGGTGACAGAGGCAGACCCAGGTGACAGAGGCAGACGCAGGTGATAGAGGCAGACCCAGGTGACACAGGCAGACCCAGGTGATAGAGGCAGACCCAGGCGACAGAGGCAGACCCAGGTGACAGAGGCAGACCCAGGCGACAGAGGCAGACGCAGGTGATAGAGGCAGACCCAGGTGACAGAGGCAGACCCAGGTGACAGAGGAAGACGCAGGTGACAGAGGCAAACCCAGGTGACAGAGGCAGACCCAGGTGACAGAGGCAGACGCAGGTGATAGAGGCAGACCCAGGTGACAGAGGCAAACCCAGGTGATAGAGGCAGACGCAGGTGATAGAGGCAGACCCAGGTGATAGAGGCAAACCCAGGTGACAGAGGCAGACCCAGGTGACAGAGGCAAACCCAGGTGACAGAGGCAGACGCAGGTGACAGAGGCAAACCCAGGTGACAGAGGCAGACGCAGGTGATAGAGGCAGACCCAGGTGATAGAGGCAAACCCAGGTGACAGAGGCAGACCCAGGTGACAGAGGCAGACCCAGGTGACTGACAGAGGCAGACCCAGGTGACAGAGGCAGACCCAGGTGACAGAGGCAGACGCAGGTGATAGAGGCAAACCCAGGTGACAGAGGCAGACCCAGGTGACACAGGCATACCCAGGTAACAGAGGCAAACCCAGGTGACACAGGCAAACCCAGGTGACAGAGGCAAACCCAGGTGACAGAGGCAAACCCAGGCGACAGAGGCAGACCCAGGTGACAGAGGCAGACCCAGGTGACAGAGGCAGACGCAGGTGATAGAGGCAGACCCAGGTGACACAGGCATACCCAGGTAACAGAGGCAAACCCAGGTGACACAGGCAAACCCAGGTGACAGAGGCAAACCCAGGCGACAGAGGCAGACCCAGGTGACAGAGGCAGACCCAGGTGACAGAGGCAGACCCAGGTGACAGAGGCAGACGCAGGTGATAGAGGCAGACCCAGGTGACACAGGCATACCCAGGTAACAGAGGCAAACCCAGGTGACACAGGCAAACCCAGGTGACAGAGGCAAACCCAGGCGACAGAGGCAGACCCAGGTGACAGAGGCAGACCCAGGTGACAGAGGCAGACCCAGGTGACAGAGGCAGACGCAGGTGATAGAGGCAGACCCAGGCGACAGAGGCAGACCCAGGCGACAGAGGCAGACCCAGGTGACAGAGGCAAACCCAGGTGACAGAGGCAAACCCAGGTGACAGAGGCAGACCCAGGTGACAGAGGCAGACGCAGGTGATAGAGGCAGACCCAGGTGATAGAGGCAAACCCAGGTGACAGAGGCAGACCCAGGTGACAGAGGCAAACCCAGGTGATAGAGGCAGACGCAGGTGACAGAGGCAAACCCAGGTGACAGAGGCAGACCCAGGTGACAGAGGCAGACCCAGGTGACTGACAGAGGCAGACCCAGGTGACAGAGGCAGACCCAGGTGACAGAGGCAGACCCAGGTGACAGAGGCAGACGCAGGTGATAGAGGCAAACCCAGGTGACAGAGGCAGACCCAGGTGACACAGGCATACCCAGGTGACAGAGGCAAACCCAGGTGACACAGGCAAACCCAGGTGACAGAGGCAAACCCAGGTGACAGAGGCAGACCCAGGTGACAGAGGCAGACGCAGGTGATAGAGGCAGACCCAGGCGACAGAGGCAGACCCAGGCGACAGAGGCAAACCCAGGTGACAGAGGCAAACCCAGGTGACAGAGGCAGACCCAGGTGACAGAGGCAAACCCAGGTGACAGAGGCAGACGCAGGTGACAGAGGCAAACCCAGGTGACAGAGGCAGACCCAGGTGACAGAGGCAAACCCAGGTGACAGAGGCAGACGCAGGTGACAGAGGCAAACCCAGGTGACAGAGGCAGACGCAGGTGACAGAGACAAACCCAGGTGACAGAGGCAGACCCAGGTGACAGAGGCAGACGTAGGTGATAGAGGCAGACCCAGGTGACAGAGGCAAACCCAGGTGACTGACAGAGGCAGACCCAGGTGACAGAGGCAAACCCAGGTGACTGACAGAGGCAAACCCAGGTGACAGAGGCAAACCCAGGTGACAGAGGCAGACCCAGGCGACAGAGGCAGACCCAGGTGACACAGGCAGACCCAGGTGACAGAGGCAGACCCAGGTGACACAGGCAGACCTAGGTGACAGAGGCAGACCCAGGTGACACAGGCAGACCCAGGTGACAGAGGCAGACCCAGGTGACACAGGCAGACCCAGGTGACAGAGGCAGACCCAGGTGACACAGGCAGACCCAGGTGACAGAGGCAGACCCAGGTGCGGTGGCCATGCTGCCGAAGCCACAGCCCCGCCTGGTTTTGCTCCCTGATCTGTGCCCCTGTCCGATTTCCTTCTTTTCTCTCTGGAGTCTGATTCGCTCACAGTGCCCACAGGAGGCCCAGTGTTTCTGAGGCTTAGGGGAAGCCCTGTGTTCCCTTCCCTCTGAGAAAGGGGTGGAGGCGGCAGGAAGAGCGGGGTGTGGACGGCCCCCCGTCGGAAGTGGACCAGACCATGTAACATCCATGCTCTGCGTTTGCAGAACGTCCCGGCGGCCAGCAGTCCGTTCCTCTGGGGTCCCCTCAGCATGTCAACCAGAGCACACGCACAGCTCGCGCCCGTGACTCAGATTTCTCTCATGTATTTTGAAAGAGTCGTATAGTTCAGCTTCCACGATGATCTGGCTACTCTGTAGAGTGGCTGTGTTTTCAGCACACTCCACGGCCTTCAGGTGGCCCTGCCCGCGGCACGCTAGCCAGTCTGTCCCGCTCACTCCGGGACCAGGGAGGCTGCCCCCCCGGGAGGCCTGGCCCATCGGCCGCCTGCACCCCTGGCTGTCCCCCCACCCGTCCCCCGTTTTCTCTTCCAGTGCAGATCAGCCTGCCCCCCACCATGCGCATGACCACGGCCGAGGGCACCGAGTACATCGCCGTGCAGATGCACTTCCACTGGGGCGGCGGGGCCTTAGAGGTCAGCGGCTCCGAGCACACCATCGACGGGCTCCGATATGCGGCTGAGGTACCGTGAGCGTCCCGCCAGGTCCGCCTCCCTCAAACCCCACAGTCACTCTTCTTTTCTTCTTTTAATCTATTTTTATTGATTTCAGAGTAAAAGGGAGGGTGAGAGAGAGAGAAACATCGATGTGAGAGAGACGCATCGATTGGTTGCCTCCGTCAGAGGCCCCAACCAGGGCCAGGGATCAAGCCTGCAACCCAGGTTTGTGCTCTTGACTGGAATCGAACCCAAGACCCTGCCGTCCTTGGGCCAATGTTCTAACCACTGAGCAGAACTGGCCAGGCTGAACTTTCTGGACTTGACAGATCTCGTGGCCTAGACGGAGGGAGGCGGAGGGCGGCGGAGGGCGGCGCTGTTTGTGTGGGACAGTGAGGCCTCGGTGGAGCCTCTTTGCTTTCCTCCTTCCTGCAAACCTGAAACCTCGGAGTCTGCCCGAACGGCCCTTGACCCACCTTGTCTTGCCCCCCCAGATCCACGTCGTTCACTACAATTCCAAGTATGAGAGCTACGACATAGCCAAGGATGCTCCCGACGGCCTGGCCGTGCTGGCGGCCCTCATCGAGGTAGGCGCAACCCTGAGTGGGCGGGCGCAGATCGGCGTCCACACGGGCGTTCAGTGTGGAGGGGGGTCTCCTTCCTGTCCCTGCTCCCCGTACCTGAGCTCCCAGCCCTTGGACATGCTGACTCGGGGAGGTTTACCCTTTTCCAGCGCATGTTCCTTCTGTGTCATCAAACTCGGGGACCTTGGACAAGGTGACTTCAGAGAGCTGGGATCACGGAGGGCTGACTGAACCTCAGCCGGGTGGAGGGTAAGGGGAGGCCGGCGGCCGCCAGGTGCAGGCAACACCTCTGAGTGTCTAAGGAAGTCGGCGGGGGGGTGTGTGGGACTTTGGACTCCGTGGCAAGGAGTAGCGCTGAATCCGGTCCCCCCCAAACAAGTATTAAGTTGGATAAAATGGTCACAAGCAACCATATCAGTGCTTTGGAAACAGACCAAAGGCAGACAACACACGGAGGCATTTACTTGTGAAAAGTAGCTAGAATATATATATATATATATATATATATATATATATATATATATATATTGATTTCAGAGAGAAAGGGAGAGGGAGAGAGAGATAGAAGCCATCAGTGATGAGAGAGAACCATAGATCGGCTGCCTCCTGCACGCCCACACCAGGGATCCAGCCCACAACCGGGCATGTGCCCCGACTGGGGATCGAACCGTGACCTCCTGGTTCATTGTTCGAAGCTCAAACACTGGGCCACACCGGCTGAGCTAGAATTTTGAGCAAGGGCAGTGGTAGCCGGTGGACTTCCCATCCCCACCGCTAACTCAGTCAGCAAGGTGGCTTACCGGGGGGCTGGACAGGAACGCCAGCAGCTGCACTGCCTGGGGCAGGGGGCTGACTGGATTTGGGATATAAGCTGCAAACTCATGGTTGCGGGGGGGTGGGGGGGGATGGCTGTCAGTATAAGTAGCAAATTTGAAAGAAAAGACAGAACACGGAGAAAACTCGCAGCTCTGACAGCCTGCGGAGCAGTCCCAGTTGGGGTGAGTGGCAAGGGCAGAGCGATGAGAAATTGATGGAAGAAGTCCTGGGAATGAGAGTCACAGAGGGGCTGTAAGCTTCCCAAGAGGTGGGAGCAAACGCTGGGGCTGGCGTGAGAACTGGCTGGGCTTCGTGCTTCTCGACCCTCACCCAGCTCCACCAGCAGCGGGTGAAGTCTAAGGGCTCAGGGCATTTAGCACGACCTCTGCTCAGAGCCTTGACTGACCACAGCTCCACTGACCCTCAGTGGCCCCTAGGAATTCAGGCTAAAAAATAAAACCAACATTTAAGAACTGAGCAGAGACAGACACACGCGGATGCGGAGGGAAGAAGGCCATGTGACGATGGGAGTGCAGACTGGAGTGAGGCAGCTGTTAGCCGAGGGACACCAAGGGTTGCTTATAACACCCAGGAGCTGGAAGAGGCCAGGAGGCATCTCCGCTGCAGCCCTCAGAGGGAGCGTGGCCATCAGGGCACCGCGATTTCTGATGTTTGGCCTCCAGAACTGGGAGAGAATACCTTCCTGTTGTTTTAGGAAAAAAACCCCCACACAAAACAAAACACCAAAAAAACAGAGTAGAGCAAAGACAACCGCTGCTACATACTGCTGGGGAGACGCATCGTGCAATAAAGCCAAGGCAACTTACTAAACAGACATACAAACAAACGAAAAACACACCCTCAGCACAATTTTTAAAAATCAGAATTCATATTTGCTCCTATGCATGATCTAAAATGTCGTTTTCAACCAAAAAAGTTGGGCATGCAAAGAAATTGGAAAGTGTGATCCATATTTTAGAGAAGAGAAAGCAGTCAATAGAACGAATGCTGAGTGGACGGAGAGTGATTTAACAGTCAGTACTTTAGAACAACTATCATAAATATGCTCAAAGGGTTTTTTAAAAACTATGTTCAAATAATTAAAGGAAAATATGACAATGATCCCAAAAGGGAAGTCTCAATAGATAAACAGAAACAGTAAAAATGCACCAAATGGAACGTCTAGAGCTGAAAAATATAATGAACAAAATGAAAAAATTCACAACAAGAGCTCAAAGCAGATTTGAGGCAGGAAAAGAATCCATGCATTTGAAGACAGAACAAATAAATTATTCTTGAAGACCAAAGAGAAAAGATTGAAGAAAACAAACATCACCTTGGAGACTCATGGGGACAAGACCACACGTCCCAACATACATATAATGGGAGTCCCAGAGGGGAAGAAGACAGAGAAAGTGGCAGGAAAAAAAGTTGAAGAAACAATGGCCCAAAAGTCCCCAAATTTGATGAAAAACATTAATTTACCAGCCCAAGAAACTCAACAAACCCCACATCGGATAAACACCCAGACACATCAAAGTCAAACTGCTGAAAGCAACAAGAGAAGAAGAATTTGTTATATATACAGACTGGCGGTACAATTAACGGCTGATATCTCATTAGAAGCAAGTCATCAGAAGGCAGTGGAATGACAGTCAACCAGGAAGCCATATCCTAAACCACTCTTCAAAAATGAGGTGAAATAAAGACATTCCCAGATAAACAAAAACCGAGATAATTGCTAGCAGACGTTCTTATAAGTATGAAAGGAAATCCTTCGGCCGAAAGAAAACGACACCAGACAGCAACTCAGATCCACAGAAAGCAATGCAGAGGCCAGAAATGGTAGATCGGTGGGTACAGACAAAAGAGCATCTACAGAAACTATTTTTTTTTTGTCTCAAAAAACCCCCCACAAAATAGCTTAAAGCAATAATAATGCTACTGTATTGTTGGGTTTATAATATATGTAGGTGTAATTATAGATGATGAAAGATGGGGAAGAAATGGAGCTACATTGGAGGAAAGTTGCTATATTTTATTTATTACTATAATTTAAAAAAATATTTTTTTATTGATTTCAGAGAGGAAGGGAGAGGGAGAGAGAGATAGGAACATCAATGATGAGAAAGAATCATTGATCAGCTGCCTCCTGCACACCCCCTACTGGGGATTGAAGCCACAATCCAGGCATGTGCCCTTGACTGGAATCAAACCCAGGACCCTTCAGTCCACAAGCTGATGCTCTATCTACTGAGCCAAACCAGCTCGGACAAAAGTTGCTATATTTACTAAGTTAAGTTGTGTATTGTAATCACTACAGCAACCACTAAGAAAATAACGAAACGTGGTTCCATGGTGCACTGGAAGTATTTGTTGAACACAGAAGGTGGAACAGAGGGACAGAAAAAGACACGGCACATTTAGAAAGCAAACAGCAAGAGGCAGTTATAAATCCCAGAAACTTGGATTTACACGCGGTGCGAGAAGTGGCTCAACCCCATTGACTAGAAAGAACTATTGAAAATAGGCCTTTTTCAGCCAAAGCAACTTTTCTGACTTTAAGAAAGTCAACACTCATTCCAAAACGGAAGAGGCCCCGGCAGTGGGCAGGACGGAGCAGCCAGGGCTGGGGGGTCCCTGGGATATTCCGACAGCGACTTCTGGCCCTTCCCAGGAAGTTGCCAAAATGCTTCAGAGCTTGTCTGCCTGGAAGAGAGTGGGAAGCCAGATGGTGCCCCCTCTGAGCCCTCGTGGCTCTGCCCAACCAGCCAGGGGACCGGCAGGTGGGCCGGAGGGGACAGGGCCGGTCTCTCCCCACTGAGGTCACTGCTCTGTTTGCCCTGCAGGTCAAGGACTATGCGGAAAACACGTATTACAGCAACTTCATTTCTCGCTTGGAAGACGTCAGTTTTTTAGGTAAGGGAGGCCAACAGAGGCAGGAGGGAGGAGGGGGGAGGAATGAGTGTGTGGTGGGGGGGGGGGGGCCAGGGGCCGCGGGCAGGGAAGGGTGGTGCTGGTGGGGAGGGTGGCAGATGAGCCCCGTGAAGGGTGAGCACCTTCCCTGGGTGAGGTCTCCTTTTCGGGCCATTCCTGCTGATGGCTCAGGCCTCGAACCCGCTGAGAGCCTGTCCATAACCTACCTGTCCCTCCCACAACTGGGACCACTGGGTGGCCAGCGCTATCTTCACTTAAGTGCTCCCCCCCCCCCCCACTCCCCGGCCCCAGCTGGGAGGTGATCCTGGTCCCTAGAGAGAGGGCTCCCCCTCGGTGGTGAGCTGAGACCAATCTCTAGAGTCTAGACGGCAGCCCCTCATCATAGTGCCAGACACGCAGACCGGGGGCTGGACTTCCCGCCCTCTGCCTCCGGGAGGCCAGTTCAGGTCAGAGGGGTCGCCTACTCCCAGGGCCAACCCTGGACCTTGAGCAATACCCACGTCCGCTTTGAGGGCTTGGCTTTGCGCATCTCACTTTGGCCACTTCTGTTCTCGCCCCTCCCCCCGGCCTCCTGACCTCCCGCCCATGGGCCTCCTGACCTCCCGCCCATGGGCCTCCTGGCTCTCACCAGAGTCAGCCTCGTGCCTTTCCACTCTCTGCACCTCACAGATTCCAGGGCCTTCACTCTGACAAACGCCCTCCACACCCTGGCACCCCCCCCCCCCCTGCGCCCCCCGCCCCCCCCCCTCCTCCTCTATCCTCCACAAGCTCACCTGCCAAAGTCCAGACCAACCCCCAGCCTGCAGCCACGGCTGCATATGGCTGGGCTGAAATAGACATCGCAGGGGGATTATTGTTATTCGTAGCTACAAATGTGAACAGGCCTGAGGCGCCCCGTAGAAATCTTAGACGACTCCTCCGGGCGTTGGCTGTCCCCCTCTCCAAAAGGATCACCTCACGCTTCCTCTTCTCTCCCGAAATTCCTCTGCCCTGGCCTCAGCCCACACGGCGACGCTGGTGATAAATTACATGCATGAGCACTGGCCCGTATGCTGGTCCATGCCAGCACTTTACAAACACATGCCCCTCCCCCCACAGCACCCCTGCTGACCATTCCCTTGTTACAGAGGAGGAGGCGCCTACTGAGAACCTGGCCAGGAGGAGGCAGCTGAGGGGTCTCCCCCAGGTCTTTGCTCCTCATCCTCCAGGAAGCAGGACACTGGGGAGATGTTTCCCAGGAGTCAGCTGGGGCCCCTCCGCGGGGGTCAGGAGTTTGCAGGTGGCGAGCTCTGAGCCGGGCGTCCCCTCGAGGGGCCGCAGCAGGCCCTACGTTCTTCATCTGTGGTCCCCTCTGTTAGGCCAAAGCACCGTTCTGAGCAGCCTTGACGTCCAGGACATGCTGCCTGCAAACCTCGGCTTCTACTACACCTACAGGGGCTCCCTCACCACCCCTCCCTGCACGGAGAACGTCCGCTGGTTCCTGCTGGCCGACTTCGTGCCGCTCTCCAAGGCTCAGGTACCGCATGGAGCCCTTCACCCAGGGCTCCCCTTTTGACTGCCTGGCTAACAAGAGTGCTCCCCCAAATCCCACACGAGGCCACCTCCCGGGCTCCGGTGGTGTTGTCCATGGACAGGGCTGCTGGGCCGCCCTTCGTGGCCAGGGGGGATCTTACCGGTGCTGTGGCAGAGATGCCCAAACAGGCAACACAGAACCCAAGGAACCACAGCTCCTGCAGCAAAAGGACAGGCCTGAGCCAGGCCAGAGGAGGGAGTTGCACAGTGAAGGCAAATTCTCATTGGGCGCTACTCTCAGAGGCCCTGCTGTAGGGCCTTGAAGTACAAAATGCTGTCCTCACGGGGCTTGCGTTCTGACTTCGCCAGTGGCTTTGTGACCAAGGACAGCGTCACATGTAGGTCTTTGCCACCGAAAATTCCCGGAGCCCTTTGAGAGGCGCCGTAGCCAACATCCGTCCTCCAGCAGAGCACAGGCACAGAGGGACTTGCTGAACTAACGGAAGGGCAGAGGGACCGAGGGTGCCAAGCACAGCTGGCATTTCCTTTCGGGTGATATTCTTCCTCAGGAAAAAGTATTTCTTTTTCTTAAGCTTTTCATTTCCCTACTCCAGGAAAGGTGGAGAGACCCATATTCAAGGATACCCATACCTACACCCGTACACAAAAATATTGCCAACCAGAAGTTGGAAGTGCCCCCAGATACCTAATATAGGGTGTCCCAAAATTCACGCAAGATTTGCAATTCAATTCAATTGAAAAATCTTGCGTGAATTTTGGGACACCCTATAGAATCAAATGTAAATTATCTCTGGAAAAGTGCACCTTAAACCTATATATTGAAGAATTTCCACAAAGTTACCAGAAATGAGCTTAATTAGAAACAAAATCACAAAATACACCAGGAAAAAGACACACTATGAGTGAGCGTTAACAGAAATAGACCTACACAGGTTTCAGATAGCAAAACTATCGGTTCATATAAAATAAGAATGTTTATATATGTAAAACTGCATGATAGGTATAAGCATGTTTAGTATGTTTAATGAGTTTTAAATATGATAAAAGAACAAAAAGTATAAAAATGACCACATAGACTTGAAAATAGAATTTCTAGAATTGAAAAGATAGTAAAAACAGAGTGAATGCATTTAATGGACAGAGCTGAGAAAATTATCTAAAATAAAACACAAAGAGAAAAAGAGGTGAAAAAGAAGTAGAGAGACCGAGAATATAGTGGGAAAAATCTAACAAAAATCAAGTTGAAACCCTAGGAGAAGGGAGGTAGCATAGAGAAGAGGTACAATTTGAGGAATATTGGCTGACAAATTTTCAGAAGAGTCGAAAGACACAAAGTCATATATTCAGTAAGCCCAATGAGTCAATGTAAATTTTATTTTAAAAAAAATTTTAAAAAAATATATTTTTATTGATTTCAGAGAAGACAGAGAGAGAGAGAGATAGAAATATTGAGAGAGAATCATTGATTGGCTGTCTCCTACACACTCTCCACTGGGGATTAAGCCTGCAACCTGGGCATGTGCCTTTGCCCGGAATCAAACCTGGGACCCTTCAGTCTGCAGGCCGACACTCTATCCACTGAGCCAAACCAGGTAGGGCTCAATGTCAATTTTAAGAGACACACACACACACACACACACACACACACACACACTAAACATATCAGAGTGAAATTACAAAAAAAATCAAAGACAAAGAAAACAATTTAAACATCAGCCAGAGGGGGGAAGTTAAAAGAGCAGGATTCCACTGACAGTTGATTCCACACAGCAGCAGTGAGAGTCAGAAAGCAGTGAAATCATCTTTTCAAAGCACCAAGAGAAATAAACAGCTCATCTAGAATTACACACGCAGCAAAAATGCCTTTCAAGGATGTAGATGAAATGCAGATATTTTCAGGAAAATAAACATCGAGCTTGCAGCTTGGCATGTCTTTGTTTACTTCCTTCCCCCCTTCCTACTGCGGAACAAATACTCGCAGAAAGTGATTAAAAGATTTTTGGAAGAATAAATGGATGCATGCCCTGTGCCTGACAGGGAGCACCCAGAACTTCCTCTGGGCTGGAGATCTCACACCTGCTTCCTCCGAGTTACACAAGTCTGAGATGGAGTCCCGTTTCTAACTAAACTCTAAAATCACCCTGTGTCTCTACCTCTCCATAAGTCACTTCCTGTTGCCTACAGATTACGAAGCTAGAGAATTCCTTACTGGGTCACCAGGACGAGGCCATCCACAACGTGTACCGCAAGGCCCAGCCCCTGAACGACAGAGTGGTGGAAGCCAACTTCGAGTACCACTCTGATTATCGTAAGATCAACTCTCAGTTATTCTTTGCAATTTGTGGACTGCTATTTCCCTCTGTCTCTGGCGGGCCTCTCTCTTCTGGCAACCGAGCAGGGAGGAGAGTCAGCTAAGCAGCAGGAGGCTCAGGTGGGCCCACTTGAACCGGGCGTGGCAAAGGGGGCGACTCATTTTCCTAGTCCAGGCGATGAGGATGGCGGCTGTATGCTTTACTCCCTGCCTGGCCCTGGCCACAGACAGGAGGAGAAGCAACATGTCTGCAATATGCAGACACTCCCATAAGAGTGTAGGCCCAAGTTAACCTTGTGGAACCCATCCTAAATCATTCCCCACACCCTTTTATCTTAGTCTGTAACCCCAGCCATCTCAGCTCCTCCCATACACTCCCTCAGGGTAGGGTGGACCACACTGTTAGCCACAGTTTCTTGGGGATCAAGCCCTGACACCGGGGTGCTGGGTGTAGGTGGAGGCCGTCCGGCTCCCCCGGAATCGCTAACCCACTGGGTCAAGCCCCGACTTCGGTTCTGTGGTTGTAAGAATATAAATATTCTGCAGTTCTCCCATCTTTATGTTCGTCTGCTCTGTCTCTACAATCTATTTCTATCTACCATTCCTGACACCTTTACATCCTCTAACACAGGGGTCCTCAAACTTTTTAAACAGGGGGCCAGTTCACTGTCCCTCAGACCGTTGGAGGGCCGGACTATAGTTTTAAAAAAAAAAACTATGAACAAATTCCTATGCACACTGCACATATCTTATTTTGAAGTAAAAAAACAAAATGGGAACAAATACAATATTTGTATTTGCATGTGGCCCGGGGGCTGTAGTTTGAGGACCCCTGCTCTAACACAATGGAATTGGTTTCCAATCAATATCACCCCATCTTTACCTGTCTCTTTTAAGATTTTTAAGTCTCCGTACCTAGCCCCCCTTCCCCTCAAAATATGCTTTTCTCCCCATCTTTCCTTCCTGGTTCATTTATTGATTTCCCTCGCATCAGTTTGCTCCTCCAATATGATACTAAGAGAAAAAATAACGATGCCAGCTATAATGATAATTTCCCCATATCATACTGCACTGGCAGCAGCAGAGGTGTGATGGGGGCATCGCCTTCCCCTGATCACTGGGTCGCCTCCTGCCCCTGAGGGCTCCTGGACTGTGAGAGGGGGCAGGCGGGGCTGGAGGACCCTGACTCCAGTCCATGAATTTTCATGCACCGGGCCTCTAGTTTCCCCATATTATACTACAGACCAGCGCTCGCCAACCTTTCAGACCTCACGGACCACCGGTTGGCAACCACTGCTCGAGGCGATATTAGCAGTAACGCTTCCTTTTTCAAAATGCTGGCATCTTCCTACACAGGTCCAGTTGCTTGCAGGCTAGCCACAGGGCGCTTAGATTCAATCCGTCTCCTTGTTCTAATTTTGCCAGGTTCCCCAAATCAAAATTAACACTATTCTTTTTTCAAGCCTCACCTGAGTATATGTTTTTATTGATTTTAGAAGGAGAGGAAGGTGGACAGAGAAACATCAATTGGTTGCCTCCTATATGTACCCTGACCGGGGCTCAAACCTGCCACCTAGGGATGTGGAATTGAACCTGCAACCGTTTGATGCACGGGATGATGCTCCACCCAGCTAGGCCACCTGGCCAGGGCCACACTATTCCTGCCACAGGGACAGACTGTGGCCACATCTCAAATGCTCTGTCTACTTGGCAGGAGCAGGGATGTCACTCCCATGTCCCCTCACGAGGAGCTCAGGTGTCCCCGATACCGGGACCTCTTAGGCCAGCACTCCCCGTCGCTGTTTGCCTGGAGGTCCACTGTGGCCCTTCTGAGTCTCGTTGCCTGGGATGATTCCTGTGACTCCCGGGAGACAGTGAGAGGGCTTCCTCCCACACCCGCCCTGGAGGGACCGAGTGGTGGCCTGCCTTTGCTGATGAGGGAGCAGAGGGCAGCATCAGACCCTCCTTCTGTGTAGTCGTGAATGTCCCCAGTCAAGCCGGTTGGGCGGCCCACGCACGATCCCCTAGTTCTGCATCTCACAGTTTCAGAGTGTGACTAACCCTCCGTGAAGAAGGACCTGAGAGCCAAGGGCCGTTCCCAAGCAAGACGCTGGTCAAATACAGACCACGGGCAATGGGTCGGGAAACACCTCCGTACCCTAAGGCAGGGAAGGGTGACTGGGCACCACAGGAGAAGCTGAGGCGCCAGAGCATAGACCCGCCTTCGACATGTCACCCCTGGCAGACTGGCAGCTGGCCAGCCTGGATTCACACCCAGTGGAGACGCGGGAAGCCAATCGGATGGACACTCGGGCATTCGGAGGCACCAAACACACTGCCCCGAGCTCCCGTGTGGGGATGGGCGTCTGGCTCTCCCACGTTCTCGGTTTCATGGGGACCCCTCTTCTTTTTACAGAACATGCTCTAGGCTCTGAGCTCCAGTCCTACCTGCGCAAGATCGACAGTAAGCTCGATGGCCTGTTGAGACCTGAGAAGAAAGCGAAGAGAAGATGCAGGGACTATTGAGCTTGCAGCGTGAGCTGGGGCAGGAAGAGCCCACGCCCGCCCCGGGTCGCCACCTGGTCCGGGCCGCACCGCGCCCCCTGGAGCACCCATGCTGATTTCTGATGAAAACCCCAAGACCCCCCCCCCCCCCCCCCCCCAGGGAGCAAAGTTTGAGGAGGGATGTGAGGCACACCTCCCGGTGGGAATGGGCTGGAACAGGAATGAAAGGGCTGGCTAGCCTCCCATCGAATCACGCACGCTGATCTTTCTAAACGATAAACCCGCTCCGACGTCCCTGTAGCATTTAGATGCAATAAATGACTTTGGAAATGTGTGTGTGTGTGTGTGTGAATATATATACAAAGAGATCTGGAAGTTTCCACACCAAGGATTTAAACAATCCTTTTCTAAGTGGCTTAGATTATACTTTTTTTGATAAACAAGCATTGCTTCTGTAAAAAGAGAGAAAAAAACAAAACAAAAGAATGAAGGAAAAAGATCTAGAATCTTCTAACATTTCAAAATTTCACTTTTGTAGCCAATCACCGTGTTTTAATGTTGAAAGGCTAAAAAATGAAAGTTCCCAGCCCCCAATGGACATTTTAATAATTTTTGTGGGAAGTGTAAACATTACTGCTGACTGGTGTTATTGCTTACTGTTAAGTTCTGATTTCAACTTTTCACTCCTACGAACCACACAAAGCAGGAATTTGGATGAATTTAGTTTAAAAACTGAAAACAAACATGGAAGGAAAACAATGACCAGACGTTCAGTGATGCTAGTTTGGGGCTAATCTGATGTCCCCCCCCCCGATTGGCCTTGGGAACACTTTCCTAACTGAATTCCTGAAGTTTCCTCTTGGGAGCGGTGGAGGTGCGGGGTGGGGGGTGGGTGGGGGGTGGGGGCACACAGCAGGGAGGGCAGAAAGAATCTGCCTTTACCCCGCCCAGACCAGACTCCTGAGGCGGGAGGAGGACCAGCCCTGCCCGCCCCCTCGGGCCTCTGGGAGCCGAGCTGGCAAGACCCTCGCAGGCCCTGGAATTCCTATGTCCAAGGCTGGTGTCCACAAGTTCTTGGTCCTGAGAAAAGGTTTTAGAAACAAGATATCCGGTAGAAACAGCCCACCAGCTGGTCCCTGGTGCTCTCAGGGGGTGTCCCTCCCACCAGTGCCAGGAATTTCCCAAAAGGCCTCTGGGTGGTTCCCTTCAGTGAAAATCTAACTGAACCCAGGGTTCTGCCCAGGACAGTCCGAGGGCTGAGCTGACGGCTGCGCTTGGAGAGGAGGTGCTGCCCTCCAGTGGCCGCTGGGAGGATGGCGGGGCCTGTGCCCAGGGGATTGTATTGTATGTATGTATGTATGAATGTACGCATTTTATTTTTTATTTTTATTGATTTCAGAGGAGGGAGAGGGAGCGAGAGATAGAAACATCAATGATGAGAGAGAATCATTGATCGGCTGCCTCCTGCACGCCTCACACTGGGGATCCGGCTGGCAACCCCAGCATGTGCCTAAACCAGGAATCGAACTGCGACTTCCTTATTTATAGGGCCACACTCAACCACTGAGCCACACTGGCTGGGCCCAGGGGATGTGAGAGATCCATCCATCCCCTCTCATTTTTTCATATTGGTACACTGAGGCACATAACAGGGCCTGTAAAGGTCACATGACAAGTTACAGGCTTGCCAGGGACTAACAGCACATGTGTGTTCCTGGCTGGTCTTCGCCCACAGGAAGACAGAACTGCACTGGGCTGTGGTCCCGCTTGTGTCCAGCTTTATGAATTCCAAGCACCTTCACACCTGGGGGACAGCTGCCCAGCCCTCCTGTCCACCCTCCTGTCACCAGGGGCCTAACCCCCCCCCCAACCGGATAGACACAATCTCCAAATAAGACGCCACAGAAACAACCAGGGAGGCTGGATCCAAAACACCAGAAGGCCCGGCCGCGTGGCTCAGTGGTTGAGCATCGACCTGTGGACCAGGAGGTCACGGTTGGATTCCCGATCAGGGCACATGTCTGGGTTACACGACACGTTCCATCCCCAGTGGGGGTCGTGCAGGAGGCAGCCGATCAATGGCTCTCCCTCATCATTGATGTTTCCATTTTTCTCTCTTCCTTCCTCTCTGAAAGCAATAAAAATATATTTTAAAAAAATACCAGAAGGGGCCGCTAGCCCCTTGTCAAGGACAAAACCCCAGCATCCAGGAGGGGCCTGTGAAGCTGCGCCCCACTTCCCACGGGCAAGAGCGGCGTGTGACCTGTGCAGCTCGCTGCGCCCCTCCGCACTGTGAGCTCCCCTTCGTCCTCAGGACGCGGAGTCCCCACGCACGCGGGACAGTCGGCCCCTCCCACGCTCACTCAAGGAGGAGGGGCTCGGGGCTCCCGGTGCTGCTGGCACCAAATAACGAAGCGAGATCTGGAACCCAGGTCCGTGTTTCTCAGGCCAGGACTCTTTCTCCTCCATTCCCGTGCCCATCAAGGGTTAAAAATCCTTTCTGCTCAACAAGCTTCGCTTGAAAATGAACACACTGCAGGGAAAGGTCATAGGTTAGGTGGTCACCAGTCGTTTGAATCTTCGTGTGAGTTAAATGGCACTGCCTGTGCCCAGGGAATATTTGCAGAGAATGGAGGCCCCTACCTGGAGCAGGACCCTAGAGAGGATGCCTGCAGCCCTAGGGAGAGTAGAAACGAGGGGCCCCCAGGGGAGGGGGTGGGAGAAGGATGGGGCGTGGGGAGGGAGAGAAAGAGAGGGAGAGAGAGCGAGGAAACCCAGGGGAGAGGGCGAGCTGGGCCTGGAGCTGGGCCTGCAGCGTCACAAGCACCAGCCCCCATCCCTGGATGCAGGGCTCAGATTCACATCACCCGCCTGTTGTTAAAGGAAGGCAAACACACAGGTGTCGGTGGGGAACGGAACGGAAAGCTCAATGGCGCCGCCTGGTGCCTGAAAGGAGCAAGCGCAAAAACATTTTGGGGGCGACCGCAGGCAGTGAATCTGGCAGGAAGAGTAGAGATATTTAGGGCTTAATAATTTTTTTGTATGTGAAATAAAGGCATTATACAAAAACATGACTTTATTTTTAAAAAATCTGCCGAAACCGGTTTGGCTCGGTGGATAGAGCGTCGGCCTGCGGACTGAAAGGTCCCAGGTTCGATTCCGGTCAAGGGCATGTACCTGGGTTTCGGGCACATCCCCAGTGGGAGATGTGCAGGAGGCAGCTGATCGATGTGTCTCTCTCATCGATGTTTCTAACTCTCTATCTCTCTCCCTTCCTCTCTGTAAAAAATCAATAAAATAAAAATAAAAAAATCCAAAGTAAGAAGGGGGAGCCGATCAATAGCTCTCTCTCATCATTGATGTTTCCATGTTTCTCTCTCCCTGAAGGACGAAGGGAAAGTAAGATATTTAGGGGTGAAATGTCATGATGTCTGTAATTAACCTCAAAATATTTTAGCAAAGAAGGGGAGCAGGGGAGGAGAAATATGGAAAATTTACATATATATATATATTTTTTTTTAAAGAATCGTAACTGGGACACGTCTAAGACTCTGAGGAGACTGGAGCCGCCCAGACCCGACAGTGAGGCGTAGGGGCTGTCACAGGTGGAAACGGGAAACCTCAGAGGGGTCCCATTCTGTCCCTCACAGGCCAGGGAACCTACAGGAGCCCTGCCGCCCGCTGCTGCCCCAGCTGCTCCTCTCAGAGCCGAGCGTGGCCGGCCCCGCACCACGGGCCGCCCACGGCCAGCAGCGCCCGGAACAGTGTCCGCCCCATGTCTTCCTCGCTGAGCCCACCAGGATGGGGGAGGAAGGAGAGCTCGCTCCCGACCAGCGGGACTCCCTCCTGCAACAGGGGCCAGGCCTCGGGCCAGGCTCTGGGTACAGACGGCTGAGATGCAGTGTCTTCTTGGACATGAAACCTGCCCGGCCAGCGTAGCTCAGTGGTTGAGCATTAACCTCTGAACCAGGAGGTCAGGTTCTATCCCCAGTGGGGGTTGTGCAGGAGGCAGCCGATCAATGATTCTCTCTCATCATTGATGTTTCTATATCTCTCTCCCTGTTCCTTCCTCTCGGAAATCAATAAAAAATATTTTAAAAAGCAGAAAAACACACATACAACGGACCGATCCATAGGGGGACGGTAACGTCGGAGCCCGCCCTGATGAAGGTGTCTGGGTGGGGCGTCGGGATGGTGCGCAAGCAGAGACGAGGACAAGGGGCCGAGTTCCAAGGAGGGGGGGTTTGGGATCAAAGTAGGAAGAACATTTTATGGGACGGAGCTGCTCACAATAATCGTTAGCATCGTGCGAAGGCTTGGCAGGGCAGCTTGGCTTGGGTTCCCCAGGGAAGAGCCGGGCCAAGCCCGCAGGCGAGCGGTTCACTTGGAAAGTGGAGGAAAGGCTGGTGCAGGAGAGGAGCAGAGCGGCCGGGAGAGGCCCAGCCACTCCCAGAGGCACCTGCGGCTTCTTCCCCAACAGCTACATGCAGAACACGCAGGACACACTCAGACGGAGCCCACAGGGGGCGAGGGAACCGGGCGCCCGCACACCAACTCCATCAGCCACAGGAGCAGGGCAGTGGCAGGGCCCCACTCCCCACTCCCCCGGCTTAGCCTGGGCCCAGAAATGCCTTCAGGGGAAGGGAAGGCGGGCAGACGGGGGCACCGAGTCAGCCAGAGCACACGGAAGGCTGTCCGGAGAAGCAACTTACCGAAGCGCAGAGCCAGGAGTGTAGGCCAGGGGCTGGTTCCAGCGTCCGTGCTGGGAGGGGCAGGCTTTGCCGGTGAGGAACTGCCTGTCCCTGGAGGCCTTCGAGCAGAGGCCTGAGACCTGCAGGGCTGTCCTGGGAACTGAACCAGGGAGCCTCTGGGGACAGGGACTGAGAGACCGCTAACCAAGGTCCTTGTCAACCGAAATCCACGATCTTACGACGAGGAGGGAGAAGCATCTGAAAACTGGACCAGGCAGCCAACCTGGGAAGCTCTGAGGCCGCGGCCGGGGGCGGGGCTAGAAGCGGTCCCTGTCGAGTGGGTTTTACCGGGGACACCTGGCCCCACACCTGGAGCCAGTGTTGTCTCCGAGGGGCTGCTCCTCAGAGCCAAACCTTGCCGGCTGTGCACTCGGCCTGCCATGAGCCGCCCGCCCTCCGGCTCCCGCCCGCCCGTCCTGAAGACCCAGAGCTGAATCAGCCGCAAGGATGCTCCACCCACACCTCCCCGCCCAGGGGCCTCATCTGGACAATGACAGAGGTGAGGGGACCCGTCTTTAGGGCTCCTCCACTCCCCAAGTTCTGTGACGGGGGATCCAGGTGAGGAGTCCAAGCCTGGGCTTCTAGAACAGTCCAGCCGCTCCTGGTATAGCTGAGAACAGCGCAGTCTGGATTACACAAAAGCCTGGGTTATGGCATAAGGACAACATACTGAATGTTTCCTCATTCGCGTGCCCGACACATGGCAAGTGCCAACCAAGAACCTAGAAGAAGGGGTCCTACGGGTCCCGCTGAAACGCATAACTGGTTTTCAGTCGCCGGTATTTTCTCCCGTGCGTGGGAACGGAAAGGCTACGGTTCTTTAAAAGTTCGTTTAGAGCAGGGGTGGGGGACGTTTGGTCTGGCCCTGCCTAGGGAACCGCAGGCAGGACTCGAAATTCAGTAAGTCCAGGAGCTTTTTTCACAGCAACATAACTTTCAAGTCGATCCTTGTGTATGCCCCGGGAATTCCGTGGTAAACACCCAATGACCTTTGGCAGAAAAAAGATCCTCCACCCCTGCTCTAGAGGGTTCTCCACGCACACCCCAAAACTGCCGGTCTCAGCGTATCGAGTCCAAGTGTCATTGCGAATTCCTCCGAGTGGGATGTGGCCAGATGGCATTCCGGTGCCTCACCCCGAAGCCTTGGCTCACTCTCCCTCCCTGGGGACCTTGACCTGGGCACCTGCCTTATCTGGGGAGGCACCTCTTTGCAGCTCCTGGGCTTAGGCACCCAGATTAGGGAGCCCGGGCAAGCCCAGCAAAGGACAAAGAGCCACTGTGCATGAGACAGGGGCATGGGGAGTGACTCAGTCTGAGCCCCCAACCTCAGACCAATAGCCCTGGTGAGGCCACGGGGTGAGGCTGCAGCTGTCACAACCTGGAGCCTCGGGTCACCTGGCTGCGCATCAGACCCGATTGGCAAGCACTTATGGAGCACCTGCTGCAGGTGCTGACATGGCACCAAGGGGAGTCACATCCAGAACTTTGCTCTCAAGGGCGGTACCTCACCTGCGGGGTTGGGGACAGAGGGCCTGCTGCTCCCCTGCAAGGACAAGGGAAGGGGTCCCGGAACCTCAGGGACTGGCTTCAGGGCATAAGGTCTGTGGCACCGTGGGGACGAGGCTTTTCAAGGTCACATCAAGCCCCCACCTGGTGCAGGCCACCCAGAAACAGTGCAATTCATTAATGAGAAATTGAAAATATTTTTAATAAATAATTTCTTATTAAAAACTAGTGACTGGGTGCACATTGAAAGAAAATTAATTAGAAGGTGGCTGGCGGGGCGGGACTGGGCGAGATGGGCCGGACACGCCCTGGAGCCAACCTCCTGCGATCCCTCCCTGGCTGCCCCGCGTGCACCTGGGGTGGCACCGTGGCTTGAAGGGTGTCTGTGGAGTGAGCAGGGTCCCTCTGCAGGTAGGGTCCCTCTGCCTGGCCTGCAGGGATCGGGCCACAACTGGCTCTCCGACATCTCCCGAGGGGTCCCAGAGTGCAAGAGGGCACTCTGAAAAGTTGCTGTCATACAGGGTGTGGAACGCAAACACAAGTGTGTGGTAAACCAGATTTGGGGCCAAAAGTGCCCCAGCAACAACATAACCCACGGCTGAAGGAGGAATCATGCGGCCCTGCGAGGAATCGGGCTCCCTCCTCTCTGGTTTCGGGGTGCGTTACCTGAGAACCGCCTCTGCCAAGTTGCTGCAGCTGCACAGCTTCTGCGTTGAGAGTCTGCCACCTGGTTATCAATGCGCATTATAGCTACTGGTCGGACCGTCCAACACTTAGCATGTTAGCCTTTTATATATATATATATACTAGAGGCCCGGTGCACAAAAATTTGTGCACTTGGGGGGCGGGGAGGGCAGGTCCCTCAGCCCAGCCTGTGCCCTCTCGAAATCTGGGACCCCTCGGGAGATAACGATCTGCTGGCTTAGGCCTGCTCCTGGGTAGCAGAGGGCAGGCCCAATCCCTAGGTGCAGCCCCTGGTCAGGCTCAGAGCCGGGCTGATTGGGGGGTTGGGGCACTGCCCCCTGTCACACTCAAAGCAGGGCCAATCAGGGGGTTGGGGTGCTGCCCCCTGTCGCTCACAGAGCAGGGTCGATCAGGGGATTGGGGAGCTCCCCCCTGTCACGCACAGAGTAGGGCCAATAGGGGAGTTGGGGCACCGCCCCCTGTCACACACAGAGCAGGGCGGATCGGGGAGGTTATGGCTCTACCCCGTCACACACAGAGCAGGGCCTGTGGGGGGGGGGGGGGTTGGGGCACCGCCCTCTATCACCCACAGAGCAGGGCCAATCAGGAGGTTGGGGCGCCTCCACTGTCACACTCAGGGCAGGGCCAATGGGGAGGTTATGGCTCTACCCCATCACACACAGAGCAGGGCCCGTGGGGGGGGGGGGGGTTGGGGCGCCGCATCCTGTCACACACAGAGCCACAGGGTGATCAGGGGGTTGGGGAGCTCCCCCCTATCTGGCACAGAGCAGGGCTGATCAGGGGGTTGAGGCGCCTTCCCCTGTCACGAACAGAGCAGGGTGGATAGGGAGGTTGTGGCCCCGCCCCCTGTCACACACAGAGCCACAGGGCGATCAGAGGGTTTGGGCGCTGACCCCTGTCATGCTGATCCCAGTGCCGGGAGGCCTCGTGGCTCCGCTGATCCCGGTGCTGGGAGGCATATTACCCTTTTACTATATAGTATAGAGGCCTGGTGCACGGGTGGGGGCCGGCTGGTTTGCCCTGAAGGGTGTCCTGGATCAGGGTGGGGGTCCCGCTTGGGTGCCTGGCCAGCCTGGGTGAGGGACTGATGGCTGTGTGCAGCTGGTCACACCCCCTTCAGGGTGGGGGTCCCCACTGGGGTTCCTGGCCAGTCTGGGTGAGGGGCTGAGGGCTGTTTTCAGGCTGGCGGGTGACTGAAGCTCCCAACTGCTCCTTTTTTTCTTTTTTTCTTTTTTATTCTGGGCCAGCTTTAGCTCTGAGGCTTGGCTCCAGCTCTGAGGCCTTGGCTGCTGAAAGCAGGTATCTGGTTTGTTTGGGTTCTATAATCAAAACACTGTTTCAACTCCAGCTCTGAGATCCCAGCTGGCTGAAAGCAGGTTTCTGGCGTTTTGTTTAGCTTCTATATTTGTAGCAATGTTTCAAACTGCAAGCTCAGAGGCCGGCAGCGGCAGGCGGGGAACGTTGGAGTCCTCTGTCACTGAAGCAAGCAAGCCTCATGTTCGCTTCAAGCTGCCTGGCTGCCGCCATCTTGGCTAGCAGTTAATTTGCATATCGCCCTGATTAGCCAATGGGAAGGGTAGCGGAGTGACACCAATTTGCATGTTTCTCTCTCTCTTTTTTTTTTTTTTAAAGCAAAGGACTTTTTGTTGTTAATCCTCATCTGAGAATATTTTTCCCATTGATTTTTATTTTATTTTATTTTTTATTTTTTTATTTTATATATTTTATTGATTTTTTACAGAGAGGAAGGGAGAGAGATAGAGAGTTAGAAACATCGATCAGCAGCCTCCTGCGCATCTTCTACTGGGGATGTGCCCGCAACCCAGGTACATGCCCTTGACCGGAATCGAACCTGGGACCTTTCAGTCCGCAGGCCAATGCTCTATCCACTGAGCCAAACCGGTTTCGGCACATGTTTCTCTTTTATTAGTGTAGATATACTAGTGGCCTGGTGCACAAAATTTGTGCATGGGGTAGGGGGTGTCCCTCAGCCAGGCCTGCACCCTCTCCAATCTGGGACCCCTCAGGGGATGTCCGACTGCCGGTTTAGGACATACCTAAACCAGCAATCGGACATAGCTCTCACAATCCGGGACCACTCGCTCCAAACTGCTTACCTGCCTGCCTGCCTGATCGTCCCTAACCACTCTGCCTTCCGGCCTGTTTGCTCCCTACTGCCCCCCCACTGGCCTTCTCACCCCCAACTGCCCCCCCTGCTGGCCTGCTCGCCCCCAACTGCCTCCCCTGCCAGCCTGCTCACCCCCTTGGAGGCCTGCCCGCCCCGAACTCGCCACCCCCCTGCACCCGCTGGCCTGATCACCCCCAACTGCCCTCCCCTCCTGGCCTGATTGCCCCTAACCGCTTCTGCCTTGGCCCCACCACCATGGCTTTGTCCGGAAGAATGCCTGGAAGATCTCCTGGTCTAATTAGCATATTACCCTTTTCTACACTAATAAAAGAGAAACATGGTAATTAGCGTACGACCACTACCCTTTTCATTGGCTAATCAGTGAGTATATGCAAATTAACTGTCAGCCAAGATGGCGGCCGGCAGCCAGGCACTGAAGCGAGCATGAGGCTTGCTTGCTGCGGACTCCAACGTTCCCCGCCTCACTTGCCGGCCTCTCAGTTGCAACTCTAAGCAACTATGTACTATGTTGCAAATAAGAAGCTAAACAAAACACCAGAAACCAGCCGGACTGAAAGCCAGCGGACCGAAACTTTGTATCGATGTTTTCAGCAGCGAGGCCTCAGAGCTAAAACTGGCCCAGAATAAAAAAAAAAAGAAAGAAAATAAGGAGCGGTTGGAAGCTTCAGTCACTCGCTTCCGCTTCCGGAAAACAGCCCTCAGCCCCTCACCCAGACTGGCCAGGTACCCCAGTGGGGACCCCCACCCTGATCCAGGACACCCTTCAGGGCAAACCAGCCAGCACCCACCCATGCCCCAGGCCTCTATTCTATATAGTAAAAGGATAATATGCCTCCCAGCACCGGGATCAGCGGAGCAGCGAGGCTCCCGGCACCGGGATCAGCGTGACAGGGGTCAGCGCCCAAACCCCCTGATCGCCCTGTGGCTCTGTGTGTGACAGGGGGCGGGGCCACAACCTCCCTATCCACCCTGCTCTGTTCATGACAGGGGAAGGCACCCCAACCCCCTGATCAGCCCTGCTCTGTGCCTGATAGGGGGGAGCTCCCCAATCCCCTGATTACCCTGTGGCTCTGTGTTTGACAGGGTGCAGCACATCAACCCCCTGATCGGCCCTGCTCTGTGTGTGACAGGATGCGGCGCCCCAACCCCCCCCCCCCCCCGCCACGGGCCCTGCTCTGTGTGTGACAGGGTAGAGCCATAACCTCTCCATCTGCCCTGTCCCGAGTATGACAGTGGTGGCGTCCCAACCCTCTGATCGGCCCTGCTCTGTGGGTGATAGAGGGTGGCGCCCCAACCCCCCTCCACGGGCCTTGCTCTGTGTGTGACAGGGTAGAGCCATAACCTCCCCATTGGCCCTGCCCTGAGTGTGATAGGGTGCAGCACCCCAACCCCCTGATCCGCCCTGCTCTGTGAGTGACAGGGGGGAGCTCCTCAACCCCCTGATCGGCCCTGCTCTGTGCATGACAGGGGGGAGCTCCCCAACCCCCTGATGGGCCCTGCTCTGTGTGTGACAGGGTATGGAGCCCCAACCCCCCTGATGGGCCCTGCTCTGTGAGTGACAGGGGGTGGCGCCGCAACCTTCCCATCGACCCTGCCTTGAGTGTGACAGGGGGCGGTGTCCCAACCCCCCAATCGGCCCTACCCTGAGCGTGACTGAGGGTGGCATCGCAACCTCCCGATCCGCCCTGCTCTGTGCATGACGGGGCGGCGCTCCAACTCCCCAATCGGCCCTGCTCTGAGCCTGACCAGGGGCTGCACTTATGGATTGGACGTGCCCTCTGCCACCCGGGAGCAGGCCTAAGCCAGCAGGTCATTATCTCCTGAGGGGTCCCAGACTGGGAGAGGGCACAGGCCAGGCTGGGGGACCCCCCTCCCTCCGCCCCCCGAGTGCACACATTTTTGTGCACCGGGCCTCTAGTATTAGTATAAATAGATGTACAATTTGGTGTTCTGACATATGTACACTTCTGTATTATCACCATGATGAAGATAATACACATGTCCATCATTCAAAAAGTTTCCCCAGTAACTGCTGATCCATTTTCTGTCACCAAAGTTGAGTTGGCAAAATTTCCTACAATTTTATATAATTAAAATAACACAGTATGTGTTTTTTTGGTCTGTCTTGTGCCGTGGATGAGAATGACTTTGAGGTTCATGCATATTGTGGCAGGTGGCAGTCGTTCGTATCTTTGCCCTGCGAAGAAGTATGCTGTTGTACAGATCGACCACAATTCATTCATTCACTCACCTGGGGATGCACTTTTGTAGTGTGTCCTGTTTAGGGCCATAACAAATAAACCTGCTATGAGCCCTTGGGTACAAGCCTTTGAACGGACATGGGGGTAAATACTCTGGAATGGAATGTTGGATCATGGTAGACGTTTCACTTTTTAAGGGACCGGAAAACTTTTTGAAATTGGCTGCACCATTTTACATTCCTGCCAGCAGAATACAAGAGTTCTACTTTCTCCACATCCTTGTCAACACTTGATGTAGTCTTTTTAACGTTAGGCACTCTAACAGGTGTGTAGTGGTATCTCCTCATGGTTTTAATTTGCATTTCCCTAATGACTAATAATATGGAGCATCTTTTCATGTGATTATTTACCATCATGTGTCTTCTTTGGTGATGTAGCTATTCCACTCTTTTGCCCATTTTAAAGCTTGAATTGGTTGTTTCCTTATTTGAGTTCTGAGAGTTCTTTATTCATTACACATTTATACATTTAGATACACGTCTTTCTCAGATATGAGATTTGCATATATATGTGTGTCTGTGGTTGTCTTTTTATATTCATAATAGTGTCTTACAAATAGCAGAAGTTCTTAATTGTATCAAAGTCCAATTTAGCAATATTTTCTTTTGTGAATTGTGCTTTTGGTGTTATTTTTGTGTAATCCAAGCTCATAAATATTTATCTCCTATGTTCTATTCTAGAAGTTTTATTAAGTCTTAATTTAGGCTTGTGATCCATTTTGCGTTAATGTAAGGTATGGATAAAGTTCTTTTTTCCCACATATGGATATAATTATACCCCAGTGCATTTGTTGGAAATACTATCCTGTCACCAGATTGCTTTAGACAAAAATCAGTTATCTCTGGATGTGGAGGTTTATTTCTGGGTTCTTTCTTGTTCTCCATTGATCTACCTGCTGTACCAACCATGCTGTTTTGATACCTGTAGTTTTATGAGTATTGACATGAGATAATAAGTCCTCCAACTTCATCTTTCTCAAAGTTGGTTTGGTTACTTTAGGTTTTTTTGCATTTCCACATAAATTGTAGAATGGGCTTGTCAATTTCTACCCTCCCCGCCCAAAAAAAGGCCTCCTGCAATTTTGATTCTAATTGTGTTGAATCTATAGATAAATTTGTGGAGGATTAAGCCAACCTTGCATTCCTAGAATAAGCCCACTTGGTCAGAATATATTATTATCCTTATATTATTGTGTTCTATTTGCTAAAATCTGGTATCTATGGTAAAATCTGGTAAAATTTGTATCTATGTTCATGAGGGGTGTTAATCTGTAGTTTTCTTGTAACATCGTTAGTTTGGCTTTGGAATCGGAATAATGATGACTTCTTCATACAATGAATTCAGGAGTATTCCTTCCTCTTTAATTTTCTGGAAGACTTTGTGTCAAATTGGTATTATTTCTTCCTTAAATGTTTGGTAGAATTCACCAGTGAACCCATTTGGGCCCGGGGTTTTCTTTGTGGAAAGGTTTTTAGCCACAGATTCAATTTCTTTAGTGGATGTAGGACTACACAGGCTGTCTATTTCCTACTGAGTGAGCTTTGGTACGTTGTATCTTTCGATACAGTGCTCTCCTGTTTCCAAGGCAGAGGTCAACTGACCCACCCAGAGAGGGTGTTTTTCTAAACAGGCCCAAGAACACCTGTTACCTCTCTTGCCCAGCTGCGCCCTGCAGGCTGTGACGCTGACCAGAATACGTGCAAGCCACGGCACGGAGCGTGAGCGGCAGTGGAATCCGGAGCCTTGGCCTCTAGTTCCTTTCATTCGCAAGCCAATACATTGATTGGAATTCAGGCCTCCCTATGAATAGCTGAACTTGAAACATTTTACTTTATAAAAGTACCTCCATGAGTCTCTGACTCCTACATCCATAGTCAGAGCACCTAGTCCTGCCAATCAATGCGGAGGGCCTGCCCATTCTCCGGAGTCACACCACTCGGTAATTATGGCTGGAAGCTAACCACGCCTCCACCAAACCTGGGACTGATCTTTCCAAAGCCTTCCAGTTGCCACTGGGGGCGCAGAAAGCTGAGAGCTGTGACCCTCCCGTGAGGCCTGGGGGGAGTCCCTTTCTTGGGGACTGGCCTCCGAGTGTGGTGTGGCACCTGCAGAGCCATCAGAAGAAAGTTTCCTTCACGGGCGGAGACGTGCGAGGCTCAACATCTGTGGTTTCTTCTCGCGGCTCTGGAATCTCCACTCTGTTTCTCTTGGCAAAAATTCGGTTTATCTCCACAAATGTCTGGCCCTTGGTCTCAGGAATCACCACGTAGATGTAAACAGCAGTGAGGAGGCAGATTCCGGCAAAGATGATGAAACTGTAGGCCCCGATGGCCTCCTGGGCCGAGAGACAAGAAAACAGTAGGGAACGGAGGGAGAAAGGACAGGGGCCGCTCCCAGGGAGGCCTTGGGGCGCCACCCGGGAGTTCCTTGGTGTCCAGTTTTGTGTTGACCAATAAGTTTGTCCAATAAGGTACCACGTATGCCGAAATAGCTGATGCTCTTAGTAGAAGGAGCCTGTGCTTAGTTCCCGAAGGCTCTCTGCCTGGGGGTGGGCAGGGTGGGGCAGGGAGGGGGCAAGGGGCCACCCACTGTGCTTCCCGCCCACCACCTGCTCACCTGGACGGAAGGGAACATGAAGCCCACGATGAAGTTGGTGAGCCAGTGCACAGCCCCGTCCACCATGAAGGCTGCCGGCCGGGAGGACTGCAGGAAGATCTCGGTCCTCACCACAGAGGGGACGGGACCTCGAGGGCAGAGAGCACAGGGCCAGTGGGGCGCAGCGGGCTTGGGGGGCCCTCGCCCAGCCCCAGCCCCTCCGATCAGGCAAACACGATGGAACTGTAGGCCCCAGGCATCCTGGGTCCTAGATGGCCAGGGAGGAGCCGGCATCTCTAGACAGCGCCCTGCTTCCTTCCCCGCTGGCTCCTCCGGGCTGTGTGGCTCGGGGCGGGGGGACAACCTCCCTTGGGGCCCTCGAGGTCACACCGAGTCCACTCTCCCCGGTGTTGGTGTCATTTTGAAATTCTCAATGAAGGGGAGCAGAGCTCAATGAGTGCTTGTGCCTGGGAAGTGCTGCCCCCTGTGGTAGGTATGGGGAATGGCAGGCCCCTGCTGCACGCACTTTGCCTGGGGTCTGTTTCTCCACCTTTTGTCATTAAGGAGACTTGTCTAAAATCTATAAACCCATTTTTTCCTAATCATCATCCCTTATAAAGTTTCACCACCACAGGAACACTGTATATCTGTTTATTTACTGTATATCTATGGTTTTAAAAAATATATATTTTTATTAATTTCAGAGAGGAAGGGAGAGGGAGAGAGAAATATCAATGATGAGAGAGAATCATTGATCGGCTGCCTCCTGCCTGCCCTCCAATAGAGAATCGAGCCTGCAACCCGGGCATGTGCCCTTGACCAGAATTGAACTTGGGACCCTTCAGTCCGCAGGCTGATGCTCTATCCACTGAGCCAAACCAGCTAGGGCTCTATCTGTGGAGGGCTAGGGGGTGCGGTACTCACTGGGCCCAATGGAATGTCCCGCGATGTAGGAGAAGACGCAGATGACGCCGAGGTAGGACAGCCCATGGACCTCGCTCTGTGGGGAGAGCAGGGCTGTCGGTGCCGGACAGGCCTGGCCGGGCCTCGGAGAGCTCAGGGCAGGTGAGTCCACCACACCAGGCGCCTTCCCACCACAGGGAGGAGCCTGGATTTCTGCTCACCCACGGGGGTGGGCCTCGAGGGTGCGTGGGCAAGAGCGGGAGGAAGATGAAACCAGGGCTGGCCAGCATTCCAGCTCCCAGAGGCTCCCTCCAGCCCTACCTGCCTGCCATGCAGTCACTCACTCTCCGCCCGTCACAACGTTAACCATTAATCCCCATGACACGCCTGTGAGCGGGACATTACTGTTTCAAACCTAGAAATGTGGACTCAGCACCGAGAGCCTGAACTCGGACTAGGAGGGCCCTGGGGCCCTGGGGCGTCGAGCAACAGCCCAGGTGAGACAATCAGCAGGATGGCGCCGGGGCCAGGACTCCACGCTAGCTGAGAGGATCCTTCTAGAAGCCCGGGGACCAGGAGAGCGGGTGGGCCGTCTCCCCACAGCCAGGACAATGGCCAACACAAAACCGGGGGAACAGACTTCAACCGATCCAGCTGCACAGGTCACTGTGTCACCACTCCCTTCCACTTTCTCCAGAAAATCAATGGGAAAATCTCCTCGGCGAGGATTAAAAAAACAAAACAACAAAACAAAACAAAACAAAAAAACAGCAACACACAATACTCGCATTGAAGGCGTGTGGAGCCGGACCGGCTGAGACCCACCCTGGTCTATTGGAGCCAGACTGTTACGGGGACCTCCCACCCGCCTGCGGCTCTGGGTCCTGAGGGTGGGGAGGGGGTGCCGGGTGCGGGGTGCCAGGAAAGGAACCAGACCTGGAAGAGGAGCGCCAGCGTCAGCACCAGGCAGGCCGAGCCGCAGATGCCATAGCCGACCAGCAGGAGGAGCCGTCTGCCCAGCCACTCCACGGTGCCGGCCTGTGGGGAGGGAGGGAGTGAGGAGCCTCCAGGCCCAGGGCGCCCGGAACTCTTGGCCCTCCACCCCTTCTACATTTTCTAGTTCCTGCATTTGATGCTTTGCCATCTTGGGGCCCTGCTGACCCCTGCTGTTCCTATGGTGGTTGGCCAGTTTCTAGAGAGCCAACATCGCCTGTGAATGTGCCTTTCATGTGAAACTAACCCATCCAGAGCCCGCACCTCCGACCTCCTCCTCCAGGGGGCGCTCACACCCAGGGCTGCTGTCCCTCTGTCCTGATCACCCAGGGCAGGCACCAGACAACCCAGGCAGCCCCTGGGTCCCAGAACCCCTGAAACTGCTCATACTGGCCAGGCCTGAGCCTGCTCACCCCGTGGTCCCACAGAATCCACAATGCAGGCTCTTGCCCGCGTGCCCCTGCTCCCTCCGCCTCCCGGCTGACCCTGGTGCCTCCCCGCGTGGCCCTGAGTGGCCTGGCCTGCCCCTCCCTCCTCACACAGTTTGCAACTAGGAGTGGCAGACTGTCTTTCCAATGGCAATCACCTCCTGCTATGCCGGCCTCCCCTACCTGAACGATAATAAATCCTACGTTTTAGAATGGCCCCTCCTGACACCTGCTGCTCCAATTCAGGCGGTGAGCAGCCAGGATCTGACCTCCCGTCTCGAGCCCCAGTCGCCCCACACTCGTCCTCCTCCACTTCCCGGACACGCACCTCTCTCTCAGCCCGAACCCTCTCCGATGTTCCCAACTTGGGCCACGCTGCCCTGGCTGGCCTTCCTTCCTCTCTCCGAGTTCTAACACATTTCCAGTTCTACCGCATCCCTACTGCCAGCACCGGGGCCACACCGAGGCCAACTCGGTGGCGGGCCCTCTACGGTCACTGCGTGCATGTCACTTCCAGTCCTGCAGGAGGGACTGTCCCCGCCGTCCAGCGAGGCCCACAGGAGCGGCCCACCACCGCGTGCAGGTTAGAGAGAGAAGGCCAACTTCGTCTCTGTGCCCGGGACCCACACCAGCGTCCTGGGTATTGCAATCGCTGTAACCATTTTACAAAGGAAGAAACGTGTGCGTGAGCCTATCCCAAAGTCTGTGTCCCTCAGTGACCTGGGACCGGTGTCACCAGCACCTCAGTGGGCTCTGTGGGGTCCCTGTCTGCCTGCGGGGCACCTGCCAGGATCCCCCCCGCCCCCCAGTGGAAAGGGTATTCCCGGTCGCTCACCGAAATGCCGGTCATGACTATGTTGACCACGCCGGCGCCCACGGTTACATACTGGGAGTGAGCGGCCGATATGCCGGCGGATGCGTAGATCATGTCTGCGTAGTAGTTGATCTGAAACAGAAGCCCAGGGCTGTGAGGACCGGCTCACGGGGTCGGCCACTGGCCTGCCTTTCCTGACTCTACAGCAAACAGCTTGGGAGGCCCAGGGGCCCTTGGACAGGAGGGAGGCAGCTGGGAAAAGAGCTGGGACGTGGCGTTAGGAGACTGGGATGCAGCCCGGCTGATTGAATCCAGCGGCTTTCGAATGGACCAGAAGTTCTGAGGGAGAACCTGGCCAGGCCTGCAGGGCCGATCGCTCATCTCAGCCCCCCTCTACCCCTCACCGCCTGCCCACACAGCTGCCGGGCACACAGGCGCCCCACGAGGCCCCATGTACCGCGTTGATCCCGGAAAGCTGCTGGCCGGCCATGAGCACGATGATGGAGATGAGCTGCCACCGCAGGGGCCGGAAGGTGAACAGGTTGAGCACGGACAGGCGGCCCTCGGCCCTCTCGGCCTGGTCCTCCACGCGCATCTCTTCGATCTCGTCCTCCACATCGGCCCAGCCCCTCAGTTTCCTCAGAGCTGCGGGGAGCAGAGCAGCCCCCGTGGCTGACCGCACTCGCCTGTGCTCGGGGAGGAGGGCAGCCGCCCACCTGCTCGGCCCACCTCTGGCCACCGACTCCCCATTTTCCCAGTGCGGAGTGCTCATGACCCAACCAGGACCCAACCATATGATGGTGTCCCCAGCCCCAACCACATCCCACGCTGGTCAGGCTCTCAAGCCAACACGGGTCAGCCATGGCTCTGACCTTCTCCGTGCTCCCTCCTGGACCTCACCCCAGAGCTGCCCGGACTCCTCCTAGCCCACCACGCCTGCTCCCTGGAGGCCCTCTCCCCGCCTGCCACTGCCTGTCCCGAGCGAGCGTTGGGCGCCTTGGAGGGATGTCTGGCGGTCAGCAGCCTGCATCCTGGTACCTTGTCGGGCCGTGTCCTCGTCTCCTCTCTGGATGAGGGTGTAGCGCGGGCTCTCGGGGAAGAAGGGCAGAGACAGGAGCTGCAGCAGCGCAGGGACCCCCGTGAGTGCCAAGAGCACGGGCCAGCCTGCAAGGGACCACCACCCAGAACTTGACACGGACCCTCAGGGTCCCTGGGGCTCTGGCCCCCTCCAGCACACCTTCCCCAGGGCCTGACTCCTGTTACAAGGTCACTCGCCCATGACCTTCCAGCCCTCGGTGAGAGCCAAGGCCAGCAGGGACCTAGTTCCTGCCACCAGGTGGCTGCCCACGACCCACCCGCACAGGGGCTCCACGTTTACCAATGGAGGAAATAATGATTATTTTAAAGAGAAATGGCATTAATTCCTTCTGCAGGAGGAGCATTGCTTTTCTTAGGAACGGTATTTGACTTAAATGTGTGAGCCTAGAGAAAACAATGGCAGGTGTTGTTTCTAATTTTATGGCTGGAAACGACCCAAGTCTACCTCCCTGGAGGCTGGGCCAGCGGGGATGGGCCCAGCAGCACAGCTATCAGCTCCTTCTGAAGGTTTGTGCTAGGCGGGCGGTGCTGAGACTCAAGTAACCCTGACCTACGTGGGAACTGGGAGTTATTTAACCTCCCCAAGCCTCGGGGTTCTCATCAGTAAAGATTATGATACGATGATGATGGTGATGATGATGATGATGGTGATGATGATGACAAAGTACCACACCAAGGGTGGTGAGGGCTGCAGAACTCCCAAGAGCGCTTGTGCCTCTTGTCCCAGTCCTCTCCTCCCAGTCCCAAGCACAGTTTGTCCCCATCACTCACCACCACTGTCCTCGTCAAGGTCACCTGTGTCCACCAAGCTGCACGCTGCACAGCCCAGAGGTCACCTCTCGGCCTCAACGGGCTTGATCCACCAATAGCATGGGCACAGCTGAGCGAACGACTGGACCCAGCGCCCACGGCCCCACACGACCCCAGGCCCCTCCCTCGTCCCCTTTGGCCTTGGCGCGCACCGTCTGGGTACCTGTAGGGTTGCCCAGGACGGGCTGCAGGCTGAAGATCTGCGCCAGGAAGACTCCCACGATGACAAAAACCTCGGTCATTGTGCCCAAAGTGCCCCTGAGGTTCTTGGGAGCCAGCTCTCCCAGGTACATGGGGAGGGCGCTGTAGGAGATGCCTGGTTCCAGCAAAACAAAAATCAGGGTGAAGAGGAGTCCCAGCCCCCGGACCCAGGACCCGGATGTAATTCAGCTCCATCTCATAGTCCCCCGGCTTCTCCTGGGTGTCCACCACTGACAGGTAGATCGCACAGCCCTGCCCCCTGCACAGCCCCGCCCCCCAAGACCCTGCCTCCCCACACAGCCCTGCCCCCTGCATAGCTCCGCCCCCAAGACCCTGCCTCCCCACACAGCCCCGCCCCCTGCACAGCCCCGCCCCCCAAGACCCTGCCTCCCCACACAGCCCTGCCCCCTGCATAGCCCCGCCCCCAAGACCCTGCCTCCCCACACAGCCCCGCCCCCTGCAAGCCCCGCCCCTCACAAGACCCTGCCTCCCCACACAGCCCTGCCCCCTGCAAGCCCCGCCCCCCAAGACCCTGCCTCCCCACACAGCCCCGCCCCCTGCAAGCCCCGCCCCTCACAAGACCCTGCCTCCCCACACAGCCCTGCCCCCTGCAAGCCCCGCCCCTCACAAGACCCTGCCTCCACACACACACACACACACACACACAGCCCCGCCTCCCGGAACAAGCCCCGCCCCCACAAGACCCTGCCTCCCCACACAGCCCTGCCTCCCGGAACAAGCCCCGCCCCTGAACGCCCCGCCTCTCCTCACAGCCCCGCCTCCCGGCACAAGTCCCGCCCATGCAAGCCCCGCCTCCCCGCTGGGAGATGGAACCGGCCCTGTGGGCTGCTTAGTTTGCACTGCTGAGGGACCCTTCTAGAATCCTCCGAGCCCAGGGGCCACCTGCAGGGCATGATGCCAATGTCCTCTCCTTCCTTGTTGCAGAGCTGGGGCCCTGGATAGTGGGACTTCGGGATGATTTTCTTGCTTTGACCTATTTTCTGACTTTTCTAAAGCACAGGTAACTTGTATCACTTAAAAAACACACCCAAAACACACACACACACACACACACACACACACACACACACACACAAGAAACCACTGTGGTTGAGGAACCTGGCTCCCTGCTGAGCGAGGCCCCAAACCCTGTTTCTTTTGCTCGCAGCCCCTCCCCCTCAGTGCACACTGGACATCCTCCTCAGAAAATACCTTGCAAAGCCTTTCAGTTAGTTACACTTCAAGGCAAAAGTGGGGGGGGGGGGTTAAGAAAAGTTTTACAATTAAATTTATTGGGGTAACATTGGTTATAACGTCATATAAACTTATGATGCGACTTCTGCACACTCTATTGTGTGCTCACCACCCAAAAGTGCATTTTTAAAGCCCTGATAGCTTTTGTTAGTGAGGGGGAGGGGGAGCATGAGCTTCGCAGGGTCTGGGAGAGGAGAAGGAGGGTGCCGCAGAAGGGACACGGGCCGGACAGGGCCGGGGGACCCTCATCTCCCCGGCTTCCAGCCTCGGCCCCTGTGCTGGGCATGTCGGCCTCAGACCCTTCCCCCCATGGGTGAACCTGAGCGTGGCCTTGGGGCTTTAGCTGACGCTCCACGTACCTGCGCAGACTCCCAGCAGCACCCGGGAAAGGATGATCAGCTCAAAAGCCTTGGCCGCTTTGCTGACTCCCATCAGGATGGCAGGGACGATGGCGAAGATGTTATTGATCAGCAGGGTTCCCTTTCTGCAAGGACAGCAGAGCCCAGAGGGCGGGGCTGAGGCGCAGAGGCTGTCTTGCCGACTCCTACTCTGCAGGCAGCTGGTACCGCCTGCGGGACCGTGCCTGAGAAGACCGATGGCTGGGAGGGATGGGGAAGCTGGGACCGAGACACAAGTCCCAGGAAGGAAGGTCTGGGGCCAGCAGGGGTGGGTGGGGGTGCTAACAGCCGGAGCTGACTGCGGACAGCAGAGAAGGGACGAGGAGTGGCTGCCGCCTCGCCTCCGGCAGGGAGCTTTCTGTCCCTGGTGGCATTCAGGCAGAGACTAGACTAGATGAGGACCCTCAGGAATGCTGAACAGGGGATTCCCACAACAGGCGGGACACCGGGTTAGACTAGAGCAGTGGTTCTCAACCTTCCTAATGCCGTGGCCCTTTAATACAGTTCCTCATGTTGTGGTGACCCCCAATTTCATTGTCACAAATTGAACATAATTAAAGCATAGTGATTAATCACAAAAACAATATGTAATTATATATGTGTTTTCCGATGGTCTTAGGCGACCCTTGTGAAAGGGTCATTCGACCCCCAAAGGGGTCGCGACCCACAGGTTGAGAACCACTGGACTAGAGCCTCTAAGATCCCTGACAAGGCTGCCAGCCCAGGAGTCTATGAACCAGAGGGAGGGGGCGTCTAGAAAAAGGGACTATGCTGCCCTGCCCCCCAGGACCATCCCTCCCTTCCAGACTGTGCTCTGTGCCCTTTGATGGCTTCCATCAATGGCTCCCTTGAAAGCCCGCACCCCCAACCTGGGTTGGGCTTTGCCAAAGGAGACACCAGTGGAGGATGAGGAAGGAAGAGAGGTCCCGGCTGTGGGGTGGCTGCTGGCTGCACCCGCCTTTGACATTTGCCCACACTCTGCCCGCCTTTGAGGACAATGCCAGGAGCGGGGGGTGGGGGGGGGCGGGGGATCTTTAAACAGAAACACAGAAACCCCTCTGGAGGGGTAGCCACAGAGTCCCGTGGAAATCCCTGACGAGGCAGCGCTAGACACCCAGGTGTGTGGGATGGTTTCCCGGGCCCCTTTTCTCTCCGGGGCGGCTGTTCCTCTGGGAAAGCTGCCCTCGGGACCCAGACTGAGAGCCGAGGATCAGTCACCCCGAGGCCGGAGAGGACAGCCCCCCCTGCCTGGTCTCCCCCAGCCCCTCCTGCTCAGGGCAGTTGGGAACCCACTGGGACAAGGCCGGCTCCACCAGAGCGGTCTGTGTCCTTGTCTGCAAGGTGAGGGGGCAAGGAGACTATCACTGAGCTACCAGGTTCTGTGACGGGGGGTCCAGGTGAGGAGGCCAAGCCTGGGCTTCTAGAACAGTCCAGCCACTGGTGTAGCTGAGAAGAGCACAGTCTGGATTACACAAAAGCCTGGGTTATGGCATAAGGACAACATACTGAATGTTTCCTCATTCACGTGCCCGACACATGGCAAGTGCCAATCAAGAACCTAGAAGAAGGGGTCCTATGGGTCCCGCTGTAACGAATAGCTGGTTTTCAGTCACCAATATTTTCTCTGGTGCATGGGAACTGAAGGGCGATGGTTCTTTAAAAGTTCTTTACTTTAGACCCGTGGTCGGCAAACTGCGGCTTGAGAGCCACATGCGGCTTTTTGGCCCCTTGAGTGTAGCTCTTCCTAAGCCTTAGAAGTGCCCTAATTAAGTTAATAACAATGTACCTACTTATATAGTTTAAGTTTAAAAAATTTGGCTCTCAAAAGGATTTCAGTCGTTGTACTGTTGATATTTGGCTCTGTTGACTAATGAGTTTGCCGATCGCTGCTCTAGAGGGTTCTCCACGCACACCCCAAAACTGCTGGTCTCGGGGTATCGAGTCCAAGTGTCATTGCGAATTCCTCCGAGTGGGATGTGGCCGGATGGCATCCCGGTGCCTCACCCCGAGGCCTTGGCTCACTCTCCCTCCCTGGGGACCTTGACCTGGGCACCTGCCTTATCTGGGGAGGCACCTCTTTGCAGCTCCCGGGCTTAGGCACCCAGATTAGGGAGCCCGGGCAAGCCCAGCAAAGGACAAAGAGCCACTGTGCATCTCAAAGACACGGGACAGGCACGTGGAGTGACTCAGTCTGAGCCTCAGATCAACAGCCCAGGTGAGGCCACGGGGCGAGGCTGCAGCTGTCACACCTGGAACCTCGAGTCACCTGGCCGCGCATCAGACCCGATTGGCAAGCACTTACGGAGCACCTGCTGCAGGTGCTGACACAGCATCAAGGGGCGTCGCATCCAGAACTTTGCTCTCAAGGGCTGTACCTCGCCCGCGGGGTTGGGGACAGAGGGGCTGCTGCTCCCCTGCAAGGACAAGGGAAGGGCCCCGGGAACCTCAGGGACTGGCTTCAGGGCATAAGGTCTGTGGCACCGTGGGGACGAGGCTTTTCAAGGTCACATCAAGCCCCCACCTTGTGCAGACCACCCAGAGACAGCGGGGTTTCCCCTGTGACCCACGAGTGAGAACAGCGCCCTCCGCTCACCGGCCGCACTTGTCCACCAGCCCGCCGACCATCAGCGAGCCGAGCAGGCCGCCCAGGGGGAACATGGACACGGTGCAGGACCACAGGAGCAGCATGTGCTTCTCGTCCATGGACGTCCCGTGTCGTGCGTAGTAGGTGTCGTTATAAAATGACTTCAAGACCTGGAAGACATTGCCCCATGGTAGCCAAGAAGATTGGGCAACTCGTGAGCGAACTTGGAGCGGGTGGCAGCCCCAGTGCCCGGCGCTCACCTTGTGCGGCGTGTTGACCACGGCGATGTTGTAGCCATACTGGAAGGCCGAGCCGAAGCCTGCGCTCAGGGTGGCCAGTACCAGCGTGGGCTGCAGCCTCTGTGGAGATGAGGTGGAGATGAAGTCTATGACTCAAAAAAGTGGGCTCCCACCAGCTGGGCCAGGTGTCGGGGACCCCAGGACCCGCCCAGGGAAGGTGGGCGGTGGCTGGCTGGGGGTGGGGTCTCAGGGCTCTGAGACGTGGGGGGCACCGTGGATGGCATGGTTTCCTGTTCCTGGCACGCAGTCATTCCCTCCCTAAAGACAAAGCTGAGCCTCCACCACGTGCTGGCCCGGGATGGAGTGGGGGAGGCTCTGGGAAAAGGTCCAGCATCCGCTGGCCTCCTGGAGTTTACATTCTAGGGAGGAGGCGGGGGGGGGGGGGGGGCGAATAGAAAAAGGATGTACAGACACCAAGTACCAATAATGCTATGAGGACCAACAGGGTAACAGGGGAGAAGCCGGGGGGGTGGGGTGGGGGCGTGTTCAGCAGGGTCAGGGCAGGCCTCTGAGGAGGGCCTGGGAGCTGAGCCCTGAGTGGCTGAGCTCTGGGCCTGGGGGAGGAGTGTCCAGGTGGAGGGAGCCAGGGACAGAGGGCTGGAGCGCCTGAGGCTTGTCCTTCACTCCGGGCCACCATATCCTACTTCCCTGGCCACCTCAGAACCCAGGGCAGCTCCGGGGAACTGCCCCAGAGCCCAGGGGGCGCAGACTTGGGGCAGGTCTGTGGCTGCCTGAGGCGGTGCTTCCCGGGACTCCAGGCGACCAGCGGTCCAGAGCCACCGCCCTGGGCCACGCTCCACCCTCTGCTTGCCTGCTAACTGCGCCCCTAACCCCACCCCACCATCAGCTGCGTGACTGCCCGCAGACCTCAGCCCTGCTGGCCTGGGATCCAGCCTGCGGAGAAGGGTGGGGTGTGGGATTCAGCTGACTGATCCCCGGTGCTGTCCTTACCGCTGTAGGCGTTTCAGAAGCCGCCTCTCCCTCCACGGGTCCCCTCTTCTGGTGGGAAAGGGACAGTGACAGGGGCCTCTCCTAGCCTGGCACTTACCCCCTCCCGGGGTGGGCTGGGCACCTCCATGCCGCTCAGGTGAGAAGCGGGTGCGCTCTGCCTCGGAGCGACACCCGGGTCTGTTCCGCACCCGCCGATTCGCCATGGGGCCTGGGTGGCCCGATTGCCCTTTGGCCTCTGGACCCTGCCCGCTTTCCCCAGAGCGCACTTTCCTTGGGCGTCTGATAAGATAAGTTTCACACAAGCATGGATTTTGTCTTTGCCTCCGCCAAGGTACCACGGGGGTGCCTGCCACTGGTCCCTCCCTAGCTGTGAGCAGAACTGGGAGTCTGCCTGGGTCTCAGCCGCGTCTCCTGTTAGTTCTTTGTGCTTCCTCTCACCCACGTGGACTAATTGTCCGTTTGGAGGAAAGAGCAAATAAAATACTTTTACAGGCGGACAACGTAATTATTCCTAAGTACACCTACCGGCATTAAACAAGTCAATAACATATTCAACAAAGGTGTTCATTTCAGAATCACCTCTACTGAGAAAAAACGAAGGAGGGAGCGGCTGAATAACGATCACAGGCTAATTAGGAAATTATGATCAAAGGATATGAATAATGATCAAAGGATCATAATGAAAATTACGTAAGAATGTGGCAGCACGTTATGAACGTTACTCGAAGTCACCGAAGCGAGACGTACCAGGGCCCTGGGCGCCATGTGTTGGCATGTGGGTGGCAGCCCGAGGGCGCAGCACACGGCGAAAGAACTCGAGGTCCTTATTGCTCCCACCCATCTGCTCCTGACAGTTAGGGGTTCTCTAAAGCAGGGTGTTCCACCCTTTCATCGCCTGGCACACAGAAACCAATTATTAACATTCTGCACACACCATACAGTTGTTTTGCCGTTCTGACATCTTTTTTGTATAACTTTGATTCGTTCCCACTGGATGGCTCTTGTTGTGTTGGCTGTTGGCATTTTGTTATTTGATGGTCTAAGGGAGAGGCCTGTGCCCCTGACTAAATAGTCAGCTATCGCACGTCTGAAGGATTCTCGGGGCGCACGGGTTTACGTCGCTGCTCCAAAGTGCTATGTGGTCTCTGCGGTGCCCCTCGTTGCTTCTGGGGCCCGGCCAGCGGAGTGGCTGTTAGGAAAGAAAGGCATGTGTCCCTCGCCCTGCTGGCTTTGTCACAGAAGAATGGGCCCTGGGCTGGGACAATGTGCTCCTGGCTCTGCTTCAAGCAAGTGAGGCGAGGGCCTCAGGCACACCCAGCCTTCTGCTCTTCAGGCCCCCCTGGGGAGGAGGCAGGGTCCCTTCACAGTGCGTGCAGCCACACTGCCCGCCCGCCACAGCTGCACAGCGGGGGACCCATACACTGCAAGGGACAGGCTCTGTGCAGGTCCTCTCTCCTTTTTAAAAATATGTTCTTATTGATTTCAGAGAGTGGAAGGGAGCGGGAGAGATAGAAACATCAATGATGAGAGAGAATCATTGATCAGCTGCCTCCTGTACGCCTTCTCCTGGGGACGGAGCCCTGACTGGGAATCGAACCGGCAGCCTTTCAGTGCACAGGACATGGCTCCAATCAGCTGAGCCACAGGCCAGGGCTCTCTCTCCTCTTTTGCTGGAAGTCCATGCTGCACCACTAGAGCCAGGTGTGTGAACTGTCCATTCTCAGTGACCTTGAGTCATACACTGGTCTCTCCCCGAGGTGGCACTATCCTGCCCTTTAACTTGGCTGCACAGCCTGGCCACCCAGTCAACAGTGAACTATCAACATTCATATCTCTATTAATAGTCTGTACAAGGCAATCTAGGCTTTTCCATCACACTCCTCAAAACTCTCCCAGCCTCTTCCCCCACGCCCAATGCCAAAGCCATTCCATATATTTAGGTATTTGTTAGCGCTTCCCCCACTCCCCAGTACCAAGGTGGGTATGAGTTTCCTCTGGCTGCTGTAACAACCATCACAAACTTAGTGGCTTACAACAACACACGCTTATTACCTTATAATCCTGGAGGTCATGACTGACCCAGTTTCACGGGGCTACAATCGGGTGTCAGCAGAGCCGCGTTCCTTCCTGGAGGCTGCAGGGGGAATCCGTTCCCTTGCATTTTCCAGCTCCGGGAGGCCGCCTGCCTTCCTTGATCGTGGCCCCTTCCCCGTCTTCAAAGCCGGCACCGGAGACTGAGTCTTTCTTGTGTCTCTCTTGTGCTGCTGTCTTCCTGCTTCTCCCTCTTCAATGTGGTTGCTCGAATAATCCAGCGTAATCTCCCATCTCCGAGTTACATGATTAGCAACCTTAACACCACCTGCACTTTCCATTCCCTTTGTCATGTGACATAACATAGTGCGGGGGGGGGGGGGGCATTATTCTGCGACCATAGCTCTCTCTGTTTGCTCCTAAAGACCCTGGAGAGCTGGTCCAGCAGGCCTTTCAGCTCCCAGGGAGTGCGCTCTGCCTCCCACTGGCATGCCACCTGGCTGGCTGGCCACAAGGCTCGGAGTTTGACAACATTAATCACCTCTGGATGTCTTGCCTGCCTTCCTCTGAGTCGACCACAGCAACAAAGTCAAGCTGATGGCAAAACCGAGTTCCTACCTGCTGTTTCTTCTGCTTGAAACCTCCTCCCCCGGGTCTCAGCTGAAACGCCACCTCCTTGGGGAGGGCCTCTGTGGAGGAGAGACTGCTCCATGAGGTGACCGCTGCCGGACCCACGAGTGGACCTGGGCCAGTGGGGGAGGCAGCTTCCTGTACCCCACCCCTACCTTGAGGCTGTGTGATCATAACTGATGTTCATTCGGGCATATACCAGCCCTCTTCCCTTATCGCCTGCTCTGCGCTGGTCCCTGAACAGGCCGTTGTTCTCACCTGGTCCAGCCCGTCATTTCCCAGACCTGTGGCATTCACGGACTAGCACCCGTGACTACTCAAACCTCCCCCCATCCCCCCTCCCCCCATGACTATATAATTTGTTGGCATTTGCCAAGCAGCACGGGAAGTCATTTCATATTGCAGCCACCCAGGACATGCCTCGGATGTGAGTTTCCCTTAATAGACCCTATTAATGACCAGACTGGAGTGGCCGGCCCCTGTCTTCCACTTATAGGGGTGGCTTTTCAGGCTCAGGGCCTTACCATGGTGGTACAAACATCCTCCCTGCGACCACCCTTTTGAAAGTAAACCCACTCTCGCCTGACATTGTCTAACACTTTGCCCCGAGTGCTATCTGAAATGATCTTAGGAATGTGCTTTTGACTGTTAGATCCATTGTATCCACTGCTGGGCACATAGTAGGTGCTCAGAAATATTGGTTGAATGAATGGCATCTCACCTGTGATGGCCTCGTGGTCACTGCATCTTCCTGAGTCTCTCTCGAATTCCTCCTCCCTGCTGGGCCTGACCACTGCTGGCTTTGCAGGGCCGTCATTATTTCTTATCGACTGGGTGCCCTACCCAAGTTCCACCCCATTCTCATTACGGCCACACCAGCTCTGAAACTCAGAGGTCACAAAAACACCGGCATTATCTAGAGGTCAAAGTTCTCACTTAATTTGGCTCCTAAGGACCCACAGATTCTAGGTAAGCTTCCCACCTCTTTCTGGCTTCACCTTCAGACCAATCCGGAGTTCCCCTAAACACCTCCACACCTCACCTGGAATAGCCATCCTACACTTTCCAACTGCATCTTCTCCAACTGGAGAAATCCTTTTTGTCTTTCCTAATTCCACATCTTCCTTCAGTGCAGCCATAGCACCAGGCCCATCCCTTTTTCTTCTGGTTGGATTTTACTGGCCTGGGTAAATGCACACATCTATAAATTCTCTCATATGTAGCCACCTGAGTCTATAGGAAGCTGACCATGAGCTCATACCAATATCTCCAGCTCTACTCTAATACCATGTGGATCTTTCTAGACTCCCTCTCATGGTTTATCTGTAACTTACCACTGCAACAATGAGATGGTTGCCTCCATCTGCCATCCATTTACTTGGTTGTTAGATCTCAGTATACATGTATAGTACAGGTTTCTCACTGTATGTTACCTGTGAATTTATTTGCCCTCAAAATCAAAGCTCATTCCCAAGCACTTAAAAGTTAACTAAATGCTTCATGATCTCACTCAGATGTGGAATCTAATGAACAAAATAAACTGATGAACAAAAATAGATCCAGAGACATGGAAGCATAGAACAGACTTCAGAGGGAAGACGGGGGAGGGTGGGTAGGTGGGAAGAGATCAAAGAACTTAAATGCATATATGCATAACCCATGGACACAGACAATAGGGTGGTGAAGGCCTGGGGAGGGCAGTGGGAGTGGGCTAAAAGGGGTCAATGGAGGAAAAAGGAGGGCATATGTAATACTTTCAACAACAACGATTTAATTTAAAAAATTAAATAAATAAATTAAAAAATAACTAAGTGTTTAATATACCCCAGGCACTGATCTAAACACATCATTGAATTCTCATAACCAACCATGTGAGACATTTATTATTACTCCCATTTAACAGAAGAGGAAACTGAGGTACAGAAAAGCCAGAAGGTACAAAAAAGTTCAAGCCAAGATATGCAATTACTAAGTGGCAGAACCAAGGTTGACCCCGGGGGTAGACCCCCAGAGTCATGGACTCCACAGCTTTCCTGTGTATGAGACGTTGCAGGTAACCTGAGCTGAATTAATAACACCACAGTCCCTTGTCTTCCCACACGCCAGCCTTACGGCTCCCCAGAGTCGAGAGCTTCCATCTTTGGCTGTTTTTGTGGCCACTCCACACTGCAGATCCCTGCTGCAGAAGGTCAAGGATGGTTCAACCCCAGCATTTTGCTATTTACTTGGTCTGTGTCTTCAACACTCTTATAGGTTATTTAATTGATCATTCTCCCCCCACAAAAGCTGTGCCCAATCCCACTTCTGTCCCACCTGGTTCTGAGCTTTTGCCCGCCCCCCCCGCCACCCAATACCAGATTTTCTATTCAGTAGGTGTTCTCTCCACTTTCCTTTCCTACGCCTCAAAGTTTTCTCCATCTTCTTGCACATGCCCTCTTCACACACCCAGGTCTCTATGCAAAGCTTCTAACTCTGCTGCATCTGTGGGGCACACCCACTTCCCTCCCTCCCTCCCCATCTCACCTTTAGGACCTCTCGGTGTTCCCTACGTACCTGAAGACATGCAGAGGTTTCCCCAATCTCAAATTTAAAAACTCGTAACTTTGCAACCACCTCATCTCTCCTTTCTCCCCCTCTTCCAGAAGATACTGCTTGAGTGCCTCCTTCATGCCTGCTCCAGGCAGTGAGGACTCTGGGATCAACAAACCCCTGTTCTCAATGGGCTTACACTCCAGTGCAGTCAAACTGCTTGGAGCAGCAGGGAATACCCCCCTCCTCCCACCTGCTCATAGAAAAGCAGCACATCTTGGTGAAAAATGATCACATTTGTTTTATTGAGTATTCAGAGGCAATTCCACTGTCCTCTAACAGTATAATTTAGGATTAACAATCCCTGACTTGGTTCAAGTCTCCGTAGGGACCTGCTCTCCACCTTCCTGGACATCGTTGCTTGCGGCCGCACACTTTCCCGGAGCGGTGATGCTGGAGGTGGATCTGACAAGAGGATGAATTCTGCTCTGAACACAGGCCCGTGGCCAAATTGGATTCCTTCTCTCTCACCGCCACACTAATGCTTTTTGTCCTAAAAGCCGGTGTTACAGGAGCCACGCAAAGGCTAACCCCGCCATGGCGGGAGGACGGCTGCTCACTGTGACTTGGGCCTGGGGAGGGGGCAGTCTGGCTTTCGTAACTGCACGGAAGCCCTTTGGGGCCTGCATCCCACACTGGACTGTCCTAGTTCTGGATATTTATAGACAACTGTTACTCAGAAAAAAAACCCAAGAAGGGGGCTCCACGCCACCGACCACTTAGCAGGCGCCTCCTCCCGAGTTACTGCTCTGAGGCGGAGGGTGAAAGCTCCTTTAGTTCCTCCGGACGTTCCTCGGCCACGGCCTTCAGCGCCTCTGAAACTGCCCTTAGATTCTCCGACACGGACTGCAGTTTCGCCGGAAGTTCCTTTAGTCCCCCTGACGCAGACTTCAGTTCCTCCGGAAGTTCCTTTAGTCCCTCCAACGCGGACTTCACTTCCTCCGGAAGTTCCTTTAGTCCCTCCGACACCAAGTTTAGTTCCTCCGAGACGGACTTGAGCTTCTCCGGAAGTTCCTTCTGCTCCCCCGGAAGTTCCTTCCGTTCCCCCGGAAGTTCTGTCTCCTCGGGAAGTTCCATTTCCTCCGGAAGTTTCTTGCGTTCCTCCGGAATCTCCTTTAGCTCCTCATTTTCTGGGTACACCTCGGACACATGATTCCTCTTGGCGAAGGTCTGGTTGATCTCCATGAATGTCTTGCCCTTGGTCTCGGGGATCACCAGGAACACGAAGGCGGTGGTGAGAAAACACACCCCACCAAAAATGATGAAGCTGTAGGGCCCGAGGCCCTCCTGCGGGAAGGGGAGCCAGGCTCACTTTCTGGAAGAGGTTCTCCCTTTCCTGCGTGAGGATGTCGGGGGCCCAGGGCCCCCAGGTCACACTTACCTGAATGAAGGGGAAGAGCAAGCCCACCGAGAAGTTGCAGAGCCAGTGGACGCTGCCCCCCACCATGTAGGCCGAGGACCGGGAGGACTGCAGGAAGATCTCGGTGATGATCAGCGCGGGGATGGGACCTGCGGGGCGGAAGAGGAAGAGCTGCACTCGCTGAAGGCAGAGCACGCCCACCGAGGGTCCTGGAGCCCCTGCTGGGTGCCAGGGGCCTCGGGGTATGGTGCAGGGCAGGCCTGGCGAGTCTCCAGGACTCGGGGTGCAGCAGCAGGGTGAGAAGGCCAGAAGCCAGAGTTCAGCACAGTATGTGACATCCTACCATGTCCCCAAAGGGCTGACCATCTGTTAGGCTCTCAACCCCAATCCCACGGGGCAGCATGAAATCCTCCGGGGCAGCGTGTTTCAGCCTACACGGCTGCTTTACTATTTCTGCTCTAAGTAGGCTCTGCCCACACCCCGTTGCAGCAGGAACAGGGGTCCCCAGAGCTCCTCCAGGGAGCTCAAGCCGGGAGCTCCTACGGCTGATGGTGTGGGAGTGGGCAGTGGAAGCAGAACCAGCTCTGGGTACATACTGGGCCCCAGGGCATGTCCTATGACGTAGATGAGGACACAGGCGATGCTGAGGTAAGGCATCCAGGAGATGGTGGTCTGTGGGGGGAACAGAGTTGGGTCACACAGGGCAGCACAGAGATAGCCTGGGACAGGGAGCGCCAGGAATCTCAGCTCCCAGAGGTCCGGCTGCTCTGCCCAGGCGGAGCAAGGATGGCACCGGACTCCTCCTTCAACAGGAGGTGCCACCTCTTGCCACTGGAAGTGGGCAGTGGGCTGCAGGGGGTTGGGCGTGGGGGCCGCACCCTCTCACCTGCAGAACCAGAGCGGCCGTGAGCACGCAGCAGGCGGAGCAGCAGATGGAGAAGCCCAGCAGCAGCAGGATTCTCCTCCCCAAAAGCTCCACCACGAACACCTGGAGGGGAGGGGCCAGGAAAAGCGGGGGCTCAGGAGCCATGAGCCACCCCCCCACACACACACCTCCCAGCCTGGAGCGGCCTTTGCAGGAAGCTCCTTGCCCGCCCATTGTGTACACCCCTCTGAGGGGCACCTTGAGGAGCCCATGTGTGGTGTGCCCCGGGGGGGTGTCCCTGCATGGCCAGCGGGCCCAGCACTGCGCAGTCCAGGAGTCCCCTTTGCTACGTCATGTTGGGGCCCTGGCATGGGCAGTGGCCTCCATGAAGCGCCACTCCCACAGTGGGAGCTTTGGGGCCGGGGGCGGGGTCGTCTCCATCTTTGAAGAGCCATAGGCCAGCTCCCGTAAGAGACAGGCTGTCACCTGAGCAGAGCCCAGAGGTGACACGTGAAGGGACCGAGGGCTCCTTCCTGGGCCACCCACGAGGCGCCCTCCATCCTGGGGCAGCCGAGGGTACTCAGCTCCAGGGCACACTCACGGCTAAAATGCTTATCGCCACGTTGACAGCCCCCGTGCCCGCCGTCACATACTGGACGTCATCTTCTGCCACCCCCGCGTTCTTGTAGATCTCGTCCGCGTAGTAGTAGATCTGGAAGGCAACCTCGAGGCTGGTGGGCTGGCCAGGCCACCGCCTGCCCAGAGCCTGCGGCCCCACCCCAGGTCCCCTCACTCCAGGCCGCCCCCACCCCAGGCCACCCCAGTCCCAGGCCGCCCCCTACCGCGTTCACTCCCGACAGCTGCTGACCGCCCATGAGGACGATGATGGAGATGAGCTGCCAGCGCAGGGACCTGATCCTGAACAGCTTCACTATGGAGATGAAGCCCGCAGCCTTCTCGGCCTCGGCCTCCAGCCGGATCTCCTCCATCTCCTCTTCCACGTCGTCCCAGCCACGCACCCTCTTCAGGGCTGAGGGACGAGGGGGCAGTGTCTGAAGCGGCCCACGGCTTCCCCGGAGCAAAGACGCTACAGCCCTGTCCTCCCCACCCCCAGCCCCCCCGCCTCCCCCAAGAGAGTCTCACCTTTCCTGGCCGCTTCATGGTTTTTCTTCTGAACCAGCAGGTACCTGGGGCTCTCCGGGAAGAAGGGCAGCAGCAGGAGCTGCACCGCCGCGGGGATCCCAGTCACCCCGAGGAGGATGGGCCAGCCTGCAAGGGGGATGGGCGCCACTCTCAGAGGCCCCAGCCAAGCACCCCAACAGCGCCCAGCCGGCCACTCTGCCCCATCACCCGGATGGGTTCTCCTGGGAGCGGCCTTGCCATCCCCGTGTCCCCAGCACCCAGGAGGGCGCTTAACGAACACTCTGCGGATGCGTACAAGAGGGGCGGTGATGACCCGCCAGTGCCCACCTCCAGGCGGACAAAGTGAAAAACTGACAACCCCAAGTGCTGGCGAGAATGTGGGCAACTGGGAAGTCTCCATGGTCGCCGTGTGGACATGTGGCGTCCTTGGAGGACAGGCCAGCGGAGCTGGGGGTGCTGGGCCCCTCAGCTCTGACCCCACTGCATGCAAACTAGAATGGGCAGAGCACCCCCGACTGTTGAATAAAACCCGGGAGCGATGCCAGCCCATGTGGTAGAGTGGGAACACAAGTCATGGTAAGTTCACAACATGGATTCTACGCTGCACTGGCAAGGAAGCCAGACTCACAGGCGCCGTCTCACCAATGCCAGGCCGGGCGCCATCGCCTACCTGGTGGGCCCTGCCGCAGAGAGTCAGAAATGGAACATTAACTCTGTCTTGGCCCTGGTATGGACGCCCCATCGGGCCAGGAGGAAGCCAGGTGGCTTCGTGCTCCCTCAAAGCCACCTCACCCCGGTCCTAAGAGGGGCTAGAGCCGTGGTCGGCAAACTGCAGCTTGCGAGCCACATGCGGCTCTTTGGCCCCTTGAGTGTAGCTCTTCCTAAGCCTTAGGAGCACCCTAATTAAGTTAATAACAATGTACCTACCTATATAGTTTAAGTTAAAAAAATTTGGCTCTCAAAAGAAATTTCAATCATTGTGCTGTTGATATTGGCTCTGTTGACTAATGAGTTTGCTGACCACTGGGATAGAGCATGTCAGCCAGTCTGTCACCAGCACCTCGTGGGGCCAGGGCAGCGTGGGGGCCGGAGGGACAGCCAGCTGAGCAGAGAGAAAAGCCCAGCTCACAGAATGCCCGTCCACCGAGCAGAGGCAGGGCTGTGGCCCGGAGACGGCTGCTCTTACCTTCCTCGTTTGCAAGGAGATTCCGAAGGCCCAGGATCTGGGCCACGAGGATGCCCACGGTGATGAAGAGCTGGGGCACCACCCCCAGGGCTCCCCTCAAGTTCTTGGGGGCCAGCTCCCCCAGGTACATAGGGACGACGTTGGAAGACAGACCTGGAGGAGGGTGAAACGACAGGATCAGGAAGCACTGGTGTGGCGGGGACGGGCCGCGGCCTCCACACGCTTGTTCTCACTCAGCAGTCACGTAATTGGGCTGAAACTTTCAGAAAACTGCCCAAGGAAGCAAACACCCCTTTTCATTCTTGGTCCTCTGAACTTGGAGGAAGGAGAAAGTAGTCTGACCAGAGAGGCTCATGGACCGGGGCCTCACTTTCTTGACTGGTGTCACCTGTGGGCACAAGCCAGCCTGCCTTCAGGTCTCCCCCTAACTGGCTTGGTCTCGGAGAAGAAAAGCCCGAGTCTCCCCTGTGCTCAGTTAACTTCAGGTAAGGGGTTCGCTGACATCAGCACAATTGTCTGTCCCTGTCCCCGTGTTTGGAAGGAGAAACAGAGTTACTTGGCAAGTGGAGCAGGTAAGTGAGGTGCCCAGGGTGCGGGGGGAGGGGTAAGGGTGTTCACCCTCGGGTGCCCACCTGCAGGTGCCTGGCCCAGCAGTGGTGCCTCCTGACTCCACCCCTCACTCACCTGGAGCGGCCTGGCGGACACTGCCTACGGGAGAGCATGGGCTCCAGGGGGGCCAGCACAGGCTCTCCCCACCCCTCTTCCATCGGAAGCCGCTGTAGGGGGTTTCCCATCACCACCATCAGGACAGCCTGGTGGCCCAGGTCTGCAGGGTTTGCAGAGCAGCTCCAGGGCTCCCAAGGGGAGAGGCCGCAGGCAGGCCCTTCCCCTGCCCAGCAGGTGGGCATGGAGGGAGGGAGTGAAATGGAAGCCACGATGAGCCCTTTGCAAACTCTCAGTTCTTTATAAAAGTGGAGAGGTTGCTGCCATTAACTCCTTCCATTAGAGCAGTGGTTCTCAACCTTCCTAATGCCGCGACCCTTTAATACAGTTCCTCATGTTGTGGTGACCCCCAACCATAAAATTATTTTCGTTGCTACTTCCTAACTGTAATTTTGCTACTGTTATGAATTGTTATGTAAATATCTGATATGCAGGATGTACTTTCATTGTTACAAATTGAACATAATTAAAGCATAGTGATTAATCACAAAAACAATATATAATTATATATGTGTTTTCCGATGGTCTTAGGCGACCCCTGTGAAAGGGTCGTTTAACCACCAAAGGGGTCGCGACCCACAGGTTGAGAACCGCTGCGTTAGAGGGACCCATGCATTTGGTTGTTCCTCAAGCTTTTTTGGCCACAACCCACAGTAAAAGCTACAGAAATACATTTTACATTGCAACCCAGGTCTCATTCGTACTCAGATAGATAATTGGAACCGAAGTTTCAAAAGATAGTGACACAGTGGACTCTATTCAAAAAACAAAATATTGCTCACTGCCTGAGCCGGTGTGGCTCAGTGGATAGAGCGTCGACCCTCAGACTGAAGGGTCCCCGGTTCGATTGCGGTCAAGGGTACACACCGGGGTTGTGTGGAAGGCAACCAATCAGTGTCTCTCTCACACTGATGTTTTGCTCTCTCTCTCCCCCTCCCACTCTCTCTAAAAGTCAATGGAAAAATATCGGGTGAGGATTAATCACACACACGCACACACACAGACACACACACACAGAAACATTGCTCTCTAAACAGATATCACCACCCTCTCGCTGGTCCCGGCCTGCTGTTGAGAACACACCGAGATAAAGGATTGGGGTGGAAGGACCCTCCGGAACCTAAGATTCTGTGTCTCAGTCTTTCAAAGAACAGCTTGCTTCACAGGAAACATCAGGGGAGATCCGCCTACTGTCCGCACTGGAGCCTGGCTCACGACAGCACAGAGGGACAGCGTGGTCTGGCCTCAGAGACCCCAGGTTGGCCCCTGTCCTCCCTCCTGGTGACGGTTGTCAATCACAGCTCAGCAGTGCAGTGCTGCCTGGCTTACCTGCACAGATGCCCACCAGCAGCCTGGAGAGAATGATTATCTCAAATGAGTGCATAGCTTCACTGGAACCCATCAAGATGGCAGGCACGATGGAGAAGACGTTGTTCAGCAGCAAAGTCCCTTTCCTGCAGAGGACAGCACGTCAGCCAGGCCGGCCCTGGCCAGGCAGCCCCGGGGGTTAGAGCATCGTCCTGAGACACCAAGGTTGTGGGCCCCACTCCAGTCAAGGCACATGCAAGAAGCAACCAATGAATGCATCAATAAGTGGAACAACAAATCAATGTTTTTTTCTCTCTCTCTCTCCCCCCCTCCTTCCTCTTTCTAAAATCAATACATTAAAAACAAAACAAAAGTAAAAACCAATTTGGTCTAAGGTTCACCAAGTGTGTGCCTGGTGACAGCAGGATCCAGGATCCAGGAATACAGTACAAGGTTTTGCAATCATGGGCTGACATGATTTGGGTATAATCTGAAAACTCAACTGGGTAAGAACATTAGAAGAAAAGTATGAGCCAACCTCACTTACCAACATAGATGCCAAAGGCCTCAGATAGAATTCTTTGGCATATATAAATACCATATTAAAGATTATACTGGAGCCCTAGCTGATTTGGCTCAGTGGGTAGAGTGTTGGCTGGCGGACTTAAGGGACCCAGGGTTCAATTCTGGTCAAGGGCACATGCCTGGGTTGCAAGCTCAATCCCCAGTAGGGGGCATGCAGGAGGCAGCCGATGAATGTTTCTTATCATTGGTGTTTCTCTCCTCCCTTCCTCTCTGAAATCAATAAAAAATATATTTTTAAAAAAGATTATACTGGGGAAAATATAAGATTATCAATTGAAGCTGCAAAAGAAGTCCATAAAATTTGATATTATGATTTAAAAAAACAGCCTTAAACTATAAATAGAACTTCCGTAAGCTGATAAAGGTGAAGTCTCCTACAAACCTATGACAAACATGAAAGCAATGCCAAGGAGAATTTTTTTCAGGGATTTTGATAAAATGATTTCAAAATTAACACAGAAGAGTAAAGGGACATGAATAAGACATTTAATAATGGACCTTTCACATGGAAAAAATTAGGGTTTTTTTAGTTCTTTCCTATCAATAGTCACTGTATTTTTATTTTTTATTGAATTTATTGGGGTGACACTGGTAACAAAATTATACAGATGTTAGGTGCAAAAAAATTAGCTGTCTCTCACCACTCACCATATACAAAACAAAATTCCAAGTCTATCTGGGAAAAACAAAACCGTTGAATTATTTTTTAAATCACAGAATACTATCCTTATGTCTCCAGGAAGGAAAAAGGCTGTCTTAAGCCCTGACTGGTTTGGCTCAGTGGATAGAGCGTCGGCCTTCGGACTGAAGGGTCCCTGGTTCGATTCCGGTCAAGGGCACGTACCTTGGTTGCGGGCACATCCCCAGTAGGGGGTGTGCAGAAGGCAGCTGATCGATGTTTCTCTCTCATTGATGTTTCTAGCTCTCTATCCTTCTCCCTTCCTCTCTGTAAAAAATCAATAATATACATATATATTTTAAAAGGCTGTCTTAAGACAACAAAAACTGTAAATTAAAGTTGACCACTTGAACAATGAAAATTTTTATGTTAAAAAATACTACTGTATGTATGATTAAAAAATAAAACAACGGATTGAGAAGCTGTTTGCCTGATATAACAGAGGACAGTGTGGTGGTGCCTTGCACCAGCTCAGAAGTGAAACTGCCCCCAGCTGTGTCATCTTGGGTTGCTGCAGCATCTCTCTGCGCCCCGTTTTCCCGTCTTTGAAAAGGGGATGGCCTTTGGAAGGATTAGAGGAATGAATAACCCTAAAAGCACTCAAGATAAAGCCTGGCACAGAAAATGCTAGTTGCTGCTGTTATTTAAGGAACACCTGTGAATCGTTAAGAAAACCATACACAGTGAAATAGCATTCATCACATTCCCAAGCAGACAGCTGACCCAGCCGTGTTCAGCTCCATTGTGGACGGAACCGAAAGTCCCTCAAGGAGGAGGGTCCTACAGATCCCACTGTGACTTGACCGGGGTCCTGCTCCCCGAGGCCCACAGGGAACACTGTGAGTTCAATGCCAAGCTCCCAGGAAGACCGGAGGACCTGAGGTACCAGAGCAGAGGCTGTATGTTCCTATTCGCAGGCTCTTTAAAAAAAAAAAAAAAAAAAAAATATATATATATATATATATATATATAATATATATATTTCTTTATTGATTTCAGAGAGGAAGGGAGAGGGAGGAAGAGATAGAAACATCAATGATGAGAGAGAATCATTGATTGGCTGCCTTCTGCACAGCTCCTACTGGGGATCAAGCCCAAGACCCAGGCATGTGCCCTTGGCCGGAATCGAACTCGGAACCTTTCAGTCCGCAGGTCGACGCTCTATCCACTGAGCCAAACCGGCCAGGGCTCGCAGACTCTTTTTGAAAAGAATTGGAGAAAGAACCGAAGTCCGGGTTCTGGCCTTGCCTTGACTCCTGAGCTATTAAGATCTGTGGCCAAGAACGGGCACTTGATCCCGCTCAGCCTCCCTGCACTCATCCGTGAAGAGCGGGGTGAGGGGTGGAGCTCTTAAATGCTGTTTAGCACAAGGCTGGTCTCTCGGGCCCACGCAATTTACATGGGGCAGTGGGATGACTTAGGGACCTTTTTTGGAATCAAATAACAGAACTTCCAATGCTTCCAGAATCAGGGGCAAAGATACAAGCTCCACCCTTGACAGCCACTACACTCCCAGTGAAAGGGGCCCTGGGGCCACACGGTGTCACCAGGAAGTGCCTGGTAACCCCAGCCATTTCAGAGTTTCACAGGAATTTAGTTTGGGCTAAATTTTTCATATTCCTTGTTCTCAAGGTGGAAGAACAAGGGGGCAGAGTTCAAGAACCCCGTGCTGTGATTTATGTTGGGACTGGCCTCTTGGCCATGGCATCTAGGATTTGACTCTTCAAAGGCAAGAAAGAGAAAGAGAGAGAGAGAGAGAGAGAGAGAGCGAGCTCAGTTTTGGTTTTGGTACAAAACTATCCACACAAAAACAAACAAACAAGCAAACACAAAACCTTCCAGGTTAGGGAGCAGAGACCGTGGGAAGAGGCCTGGCCCTGGAGTGCTCTGCTCACTCTGTGTCCGCCCGGAGCCTGAGATCTGCCACTTCCTCTTCAGCCCCAAGACCTGGCCTACGACCCCAACATTTGGCCAATGTCTGGTCTTAAGACCACATCACGAAACAGAAATCCGCTCCGTGGCTTCGCCTCACCTTACAGTAAGGTTTCCTCGGGAGGCTAGGTCTTAACACCTTTCGTACCGCTCACGAGCTTTCTCGTGTTTCCCGCGCCATCTGTTATGGACCTTAGATGTCAACACACTGTCTTGTCCACATCAAATGAAGCGATCTCATTGGTGGAAACCGTGCAGGTCAATCTACGAAAAACTATATAATTGCACGAACCCATAAAGCATTGCAGTTACATTGTATTTTGGTCATTCGAAAAGTCTTCGTCTTCAAGTTCCTGGCGCTTTTAGAAAATGTTTTACGCAGTACCATACGTTAAAAAAGTACTAGGAACTTTAATTGTTTAATTTTTTTGTAAATAAAAATGTTATAATTATTGAAAAACAACACCTAAAGTGCATTATGATCTGTAGTTATGATGATTTAAATAACGTGCAGTTTGCCCAAAAACGTGCGGTCCCTGGCGTATGTCTTAGAGATTTCTATGCGGTACGAACTGTGTTAAGCTCCGATAGGCTGTATGCGTTTTGCGAAGTTGAACGTGCACCTCTCCTTACCTCCCAAGTTTATTCACCAAGAAGCCGACCATGAGGGACCCAACGAGGCCGCCAAAGGGGAACATGGACACAGACAGAGACCACAGAAGCGTCAAGGAGAAGTCGCTCAGGTAGTAAGTGGTCCGATCAAAGTAGGTCTCATTGTAAAATGCTTTCATGAGCTGGAGAATGAAGCAAAACAGAAGGCCCCCATAATGTGACCCGGTTTTGCAGAAAGAGCAACGTAAGCTGTTGGGCCCACGAGGGGACAGCCTGGGCACGCAGAGATGGACATTGGTAGATGGAGGAGAGTGGGGAGGACAACGGTGTATTAACAGCAAGGCGCAGGGGCCCCTGGGGAGGGCCTCGAGGCCTCTGGGAGGCAAACTGCCTGGATGTTTCTAACACCAGAGAGGACTGACTCCCGTCTTCCAGTCCAGTAGGTGATCTCTGCCGCTCCGGACTCCTGCGTAGATGGCAAGGCTGCGGGAGATCAAGGCCAGCCCCCCGGGGGTCCAGCCAGGCCTAGGCCCTTGGCTCATCCCCCTGCCTGTGTCCGCCAGTCCCCTGGGTCCTGCGTGGTGTCCCTTTCCTCCAGGACCCATTGTGTGCCCTCCACCTGTGTGCAGTCCCACCCTGTGCCCCCCACCCCCACCCCCAGGGCCCGGGCTGCCCCAAACCCACCTCCCTGGGTCGTGGGGGCCGGGTCTCGATCCCCGCAGAGACCTACCTCGGAAGGGGAGTTGATAGCGGCCACATTGTAGCCGTACTGGAAGGAGGACCCGAAGGCCGAGATCAGCGTGGCTAGGACAAGCACCAGCGTCAGCCTCTGCGGGAGGAGAGGTCACGGTGAGGTCAGGAGGCGGGGGGGCGGAGGGGGGGCGATTTGGTTCCATGTCTTGTAGGGAGACGGAATGGAACCGGAAGATCTGCATCTTTCATCGGCTCCCTGGTTTTGAAACCCGCCCCCTGCTCACCTGGGTTAGGACAGGCTGGGGGGCTGTCCTGTATGCATTGTAGGAGCACCCCTCTCCCATCTGTGACAACCCTAATGTCTCCAGACATTGCTACATGCCCCCCACCCGCCGGTTGAGATGCACTGGGTCAGAGAGACACCGAGGGACCTATTGGAACACCCCATCTAGTGTCTGAGTGGCTTCCGGGCATTCCTGCTGCGTGGCTGCATTTGCCAACCGCCCTAGAACTCAGAGAGGAAAAACGCAAGCGATTTACATGATTTAGGGCCACTGAGTAAGTCCCCGAGCCCCTGCACTTTCGCTGTAACAGGCAGAGGGCGCAGCGAGAAGCTGTTTACATACAGACTCCTGGGGACCCTGACACACACATAACCCCTGACACTCGAGGAAACCGAGCCTTCACCTAAGGCAGTCCTTCGTGCCAAGCGGGAGAAAAATGAAAGCGGCAAGAACTTTGCTCCTAGACTCTACAGATCTCACTTTGAATTTGCCCACTGCCACCTTCCAGCTTAAGTTCCACCATCTTCAGTTTAATCTTTATTTATTTTTTAAAAATATATTTTATTGATTTTTTACAGAGAGGAAGGGAGAGAGATAGAGAGCCAGAAACATAGATGAGAGAAAACATCGATCAGCTGCCTCCTGCATACTCCCCACTGGGGATGTGCCCGCAACCAAGGCACATACTCCTGACCGGAATCGAACCTGGGACCCTTCAGTCCGCAGGCCGACGCTCCATCCACTGAGCCAATCCGGTTTCGGCTAATCTTTATTTTTTTTAAAAAAAAATTTATTGATTTGAGAGAGAGAAACGTCAATGTGAGAAAGATCAATCAGGCCACCTCCCACATGAGCACCAACTGGGGATTGAACCTGCTCCCGGGGCATGTGCCCCAACCAGGAACCGAACCTGCCACCCAGGATGATGCCCGGGATGATGCTCCAACCAGTGAGCCACACCAGCCAGGGCAGTTTCCTCATCTTTTTTTTAAAAATATATTTTATTGATTTTTTACAGAGAGGAAAGGAGAGAGATAGAGAGTTAGAAACATCGATGAGAGAGAAACATCGATCAGCTGCCTCCTGCACACCCCCTACTGGGGATGTGCCCGCAACCCAGGTACATGCCCTTGACCGGAATCGAACCCGGGACACCTCAGTCTGCAGGCTGATGCTCCATCCACTGAGCCAAACCGGTCCCGGCAGTTTCCTCATCTTTAAAATGAGGATGGTAACACTCCCAGAGTTACTGCAAGGATGAATTAGAAAAGCATCCAGCCGCAGAGAGAATCTGCTGACGGGGCTGGGCCCAGACACGGCTGTTGGAACCCTCCATTCAAGACCTTCATTCACACACCCCCTGCTGTGTAGGGCACAGGCCCCTCGGGGGGCAAGCTGGGTGCTCCTGTGGTCCTGTGGGCAGTGTCCCGTCTGATCTAAAGAAGACCTCCTGTGAGAAGTGAGGAGCAGGACAGAGAGAGAACAGGCCACCCCTGCCTCGTGGTCGTGATGCCCTGAGGACAGAGGAGTCAGCCCACACAGAGCAGGAGCGGACCAGCCAGGAGCCCTGGTCAGGCACAAAGCTGCAAGTGAAACTCCGCCTTCTCCTCCTCCAGCCGCCAAACGAATGAGCCACGGTAATTCCTCAGAAGCTCTGGTGAGGGAGGTCAGAGCCGCAGACAAGCAGCCTGTGAAGGAGCAGTGGGCTCCAGTTTCCCGTCCTCAGTCCTCACCAGTCTCTGGGGTGAGTGTGACCAAAGGGGGGGCAGGTGATGGTGCCCAGGAGGCAAGGCGGGTTCCAGGGCTGTTGCCACCTTACCCTGTATTTTCTAAAGGCAGGAGGCACACCCACACACATACCCACATGCACCCCACCTGAGATGCAGGACATGTGGGCCCTTCTCCCTCACTGGGATGGTCAAAATCAGTAGGACAGAGAATAATAAGTGTTGACAGAGATGCGGAGAAACCTCCACCATTTCTGGTAGGAATGTAAACCGGCGCAGCCACTTTGGAAAAGTCGGCCAGTTCCTCACTAAATTAAAGGTAAGGTCAGCAAATGACTCAGCAATTCCACTCCGAGGCACAGACCCCAGAGAGATGAAAACATGCTCATAGAAATCTGAACATGAATGTTCACAGCAACATTATTCATAACCGCCCAAAGTGGAAACAACGCAGATGTCCATCCGCCGATGAACGGATAAACATAATGTGCTCTGTCCATACGATGGAATATGTTTTGGCCATAAAAGGGGATGACGCACTGATACACCTACAATATGGATGACCCTTAAGTCCATGGTAAATGAAAGGGGCCAGCGACAGAAGCGACCCACTGCCTGGTTCTAACTCTGTGAACTGTCCGGGACAGGCAAGGCCATGGACACAGAAGATAAATCAGTGGTTGCCTAGGGTTGGGGAGAGGAGGAAGGGAGGGTGGGGAATATGGAGTGGCTAAAAATGAGTGTAGGTTTTTGTGTTTTTTTTTTAATATATTTTATTGATTTTTTACAGAGAAGAAGGGAGAGGGATAGAGAGTTAGAAACATTGATGAGAGAGAAACATCAATCAGCTGCCTCCTGCACGCCCCCCAGTGGGGGTGTGCCTGCAACCAAGGTACATGCCCTTGACTGGAATCGAACCTGGGACCCTTCAGTCCGCAGGCCGACGCTCTATCCACTGAGCCAAACCGGTTCGGCGAGTGTAGGTTTTTTAGGGTTGATAAAAAACGTTCTAAAGCTGCTTGTGGTGGTGGTTGTACAGTTCTGCGAGTCTACGCTGATTGTATACTTTAAACCAGCGGTTCTCAACCTGTGGGTCGCGACCCCTTTGGCGGTTGAACGACCCTTTCACAGGGGTCACCTAAGACCATCCTGCATATCAGATATTTCCATGACGATTCATCACAGTAGCAACATGACAGTTATGAAGTAGCAACGAAAATAATTTTATGGTTGGGTCACAACATGAGGAACTGTATTGAAAGGGCCAGAAGGTTGAGAACCACTGCTTTAAACGATGAGTTGTATGTTATATTCTTACTAAAGGTACTGTATAAGAAAGGCATGTAAAAGAAAGCCAGGGCTTAGATTTCTTTTTTCTCTTCTCGTTCTTTTCTTTCACTTTGGGATTTGGGAGAAACTAGGAACCACCTCCCGTGTGCCCACGCTCCGCTGGCTTCCTGTTTTGCCTCATGCTGGGAACAGTGAGACTCTAGTAAAACCCCCATCTGCAGGGCTCGCCCTCTGGCCGGTGTGAGCGAGGAGGCGGGAAGGAACCTGCCCAGGTCAGCTCCCTTCGGCATCTGTGTCCACTCCCTTCCCACCACCGGAGACACGCTCTGTATAAGACTTTCCGAGTCAGGAATCCCCAGGTAGAATGCAAATATCCCTGGCAAAGTGAGTGTTGTCAACACTGGACGTCATGTTACCACACTGTGGGACCCCAAGTTTTACAAAGAGACAGTGAGGTCCATGTGGAGGGCGGGGGCTGGCGGTGCCTTGTCTTGTCACTGGGTTTCAGAGCACAGCGGCTGCAGCCCAAGAGCATGGGGTCGAATCCCCGCTCTCCTGCTGCTGGCTGTGCGGCCTTGGGCCAGTTGCTGAGCTTCTCTGTGTCCGGTTCCTTCACCTCTAAAATGGGGACAACGAGCCCTAGTCAGTTTGGCTCAGTGGATAGAGCACTGGCCTGTGGACTGAAGGGCCCCAGGTTCGATTCCAGTCAAAGGTACACCCAGTGGGAGGCGTGCAGGAGGCAGCTGATCAATGATTCTCTCTCATTGATGTTTCTAACTCTCTATCCCTCTCCCTTCCTCTCTGTAAAAAATCAATAAAATATATTTTAAAAAAATGGGGACAATGACACTACCTTCCTCACAGGATTGATATGAAGAATAAATGAGTTCATCCCTGGCCGGTTAGCTAAGTGGTTAGAGCGCCAGCCTGTGGACCTTAGGGTCTTGGGTTAGGTTCCCTGTCAAGGGCACATACATCGGTTGCAGGTTCCCCATATCAATGTTTCTCTCTCCCCCCGCCCCTTCATTCCACTCTCTCTAGAAATCAGTGGAGGAAATATCCACAGGTGAGGATTAAAAAGAAAAAGAATAAAGGCGTTCATATACAGAGATGGGCAAAAGGAGACTGACGGTTGTTGGTACGGAAAACGACCTGCCGGGTGTGAGGACTACAAGAGATTTATTAACCAGAAGACGGGCCAGGGGCACGGGGCACTTAGGTACAATCTGGAGGCGCTCACGTGGCCGGCCCTGCGTGCTGTCCTCGGCACGCTTGGCACAGAGTTCTTTATTGTGGGCAATAACCCACGGCTGCCCGCCCTGCATATAAACCGCTCAGAGCCACACCTGTCATCGTTAACTATTGACAGCGAGGACCCGGAGGAAAAGTTGCTTGCTCAACGCCACTGAACTAGTTGGGGGGGAGCAGTAGGGGGGAGGTGGCGGGAGTCACTCCACACACACAAAAAATATGCGTTTTCATTCCATTTCCAAAGCACTTTGGCATTTTTTTTCTAATCCATTTTATTGTTTTCTTTTGACTAAAAGTCTCTTCCTGGCAGAAAGTCCTTGAGGCACATCAGACGGATGCTTTTCTCGTTACATATGAGGAACCCAAAGGCAGTGAGGCCGGGGTCACGCAGCCACCGGGGACAGAGAGCCGGCCAGGCCGGCCCTGGCAGCCCAGCCCCGCTTCCTGCAGCCCTGCTGGTTCCTCCACCGTTCCTTGGCTCCCAAATCTCCCCTCCGCTTGGCTTAATGATTTGCAGATGCTTACAATTAGTCACCAGTGGAGAGTTTTGCTTTGATATCTCCCAGGAAGCTCAGCACCTGCCCAAAGGGGCAGGTCCACCCTCAGGCGGCCCCGGGGGGAGCTGCATTGCCCTGGCTGCTGGAGGCTTCCTTCCCCGGAGAATCGAGGGGGCAGGCAGCTGTGATCTGCCCATACCTTTTGCATGTGACCCTTTTAATTATGTCCTTTCAAATGCATTGTTCACTCTCAGGCACCACCACTGGGGGCGTGTCCGTCTTCTGCACTCACCTGGGGACACACCTGGGCGGTGCATTTCTCCTGGAAGAGGGGACACAGACCAGACCAGGGCCTCCCGTGACCTCCCCAAACCCCTCAGTTCTCGTGGCCTCCCAGTCCCTTTTCGACAGAGTGGCGGGGCTCACACTCCACCAGCACTGTCTTAGTTGTGAAAACCAAACAAGATAATGGTGCTCAGTGATCTCGGAAGCAGTGATTCTCCTTGGGCCGGGAGTGCCACTGGCAGCTGGGGAGGCAGACCAGGGATGCTGCTGCCCCGCCTCCCCACCCCCCAGCACCCCCAGCACCCCCGCACACAGGCAGCACCCACAGCAGAGCATTACCCGGCCCAGAGGTCAACAGTGCCCAGCTCTAAACAGCGATCGAAAAGTCAGAACATTTATGGGGAATTCATTATGTGACGGGTAATTTCCATGCACTCTGTCGTTTAATTGTTCCAGCAGCCCTAGGAGAGGGCATGGTTATTATACCCACTTTATGGATGAGAAAACTGGGGCGCAGAGCAGTTACATAACTTGCCCAAGTCCCCACATTTAGAATAGGACGGAGCAGGAATGAATTCCCGGTACCTCTACCTCCCAGTACAGAGCGTGCTCCAAACCTGCCTATGGCCGGGGCTCACAATCATAACTGAATAAACAATAATTTGCCCAGATATGTACTTCTCCTCCCATAAAGATAAGCATATGCTGTTGTGATGAACAAAATACAAATCCTGAAAAGCATTCATATATTTATATTATCTTTCTGTCTATGCATTTTCCTCAAGCAAGAGACTCTAAAGGTCTAACACAGTGGTTCTCAACCTTGGCTGCACATTAGAATCACCTGGGAATCTTTTTTTTAAAATATATTTTATTGATTTTTTTACAGAGAGGAAGGAAGAGGGATAGAGAGTTAGAAACATCGATGAGAGAGAAACATCGATCAGCTGCCTCCTGCACACCCCCTACTGGGTATATGCCCGCAACCAAGGTACATGCCCTTGACCGGAATCGAACCTGGGACCCTTCAGTCCGGAGATCGACGCTCTATCCATTGAGCCAAACCGGTTAGGGCCTTAATTTTTTTTTAAATATAATTTATTTGGAATCTTTTTAAAATCCTGATTTCTGGGTCTCATCCTCCGGAAATTCTGTTTCTTTGTTACTAATGTTGTGGCCCCACCCCATAACAAAGAAACAGAATTTCCGGAGGATGAGGCCCAGAAATCAGGATTTTAAAAAGATTCCCAGGTGATTCTAATGTGCAGCCAAGGTTGAGAACCACTGGTCTAACAGCAGGTCTTGAAAAACCTTTGTCTCCAAAAAAAAGGAGCGGGGGTGCGGGGGGGGGGGCTCATCATCTAGAAGGTAGGGAATCTCCACTACAGGTGTGAATTACATTCAACTCCGTTATGTTACCTGCTGAAAAGGTTAATTGTAAAAGTCTGACGCCAAAACCAAAGCAAAGGAGGACAAACCCTCACCAGCCGTGTCTAAGGAGTCTGTGGCTGGTTTTGGGGTCCCTTCACCTCAGGTTCTTTTGGTGAAGGGAGCTGGGACAAATGAACCCCCTGAGTCCCTTCAGTTTGGCTGCAGGTACTTGTGAAGGCTGCTCCAGCAGCATGATTCCCGAAGGATCTCAGATCCAAACGCCCCGAATGCCTCCTTTCTCTCGTCACCGCAAAAGCCCAGCTGCTGGGTGAACGGTGAGGGCAGGTCACACGAAACAGAGCTCCCCCGGCCCGAGCTCCCAGGAGATCCCCCTGCAAGGCTGCCCAGCCCCAGCCCTGGCTCCGGCCCCCCGGCCCCGGGGGCTGCTCCACGCCCTTCCCCCCCGGAAGCCCACTTACCCCTTCCCTCTTGACCGTGCCCTCCTCCTCCATCCTCGCTCCGGGAAGACGTGCCGCTCACTTGCTTTCAGCCAGAAGAGTGAAGGCACTGCTTGGAGAGAGAAGACACCAGGCTGCACTTTGGCCAGTCAAGTCCCGGCCCATCGGCCAATTGCGTTTTTATAGCCTAAGGCCGAGTAAGCCTTTCAGGAAGCCAGGGCTGCCTCCCCTCACTTCTCCTTTTAAATGCCTGGGGTTTAGCTCAGCAAGTGGGCACATGGGCGCACACACACACCCGGGGCTGCGGGCCCAGCGTCTTCCCGGTGGGCACAGCGTCTGCGGTCCCCACTGCATGAGCCTCACCAGCCAGGCCCGTGGTGAGTGAGTAGGAGGGTTATTTCTGTCACAAACACATGGGAAGAAGGCAAGAGCTGCCAGCACTCTCAGCACTGGGGTCCCTGCCAGGCAGCTGAGCCCTGCCCGCCCCCCCGCCCCCTTGCCCTGTCTCTACCCGAGACTACGCAGCACTTCCTCGGGGGGTTTGTTTTCCTTCTGAAGTGGCCCAGAGCTGTTATTCTCTGTGTAATGATCGCTATTGAAAACACAATCGATCTCTCCAAGCCCTCTATCAGCAGGGCAGGGAGGGTGAATCACGGCTGCTGGTCTGGGCCCTCCACGCGTGGCCAGGCCGCAGCCAGACCCCCTGCGGGCACGTGCTCCGCGGCCCCAGGCACAGTGGCCAAGGGGCCAAAATCCAGAGCAAAGTCCCGGGAGGCCTGCAGGCTGGCACTTCCCAGGACAGGCACCTGTTGGACTTGCCGAGGCACAAACCCAATTCCTTTGGCCATTTCTTCGCCTCCTTCACCTTCAAGTGAAGTTACCTGGGAGTCAGGCACAGCTCCAGCCTCAGCAGCAGCCCTGGGGTGTGTGGTCGGCTCCGCCCGCCGTGTGGGGGGCTGTGAAGAGGATGACGGTGGAATGGCCCGTGTGCGTGTGTGCGACGGGGGTGGGTGGTCCCTCTGTCCCTATTTAAAAGGGAGGACTGGCCTGGCCGGCCTGGCTGGGTGGTTGAACATCGACCGATGAACCAGGAGGTCACTGTTCAATTCCCCATCAGGGCGCAGGCCGGGGTTGCGGGACCCATCCCCAGTGTGGGGGTGCAGGAGGCAGCCGATCCATGATTCTCTCTCATCATGGATGTTTCTCTCCCTCTCCCTTCCTCTCTGAAATCAATAAAAACATATTTAATAAATAGATAAAAGGGGGGACGGACCAGCCAGAAGACAACGATTTCCACCTAAAGCCTGGCAAGGCGCGAGGCTTCCAATCCTTCCGAAGAGTTGTAACAACTTCTCCGAGGAAAATGCACGGTGGGTGGGAGGAGGGGGTGTCGGGGAAGCTACAGGGGGTGCAAACACAAATACATGGCACACGTTTGCAGAAGTCAGGCCGGGGGTGGGGAACCGGAAACCCTGCCTCCCACCCGAGTCCTCTCCCCCTTCCCCGCGCCTTGGGCCAGTGCGGGGCTGAACCCAGGAGTGATGGTGATGCAGACACCCCCCACCCTGCCTCGACTTCCCCGACCGGAGCCTAGGCCCACGGGTGACCCCCCAGGAGCTGGGGCCGTGGTACCTAGTTCCTGCCCGTCCCAGGGAACACGCGTCGTCACCAACGCCTCCCAGGAGCGCAGCGCGAGGATCCGGGCGGGCGGTGCCGCGTGATGCGGTCATCGCCGCGGGGGCGCGGGCTGCGGGGGCTCCGGCGCCGTCGGGTCCGGTTCGGTCCGGTCCGGTCCCCAGCCTCCTTCTGGCGCAGGACCCCCTCCCTGCCTCGGGCACCGTGAGGCCTGGCGGGGGTGGGGGCGGGGGAGGGGTGGCCCTGGTCCGAGGCGGGGATCGTGCCCACCCGGGTCCTTCCAGCCCCCTGCCCCCGGCTGACCGGGGAGCGTGGCCCGGCTCGCCCCCTGCAGGTGGTCCTTTGGGTTCCGGGAGCTCTCGTGTTTGTGCATTACCGCCCCCCGTCCCCCCCCGCCCCCCCGCAGCCGGGACCGGGCGTGGTCTCTGAGCCCCCCCCCCCGTGTGGCCTCGCCCCCGCCCGCCTGCCTGCGTCCGGCGTGGATCCGCGGACCGGCCACGGGAGACCGTTCCTGCCCGCGGTTTGCGGTGACTAATGCGGCAGCGAGCAGCCCGGCCTTTCGTCCGGGTGCAGAGAGCAGGCTGAGGTGTGTCCCGGGGCCGGGAACGCGCGTTCAGATGTCCAGGGAACTGATTGTGTTTGGAAACGACCTCTAGGAGTGCCGGGGAGTCATCTGTCAAGTTCCAGGGACAGCGGACAGCTGCAGGGGCCACACCCGGTGCAGCAAGGCCTCCCGGACTTTCCTTCCCCGCGCCCCACGGTGTGGTCCATCCCGGGGACAGCCTGTTAGGGCCCATCCTCGTAGGGCTCCTCTTTCCCAAAGGGGCCTGCATGAGGCCCTCTCGCTGACCTCCCACCGTGGGCAAAGCCTGGCCAGGCATCCTGGCTGGCCAAGGACTGACCTGAGAATGCGGGTCTCAGATCTCCATTCCCAAATCGCTTTTGCTATTTATGACGAACACCTTCGATGTTATGAAATGTAACTACAGTGGGGTCTTGACTTACGAGTGTCCCAACTAATGAGTTTTTCGAGATAGAGCCATCTCTCGGCCGATTTTTTGCTTTGAGTTGGGAGCTAAAATTCGGGTTACGAGCCAGCTTCAGATACCCCACCGCTAGTTGGCGCAGCGAACGTCACAGTGAACGCCACAACATCAGCCCAGCATCACGTGTCTCACTCATTCACTTTAAGATTTGACATATGAGTAATTTGAGTTATGAGCTCTGTCACGAAACGAATTAAACTCCTAAGTCAAGGCCCCACTGTATGTCAGCACACAATTTGAGAGGACTTACCGGAATCTGAAGACAGTGGTTGCGCTGGGATGTGGGGTTCCAGGTGACGTGGGTCCTCGCATGTGCTTACGTTTATTTCACTGAGCCTGCGACTGTGGCAGAGGGGGTGCAACGGGGCACAGAGGATAAACACGGCCCTGGCCTCATGCAGCTTAACTCCGGGTGAGGAAACAGGACTTGGTCAAATGAACACATTGATGAATTTATACCTACAGATGGGCTCTGAAGACCGGGGAGCGGGTGGGGTGGTCACGGAAGGCTTCCTTAAAAAAGCGAGCTTGAGCTGAGATAGTAAGGAAGGGTGTAGAGCTTATACAGGCAAAGGGGGTAGGGAGGGGGCGGCAGAGAGAGCCTCCCAGACAGGGGACAGTTGGTGCCAAGGTCCTGTGGCAGAAGAGAGTGTGATGCCGTCAAGAGATTGTAAGCTCAGCCCGGCTGGGGTGCTCAGTGGTTGAGCTTCAACCTATGAACCAGGAGGTCACGGTTTGATTCCCAGTCAGGGCACATGCCCAGGTTGCACACTCGATCCCCAGTAGGAGGCAGCTGATCAATGATTCTCTCTCATTGTCGGATGTTTCTCTCTCCCCCCTCCCCCCCCCCCCACTTCCTTCCTCTCTGAAATCAATAAAAATGTATTAAAGAAATGGTAAGGACCGAAACCGGTTTGGCTCAGTGGATGGAGCGTCAGCCTGCGGACTGAGAGGTCCCAGGTTCGATTCCGGTCAAGGGCATGTACCTTGGTTGCAGGCACATCCCCAGTGGGGAGTGTGCAGGAGGCAGCTGGTCGATGTTTCTCTCTCATTGATGTTTCTATCTCTCTATCTCTCTTCCTTCCTCTCTGTAAAAAATCAATAAAATATATTAAAAAAAAAAAAAAGAAATGATAAGGTCCATGTGGTTCAAGAACACAGAACAGAGAGGAGGAGTGAAGGGAGAAGGAAGCTGGTGAGACGGGCAGGGCCAGATGATAGTTAGCCCTTGTGGGCCTCGTTAAGGAGCTTGATTTTTGTTCTAGGAGCAGAGAGAAGGCATTAAGAGTTTTGGAGAGCGCTCAGGTTTGTGTTTTTAAAAGTTAACTAACCCTTGAGGGGGACAAGAGGCCGATGGGTTTGGGGGAGAGGAATGGGGGCAGTTCTTTGCTGTAGAATAGCTGAAAGATGATGGTGCGAGAGATTAGAGGATACGTTTGAGAGAGAGTTAGGATGTCAAGTTGATGGAACTTGGTGACTGAAGGTATGATGATGAGGGGAAATAAGAGGATTTCTGTATTAGTGTTGGAATAAAATGAAAAAGAAAAAAATGATCCTTTTGAAAATGAAGCTTTTCAGAATTGAAAAAAATTTACATAGGAAAATTTAACCAGGACGTAACTTGTTGCATTAGCATCTCAAAGCAGACTGGCAATCCCTGGGTTGTTTTGAGACCAGACAATGGTATCAGAACTTCAGGTCACTGGCATCTCACCTCTACTTAGGAATGTTCTGGAATTTTAAAGTTTTACCATGGGCTTCAATTGCAGACTGCTGTGGCTCCCGAATCCATTTGCTCAGTCCCTCTTCAATAGTAATGGAATTACCTGGGCCAGAACCTGCGGCTGCCCAAAATAAAGACTGCCTCTCCCCCTCATCCCTGAACTTGGATGGACAAATGACTCGGTTCTGTCTAATGCCACATATGCAAAGGTGTCATGTGGGTGGTGGCTTCCAGGAACCTTGCTCTCTTCTCTGCCCCTTTCTCCACCCCTGCTGCCTAAAATGAGGGTGCCCCCGGCATCGACCCCGAGATTGAGGCCACACGGAACAGAGCGACAAGATGGTAGGAGCCTGGGTCCCTACCCTGTGGGGCACATGTCAGCCCCGGACCACTGCCTGAACTTAACATGACATGTTCTTCCATTTTGTTTTCTGTCGCTTGCAGCTGAGCCTGGTTCTCACTGATAGAACCCTCCAACATTTGCCTGGAAACCTGTCAGGACAGAGAACGGGAAGGGAGCCTAACCCTTGAGGAAGCCGTGAAGACATTTTCATTGACTGTGGCCTGGGTCATGTTTTACGTTTTGAGGAAAGGGCTCTCTCTTGGAAATGAATGGCCTCAAGGCCCTGGTCTTAAAGGAGAGAGCGTGGACCCCTGAGCTGCTGGGTGCGAACGTCAGGGGGGACTCACCCAGGCTGCTGACTTCATTACACGGCACTTGTTTTTGTTCGCGTTCTGGTTAAGAACTTGCACGGATCCGAGTGGCCTGCCTCAACCCCAGTTTCCCCTTCATCCCTGTTGTTTCTAGGCGCCACATGGGAGGACGCGGGTTCTCCAGGGACACGTGTACCACCTCGGAGCAGAGGCCTGCGTGTGCCTCAGAGTGAGGCTGCTCCCCACGGGCGCCCTCTCGTGGAGATGCGCTGCTGTGTCTTTTGCAAATATTTCCTTCGTCTGTGGCCCGTCTTCTCCTTCTCTTGACAGTTAATGTATTTTTAACTTCACAAAACCCAGAAAGTAGAACAAATCACCAAGCAGCATTTTGGAGGAGCCAAGTTCCCAGGATACAGCAGTTAAAGAAGAAGGAGAAGGAGGAGAAGGAGAAAGAAGAAAGAAGGAGGACTCGAAGGCGGGGCTGTGTGGGCTGGGCAGACCCGCTCAGAACCAGGCCGCTGCCCGCAGGAAGCGCCGTGGGCGCCCGCTGTCCCTGGCACCGAGGCCTGGAGCTGCTGCTGCGATGGGCAGAGGCGTGCGGGGAGGGCTCAGTGCTGGGGCGTCGCCCTCATGAGAGTCTAGCCCCAAGCCGTGGGTCCTTGGAACTCAGACCTGTTGGTACTCATATGGGACAGGGCCTGGGACTCTGTATTCTGAAGCCATGGTCTCCCCCCCCCCCCCCCACACCTGTGAACCTATCAGGCAAACACGGGGGAAACTACGCCTCCAGGGCGGCCGCCTACTGGACTCCATGCCCCCACCGAGGAGGGTCCAGGCGTCATCTCCAGGTCTCCACGTGGGAGGCTCTGGGGCGGCCCCCATAGCACAGGTCCCGCGGAGCCACCCTGCCCCACTCCCGCCATCACAGGCAATCCGTTCAGCAAACACGCAAAGGGAACATGATTATTTTATTTCATTTAAAATAGCAGGACTTTGGCGTCAACCTAAATGGTCAGGGTTTTCATTACAGTGTTGCATGTGCAAAGAAACCTCACGCTATGTTATTATGCCATAAAAGGGAAGTTTGTAAAAATATTTCTTCTTGTCGTGAACATGTGGGGAGCTCTGCTTGTAGCCTCAGTCCGGGCCAAATAATAATCTTTATTAACAAGTCAAACCAACCAAACAAAACAACTCTGAAGCAAAAAGAGGCAAAAGTGCCTGGTAAACTCGATTAAAAGACCAGGGATGAGCCCTGGCCGGTGCGGCTCAGTGGGTGGGAGCACCATCCCGTGCGCCTAAGGGTGGCGGGTTTGATTCCTGGTCAGAGCACAGACCCGTTTTGCGGGTTCAACCCCCCAATCAGGGCGCGTGCGGAGGGCAGTTAATGTTCCTCTCTCCCTTCCTCTCTAAAAACTAATAAAAAACATATCCTTGGGTGAGGATTAAAATAGTGATAAAGACCAAGGTTCAGAGAGTGTCTGAGTCCACAGCACCTGTTCCAGCTGAGGATACACGTCTGTAGCTGGGGGTGAAGGTGGATAAACATTAGGGACAGCGACGAGGAGAAAGTGTATAAGGAACACACCGCTGTGTGCTCCTGCCTCCACCTGGGCTCTGCCCTCTCCCGCATGACTTCACTCCCGCAGCCTCACACCCTCCAGCCCCGAACACCCACCAGCTGCTGTTTCCCAGGTTGGCCCCAGGCCCAGGCCCAGGCCCAGGGACAAGCCCCTCGCCTGCCCACAGTCTCCACCACTCCCAGCAGCACCTTCACCAGCTGCAGCCACGGGCGGGCCGCAGGGATGGAGGTTCCAGGTGCAGCTGCTCGGAGGTGTTTCCGGAGGCAGACAGCACAGCAGGGCTCCGGACACGTGGGATGAGAACTTGGGGGCGCGCAGGGCACCCAGCCATGCCTCCCGCGAGCCCCCGGCTCCCCCTGCCAGCCGTTTCTGACTGCAGCCTGTCTGGGGAACCGCCCAGCTGAGCCTGGGACTGGGGGTGGGTGGGTGGGGGAGCCTTCTGAGCAGGACTTGTCCCAGCAACTTTCCTCGTGGCCCATCCTCAGCCTCAGCTGCTCCCTGAACTTCTGCTCCCTCCCAGAAGCTAACGTGCGGGTCTTGACGGGCTCTGGCGTAACCTGCTGCCACAGCTTCAGGGGCCCCCGGACGCCCCTGACCCGGCCGTTTCTGTCAGGGGATTGCCCCTCGGATCCTACGGGGATGCCCGCCTCTTGCTGATTTTCATAACGAAACTTTAAAGGCGACCGAAAAGGAGCACTTTGGACTAGTTCTGCAGGCGGCCATGCCTTCAGTTTCTCTTCCTGTTACAGACGTTGCTTTTCGGAGTGAAACAGGAACCCACAGTGTGCGTGGCTTTGGTTTTAATCCAGAACCGTTTTATAGGCTCCGAAAATCATGTTCATGTGGCACAGCCCTCACGGAGCCCCAGGGAGTAACACCTGCGAATAACGTGGTACTGGCCCAACTAAGGCTCCACCCCCACCCCCCGACTAAGCCTCCAGCCCCCACCAAGGCTCCACCCCCGGACTAAGGCTCCGGCCCCCCACTAAGGCTCCGGCCCCCCACTAAGGCTCCGGCCCCCCATCTAAGGCTCCGGCCCCCCAACTAAGGCTCCAGCCCCCCACTAAGGCCCCAGCCCCTACTAAGGCTCCAGCCCCCCATCTAAGGCTCCACCCCCCACTAAGGCTCCAGCCCCCCATCTAAGGCTCCAGCCCCCACTAAGGCTCCACCCCCCACTAAGCCTCCAGCCCCCACCAAGGCTCCAACCCCGGACTAAGGCTCCGGCCCCCCACTAAGGCTCCAGCCCCCACTAAGGCTCCAGCCCCCCATCTAAGGCTCCACCCCCCACTAAGGCTCCACCCCCCACTAAGGCTCCAGCCCCCACTAAGGCTCCAGCCCCCCACTAAGGCTCCACCCCCCACTAAGGCTCCAGCCCCCCATCTAAGGCTCCAGCCCCTCACTAAGTCTCCAGCCCCCACTAAGGCTCCAGCACCTCACTAAGGCTCCACCCCCCACTAAGGCTCCAGCCCCCACTAAGGCTCCAGACCCCCATCTAAGGCTCCAGCCCCCACTAAGGCTCCGGCAGTGACAGCTACATGTCCCATTCTTAGCCACCGGCTTCCGTGACTTCTGAGAAAGTTAAAGGGCTGGCGGGAGAGCCACAGAATATAGAGATACAGGTGCTTATTTTAAGTCCTTTTTCTATTAAACGTAAGTTATCTCCTGTGACCTATGTCACTTTCCCCAACCAACTCCCAAACCTCCACCTTCGGGGCGGAATCAATGTTGGGGCCATTCATGCCACCTTTCCTGTAAAAACTGAACTAGGAAGTGAAGAGACCCCTCCCGATGCAGCCCGGCCGGTGCTCACAGCACAGACCTGCGACCGTGGGCGTCCCCAGGGAGTCCCCGCACGGCCTCTCTTATTCCTGCCCCGGCCGCTGCCTGGAGGAGGGAACCTGCATCTGAAGTGACCGGGAGGCAGGAGTCTGGGTTCTGGCCTGAGCTGGAGACTGGATGCATCTACACCAAGGGTGGCCACCCGAGAGGCGGGGAGGTTCCGGGAGGCCGGCTGCGGGCTGCGCTCAGGGCATCACCAGCGCACCTCCAGGAAACCTGGTTCAAGGTACCGGCTCCTGGTGGCTGGCAAAGCTCCCCAAGAACAGCCAGGCTCCCAGGGGCAGGTCCACACCCTGACCAGCCGGGAATCTGCTCCATGATATCCAGGTGTGTGGGTGGGGGAGGGCACCTCTCCGGCGCCCCCTGGCGCTTTACTTGGGAGGGTAAATAGTGTGCGTAGCTCTTCATGCTTTTCCCACGGGTGTGGGTCCTCAAACTGTAAACAGTGCCGTGTGGTCCAGAGGCCGCTGACCTGGCAGTGGTCACGTCCCACTGGTGTCCCTGAATCTCACTGCCACCCGCACGCGGACAGACGCCGAGCACAGCGGACACGTGTGCGGACACCTGCTGCCTCAGGGTCCAGGAGGTAGAAGAAGCTGAGTTGCGGCCGCCCCTCCACCGGCCTCAAGAGCTCGGGCAGCAGAGGGCAGGCTCCGGCTGCAGAGCCCCCGCTCCCTGCAGCGGGTCCGAGCCACGGTCGGTCCCGGGAGGCAGCACCGCCCAGACCAGGAAGGGAGGCTCAGGTGTGTGGAAGTTCGTCGGGGTCCACCTGGGCCCCCGAGTCCCCCGTCCTGGAGGGCGCCGAGGCCTCGGGCGGGCCGGCCAGGCTCTCAGCGGGAGGCGGGGTCGGGCAGCAGCAGCAGAGGGAGAAGAGCCGAGTCCGGACGGCGCGGGTGCAGAGGACGAACATGATGCAGTTGGCACCTCCCTGAAACGTGTTCCCGATTCCCTGCAGGGGCGAGAGGAGGGCAGGAGTGCCAGGGCTGCAGGGGGTCTTCAGCACCCAGGCCGGGGGGGGGGGGGGGGGGCTGGCAACCCCAGACCTTGCCCTGCACCCTGGGGCCGGGCTGCCACGACCCTGCATGTGGGCCATCGGCAGGCAGCGCTCCAGGCGGGTCTGAGCGGGCAGATCTGGACCAGCCGCGTCTCCAGGTCTCCTGGGCTGGGAAGGATCCGGGAGCATCCACGCTCCTGGGGCTCCTCTGGGGCCGCTGGGCAGCCCCTGGACGCACGCGCGGGGGCTGCACTAGAGCCACGCCGACCTTCCACCTTCTCTCACCCAGGCTCCCTGTCTCGGGCGGGCGGCAGGAAGGGACTGGAGCTGAGCCCCCTGGCAGCCCTGCATTGGCGGATGCATTGGGACGTGCCCACTCTGTGTGTGTGTTGGGGGGGGGGGTGATCTGACACGGCCGCTGGGAGCAGCAGGGCGGGGGGTGGTGGGGAAAAGAAGGGCGGGCAAAGCTACCTACGTGCAGAACGACCAGCACCGGGGCCCGCACGGCCGGGGAGCCACAGAGGGTCAGCACAAATCGCACGGTGCTCCAGACCCGGAGGCAAATGAAGATGACCGGGATGAGGACCAGCTTCTTATCCGCCATGGAGCTGTGGTGCTGCAGCCGGTGCGCCTCGGACAGGATGGGCCGGTACTCGGAGAGCGCCTGGTGCTGTGCAGGGAACACCCAGAGCGGCGTGAGCAGGACGGATGCCCGCAGCTGCCCAGGGGCTGCCGTCCTCCCAGGTCTCAGACTCGCCGGAGAGGGAGCAGTGAAGCGTGGAGCGCCTTCCCCCTGCACGCTGGAGCCCAGGCTCCATCACCAGCTTCTCTCTGCATGAGCCCCCGATTTCCATCACTAGCTCCCACCTGCCACTGGAGCCCAGGTTCCCATCACAAGCCCAGATCCTTCTGAATTCCTGTCTCCTCGGTCCATAGCCTGTGCCACATCTCCATGTGGGTGTCTCACACACGGGGATTGGCCCAGTGGTCCCAGACTTCCTGCCATTACAGGAAGGGCAGCTCTGGAGGAGCTCTGGGAGCCCGGAGCCCTCCTAGGGCAGTGGAAACGAGGAGGAGGTGGGAGGGCACCCCTTGGCCCAGGCGAGAACACAAGAGGGCTTCAGACCAGTGGGCAAGCCCTGCAGGCCTCTCTCCAGCTGAGCCAGAAGTGGGGGCAGGAGGGATGAGAACCCGGTCTGTTCAGAGTAAAATGAGTCTCCACGTAGGTGGGAATCCAGGGTGAGGATCAGGGGTCACACAGCTGCCAGGAGCACCCCCCAAACCCAGAAATGGCTGCTGAGGCACCGTCTGCCCTGAGCGGCTGGGAGTCCAGCCATGAACACTCAGACACCTGCAGAGGGAGCCGGGAAGGAGGCCATATTCGGAGCTTCACGGGCACCTGCCTCCCTGCTCTGGCCACTGGTCACCGTCCATCTTTTATCGTCATGACTCACACCCCTGCCTGTCTCTCTCAGACAGGATCCCCGTCTGGGTTCTCAGGATGAACTCCCACCACACACAGCGGTTTGGAAAGTAGATGCTCAATAAAAGTGCACTGAACGCGCGGCCGAGCCGGCGGGCGGGTGGGCGGGTAACTGAGGCCTTTCCTGGCGGCAGTTGGCCCGTGGCCAGGAGGAAGCCCACCCCTCACACTTGCAGAACCAGCAGTTACGCACAAGGAGCCGCTTGGCCTGCCTGTCAGAGGGAAACCATTCTTCCCTAGACTCTGCGGCCAGCCCTCGTGGTCAGAAGTCTCCGAGACGTCGCCAGCAGGCCCAGCGTGTTGATTTACGGGCTCCTGGGTGCCTGGAAAGCCGACCAGCTGTGACGTAACCCGAATCCTCAAGGATAAGAGGTGAGTTATCGGTTCACTATGGTGAGATCCGTGGCCCCCCTTCCAGTTCACTTACTCAATACCACTCACTTCCATCTACATTCCTCTCCCGTTGAGCCACCGCGGTGGGCTGTCCAGGAGGGGGCAGTAGAGGGCTGTGGCCGGGAACACAGGCTGGTGCTCTCTCCTTGGGAGTTGAGTGGGTTTGGGGAGCCCTTCACCTCTGTAAGCCCCCCTTTCCTCATCCACAAACGAGGAGTCACAGGACCTGCTCCTGACAGGACTGTGTAGTCAGCAAACCCATGATGTGTGTAATTCACAGTGACCGACGCCTCCCAAGCTCTCCATTACTAGTTTTTTTGTTGTTGTTAATCCTCAACCAAGGATATTTTCCATTGATTTTTAGAGAGAGTGGAAGGAAGAGGGAGAGACAGAGAGAAATATCGATGTGAGAGAGACACATCGATTGGTTGCCTCCTGCACACACCCCGACCAGGACCAGGGAACCTACAACCAGGTACGTGCCCTTGACTGGAATCAAACCCGGGACCCTTCAGTCCGCGGGCCAGCGCTCTATCCACTGAGCCAAACCGGCTAGGGCTCCCCATGACTAGTTCTGTCCCCTAAGGTGGCCGAGCCCAACGCCAGAGCTCAGGGGCAAGCCCGCAGCGGGCGCAGTGGCCACAGGGCGCTGTGGGCGGGGCCGCGGGGAGCGGGCGCGGGCACCTACCGCCCTGTTGATGTGCTTCCGGATGAGGAGGTAGAGCACGGGCAGCATGAGGTAGGCCAGCAGCTCCCACAGCTTCCCGGTCAGCAGCATCCACAGGACACGGTCCTTCGCCTCCAGGTCGATCCAGCACCAGCCCACGGACACGTCCGAGGCGTCATAGCCGATCTTCTTTAGGATGACAGCTGCCACGGTGATGGCCAGTGGAACCCCCCAGCTGAGGAATAAGGAGCAAACGGACACGGATCAGGCCCCGGCTCCCAGCACAGCCAGCCAGGGGGGAATGGCCGAACGCTCTCAAGACAAGGACAACCACGCTCTCCGAGTGTCCCGGGAGAAAAGGGGGGCGAGAGTCCTCAAAGCCCCAGTCCAGCCCTGCTCTGCCCACCCCAATGCCTAACAGTCACCCCCTGACCAGCCTGGGTGCAGGGTGCACACACTGATGGCTTGGGGTTGCCTGGGCAGGGAGGTCCAGGGTCCGGTACCTGCAGCAGGGTCTGGAAGGGGATCTGGGCTTTGGGGGGACACATCTCCCAGGTCCTGGGGGGTCTGGGGGGAGGAAGGGGAAGGGCCCAGCAAGGGTCGAAGGGGCCTCTAAAGAGCCAGGGCAGCACCAGGCTCACTTTTCTGGAGCTGAATTACTATCCCCACAGCCACGCGGCCGGGATGACCGATCCTGAGGCCCTTCCCAGCAGTCCCCATGCCAGGGCCCCCCGTGTCCGCGCCCCCAACAGGGGAGGCAGGAAGGAGCGTGCCCTCCTAGCAGTCACAAAGGCACAGAAGGGGCAAAGCCCCACAAAAGTTAAAGGGAATGACGAAGGTATCAGGGAGTTTGTCCATTTTAAAGGCTTGCTCTATGCGAAGTTATTTATCTGGTAAGTTAATACACAGGGTGGGGCAAAAGTAGGTTTACAGTTATTCTTATGGAAAATAATACAATAATCCTATATAATAAAAGCCCAGCAACTGAAATGGCAGAACAAACAGAACAGACCAGAGACCAGAACTACTGGCCCCTCGCTCAGACCAGCTCCCCCCCCCCGCCCAGCGGGGAACCCCACCCTGATTGGGGCCATGGCTGGCCTGCAAACTGCCCGCGGCCCCTCACCCAGGCTGGCCCCGCCCCCCGGTGGGCACCCCCGCCCTGATTGGGGGCCAGGGCGGCCTGCAAACCTCCCATGGCCCCTCACCCTGGCCAGTCCCACCCCCCAGTGGGGACCCCCACCCCAATCTGGGGCCCCCATCAGGGCAGGCCAGCCGGCCCCCACCCATGCACCAGGCCTCTATCCTATATAATAAAAGGGTAATATGCAAATTGACCCTAATGGTGGAACGACCAGAACGACTGCTGGACCAGTCACTATGAGGCGCACTGACCACCTCTCAGTCCCTTTCCCAGCCAGCAGGCTCCAATCGCCTGATGGAGAACAGGGAACCGGGGTTGGGTGGCGGAGGACGCGGGCAAAGGCCCCTGCCCTGCTGGTCGCCCCACACACAGAGGGGGACCTGCGGCGGGGGCGGGACCGACGAGTGGGCAGCCAGGGAAATGGTCCTGATCACAGGCCAGGCTTAGGGTCCGTACCCACACACGAATTTCATGCGCTGGGCCTCTAGTTAATAAATAATAATACAAGAATAAATTGTTTCGCATACTCACAACTGTAAACCCACTTTTGCCCTCCCCCCAATATATTAGTGTCAAACTGCTTTGTCATAATAAAGGGTTACCTTTTAAAAACTCATGCCATCCTGGGATTTTAGGACATGTCACCGCTAAGAGCCCATGAGGGCGAGGGCTGTGTTGGTTCACTACTGTGTCACTGGATAGGGGCAAAAGAATGGCCTGCTGAATGAATGAAGGAATAAATGAATGAACTTTGAGCCAAGTGACTGAGAGCTTTCCCCAATCCACTGCTTAAATGTTCACGGCACCCACATTATTGAAAAGGAAGTAAAAGGCTTTTAAAGTTGCTAAAACCACAATCCTGTAGTTAAATCGTGTGGTTTCTCATCACGTTATGGGTTACAGGGCTCCTCCAAGGGATTCTGGGAAGGAAAAAGCACCGTGTGCAGGGCGGTCACCAGGAAGGAGGCTGGGCTGGAGCAGGGGATCCCCAGTCTGGCTGGAAGGAGGAGCCGAGGAGGGACAGGCCGAGGTGCTCCCCCACAGGCAGCGTGGGGATCCTTTCCCCCTGCTCCAGGTCCCGCGGGCCCTTACCGGAGGCTTGGGGACCACACGGTGACAGACCACATAGAGCTCCTACTAGAGCGCCACAGGGGTGCGTTTCGTCTAGGTTACTGGGGTGCGCCGGAGCCGAGAATGTGATGGGAATCGCCGGAGAGAAGACCAAAGGGGCAGAGGGAAGGCTTTGAAAGGGTTAAGGAGGGTTGATCAATCAGGTGCTGTTTGAACTTAAGCACCGATGGCAGCTCCTCTGCTGGGGTCAGAAGCTGTTGGGGGAGGTATTTCAGGGGCAGGTGGTAAGAAGAGGCAAGACCAGGGAGCTGTGGGAATGGAGTGGGAGGGACTGTCTCCTAATCCGAGACAGAGCAGGCTCCACCAGGGTCAGCGTCAGGCTCTCGGGGAAAATGCATGTGTGTGCATGTGTGTATGTGTGTAAACGTGCACATATAAAGTTATTATACCATGTGCTGGTATAAAAGATGGGAAGCATGATTTATAAGGAATAATACACAAAACCCCTCGTGGTAAATTCCATGCGTGGCCAACTGAACCTCACAGAGCGCTTTTGTTGATTTTCACCCAACGCTGGTGTCCGCAGCCACTCACTCCATGGCTGCAATTAGCAAAGAAAGTGGCTCTGGGATGTGAGGCTGGTTGATGTCCTGGCTGAGAGGAAAGTGAAAGCAGGAAGACATAAGGGAAGACGGATGCCGGAACGTGACTGCTCGGTGGGAACACATACAGTTTCCAGCACTGGAGGAGCATTTCTCCTTTCCTTCTTGCTCGTGACACTTCTCATCCTCTCCCCCTGAAATGCCCGGCTTCCTGCCTGCCTCCCACCCTCCCTGCTGTGGCTGCCATCTCTGCTTAGGTTCAGAGACAAGGAACACCTTTAAGCTTAATCTTTACTGATTAACGGATTCTCCACCACTTTCTCACGTCCAGATCAGGGGTCCAGCAAACTATGGCCCTCAGACTGAATCCAGCCCAAGGTCTGTTGCTTTTTTTTAAAATAAAGTTTTATTGTAACACAGCCGCACTCATGTGTTTGCATATTACCTACAGCAACAGCATTGCTGGGCAGCTGCAACTGAGATCACATGGCCCGTGAAGCTGAAAGCACTTACTACCTGGTCCTTTACAGGCCCAGTCTGCTGACCTCTGCCCTACACAACCAACAAAACCATAAATCAAGCCCCCACTTGCAGTGTTTGCCAATTCCCAAGGTGTAAATATTCCCAGCAGGGCCAAGTTCGAGCCAGCACACCATCAGCTGGGATGTCCATCGCACAGATACAACAATGCCAGCAACCTCAAGTGCACAGACCAGAGTGAAACGCAGTGAAATAATTAGGACATAATCAACGTTGAATTATTTTTATGACTTCTGGTTTTAATACCTTAATTAATTTTACTTTTGAATAATCACTTAATTTTAGGTTTGCATGATCTAATTTTCAATAATGGCTGTAAGAACCATCAGCTCACAAAGTGCCCTCAAATGTAACCACCGGTCTCAGCAGCCGGCTGCAGGACACACGTATGGACAGAGAAGCCGGGGACAGGGAGCTCAAGAGGCCCCGTCCGCCCGGAGGTCACGTGAACCGGAAGAGAAGAGGCCCCGTCCGCCCGGAGGTCACGTGAGCCGGAAGGCACTCCACAGAGACGTGTGTGACACAGTCCTGCTTTCCGGCAACGTGCACTTGCGATTTCTGACATGTACCACCTAACAGTTCTTCATTCCTCCACAAAAAGGGACTCATCCACCAAACAATAAACACCAGAGCAAGGGAGACATAGCTTCGGACCAGGACGTGGGCAAGGACCAAGGGCATTAGTTGGTTTTGACCTAGACACCCGTGGCGGGAGGCTGCCCTGATGCTCCGAGGCCTCCGGGAGGTTCAGAACGGCCAGCCAACGGTCCTGCCTCCGCGCCCACCTGCGACCCGCATTTTAACCCTGAGGTTGTGAAGCTGGCGCCAGAGCTGGGCGCGGAAGGAGAAGGCGCAGAAGGCACAGGGCATGTGCAGGGGATGCAGAGAAAGGCGCTGGGGCTGGGGGACGGCTAAAGCCGGTGACTGATGAGGCCCCTTCGCTCCAAACCCACGACTCAGGCCGAGGGGAAGCAGGGCTGGTCACCTGAAGACCACTTTGAGCAGGATCCCCACGTGGAGGGGCACCGACAGCCTCCCCCAGAGGTGCCTGGGCCCCAGCTCTCTCTTGTGTTTGCCTCAAAACTGAGGTCCAAGTCCAAGTCAGCAGCGCTCGTCCCCCCGCCCCCCGAGGCTGTTATGGGCTGAGCTGTGTCACCCCAGAGCTCTGTTGAAGAGCTAAGCGCCAGGACCTCAGGAGGTGGCTGTGGTTGGAGAGAGGGTCTTTAAAGAGGTGAGTGAGGTTAAAGGAGCCAATCTGACTGGTGTCCTTACAAGAAGAGGAGAGAGGACCCAGACAGGCAGAGGGACAGCACATACAGACAGCCATCTGCCGGCGAGGACAGAGGCCTCGAGGCAGACCCCGCTGCCCCATCTCACTTCCGGCCGCCAGGACTGTGGGACATTTTTGCTGTGTAAGCCGCTGTCTGGGGCACTTAGGTAAGACCCAGGACACTGATATAGAGGTTTCCTGCAAACTACCGGGACAGAGACAGGCTCTGGGGCGCAGTCATATCCTGGGGACCCCACCTCCAGAGGGGAAGGGATGGATGGGAAACACCCTACCCTCCCTCCCACAGTCCCCCCAAAGCCCCCTCCCACCCCGACTGCCAGAGCTGGGGGGCGGGGGGCGTAAACTGGCCAAAGGCATTCAGATCTGTTGGGAGGAGCTTAGCTCTTCTTAGAACTGGCGTCCTTTTTGTTTTCCAATCTCCTGGGGAAGTGGAACTAGATGAGCCAGGTGGGGATCAGCCGTCCCCCAGTCCCTGGCATTTGTCAGCCGACCTGCAGGCGCCTGTCCCAGAACAGCGAGTGCCCTGGGCTTCCCTCCGAGTTCCCAGCTGTGCCCAGGGGAGACCTTCCCAAACCTCGGCCACCAGAGTCAGGGTGGGGACACCTGGGGCGACCGAGAGCCACTTCCACTTTCCTTCACAGCCAATGGGGTCCCCGCCCCTGCTCTAAGGGGCAGCCTGCAGGGGCTCAAGGTCGCTCAGCAGCTGGCCCCACTGCTGAGCTCCGGCCCTGCTCCCTCCACCCAGGCCTCACCCTCCCACAGACCCTGCGGGGCGGGAGGTGGCTGGGAGGGAGACAAAGGGGCCTTCTCCCCTCCGTGGGCCAGTCGGCCTCGCGCTGCCGGGCCTGTGGGAGCCTTGAATGTTAACATAACTCAAAAAGCGCTTTGAGAGCGAAACCATGAGGCAACAATGTGCCGATTTAGAAAGCTCTAGGGAGCAGGGGGGCGGGGGGGGGGGGCAGAGGGAGACGCAGCTGCAGTGGGAGGCCAGGGAGAGGGGTCACAGGGCCACGTGCCTCGAGGTCTCTTTGGGGAACAATGGGCACTAATTGTTAGTGTGGAGCCGAGGGGTGGGACTGCGAAAGGGTCAGGGAGTCAGCGAGGCCAGGCCACCCCTCCGTCAATCTGCAGCTCTGGCCGAAGAAGCGGGGAGGGCGCCCAAAGGAAGTTTTAAACGCACCCCCTGCACCCCCTGCAGCCCTGGTTCTGGTGGGCACCCCGGATCTGTCCTGCGCTCAGGTGAGGATGGGCAGGTCTGACCTTGCCCTGGTGGAAGGGTGGCGCCTCCGTCGTCAGCCTGCGGTGGGTCCCGTGAACATGGCAGCGCAGCGCAAGAACTACCTGCGCCAGCAGCGCCCTCAGAACCGTCTGGAGGCAATAAAAAAGCCATGTCCACGCCAGGAGCACCCTCACTCACAGGCTGCCTGCCGGGCCCCTCGCTGGGCCCCACCGCAGCCAGCTTCCAGTTAGAGAACTTAGCGGACCTTCCCCTTCAGGGTCACGTTTCCCCTTTTCTCTCATTAGAACTTCCCACCCCCCATACAGGCATTCTGACGGTGAACTTGGGGTGCCCCAGACTCCTTCTTCCTCCAGAACAGCCAAGCAAACTCCAGAGGGTGGCGAGCACGTGGGCCGGAGGCACAGGGCCTGTCCCTGCCAGGGGTCATGCCCACACCCGCGCCCACCTCAGTGAGTCCAGAACCCTTCTGTTCCTCCATGGCGACATGAGGCACCCGCCCGCCTTTCCCTCAGGCTCACAGGACACGCGGGCCCGCGGGCTGAGGCCTGGCACAGTGGGGGCCCGGGGCATGCCGGTGTGGGGCCGGTTCCCTGACCAGCCAGACCCATTCCCGCTCCCTCAGAGGCAGCCCACCCGGCGGGGGTGGGGGGCCTGACAGCTGCTTTAGAAAAGCAGGTCACCTTCGGCGGGGCCACAGGGATGGGTCAGGCCAACGGGGCTGATCTTATGGGAAGGGAGCTGACCCCACAGGCAGCCGCTGTGGCCCGAGCTTCTAGCACTTTCTTTTTTAAAATATATTTTTTTATTGATTTCAGAGAGGAATGGAGATGAGAGAGAGAGAAACATCAACGATGAGAGAGAATCATTGATTGGCTGCCTCCTGCATGCCCCATACTTGGGACCAAGCCCGCAACCCAGGCATGTGCCCTTGACCGGAATTGAACCTGGGACCCTTCAGTCCTCAGGCCAAGGCTCTATCCTCTGAGCCAAACTGGCGGGGGCCCAGCCCTTTCTTAGGTGAACATTGTAGCCGTTGGCCACAGATGCACATGCACATGGACGTACAACACAGGGCGGCTGTGTCAGGCTCCCTCAACAGAGCAGAGACGGACTGGCTACAGGCCGTTCCCCGGACCCCGAGTCTTCTCACCCGACAACCAGGACATGCACTTCACAGGACTGTCCGTGACGCTGGGAGTCTGAGGGTAACAGGACATTAATCTCAACAAGGCATTTATTCACGACAAAGGGAAACACAGTAACTGCAGGGGAGACCTGGCCGATAGCACCTTGGCCGAGCGATCAAAGGAGCGAGGCCAGGAAGGCACCAACCCAAGCCGCCGGGAGGAAGCAGAGAGGAAGCAGAGAGGACGCTCCTGCGAGGCTCAGACAAGGCTCCTGCGAGGCTCCTGCCAATAGTGCAGCCTCGGACCTGCCCGCGGCCCCGCGGAGGGCCCTGCCACAGGAGAACGGTGATCCTCCAACAGCCATCACAGGAGGCACCAAGACGGAGGAACTGTCCCCACGGAAGGAGGAGAGAGGCTGAGGGCTAAGCCCACACACAGGCCAAGCTTCCCCTTGCGACGGGGACATTATTACAGGACTGGAGTCTCAGTGAGGCCCGCAACCCAGCAGCACCGCCGGTTCCCCCTCCTGCCCCTGGAGGCTTGTGTGGTCCTTTTTTTATAATATGTGAACTTTTTATTGATTTCAGAGAGGAAGGAGAGAGATAGAAACATCCATGATGAGAGAGACTTCTTGATGAGCTGCCTCCTGCACGCCCCACACCGGGGATTGAGCCCACAACCCAGGCCTGTGCCCTGACCAGGAATCGAACCCTGACCTCCTGGCTCATAGGTCGACGCTCAACCACTGAGCCACACCAGCCGGGCCCTATGTGGTCCTTCGAGACTGTCCTTGTCTTCCAGAAACACACACTCAGGAGTTCCAGGGCTGCAACTGACTTAGTCTTAAATGTTTCCAGAAAAAAAAAAAAAAAAAAGGAATAACTGGAGAGAATAAAGGTGACATGCTAAAATGTTAATAATGGGGGAAATCCGGAAAGTTAAAAATATCTCATTGTCAAATTATACCTCCATTTAAAACGTTAGTGTCAAGGCCAAGAGACAAGATGGAACCGTAACAGGAGGACTGACCTTGGCGTTCTAACCCCGACCGCCCCCGACGTGGCTCGGGCAGATCGCATCAACCGTAACTGGGGGGTGACCGTCCTGTCCATTCCCTTGCAAGAGCCCAGGAGCCAGCGCAGCTCGTATGCAACACGATTTCCCCGAGGATGAGACGGGCTAAGCTGCCCTCCTTCTCCAGCGGGAAAAACCACCTTTCTGCCAAGGAGCCACGTCGGCCATGGTGGGGCCCTCCGAGCAGGCGCTTTCTGGGAGGCTGTGTGGGCAGGACTCTCTTCAGCCTCCTATATACACGGCTGCACTGTTTTATACATGGCTATTTTCACTTAACATAGTATCATACCATTAAAAATATATATATATATATATATGTACATATTTATTGATTTCAGAGAGAAGGGAGAGGGAAAGAAGAGAGAGAAACATCAATGATGAGAGCGAATCATTGATCAGCCGCCTCCTGCACGCCCCACACTGGGGATCAAGCCCGCAACACAGGCATGTGCCCTTGACCAGAATTGAACCCAGGACCCTTCAGTCCACGGGCTGATGCTCTATCCACTGAGCCAAACCGACTAAGGCTATCATACCATTAAAAAAAAAAAAAAAAGTGTACAGAGTTCACAGCCAGTACTGGCTATATAACATTCCAGGGGGGCTGTCGTCTGTAACTCACTGTTCCCTCTTTTGTGGGCATTGAGGTGGCTTTTGAATTCCGCCCGTGACAACAGTGTCTCACAACCCCCTGTGCACATACAGCTTTGCGTGCATTCGGGAATATCTCCTTAGACTAGGTCTCTATAAATAGGATTACCGGATCAAGAGGTATGAACCAAGTGCTTTCCACATAGATTACTCCCAATTACATCACCAAGAACAATGTAGGAAAATACCAGTTTCAATGGCATTTAATACATCCCTATTCTGCCTTAGTATATTTTTCTTAATTCACTGAGGAAATGATACCTCAAATGTTATAATTTGCATTGTTTTGAGTACTAACTAATGGGGCTCAATTTCCCCTCATGTATTTACCAACCTTTATATTTTGTCTGAATGTGGCTTTTGTCCACTTAACAGGATATTTGTCAATTTAAAACTAATCAATTCATAAAAACTCTTTGTGGAATAGAGATAACAACCTTTGGTGTTGTCATATTCTAAAATAGTTTTCAAGGCCAGAAGGTTCGAAGTGGACTGACTGTGTTATCTGAAATGGTAACATGTGGTGACAGTCTAGCCCAGTGGTCGGCAAACTGCGGCTCGCGAGCCACATGCAGCTCTTTGGCCCCTTGAGTGTGGCTCTTCCACAAAATACCACGTGCAGGCACGCACGTACAGTGCGAAGTTGACTTAAAATTTTAAGTAAAGTTTATTAAGTTAATTTTAGGGAACGTTGTGGAGTGAAAGAAGATGTAGTGTCAAGGATGGAGAAAGGTATGTTGAGATGGTTTGGACATACAGAGAGGATGAACGAAAGGAGAGAGACGAAACAAGTGTACAAGATGAGTGTGGATGGGAGAGTTGGAAGGGGCCGACCTCAGCGAACGTACCTCAATCAGATTGAGGACGTCTTTAGCAAAGGCCAGCTTAGGAGTCCCCTAATTAAGTTAATAACAATGTACCTACCTATATAGTTTAAGGTTAAATATTTGGCTCTCAAAAGAAATTTCAATCGTTGTACTGTTGATACTTGGCTCTGTTGACTAATGAGTTTGCTGATCATGGGTCTAGCTAGCCGATGTCCAAAGATGGCATTTCTCACACCAACAGGCACTTAAGCAACAACACACTGATGCTCCAAAGAAGGACCAAGGAGAGTGCTTCGTGAGGTCATTAGCTCTCCAGTCTGGGAGGATCTAAGTCAATAGATGAACCTGTTAGACGAGTTTTTCCACTTCTCTCAGTCTAGTAACCGCGAGTGCCCACGCCTCTGAGGGAGTAAATGTCCGAGTCCCTTTCTAGCTTGGACACAGGTATTTTCTCTCCTTTTTCTTTTAAGAAGCAGGTGGATCCCATTCAACAAACTAGAAGAACAGGGTGCTCCTTTTTCATGGCCAGAAGGGGACACACTGACCTCCTAAACATCACAGGAAACCCCTAGAAGTGAACAGAAAGAACTCCCCACTCAGGTTCCTTAGGAAAGCTGTCTTTTCTATAGGAACTGCACCCGGTTTATCTTCATCACTTAAATATATAAATATATATTTCAATATTTTAAAAAGAGTGGGGAAAGAGAAGAGAGTCTTGCACAGAAAGCCTTGGGCACCGTCTCAAGGCCATGTGAACTCTGGCGTACACACTGCCCCACCCAACCAGCCGGCCAAGGCCTAGGCCTGTGAAATGGACACAGAGGCCGGGCGGGATGCTGCGAGGGGCGGAAAGACCACTTCCTGTGGTCCCTGCAGCTTCCGGGCACCGTCTGAATGGCTTGCGGCAACTGGGACTGGAACAGCTGAGCAGCAGGACATTGCGTTTCCCCCGGGAACCAGCTGGCCTCCAGCCAGCAGCTCTGAGAAGAGGTCAAGTGACTCTTGCAGTCTTGTGACCTCACCGCCGTGACCCCCAGGTGTCTCTGCTGAAGTGCTGACTCCCCGCAGGCCGTTGGAAAGCACCCAAGCATTTAGCAGAGAGGGCCTATAATTAGGGCAGTAGTTGGGGCTCTTATCTGGGGAGGGAGGAGAGGAAATGCCCTGTAAGATTCCTGTCTCGGTTCAGGCAGGACAGCCCCAGGCGTCTGAACCTTCAGGTGACACCAGGGAGGGAGAGGCGACTTCCTCCCTCAGGCGAGGGGTCCGTGAGGAGCCGCTGCCGCTGCCACGCCAGGGCAGGGCAAGGCTTCCCCTTCCCTAGTCGCAGGTACGCTGGCAGCCTGCCGCCTCATCCAGGCCAGGCACTGCCCCTGACCTCAACCTCAGAGTTGCTCAACTCTGCCAGTCAAGACCATCTAGGACAGAGATAACAACAGACAGGGGCCCGAGGTCTAGCGATGAGCCAAGAGAAAAGAAAGAAGAGTCTTTTGTAAATGTTACAGCTGAGACACTGCATTTGACAGCGGGCTAGCCAGACCCGCAGCCTGGGAGTAGCTGGATGCACCACTCCTGTGGGTCAGGGTGCAGGGTGGTGACATGGGATTGGGAGCTGGCAGGCTCTGCCACCTGCGGCAGCCACCTCACCCATCTCCCAGCCTGGGACCCAGGCTTCCCCCCCACGTGCAGCACAGGTGGTCAGAACGCCGTGAAGCAGGAGCCGAGGACCCAGAGTGGCCCCAGCTCTCCAGGTGCATCAGAGTTCGCAGGGCAAGCTCCAAGGGCGAGCGCTGGCCCTCCTCCCTGCAGGTGCTGAGCCCAGGGGCCCACCTGGTGGGGCCTCGGGCAGAGGCAAGGGAAAAGCGGATGCTCAGCACAGGTGCACCCACCTCTCCGACCAGCCTGGCCCGTGTCCCGCCCCCCGCGGGCTGCCCGGGGGAGGAGCACACTGCCTGCTGGGCGCCCGGCCGGGATCTGACCAAGACGAGGGCGCCAGAAGGGCGCGAGGGCCACGGGGCGGCCACCCACCTGACGACGTGGAAAGCCAGGAGCAGGCGGCCGGCGCGGGGTCCGCGCGGGGTGCGGACGATGCTGAGGTACAGGTAGAGCGCGATGGCCACGGTCCAGAAGAAGGAGCTGGTGTTGGCGAAGGTGGAGAGCGCGCCCTGCAGCACGCAGTCCCACGAGGGGCCGGAGAAGTCCTGCAGGACCCCGTAGAAGTAGGAGGCGGCCGACAGCAGGTCGGCCAGCGACAGGAAGAGCAGCAGGCGCCGCGCTCGGCTGCGCAGGTCGGGCCACAGGGCGTGGGTGGCCACCAGCAGGCCCGAGCCCAGCGCGGACAGCACGCACGACAGCAGGACCACGGCCCGCTCCGACGGCACCAGCACCGTGGGCGGCGCGGGCGGCGGCATGGCCGGGCGGGGAGCGGGCCGAATGCGAGGGCGCCGCGAGGACTCAGGCCGCGCCGCCAGTGCGGCCACCGCCGCCGCAGCCTCCGCACCGACCCGCCAGCGGCTCCAGTCCCGGCCTCTTGTCCTGCCCGGGCTGCTGGGCCCCGCCCCTAGCCCCGCCCCTGTCCTCAAGCCACGCCCCTGCGTCCTTCGCAACCCGCCCCACGCCCCGCCCGCGGCTCCGGGCCCCGCCCATTCCCCGCCCACGCCACGCCCCCTAAGCCCCGCCCACGTGCCCCACGAACAATTTCACAGCACGCCCCTGCGCCCAAGTCCGGCGGGTGGTCGGGCTTCCAGACCTTGAGCCCCGCCCTCCTGAAAGGCTACCCCCGCGCTCCCCAGATGGCCAGGACATCTGGTCCTGGGAGCCAGGGACTTGCATTTTTAGGGCTAATATTACCTTCCTTCCTTCCAGCCAGTCAGTGTGTGTGTGTGTGTGTGTGTGTGTGTGTGTGTGTGTGTGTGTTGGGCGGGGGATGGAGGCATTCCTTCCACTGGCAACAAAAATACATTTACCATCCTCCTTCCCTAAGCAGGGTACAGAGTGTCCACAGGGTGTGGTGGCTACTCCCAGAAGGGGATGTGATCATTTTTCTTACAATGAGCACACTATCTTTAAAAAATTAGTCATATTAGATGTAATTTTTAAAACAAAGAAGCCATTCCAATTTATTGTGGGTTTTTTTCATAAAGTCATATTTTTAATGGAGATATACCTTACCATAAAATTGGCACTTTTAAGTGTACAACTCAGTAGTGTTTCGTATGCTCACAAGTTTGTGTGACCATCATCATTGTCTCATTTCACAACATAGTCATCACTCCCAAAAAGAAACCCAGTTAGTGGTCACTGCCACCTTCCTCTCCCCTTCTCCCGCCCCAGCTCTTGGCAACCACCAATCTACCTTCTGTGTCTATGGATTCGCCCATTCCAGGCAGCTCCCAGAGGTGGAATCAGACTTCTGTCCCTGGCCTCTTTCACGTAGCGTGCTTTCAAGGTCCATCCATGTTGTAGCACGTATCAGTGCTTTATTCCTTTTCATGGCCAAACAATATTCCCTGGTGTGGATAGACCACATTTGTTTTCCCATTCATCAGTAGATGGACATTTGGACACTTTTTAGCTGTTATAAATAATGCTGCTATGTACATTTACGTTATAAGTTTTTGTGTAGACATATCTTTTCAGTTCTCTTGGCGTGAACTTGCTGGGTCATATGGTTACTCAATGTTGAACTTTGTGTGGCTGCACCATTTATATTAGTACAGCAATGTACGAGGGTTCCAATTTCTTCACGTTCTCCTAACACCTGACTATCTGCTTTTTTTATTCCCGCCATCCTAGTGGGTGTGAAGTGGTGTTGCATTGTGGTTTTGATCTGAATTTCTCTAATAATGAAATGGAACACCTTTTCATATGCGTATTGGTCATTTGCATATCCTCTTTGGAGAAATGCCCATTCAATTCCCTTGCCTATTTTTATTTTAAAAATTTTTTAAATATATATTTTTATTGATTTCAGAGAGGAAGGGAGAGGGAGAGGGAAAGAGAGACAGAAACATCAATGATGAGAGACATTCATTGATCTGTTGCCTGACTTCCACATGCCCCCCACTGGAGATCGAGCCATGTGCCCTGACTGGGAATCTATCCGTGACCTCCGGGTTCAGAGGTTGAAGCTCAACCACTGAGCCATGTTGGCCAGGCTCCCTTGCCTATTTTTAAATTGAGTTTGTCTTTTTGTTATCGAGTCGGGTTGTAAGAGTTCTTTAGATATTCTGGATACTAGAGACTTATCAGATTAATTTACAAAATCTTTCTCCCATCCTGTGGGTTATGTTTTCACTTTCTTGGTAGTGCACTTTGACGTACAGAAGTTTTTATTTTGTCGATGTCCACATGACCTCCTTCTTTTCTTTTGTTGCTGGGCTGTTGGTGTTATTTCTAAGAAACCATTGCCTCATCCAAGCTCGTGAAGATGTACAGCCAAGTTTTCTTTCTTGCCAGTACCACATGGTTTGGGTTCCTGTGACACTGTAGTGCGTTTTGAAATCAGGAACCAACATTGCTTTTCTTTCTCCGTATTGTTTTGGCCGTTTGGATCAATTTCAGGATCAGCATTTCCATTTCTGTGAATAGAGCCTGCTGGGATTCTGACAGGGGTTGTGTTGCATCTACGGATAAATTGGGGGGAATAATGCTATCTTAATGGAGTTAAATCTTCTTACCCATGCACATGGGATGTCTTCCCACTTAATTAGGTCATCTTTAATTTCTTTCAACGATGTTTGTAGTTTTCCGTGTACACTAGATTTGATCTTGCATTTGAGTCAGAAAAGGCAGATTATCATGGGCATAGGTTACCTTTCTATATCTAGCTTTTAAAATCATTGATTATGAAATAAGCATACTGCAAAGTGCCTACCATACAACTGTATGATTTAATGAATAATTATGAAGCAAATACCCACCCAGCGCAAGAAATATTAATGTTACCAGAAGCCTTTCCCCAAACCTCTTTCTTCTTCCTCTCATTCTCTTGCTTTTTCTTTTAACCATTCATGTGTGCATCCCTAAACAAAACAGTAGTTTGCCTGTCACTGAACTTCATATCAACGGAATCATCTCTACGTTATCTTTTGCATCCTCTGTTTTTTGCTCAACATCATCATTGTGAGATTCATCCACGTTCTTGCATGAAGCTGCAGTTCACTCGTTTTCCCTGCTGTAACCATTGTGTAGTTTTCCATGAAATAAATAATATATTTGTCCATGGTACTGTTTTTAGACATTGGGGCTGTTTCTGGGTTTGGGCTATTACAAGCCAATGCTGGAATGAGCATAGATTCTTTCTTAATCAGAAAAGCAGTTACTAACAACAGTTCGCAGCGGTTTGAGCAAGTATTCGGGGACGTGGCCCGCAGAGGGCGGAGGGGCAGCTGCTTTCTTTCCAGTCACTTCGGGAGCTGCTGGCCTCCTCCCGAGAGGACCCCGGGCCACAGACGGGGCCCCGGCTGTCAGTGAGGCCTCCCAGCCTTTACTGGTGTGGACAGTTTCAAGCGTGGATTGTGCAAGGAGCCCTGGGCTTTGGAACATGGCTGGGCAGGAGCCTGGAGTGGACTCTCTCCCCAGATCATGGTCATCTGATCCTTAGGGTACTGGGGGCAGGAAGGCCAGGAGAGGTCCCCTGGCAAGCTGCCCTGCGCAGACCAGCCTGACTGTACCTACCCTGCCTTATTGAGATGAAAGCACTTCGTCCACCTCCCCAGTGAGAGGCCGGCTAGTAGCAGGCAGGTGTGGCCGGGAGATGGCCTGGTTTTCTTTGCCCTGGAAAACAACATTCCAAGAACATCCCACCAGGGGAAAGTGGGAAAGATGTGGGATAATACAGCTTCGGGACACTGAGCTCTAAGCTTGAAGCTGACTTTCCGAGGTCCGAGCTCACTGGTGCTGCCCTGATGACTCCTACGTCGCCACCCGGTGTGGCCTCCGCCCAAGGGAGCCAGAGGTTTTTGGCTCCCAGCTTGTCACAGAGTCCTGGGCTCCGCTTCTCCCCTCCCACGGGCTGCGGGTCCTCCAGGAGGCCTGGCCAAGAGCAGCAGCCCCAGAGAACCAGGCTCCCAGCTGCCTGCGACGGTGCCCACCCGCTGTGGGATGCTACGTCCTCCTGGTCCCCTGTCCCCCCTCCCCCCCCCCCCCGCCCCACGAAGGGAACTAGCAAGGAACTCAGATGGCGTCTTATTTTGACCCTCAGTTGTTTCTCTAGCATCCATGCCAAGCCAGCTGGCGGCTGTCTTGCCGCTCCATGTCCACGTCCAAAGGGGCCAGGTCCCAGGTCCCGACACAGAGTGGCAGCCTCCCCAGCACCCGTTATCTGGCCGCCGATCGATCGATCGAGGGCGCAGACCCAGCGAGGCCCCTCAGCCCCGGCTGGCGGCCCCGGGAGCAGATGGGCTTGTTGCTCTGTCCTCCCTCCCCCGGCCCCAGAAACTGGCCCAGAGCCCCCTCGTGACAGTGGCAACAGGGAGCCTCTACATCAGCGGTTCTCAACCTGTGGGCCGAGACCCCTTTGGGGGTCGAACGACCCTTTCACAGGGGTCGCCTAAGACCATCGGAAAACACATATTTAATTACATATTGTTTTTGTGATTAATCACTATGCTTTCATTATGTTCAATTTGTAACAATGAAAATACATCCTGCATATCAGATATTTACATTATGATTCATAACAGTAGCAAAATGACAGTTATGAAGTAGCAACGAAAATAATTTTATGGTTGGGGGTCACCACAACGTGAGGAACTGTATTAAAGGGTCGCGGCATTAGGAAGGTTGAGAACCACTGCCCTAGATGATCTCCTGAGCTCAACCCCAGCCTGAGTAACAGGCCACGCCTGTGATTCCTAAACCCTGAGCAGAAGAGGGGCCTTCCTCGTGGGCCTCTCATTTCCTAGTTAAAGGTGCGTATTGCTTGTCTTGCCCCTTCCAGCCCAGGTACGGCGATGTGACAAGCAGTGGCTGTGGGAGAGGAACCCAGACCACGGGAGCCCCTCTCCATACTCCCCGCCCCCACTTCCAGCAACCCCTGGGCATGCTCATGCGACCTGGGGCCGCACAGGGGAAAGGCCAGGACAGGCTCGACCAACCACATTCGGAAGCCAGGGCCTCCCCTTCAAGGCGCATCATCTGGTGGGAGTATTTTCCTACAAGAGAAGCCCTCAGGTCCTGGTGGGATGCCCTGAAACTCTCCTCCTTCACCTTGAGCCTTGCCCTCCGCCCCCCCCAACACACACACACAAACTCAGAAGGCTTTGCCCCAGCTAGCTGTGCGCCTGGGCCTGCTGCCCGAGGAAACCCTGGATTCACTGTTCTGTGGGCATTGCACCAGCTCCGGGGGCGGCCACGGCACCATTGTTCCCAGCCACTGGGACAAAGGCAGAGCTAAGGCACTAATGCAGCGGTTCTCAACCTGTGGGTCACGACCCCTTTGGTGGTCGAACGACCCTTTCACAGGGGTCACCTAAGACCATCCTGCATATCAGATATTTACATGATGATTCATAACAGTAGCAACATTACTGTGATGAAGTAGCAACGAAAATAGTTTTATAGTTGGGTCACAACATGAGGAACTGTACTTAAAGGGCCAGAAGGTTGAGAACCACTGCTAAAGGGAAGGCCATTTTCCTCGGGGCCTCTCCTCGGAGCCCCTCTGCAGGTGGGCCGGTTGAGGGGCGCTGCAGCCGGCAGGGCAGGTGCCGTAATCCAGGGGAGGGCCAGGTCCCACTGCACCTCTGTCCCGACCACGTCTGTCTGGTGGGCGGAATTCTATGGATCTGCCAACTCAAGATCCCGTTCCCGGCTTATTCAGTCACACACTGAGCTGGGTCCGGCGTGAGAGGATGTGACGGTGCAATTAAAGGCCTGCTATAGACTATAGACGGAAGGTGTGTGGATCCCCTTCCCCAAACCTGCTTGTCGAAGCCCTAGCCCTCGGTGTGATGGCATTAGGAGGCGGGGCCTTTGGATAGTGCTTGGGGCTAGAAGAGGTCACACGATGGAGCCCTTGTGATGGGAGTGGTGCCTGAGCAAGAAGAGGAGGAAACACCAGCTCCCTCTCCCTCTGCCAGGGAGGGGGCAGCGAGAAGGGGCCGTCTGCAAGCCAGCGAGCGGGATCCAGGAACCCTGAGCTTGGACTTGTGGTGATGCTGGTGTAAACAGACCTATAAAATCTCATAGAAGTACAGCACATATAATTATGTACAGTATATAAAACTGAGTAATGATAATGAATGCCTAGGTTACTGGTTTCTACATTGGCTCTACCATACTTTTTATCGTTATTTTAGAGGAGACTCTTAACTTATAAAAATCTTTGCTGTAAAACAGTGTGTGCCAGAACCGGTTTGGCTCAGTGGATAGAGCGTCGGCCTGCGGACTGAAAGGTCCCGGGTTTGATTCCGGTCAAGGGCATGTACCTGGGTTGTGGGCACATCCCCAGTGGGAGATGTGCAGGAGGCAGCTGATCGATGTTTCTCTCTCATCGATGTTTCTAACTCTCTATCTCTCTCCCTTCCTCTCTGTAAAAAATCAATAAAATATATTTAAAAAAAAAACAAAACAAAAAAACAGTGTCATGTGGCGTGGCAGCAGCCTCACACATCTCGTTCTTACCTGTCTCTCCATCGCGTCATTTTCTCTTGTGCTTGACTGAGTGGCGTGCGGCTGTATAAATGTAGTGTATCCTAAGTGCAGGGTTTATAGAGCCCCAGTGGTGGACTCTGCAGACACACCTCACTCACTCACTGGCTCACCCAGAGCAACGTCCTGCCAACTCAATTCACGCTCCGTGCCCTGCACGGGCGTTCCATTTTTCATCCCCTGTATCATATTTTTAACTATATTTTTATTGATTTCAGAGAGGAAGGGAGAGGGAGGTAAGAAACATCAATGATGAAAGAGAATCATTGATCAGTTGCCTCCTGCATGCCCCCTACTGGGGATCAAGCCCACAACCCGGGCATGTGCCCTTGACCAGAATCGAACCCGGGACCCTTCAGCCCGTAGGCCGACGCTCTATCCACTGAGCCAAACCAGCTAGTGCCCTTATGTCATATTTTTACAGCGTGTGCAAAGGCCCTGAGGGGAAGGATGGCCGGTGTTTTCAGCAAACAGCAAGGGGACACTGTGGCTGGAGCCGTGAGGGAGAGGTGGGCAGAGGGGCGGGAGGTCACACGAGGCCCCCTGTCACCATGAGGACTTGAGCTTTTACACGGTGACATGGGAACCCTTGAGGGCTGGGCAGAGGCGGCCGTGAAAGAACACAGCCGGCTCAGAGGCGTCTGTGTCACTAGGTGAGGGGTCATGGCTGTGTTCCGAGGCAGAGATGACTGACGGATTCATGGAAAGGTCAGGTGTCAGTGTGAGCAAACGATGAGTGTAGGGAGCGTCTAGATTCCTAAGCTGAAGGGACAGAGCGGCTCTGCAGTGGGGGAGGTTCGCAGGGAGGCAACCGCAGGAGCTCAGCTCTGGACCCGTGGTCAGATTCCTATTGGACCAGCCCAGGGGGCAGCCTGGACTTCTGGGGAGATCCTAGCTGGAGACAGGAATTGGGAGGCAATCAGCTTACAGATCGTGTCTAAGTCACGAGACTGAGAGCTCCCAGAGCCCAGTGTGGGGAGCCCGGGGCACTGCGGTGACCAGGGGTGGGGCGGAGTCAGTGTCTCTAAAACAGCGGTTCTCAACCTGTGGGTCGCGACCCCTTTGGCGGTCAAACGACCCTTTCACAGGGGTCGCCTAAGACCATCCTGCATATCAGATATTTACATGACGATTCATAACAGTAGCAACATTACAGTTATGAGGTAGCAACGAAAATAATTTTATGGTTGGGTCACAACATGAGGAACGGTATTTAAAGGACCAGAAAGTTGAGAACCACTGCTCTAAAAAGTGCCTCTAGTTTATCAATGCTGGTAAAATGTCTACAGTATAAACAATTGTCATCTCGACCATTTTAAAGTCTATAAGGCAGTGGTATTCACAAGGTTGTGTAACCCTCAGCACTATTTCCATAACCTTTTCATCACCTCAAACAGACACTCTGTACCCCTGACGCAATAACTCCCATCGCCTCTCCTCCCCAGCCTCTGGCAGCCGCGCACCTGCTTTCTCTCTTGGTGGATCTGCCTGTTCTGGATGTTTCACATTCGTGGAATCAGACAACAGGTGGCATTTTGTGTCTGGCTTCTTCCACTTCCCACAATGCCTTGAGGTTCATCCACGTGGCAGTGTCTATGGGCTCTCCATTCCCTGTGGCGGCCAAATGACATCCCATTGCAGGGGCATGTGTGTATCCACTCACCTGTTGGCGGACACCTGGGTTGTTTCCACGCTGTTATGAATAAGCAGGGACTCTGCAGACACACCCCACTCACTCACTGGCTCACCCAGAGCAACGTCCTGCCAACTCAATTCACGCTCCGTGCCCTGCATGGGTGGTCCCTTTTTCATCCCTTGTATCATATTTTTTTAACTATATTTTTATTGATTTCAGAGAGGAAGGGAGAGGGAGAGAGAGATAAGAAACATCAATGATGAGAGAGAATCATTGATCAGTTGCCTCCTGCAAGCCCCCTACTGGGGATCGAGCCCACAATCCAGGCATGTGCCCTTGACCCCAGAAGTCCAGGCTGCCCACTGGGCTGGTCCAATAGGAATCTGACCACAGGTCCTTAATAGGGTTGGCGAGGCATGAGCACCCTGCCTTCCCAGGAGCCCTTGGGAATTTGTCAGAGGAGGTGAGATCTCTCTTGCCTTATAAAAAGGGACCATGGGCTAGACAAGGTGGCAAACCATGACTTTAAAGCAAATGGGATTGAAACTTTCACCGAGAAGAATTCTGTATCAGTTATACAGGAAACGTTATATATTATATATTATAATATATTCCATAGGAACATGTGACTGAAATTCTAAGCATGTGGAATCTGTTCTATGTATTGTGTTGTTTTTTTAAAATAGATTTTTATTGATTTCAGAGAGGAAGGGAGAGGGAGAGAGAGAGAAACATCAATGATGAGAGAGAATCATTGATCAGCTACCTCCTGCACTGGGGATGGAGCCTGCAACCTGGGCATGTGCCCCGACTGGGAATCGAACTGTGACCTCCTGGTTCATAGGTTGACGCTCACCCACTGAGCCACCCTGGCCGGGCTGTTCCACGTATAGTTTATCATCTGTCTCTCTGTGAAATGCACCCCTGGGAAGGGCAGGGACCTGGTCTACGTTGTGCACAGTGTCTGCCACACAGTAGGCCCTCGATCAATGTTTGTGGGACAAATGATAGGAATATGGAGCAGCCAGACAACAGCCACCTGGGCCCTGGTGAGGGGAGCACCATGGCCCCTGACTGCCTCTCTAAGGCAGGTTCTTACCTGTGGGTCACACACCTAGAAGGCAACTAGGTGCATCTATTCTCACCGACTTCCCACAGGAATCTAGCATCTCCTTGACCTAGGAAGGTAAGCAACGGGCCCTGGAGGGTTTTCAGCAGTATACCTGATTCTGTCAACAATAGAAATCACAGATATTTTCATATCATGGTTCAGATTTCTCAAAATGCCACTCATGCTCATCACTACTTCTATAGTCGTCATAAGACCAGCTGCCACTGGATCTTACATAATGTGCTAATAGGGGCACATGTACAGATGTGCTTTTATCAACTATTTTGATTATTACATTATACTATAACTAGAGGCCCAGTGCACGAATTCGTGCATGGATGGGGTCTGGCCAGCCCGGTCCCTATTGGGGCCAATCAGGGCCAGGCCAGCCATGGGGAGGGGCTGTGGGTGGTGGGCCAGCTGACCCCGCCCCAGAATGGGGCTGGGGGAGGTTGGCCAGCCAGCTCCACCCCCAATTGGTGTGTGGGGTTCAATCGGGAGCGGAGCTGGCTGGGGGGAGGGGCCGTGGGCTGATCGGGGTGGTGGGGGCCCATCGACGGGGGGGCTGGCTGGGGGAAGGGGCTGCAGAAGGTTGGCCAGCTGGTCCCACCCCCTATTGGGGTGGGGGAGTGATCAGGGGTGGGGCGGCTGAGGGGAGGGGCCACGGGGGGTTGGCTGGCCAGCCCCACCCCCTGATCAGGCTGGTTTGCTGGCCACAGTGGGCATCATAGCAACTGGTTGCTGGTTTTATATATATATATAGACTAGAGGCTCAGTGCACAAAAATTTGTGCACTCAGCGGGGCGGGGAGGTCCCTCAGCCTGGCCTGTGCCCTCTCGCAGTCTGGGACCCCTCGAGGGATGACCACCTGCTGGCTTAGGCCCGCTCCCCGGAGGATCGGGCCTAAGCTGGCAGTCAGACACCCCTCTGGCAGTCCAGGAGCCCTCTGGGGATGTCCACTTGCCAGCAGAGAGCAGGCCTAAGCTGCAGTCGGACATCCTTAGTGCTGCTGAGGAGGTGGGAGAGGCTCCCGCCACCACTGCTGTGCTGGCAGCCATCAGCCTGGCTTGTGGCTGAGCAGAGCTCCCCCTGTGGGAGCGCACTGACCACCAGAGGGCATCTCCTGCATTGGGCATCTGCCCCCTGGTGGTCAGTGTGTGTCGTAGTGACCAGTCATTCCCAGTTGTTCTGCTGTTAGGGTCAATTTGCATATTACCCTTTTATTACATAGGATAGAGGCCTGGTGCATGGGTGGGGCCGGCTGGTTTGCCCTGAAGGGTGTCCCGCTGGGGTGCCTGGCCAGCCTGGGTGAGGGGCTGATGGCTGTTTGCAGGCTGGTCACGGCCCTGGGCAACCCAGGCTCCCAGACCCTCCTTGAGCGGAGGCCACGGTGGCTGGAAGCAGGTATCTGGGATTTATTTATCTTCTATAATTGAAACTTTGTAGCCTTGAGCAGAGTCCAGGGCAGGCGGGAAGCTTGGCTTCCTCCATTGCCTGGGGCAACCCAAGCCTCCTGCTCACTCCAGCTCCATGGCCACTGCCATCTTTGTGACGGAGTGAGGGAGTTGTGGTTAATTTGCATATTACTCTTTTATTAGATAGGATTATGCCACTTTGTAAATTTGCCTTTATCCTTTGGGTCACAGGCATGGCTAGATGGCAGAGGGGCCCGTGGTATAACCAAGGTGAAGAGCCTGCTCTCAGGGCTTGCCTCACTTTCACCTCTATGGCCATCCCAGGGGCACACGCTGTCCTGGTCTCAGGGTCACACCCGGACCCAGGTCACACACAGTGAGTGTGCAGTGCCCACCATTCACCACCAGGAGGCGCTGCTCCTACCAGATCAGAGGAAGCCCAGGGGCAGGTTCTGGCCTTCTCCTCCCATCTGTGTCCTAACCAGGGTTGGCATCAGAACTTCCCGGGAGCTTTTCCCCTTTCTCCATCTCTGTCTTCTTAAACTTTTTGTACTGAAAAAGCACATGAACCCATCAGGCAGCTTCAATAACTATGGCACACGACTCATCTTGTGTTACCACGCCCTGCCTGGGGGACTCTATAAGAACACAGATGCCTGGCACCACCCCCGAGGGGGGGATTGAGTGTCAAGGCTTATTATGAACCTGGCACGGACTCCTGGACACCCCAGGTGACCGAGTACAGGTCTCTAGACATTACTACTCCCAGCTCTCAAGACCTTGACCCTGCCTACCCCTGCCGACCTGAAGGTCTTTTCCCATCTCTGACCCCAATCTTCTGTTCATACTCATTTCCTCTCACCCTGGCTCCGCAGGACTTGGGGAGCAGCTGGCTCCTGTCCTCGGTACAGTCACTCTTCCTGTGTCGCTCTGAAAGCCGGTATGAAGTAACCCGTGCCTCACGCCCTTGAGCAACCACCCACAGCCACATTCTGCTGGCGGCCAGTTTCACGGTGCCTCTTCCTGTGGACCGAGAACAAACCTGGAGTCGACGATTTCCCGGCTTTTCAGACTGGGGAGATAAGCTATTAACCCTCGATTTTGAAGTGTCCAGAAAAGTCCCTGTGAATGGCTGAATTGTGTCCATGCCACGCCCCCCTCCCCAGTCATATGTTGAAGCAGTAACACCACAGTTACTCAAAATGTGACTGTATTTTGAAATAGGGTCTTTAAGGAGATCATAAAGATGAGGTCACTGGGGTGGGCCTCTGGACTGCATCTGGTAGGGTGAGGGGTTCCCCCAAGGTCCAGGCAGGTGCTCCGAGGAGCAAAACCTCCTGGTGCCCACTAGTCCTCAGGCATCCTGGAAGCACCCTCACTGCAAGGCAAGGACCAGGTGCTGACTCGGTATTTTCATTTTGACTGGATTCCCCACCCAATTTAGCCACTGGTCCTGGGGACAGCCCAGGAGAGTGGCAAAGGTCATTTCCTTAATGCCCCCCGGCCACTTAAATGTATAACAGCTATAGTTTACAGATTATTTTGTATGTTTGCAAGCACAAGCTTAGAAAACAGAAAAGAATTTGAGTTTAAATATTCCAGGAAATCACAATCTACCTCAGTTTCTGGCCTGGAAAATGGGATTCTATCACAGTGAACTCTCCCTAACGTCGGAGGAAAGGATTCAGGGCTCCTATTGGGTTTTAAGAGCTCTTCAGGGTTCCTTCTGGCCACACAGCCAAACAAAGGAGCAAAATTATATATATACTAGAGGCCCGGTGCACGGATTCATGCACCGGTGGGGTCCCTTGGCCTGGCCTGTGGGGATCAGGCTGAAACTGGTTCTCTGACATCCCCCGAGGGGTCCCGGATTACAAGAGGGTGGTTCTCGGGTGACGCACCCTAGAATCGGGCTTCTTCCTCTCTGGTTCCGGGTGTGTCATCCAAGAACCGCAGCTGCCAAGTCACCACAGCTTGGTAGCTCCTGCATTGAGCATCTGCCTCCTGGTGGTCAGTGTGTGTCATAGCTACCGGTTGGGCGGTCAAAGGGTCACTTAGGCTTTTATATATATAGACACTGTGAACCCTCAGGGGAAAAAAGGACACCTACTAAGGGCTCCTTGTGGCTACATGGGTTCAGAAAAAAAAAAAAAAAAAAAAACCACAACAAAAGAAAAACAGCCTAGCAGCCATTTTTGCACAAGGGCTTCCTAGGCAAACTGCACTTCACGGGGAACTGGGGAACGCTCCACTACCCAACCTGCACTGTTTCTGCCATCTGAGCCAGTGCTTATAAAGGAGTCCCTGGAGTCCTATTTCAACCAATAGGACCGAGGCTTTCTCCACCCAATCAGAGCTGTGCAGCTCTGACAATCAGAGCAGCTCTACTCTGGCCAATCAGAAACCAGCGGTCGGGACTTCTGTTTATATAAGCCAGCTCCCCTGTAGGTCCCAGAGTGCATTTCCCCCATGTCTCATTGCCAGCACCAGAGGCCAAGGGCAGAGCAGACCATTGGGGGGCTGCCTAGCTGAAGGGGGGTGGTCCTGGGCAGCGGCGCTGTAGCACGGTGGAGTGTTCCGCAGCAGTGTCTTCACAGCCTCGCTGTGCTCCTTCCAGCTGATTGCACTCAGTCAGTTTCCCTTCCTTACCGCACCCACACTGGGTATTTCTGTGGGCATCTGAATTTGACAATACATACACACATAGACACACACAGACTTCTGTTTTTCTAACCTTTTTATTTTGGAATAATTTTAGATTTACAGAAAAGTTGTAAAGGACAGTACAGACTCCCCCAGTTTCTTTTCATGGTAACATTGGACACGGCCATGGCACATTTGTGAATACTAAGAAATTAGCACTGACATGTATGTTACCTTTAACTAAAGACCTCTTTTGGATTCTACCTTTTTCCTCGACTCATGTCCTTTTTCTGTTCCAGGATACCACGCAGCATCTAATCAAATAGAAATAGATGTGCTCTAACTTTTTACTTTGAAATAATAGATTTACAGGAAATTAAAAAAAAAGAAGAAGAGAGAGATCCCATGTATCCTTCACCCAGTTTCCCCTGGTGGTTACATCTTGTGGAACTACAGAACAATAACGAAACCAGGAAATTGATAGGATAATCCACAGAGCTTGTTAAATATCTATCTATCTATCTATCTATCTGCACATATCTATTTAATCAAATACTTTAAAAGCCCACTTTGCCTCACAATCCAGATCAAATACTTTTCCTCAGAACATAAAATGTGCCTCTAACTCAAGTCGCTCTATGAAATTCTTGACCCCTCTGTCCAGCCCCTCAGCCGTCGACCACAGTCGGCCCTGCAGCCCTGACAGCAGACGTGCACTCTGCCAGGCGTGTGGACGTCCTCAGTGTGCTGGACCCTGACCTTCCAAAGTCATGGCCCGTGTGTGGGGGCCGGGGGTGGAGGAGTGGCGGGGAGGGGATGAGGGGGAAGACCAGGGGCCCTCAAACTTTTTAAACAGGGGGCCAGTTCACTGTCCCTCAGACCGTTGAAGGGCCGGACTATAGTTTAAAAAAAAAACTATGAACAAATTCCTATGCACACTGCACATATCTTATTTTGAAGTAAAAAAACAAAATGGGAACAAATACAATATTTGTATTTGCATGTGGCCCGCGGGCCGTAGTTTGAGGACCCCTGGGGTAGACCCTCTTTGTCTCAATCCCTTTTCTGTCTAAACTCACTCCCATGCGGCCAAGACGGCTTTTCGTGCCTCCTGGACCTAGAAAGATAAAGAGCTAGATGGAGGCCCAAGCACATTTCTCCTGCCAGGCAGACACAGAGCACAAACCCTAAAGGCGGCGGCAGTAAATTAAATTACCACCAAGACACCCGCTTCATCAGAGCCCTGGACGGAAGCCCAGGCTGCTGCTCCCGGGCCCTTACTTACTTACTACCCAGGAGCGCCTGCAGGTGAGCGCCATCCGAGGACCGTTTTTCTTGTTGCTGTGGCACAAACAAAAGCACAGTGGGAGAGGAAAGGAGGCTGCTTGCAAACGGTTTACCTGAACTCAGAGAAGTAGGTTACTGAGGTCAGAACCCTTTTGTTTAAAAGTTCAGGACCCTGAATCAGTCGGTGGTTGAGAGAAGGCAGACACGCTTTACTTTTGCCTGGAGCTGGGAAAATGCGAAGACTTTGGCTCAGGAACGATCCCAAAGGCCGCCTTGGTCAGAGCTCCTGCGAGGGATCCGGGATCCGAGCGTCTGTCACTGCAGCCGGCATTCCAGGCATTCCACGGCCCCACTTCAGCCCACACCCGCCGGCTCCGCTCTGCTCCAAGGCTGGGGAGCCCAGAGGAATCTGTGGCCAAGTGGGCTTAGGCGTGGCCAGTCCAATGTGTGAGGCAGGCCCTCTGAGCGTTGAGGAGAAATAGAATAATCCCCACAGGAGGGCCTGTCATCGGAGTGTGTCAAGGACAAGGTTAGACTCTGAATCCCAGAAAACCTCTCGCAGGGGCCTTCCGACTTTCACACGGTGTCAGAATAGAAACAGGCTCCTCCCCATCAGCAAGAGGAGGCCGTGAGACAGACCAGACAGAGCAGAAGGTGGGGTCCATCAGGTGGGCAGGGGCTGGGAGGGAAGCAGCAGGGGGCGTGTGGAAGCTGGGGTCCCGGCAGGTGCTGCCTTGGCCGGTGTCAAAGGCACAGGCGGTCCATCATCTCACAGACCCCGGAGGTTTGATTCAGTCAACGGGTCGGAGGAGAAGCCACGGACACCCAGCCTCACCTCCCAGACCTGGGCGAATTTCTGTAAGCGCTGGATTGGAGACCGTGGGAAATATCAGAGGACGGAGACCGGGAGGACTCCGGGCTCAGGGCCGCAGAGCTCAAGGACACCAGCGGGAGAAAGGCAGGGGCTGAGGCGGGTTGGGGAGCTGTTGAGGCACAGGGCCCGCTGGCGGGCTGCCCCTGGCTCACTGGAGGCCCTGGGTGTGCCCGGTGCTCCAAGACCTGGAGAGGCCTCCATGCCTTCATTCTCCATCCCCTGGCGGCTGGGTCCAGTGCCCATGGCCATGGCCTCAGCTCACTGGAGTGGGGGCTTGCCTCTGGCGGGACCCTGAGACTGAACTGTCCTCGGCTGGCCGAACACACCACCCCCTTCTCACCCCCGTCATCCTGGGCCTCCGAGGTGGATACATCGGCAGTGCCTACAGGCACATTCTCCACAAAGATTGCTTTCGGAATGTGTCTGGAGGGAGAGTGGGTGCGAATGGGTGCGTGTTCACGGTCAGGTCACTGCCAAGCAGGTCCACAGGGGAGTGCCACTGCCCTCGGCCCATCCCCAAGGACAAGAGCCAGTGGTCAAAGTGCAGAGTCTCGAGCCTGACTGCTTGGGTTCAAATCCTGGCCTCCTTCCTACCAACGGCATCCTTAGCTCCTGTTGCCCATTGCGCGGTTTTCTCCTGTGTAAGATGGAACAACAGACTCTTGCTCACGAGGCAATGCGTTTAGAATGCGGAGAACAGGGTTCCCTACATACTAATTGCTCCATAAACGCTGGCTACTGTTATCCCTGTACCAACCTCCCCCAGCCAGGAGCCCTCCCCCAGCCAGGGCACCTCCCCCAGCACGCTGCCTTCTTCCTTCAGCACCCTGAGCCTGCTGCTCCAGGGCCCCCAGAGCTGGTCCCCCAGCGCCCCTCACCAACCGACATGGCGAGCCACATTTCCAACATCCCGGTGCCTCTCGCTGGCTCGGCCGCCTCGCACTGGTCTCTCCTCTCGAGCCCAACAAGGTGCAGCATTTCTAGGGCAGTATACTTGCTGATTGCTTCCTTCATTATGACTCACAACAACCAGCTAAGACACTGCCAAAGAAACACTCACAGCTGGCCCTGCGGCGCGGGGGGCAGCCTGTCCTGCCTCCCCCAGGCCCTGTGGAGAAGAAGGGAATCTGGGGGGGAAAGAGAGGATGGGGGAGAAAGCGGAGACCCGCGACGGACCCCAACAGGGCTGGCCCAGCACTAGCCGACAAGGAGAAATGCAACCAGCACTTCCCTGGAAGAGAAAAGGGGAGAAAATGTCCACGTGTCTACATGAAAAGTCAGCAGCAGAATAAAGCACCCCGCCCTCCCCCACAATGCAGAGCACCATGAACACCGTTCAGAGAGTGTATCAGTCAGAGTTCTGCTGGAGAAACAGCCGGAAGGCGGCGGAGATGAAAAGATTCATTTCAAGGAAATGGCTTACGTGACCCGGGGCTGGAGGGCAGCCGGGCAGGCGGGCGCCTCTCAGGCAGCCACAGAGTCAGTCCACTGGCGGAGTCTCTTCT